>NC_069499.1:1516393442-1517122609 GCF_027579735.1 Bombina bombina | reverse complement strand
TTTATTCCTTTTCCTACCTTCTTCCTTGGTGGACTTCACAACTTGGGTATTATTTCCTACAAGTAAGTACTTTCATGGACTATCACCACCGTAGAAAAGAAACATAATTTATTCTTTCCTGATAGCTATATAAATGGATCATCTACAAAACATTTATGCAAAGAAAAATCTAGTATGGAATGTCCCTTTAAGTAAGTATTTTAGTGACTACAGGTAAAATCACCTGTAGCAGTGCAATATGTACATTAGTTTAATGAAAACAAAATTAAATATTGTGTGAATAGATGGTATTTGTTTAGTTTAAAACCAGACGAATACCGAACAGTATGGGCTGTTTGAAAAAAAAAAGGTCAAATTGTAATTTTAAGTGATTAGCACTTAAAAAGTTAATTTATTTTAACACAATTTTTTTTTTTTTCGTTTTTTTATTCCAGATGTATATGTTGTTGTGGGACACTTTGTATAACTGTTCTCTAAACTGAGGAAAGAGAGAGGCAGAAGGAGTGCAGAGAGTCAAAGTTTACAATCATTGGCTGTCACATGGCATCAGTCACTGGTTGTCACTTTTCGAGGTGCTGCTTGTATCCTGTATATATATATGTATATATATCCCTGTATATATTTGTTTTCTTTGTAAAATATTTTTACAGATACTGTGTGTGTGTGTATATATATATATATATATATATATATTTAAAAATACTTAGAACTTTTTCCCCTATATGAAAACATTTGAATGTAAAATATTTACAGTAAATACACAGTAAAAAAATAATAATACTGAATACAAATATTTCATGTTTTCAGGTATTTGAGTGGAAATGGCTGCAAATTGTGTATGTGTGTGTATATATATATATATATATATATATATATATATATATATATATATTAAGATATTAGGATGGAGAGAGGATTAATCTTCAAAATCTAATCTATAACATACCAAACTGATATTAATTATTAGTTAATGCCACACTTGTATCATCTTAGTTACTTGGAGCAGTGTTCAAGTGCGGTAGCCCCACACGAAACGCGTATGCTTGTATTGCTGTCTTTACAGGTCACTCTGATGTTTTGAGTGATCATTTTACTGTTTGCCCTGTGATGTGCTTATTGGTTTTATGACCGGTTACAATAAATGTGAAGTTTTACACAATGATCGACTGAGGATTTCCTTCTTCCCACCCAGTGTAGCCAGATATACTGTTGCACTTTGAAGTTACGGCTCATGGCCATCTATGTGTCTTAGCAGAGGCGCATATTCTTTGGCTCCTGGGGAACGCCGTGGATATCATTGACACGTCAAGAGTGAGAGGGGGTTTGTCAAGGTGCACACGCTGAAGAAACGCTCATTTCCCGGTGGATGTACACGGAGGCTGGTAAGCACCGCTGTGTGTTTTCTGCTGTGTTGTTACTTGGTGCAGACCCTTAAAAAATGAATTATTTAGAAGAAAAAAGAGAGAAATACATGAAAGGAAAATAATCAAATCCTTTCATAAAGTAAGGGAATACAGCACTCTTTAAATTTTGAAACAAAGTATCCGTTTATTCTAATTTAATTAATTGCCACTCAGGTGTAGGTAGATTCCCACGTGAAGCAAACCAATGCATAAACATATGTGAATTAAACTGTAAAACCTTAACATAT
This sequence comes from Bombina bombina, assembly GCF_027579735.1. Taxonomy (NCBI): domain Eukaryota; kingdom Metazoa; phylum Chordata; class Amphibia; order Anura; family Bombinatoridae; genus Bombina; species Bombina bombina. The sequence continues at coordinate 1,517,120,958 of NC_069499.1, read as the reverse complement.
TCATTCATCACATTGCAAATACATATTCATTATTTATCCCTTTAAGACCTTTTGCACATAACCTTAGGCATGAATCAGACAGTCCATCTTAAAGATACAAATGACCATAAAGGCTTGTTATTACAGACTGTCATTCCTAATTTGTTCCTTATGGATTGTCCATCCTGAACATTTTGGCCAGCTTTTAACTTTCAAGAAGCCAAAGTCCCCACATTTAGTGCTCAAACCTGTAGAGCCGTGTTTAAACAAGCATTCCGCTCATATTAGGCCTTGCAATGCCTTCTGTGATAAACAAACTATGCAGCAAATGACCGCAGTAAGAAACCGCACTCCAGGTCAAGCCGCACTTACAAAACTTGTTCCGCTTACCGGATCTGTTACCCCTCTTATTATAGTCAGGAGCCATCACCACCCTCACAGGCATACCACAACCACCAAGGAGACTTCCTCTGCTTCTCTCACATGCAGGTTTCTCCGGATCTTTAACGGATCTTTACCCTGTGTGTGACGCCATCATTTAGCTCTCTGCTACCAGTTGGGTTGTTTCCAGGTACTTTAAAGCGTATAAGTAGGCAGACACTTAGGATGAATATGTTCCCACATCAGTGGCTTTAACAAAGACTATCAAAGATATGCATCTTGGTGTCAGGCATGCCAAGGATAGTGTCCTGCGGTCTACACTTTTCAATTTCTTATCCAACTGCAAGATGTACCAATTCTTTTTTAATACAGATCTTAGATCCTCTCATTTATTATTGTGGTGATAAACCTAATTGTTCGCTCTTTGTTTTGAGTTTTTTCACTATAGAGCAGGTTATACCTACTTGTGTTTTTTGCTCTACTCAGATATTTTTTCACAGATTTTTTAGAATATCCTTTTTTTATAGAATCTGTCTTGCATACTTGTTGCATGTTTCTCAAACTTAGCAATGTATGAGCAGTTTCTTTTTAGTCTCAGAGGCTAGAGGCCACCAATATTCTGTTAGTAGCTGTGTTTTCGCTAATTCTCTGTCATAATGACCCATCCTTTCTTCCTGATTTTAATGTATAGGAATGGAAGTTCTGTGAGACTGTTTTCTAAGGTCAAGAATATAGTTTGTTCATTCTTGTTAAGGTCATAAACAAACATTCTAAGTATCTCTTCTGGGCTGTCCCAGAGTACCAGAATATCGTCCACATACCGCACCCAAATCAATACATACTGATCAAAGGCACAGCTATGTTTCTCAAAAACATGGGACATTTCCCAAGCACCCAGGTGGTGACACGCATAGGTTGGTGCACAAACCACCCCTATAGCTGTGCCTCTGTTCTGCTTGTATATCCTATTATCAAAAGAGAAACTTTGTTTTCTAGAATAAACGTCAACAAACAGATTACAAAGTCAGTGTGCTTTTAAAACTTTATATCACAAGTGTCCAAAAAGGACTTAATTGCATCAATACCTATGTCATGGGGAATTGAAGAATATAGACTTTCAACATCCAAAGATGCTATTATAGTATTGTCTAAAACCTTTATAGCATCCAACTTTTTCAACAAATCTGCTGTGTCCTTGATATATGAGGGGAGGGTGGTAAGGAAGGGACGTAAGACAAAATTTATGTATTGGCCTATCTTCTCTGAGGCACTCCCTATATCAGAGACTATGGGCCTACCTGGGGGTGTCCTCATATTTTTATGCAGTTTTGGAATTGTATAGAAAACTGGTAACACAGGGAATTTGGGATATAAATAAGCAAATTCTTGATTTAAAATCAACCACTCACTCTTAGCTTCACTAAGGATTTTGGATAATTGTCGTTGGATTTTAGCTATTGGATTGCCTGTCATTTGTTCATACTGATTTATCATGCCAAGTTGGCGTTTTACTTCTATGACATAATTGGTTTCCTCCATAAGCACTAAATTCCCACCCTTATCGGCCGGCTTGATTATCAGGTTTGTGGCCCTTGATAGTTCATTAAGGGCCCTTCATTAACTATTTGCCAAATTGTCCCCTGTCACAGGGTCAGTTTGCATCATTTCCAGGGGTCAAGTCATACAAAAAAAGTGTGGGAACTCACCAAGACTTCCATCCCCAATTACAATATATATTGTTTTATACACACAATTACTTACATGCACACACACACTTATATGTATATAATCTATACACTTTGGTTAAAGGGACACTGAACCCAAAAATTTTCTTTCGTGATTCAGATAGAGCATGCAATTTTGGCAACTTTCTAATTTACTTCTGTTATCAAATTTTCTTCATTCACTTGCTATCTTTATTTGAAAAAGAAGGCATCTAAGCTAAGGAGCCAGACACTTTTTGGTTCAGAACTCTGGACAGCTCTTGTTTATTGGTGGGTGTATTTATCCACCAATCAGCAAAAACAACCCAGGCTGTTCACCAAAAATGGGCCGGCATCTAAACGTACATTCTTGCTTTTCAAATAAAGATACCAAGAGAATAAAGAAAATTGGATAATAAGAGTAAATTAGAAAGTTGCTTAAAATTGCATGCTCTATCTGAATCACAAAAGAAAATATTTGGGTTCAGTGTCCCTTTAATGAAAGCATATTAAAACCTATGAAGGGTTGAATGGTTGCCTTTGGGCCTTAGAATCCTCTACTGTCACAGAGTCTCTCCCACTTAAGGTGCAATAGTCCTATTTCTGCTGAGGGGAGTTAAATAACCCCAGAGTAAGTCACACAGAAATGTAAGCACCATGTGTTTCACACAGTGAGAGGTGATCACACAGCAAGACCACTGACAGGCTTGCATTTAGTGTATTGTAGAAAGTGTTACTGCCCATTACTAGAGGATCTCATTATCCCTCTAACCAGACTGTGCTCCAGCTCCTGCCACCAGCAGCAGCAGTGTTTACTGAAGAGTTTCTGTTCTTTGTCCAGAAGGAACTTAGTTCCTCCTGCAAAAATAGTGCAGGAACTCCGTTCCCATTCATTCATTCACTCTACTTGACCCCTGATTGTTTCTATTTCTTTTTCAGTAGCTTTCACAAACAAATTGACAGCTGGTACCTGAGGCAGAATTGGCATAAATGATGATTTCATTTTGAAAGGGGAATTAAACAGACTTGATATTTTAGTCCCAGAGTCCTGTTCTATTCCTTCACTTAACAGTGTTTCTAAGACAGTTAGCGTCTCCCTGTCCTCTTTATCTAAACCCCTATTCCCTTCATCAGTTCTGCCCATTATCTGATAAAGTACCAATTTTCTTGTGAATAAATAGAGGTCATTAATGACCTCAAACTTATCCATCTGGTGCACTGGACAATATGACAAACATGTGCCTGATTTAAGCTAAAAGAGGACAGGTTGGCTATCTGTAATTCTTCATCTAATATCCTCTGCAAAATATCCTCATTGGCCTTCCCCTGGGTAAGAATCTGTCCTGCATCTGATATGTGACAGGAAGACGCTAACCGTCTTAGAAGCACTGTTAAGTGAAGGAATAGAACAGGACTCTGGGACTAAAATATCAAGTCTGATTAATTCCCCTTTCAAAATGAAATCATCATTTATGCCAATTCTGCCTCAGGTACCAGCTGTCAATTTGTTTGTGAAAGCTACTGAAAAGGAAATAGAAATGATGCAAACTGACGCTGTGACAGGGGACAATTTGACAAAAAGTGAACAAGGGCCCTTAATGAACTATCGTTGGCCACAAACCTCATAATCAAGCCGGCCGATAAGGGTGGGAATTTAGTGCTTATGGATGAAACCATAGAAGTAAAATGCCAACTTGGCACAAAAATATCAGTATGAAAAAATAACAGACAATCCAATAGCTAGAATTCAACGAGAATTATCCAAAATCCTTAGTGAAACTAAGAGTGAGTGGTTGATATCAAAGCAAAAATATGCTTTTTTATATCCCAAGTTTCCGGTGTTACCAGTTTTCTATATCATTCCGAAACTGCATAAAAATATGAGGAAACCCCCAGGTAGGCCCGTAATCTCTGGCATAGGGAGTGCCACAGAGAAGATAGGCCAATACGTAGATTTTGTCTTATGTCCCTTCCTTACCACCCTCCCCTCATATATCATGGATGCAGCAGATTTGTTGAAAAAGTTGAGTGCTATGAAGGTTTCAGAAAATACTATAATAGCATCTTTGGATGTTGAAATTCTATATTCTTCAATTCCCCATGACATAGGTCCTTTTTGGATACCAGAGATATATCCTGCACTGATTAAAGGTATCCCGATAGGTCAGTTTCTGAGACTAAAAAGAAACTGCTCATCCAATGCTAAGTTTGAAAACAGGCAACAAGTATGCAAGATAGATTCTATAAATGAGGATATTCTAAAAAATCTGTAAAAAAAGCTCTGACTAGAGAAAGAAACACAAGTAGGGATAACCTGCTCTATAGTGAAAAGATACAAAATAAAGTGCAAACAATTAGGTTCATCACTACAAATAATAATAAATGAGAGGATCTAAGATCTGTATTTAAAAAAGAATTGGCACATCTTGCAGTTGGATGAGAAATTGTAAAATGTATTGGGAAAATTCCCTTTGCTAACAGCAAGAAAAGCTCGCAGCCATAGGGGCATATTTATTATGGTGTGAACAGACATGATCCGATATAGCGGATCATGTCCGCTGCACATCGATAAATGCCGACAGCATATACGGTACTTCAGCTGCTGTCCAGCTGCAAGTTAAAAAAAAATACCCAATCAACATCAGTAGTGCCGAGGTAATGCTTTGCCTTTTCTGTGATCTAATGAGATTTCATAGAACTTAGTTAAACTGAATAGGAATATAAAATGACTGTGCCTGCACATGACAGATGCACACTCCCTAAGAAGTCCTGGGACAAGAATCCTGACTGGCTGCTTAAAGTCTCTTTACAGTGGAGTTTAAATACTTAGGAAATGTTAGGTTAAATATCTTCCTTTTATACATAAAGTGCTTCAACTTTTGGGTATCATGTCCCTTTAAAGGGATAGTAAACCACAAAAATGTTTGTTTTAAAAGATAGATAATCCCTTTATTTACCATTCTTCAGTTTTGCATAACCAACACTGTTATAGAAATATATGTTTTACCTCTGTAATTATCTTGTATCTAAGCTTCTGCAGACTGCCTCCTTCTCAGATCTTTTGACAGACTTCAATGTCAGGCAGTTAGTGCTGGCTCTCAAATAACTTCACGTGCGTGAGCACAGTGTTATCTATATTAAACACATGAACCAACGCCCTCTAGCTGTGAAAACTGTAAAAAGCATTTAGATGAGAGGCGGCCTTCAAGGGCTTAGAAATAAGCATATGAGCCTACCTAGGTTTAGCTTTCAACTAAGAATAACAAGAGAACAAAGCAAATTTGATGATAAAAGTAAATGAGAAAGTTGTTAAAAATTACATGCCCTATCTGAATCATGAAAGTTTAATTTGGACTTTACCATCCCTTTAAGTTTTTGGAGGTTTAAAAATTAAATTATATTAAACATTTTGATATTTTAATGCATTTTCATGTTTTTTTTGTGTCTTTTAAATGAAAGTTTAAAAATCTGACAAAAGAATTTAAATGTTACAAGCTCTGCCTACTCTGTGTCTGCATAAAATGCCAAGTAACTATTCCTGTCCATTTCCATATGCAGCTGGAGACGATAGCAGAGAACATCTGTCCCTTGTTAGGCACACGTGACGAGCAGCAGCTGTCGATATGATGCGCCAAGCGGGCGGCTTAAACCTTTTTATAACCACAGTTTTAAGAGAAATTAATCTTTAGCAAAGTGCTAGCATCACTGGTGAAGAACTTTCAATTAACACAGATATCACTAATTATAGCTTTTACTTATTAAAGGGACATGAAACTACATTTTTTCTTAAATATTTCAGTTTGCTTCTATTATAAAAATGTTGCTGCATTCTCTAGATATCCTTTGTTGAAGGAGCAGCAATGCACTACTGGGGGCTAGGTGAACAAAACAGGTGAGCCAATGGCAAGGGGAAAATATGTGCTGATGATAATCTGCAGCTAGCTCCCAGTAGCGCACTGCTGCTCCCAAGCGTACCTAGGTGTGCTTTACAACAAAAGATACCAAGATAACAAAGCAAAATAGATAATAGAAGAAAAAAGGGATGCATACAGCCTACACTAATCTTTCCTCTCCTCGATATCTATCCACTTGAACCCCCTTAGCATGTAAGCCTAAAAGCCTACTGTTTGTAGATCACCTTCTTAAGAGCTAATTACTTGGCCGGGCCCTACCCATTTGATCCCTATAAATGTTTCCTTGTATTCCGCCTATGTTTATAGCGTTGCGGAATCTGTTGGTGCTCTACAAATAACCGATAATAATAATAATAATTGGAAAGTTGTTTACAAATACATGTTTGATCTGAATCATGAAAGTTTAATTTTGTAATAATGAATATTCATCAATGACAGCCAAATCTAGTGCACCTATTTATCAGTGGACAATGTTGTTTGTAAACTGCTTGAAAGTATATGGGATGATCCCCCGCTTGTACATTTGCTCAGTTTAGGAACACTCTTCTAATGTAACATACGAGGCAAATTTTGGTTTGTGTCTTCACTTTATTTGCAAAGTACATTAAATGGATATTTCATAATGAGTGATTTGCACATGAAACAACAAACTGTTGTGGGCCAGATTACAAGTGGCGCCTTAACAGTTGCGCGTGAGCATCATCGGGTTTATTGCGCCTGCTTATGTGTGTCAGAAGTAGTGTGCGTATTACAAGTTGAAAGTAAACGCGGTCAATTGAGCGTAATTGAAGTTAACGTGCGTCGGGTTATCGTGACCTCAGAGCTCTGGTTAACTGTTACGCTCCAATAATCACACCATTTTATAAAAATTATTCAAAAACTGCACAAAAAAGTTATAAAGGCTCAAAGATATGAGGTCTTAGGTGTTAGAAAAAAAGGCTGGCAAATGGCTTTAACATAGAGATACATACATATACATGTCTAAATATGTATATATACAGGTATATATCTATATTATAATTGAGTTTGTAATGTCCGTCATAGCCGGAAAATGCGCACGCATCCTCAATGAAATGTTGGACCTCTTCAGCTCCCGCTTGGATGAAGACTTCAGACGGATCATGGACATCTTCAGCCCCCCGCTTGGGCTTGGATCAAGACATCGGAAGAGCTCTTCTGGATCGATCGGTGAACCTGGTATGGTGAAGATAAGGTAGGAAGATCTTCAGGGGCTTAGTGTTAGGTTTATTTAAGGGGGGTTTGGGTTAGATTAGGGGTATGTGGGTGGTGGGTTGTAATGTTGGGGGGGGGTATTGTATGTGTTTTTTTTACAGGCAAAAGAGCTGAATTCTTTGGGGCATGCCCCGCAAAGGGCCCTGTTCAGGGCTGGTAAGGTAAAAGAGCTTTGAACTTTTGTAATTTAGAATAGGGTAGGGCATTTTTTTATTTTGGGGGTCTTTGTTATTTTATTAGGGGGCTTAGAGTAGGTGTAATTAGTTTAAAATTGTTGTAATATTTTTCTGATGTTTGTAAATATTTTTTTATTTTTTGTAACTTAGTTCTTTTTTATTTTTTTGTACTTTAGTTAGTTTATTTCATTGTATTTATTTGTAGATATTGTATTTAATTAATTTATTGATAGTGTAGTGTTAGGTTTAATTGTAGGTAATTGTAGGTATTTTATTTAATTAATTTATTGATAGTGTAGTGTTAGGTTTAATTGTAACTTAGGTTAGGATTTATTTTACAGGTAATTTTGTAATTATTTTAACTAGGTAACTATTAAATAGTTCTTAACTATTTAATAGCTATTGTACCTGGTTAAAATAAATACAAAGTTACCTGTAAAATAAATATAAATCCTAAAATAGCTATAATATAATTATAATTTATATTGTAGCTATATTAGGATTTATTTTACAGGTAAGTATTTAGCTTTAAATAGGAATAATTTATTTAATAAGAGTTAATTTATTTTGTTAGATTTAAATTATATTTAACTTAGGGGGGTGTTAGTGTTAGGGTTAGACTTAGCTTTAGGGGTTAATACATTTATTAGAATAGCGGTGAGCTCCAGTCGGCAGATTAGGGGTTAATGTTTGAAGTTTGGTGTCGGCGATGTTAGGGAGGGCAGATTAGGGGTTAATAATATTTATTATAGGGTTATTGAGGCGGGAGTGAGGCGGATTAGGGCTTAATAACTTTATTATAATAGCGGTGCGGTCCGCTCGGCAGATTAGGGGTTAATAAGTGTAGGCAGGTGGAGGCGACGTTGTGGGGGGCAGATTAGGGGTTAATAAATATAATATAGGGGTCGGCGGTGTTAGGGGCAGCAGATTAGGGGTACATAGGGATAATGTAAGTAGCGGCGGTTTACGGAGCGGCAGATTAGGGGTTAATAATAATATGCAGGGGTCAGCGATATCGGGGGCAGCAGAATAGGGGTTAATAAGTGTAAGGTTAGGGGTGTTTAGACTCGGGGTACATGTTAGAGTGTTAGGTGCAGACGTAGGAAGTGTTTCCCCATAGCAAACAATGGGGCTGCGTTAGGAGCTGAACGCGGCTTTTTTGCAGGTTTTTTTTCAGCTCAAACAGCCCCATTGTTTTCTATGGGGGAATCGTGCACGAGCACGTTTTTGAAGCTGGCCGCGTCCGTAAGCAACGCTGGTATTTAGAGTTGAAGTTGCGGTAAATATGCTCTACGCTCCTTTTTTGGAGCCTAACGCAGCCATTCTGTGAACTCTAAATACCAGCGGTATTTAAAAGGTGCGGTCAGAAAAAAGCCAGCGTAGCTAACGCACCCCTTTGGCCGCAGAACTCTAAATCTAGGCGTAAAACTTTACACTTATTTTGTCACTTTTTAAACAACTAATGAAACTTTAAAAAATACATCTACATGTTACTCATGGACTAATCTTTTCTTTGAATGTATCATTTTATCTAGCATGTATTTAGTGTTTAATGTCCCTTTAAAAGGGCTTTTTTGCAGGGCATTGCCCCAAGATAAACAGCTCTTTTACATTAAAAATACACAAAGTTCCCCCTAACAGTAAAAACCGCCCACCAGCCAAACCCCCTAAAATAATAGAACCTAACACTAAAAAACCTAAACTACCCATTGCCCTGACAAGGGCATTTGTTTGGGCATTGCCCTTAAAGGGCATTTAGCTCTTTTACTGCCCATCCCTAATCTAAATAAAACAACCCCCCCCAAAAAAAAACTTAAAAAACCCTAAGTCTAACCCCCAGGTTGGTACTCACGGTTGCTGAAGTCCGGCGGAGAAGATCCTGTCCCGTGCGGTGAAGTGTTCTTCCAAGCGGCAACCTCTTCTTTCTTCTTCCAGGAACATCTGGCGCAAAGCAGAGGGCGGTGCTGAAGACCAATGACCACGGAGCTGAAAACCAGCAACCCTGGAACTGAAGACCGGCGATTCTGGAACTGAAGACCGGTGACTTTGGAACTGAAGACCGGCGATCACGGAGCCATGGAGTGTGGAGGATCCTCCCCGCATGATCGCCGTCGTCCCTTGATTTCCTATTGGCTGATTTTATTCTTCAAATTCGAATCACTCAATAGGATGAGACCTACTCAAATCCTATTTGCTGTTCAAATCAGCCAATAGGATGAGAGCAATTGAAATCTTATTGGTTGGTGAACAACCAATAGATCTCACTTGCTCTGATCCTATTGGCTGGATGGCTGATGTGAAAATGTGAAAATATCAGCCAATAGGAATGCAAGGTACCCCAATAAATATGGAGTACCTTGTATTTAATCTTCAGTGTGCGGCGGGCGATCGCATGAAGAGGAACCGCGGAGCACCACTGCCAGGAATCGCCGCTGGGAACCATTGCCAAGGACCATCGCCGCCTCAGAGAAATGCCACATTTGGATACACCGCTCTGCATCTCCGCTCCATGCCACCTTTGCTGTGAATGAAGATGATGGCCCTTCTGGAAGAAGATCTTCTCCACCGGACTTCAGGACCTGTGAGTATTTGGGGCTTTAGTGTTAGTTTTTTTTAACTTTTTATGTTTTTTTTTATTTTTTAACTTAGGTTTTTTTGGGGTAATTGTAAAAGAGCTAAATGCCCTTTTAAGGGCAATGCCCATCCAATTGCCCTTTTCAGGGCAATGTTAGGTTTTTATTTTGGGGATTTGGTGGTTGGGGGGGAGTTTACTGTTAGAGGGAACTTGGTGTATTTTGGATGTAAAAGAGCTACTGGTAGTTCATTCTTAGATTAGGGGGTGTTTTTATTTTGGTGGGCTTTTTATTTTCATAGGGATTAGGTTTATTTTTTTTAAATTTGGTAATTTGATTTTTCATTTTCTGTAATGTTAGCTTTTTTATTTTTTGTAAACTTAGCTTTTTTTTTTTTGTAACTTTAGAATTTATTATTTTAGGTAATTTGGGTTAATTTAAGGGGGATGTTAGGTTAGGGTTCTTAGTTATTTAAATAGTTATTTGCATTGCGGGTATTGGCGGTTTAAAGGGTTTATTAAGTTAATTAGGTTTATTGAGATGTTGGAGGTTTGCAGTTTAGGGGTTAATAGGTTAATAATGTTTATTGCGATGTGGCGGTTTTGCAGAACAAGGGACATTAATAACTGGAAGTGATGCCTGTTTTACTAAAAATGTTGTATATAAAGAAATATACTTAAAGTAGACATAATTTAAAGAGAAGAAATTTTGTATTTATTTAGGACAGTAGTTTGTCCAAATAGAGTGTGGATATATCTGTAGTTTATTATATAGAAAATATTTTTGATATATTTAAGTTAGTAGTCCATTAAAATTATAGTATTGCTACACCTGTAGCTTAAATATTTAGATAAAAGAAGAGTTACAAAATAGGTTGTTTCTATGGGGCCTAGTTTTCAAGCCGTCTACTTTACCTGCCTTCGCTGGTCCAATACGCCCGCCTAAGCTCGCCTACCATCGCCGCCGCGGACCTGAAAAATTTCGCCTAAGTTATCAATAAAGCTGTCAAAAAGCCGCACACCGAGTATGGGGCGATGAGCAGCGGAATGTGAGAGTTATCACTCATCCGATCTTGCTGCTCTTCGGCTTTTTGACACCTTTATTGCTAGCCTGTCACTAAGCACCCACACTAAACTACACTGTTCTACCCCCTATACCGGCGCCCCCGGAGCCCCCCGCAACTAAATAAAGTTAATAACCCCTAAACCGCCACTCCTAGACCCCGCCACAACTCTTATAAATGTATTAACCCCTAAACCGCCGCTCCCGGACCCCGCCGCCACCTACATTATACCTAGTAACCCCTATCCTGCCCCCCCTATATCGCCGGCACCTATAATAAAGTTATTAACCCCTATCCTGCGGTCGGATCCCGGACCTCACCGCAACTAAATAAATAGTTTAACCCCTAAACCACCGCTCCCGGACACCGCCGCAACCTATATTAAACTTATTAACCCCTAATCTGCCACCCATACACTGTCGCCACCTATAATAAATTTATTAACCCCTATCCTGCCCCCCTACACCCCCGCCACTGTAATAAAATTATTGACCCCTAAACCTAAGTCTAACACTAACCCTTATTAACTAAATTAATCCTATTTAAAAATAAATACTTACCTTTAAAATAAACCCTAATATAGCTACAATATAAATAATAATTATATTGTAGCTATCTTAGGATTTATTTTTATTTTACAGGCAACTTTCAATTTATTTTAACTAGGTACAATAGCTATTAAATAGTTATTAACTATTTAATAGCTACCTAGTTAAAATAAAGATAAATTTACCTGTAAAATAAAAACTAACCTAAGTTACAATTACACCTAACACTACACTATACTTTAATAAATTATTCCTATTTAAAACTAAATACTTACCTGTAAAATAAACCCTAAGATAGCTACAATATAATTAATAATTACATTGTAGCTATTTTAAGATTTATATTTATTTTACAGGTAACTTTGTATTTATTTTAGCTATTTAGAATAGTTATTAAATAGTTATTAACTATTTAATAACTACCTAGCTAAAAGAAATACAAAATTACCTGTAAAATAAATCCTAACCTAAGTTACAATTAAACCTAACACTACACTATCATTAAATTTATTAAATAAATTACCTACAAATAACTACTATTAAATTAAATTAAATAAACTAACTAAATTACAAAAAAATAAAAAAGCTAAGTTACAAAAAATAAAAAAAATAAGTTACAAACATTTAAAAAATATTACAACAATTTTTAGCTACTTACACCTAATCTAAGCCCCCTAATAAAATAACAAAGCCCCCCAAAATAAAAAAATTCCCTACCCTATTCTACATTAAAAAGTTTCCAGCTCTATTACCTTACCAGCCCTTAAAAGGGCCTTTTGCGGGGCATGCCCCAAAGAAAACAGCTCTTTTGCCTGTAAAATAAAAATACAACCCCCCCAACATTAAAACCCACCACCCACATACCCCTACTCTAACCCAACCCCCCCTTAAATAAACCTAACACTACCCCCTGAAGATCATCCTACCTTGAGCCGTCTTCAGCCAGCCGACCCACCGATGGAACCGAAGAGGAGATCAGGAGAGGCAGAAGTCATCATCCAAGGGGCGCTGAAGAAGTCTTCCATCCGATGAAGTCATCATCCAGGCGGCGCTGAAGAGGTCTTCCATCCGATAGAAGTCTTCATCCATGCGGCGTCTTCAATCTTCATCCATCCGGAGCGGAGCGGAGCCATCTTCAGACGAGCCGACGCAGAGCCATCCTCTTCTTCCCGACGACTAACGACGAATGAAGGTTCCTTTAAGGGACTTCATCCAAGATGGCGTCCCTTCAATTCCGATTGGCTGATAGGATTCTATCAGCCAATCGGAATTAAGGTAGGAAAAATCTGATTGGCTGATTGAATCAGTCAATCAGATTGAAGTTCAATCCGATTGACTGATCCAATCAGCCAATCAGATTGAGCTTGCATTCTATTGGCTGATCGGAACAGCCAATAGAATGCAAGCTCAATCTGATTGCCTTATTGGATCAGCCAATCGGATTGAACTTCAATCTGATTGGCTGATTCAATCAGCTAATCAGATTTTTCCTACCTTAATTCCGATTGGCTGATAGAATCCTATCAGCCAATCCGAATTGAAGAGACGCCATCTTGGATGACGTCCCTTAAAGGAACCTTCATTCGTCGTTAGTCGTCGGGAAGAAGAGGATGGCTCCGCGTCGGCTCGTCTGAAGATGGCTCCACTCCGGATGGATGAAGATTGAAGACGCCGCCTGGATGAAGACTTCTATCAGATGGAAGACCTCTTCAGCGCCGCCTGGATGATGACTTCATCGGATGGAAGACTTCTTCAGCGCCCCTTGCATGATGACTTCTGCCGCTCCGGATCTCCTCTTCGGTTCCATCGGTGGGTCGGCTGGCTGAAGACGGCTCAAGGTAGGAAGGTCTTCAGGGGGGTAGTGTTAGGTTTATTTAAGGGGGGTTTGGGTTAGATTAGGGGTATGTGGGTGGTGGGTTTTAATGTTGGGGGGTTGTATTTTTATTTTACAGGTAAAAGAGCTGTTTTCTTTGGGGTATGCCCCGCAAGAGGCCCTTTTAAGGGCTGGTAAGGTAATAGAGCTGGTAACTTTTTAATGTAGAATAGGGTAGGGAATTTTTTTATTTTGGGGGGCTTTGTTATTTTATTAGGGGGCTTAGATTAGGTGTAAGTAGCTTAAAATTGTTGTAATATTTTTTAAATGTTTGTAACTTATTTTTTTTATTTTTTGTAACTTAGCTTTTTTATTTTTTGTACTTTAGTTAGTTTATTTAATTTAATTTAATAGTTGTTATTTCTAGGTAATTTATTTAATTAATTTAATGATAGTGTAGTTTTAGGTTTAATTGTAACTTAGGTTAGGATTTATTTTACAGGTAATTTTGTATTTCTTTTAGCTAGGTAGTTATTAAATAGTTAATAACTATTTAATAACTATTCTAAATAGCTAAAATAAATACAAAGTTACCTGTAAAATAAATATAAATCCTAAAATAGCTACAATGTAATTATTAATTTTATTGTAGCTATGTTAGGGTTTATTTTACAGGTAAGTATTTACTTTTAAATAGGAATAATTTATTAAAGTATAGTGTAGTGTTAGGGGTAATTGTAACTTAGGTTAGTTTTTATTTTACAGGTAAATTTCTCTTTATTTTAACTAGGTAGCTATTAAATAGTTAATAACTATTTAATAGCTATTGTACCTAGTTAAAATAAATTGAAAGTTGCCTGTAAAATAAAAATAAATTATTATTTATATTTTAGCTATATTAGGGTTTATTTTAAAGGTAAGTATTTATTTTTAAATAGGAATAATTTAGTTAATTAGAGAAATATTATTTAGATTTATTTAATTCATATTTAAGTTAGGGGGGTGTTAGGGTTAGTGTTAGACTTAGGTTTAGGGGTTAATAATTTTATTACAGTGGCGGCGGTGTAGGGGGGGCAGGATAGGGGTTAAAAAATTTATTATAGGTGGCGACGGTATAGGGGGGGTAGGATAGGGGTTAATACATTTATTATAGTGGCGGTGGTGTAGGGGGGCAGGATAGGGGTTAAAAGGTATAATGTAGGTGGCGGCGGGGTCCGGGAGTGGCGGTTTAGGGGTTAATACATATATTATAGTTGCGGCGGGCACCGGGAGCGGCGGTTTAGGGGTTAATACATATATTATAGTTGCGGAGGGCACCGGGAGCGGCGGTTTAGGGGTTAACATATTTAGTATAGCTTGCGGTGGGCTCTGGGAGCAGCGGTTTAGGGGTAAACACTTTATTTAGTTGCGGCGGTGTAGGGGGGGACAGATTAGGGGTGTTTAGACTCGGGGTACATGTTAGGGTATTAGGTGTAGAAACTACCATAGGAATCAATGGGATGTCTGGCAGCAGTGAACATGAACTTTCGCTATGGTCAGACTCCCATTGATCCCTATGGGATCCGCCGCCTCTAGGGCGGCGGTTTGAAAACCAGGTACGCTGGGCCGGAAAAGTGCAGAGCGTACCTGCTAGTTTTTTGATAACTAGCAAAAGTAGTCAGATTGTGCTGCACTTGTGTGCGGAAAACATCTGTAGTGACGTAAGCATCGATCTGTGTCGGACTGAGTCCGGCGGATCAAAGCTTACGTCACAAAATTCTACTTTTGCCGGTGTCTAGGGCTTGATAACTAAGGCGAATCAGCCTCTCCACAAATAGGCTGCGGAATATTTGAGGTTGACGGCTTGATAACTAGGCCCCCAAATCTGTAGCTTAACAAATAATTAGACTGCCCTATATATATATATAAATCAGCAAAGAAGGGCAGTCACTCACAGGGTCTTGTAATGAAGAACAAAGTCTTTATTGACGTTTCGGGGTTGCCCCCGTTTTCAAAATAGGCATGCCTATTTTGAAAACGGGGGCAACCCTGAAACGTCAATAAAGAATTTGTTCTTCACTACAAGACCCTGTGAGTGACTCCCTTACTTTGCTGATTTGTATTTCACTTGGAGTGCACCCGGGGCACCACGGGCCAGTTTTGGGCCTTTACAATTTACCAGGAGTGCTTCTACCATCCTCCTTTGCTATATATATATATATATATATATATATATATATATATATATATGTGTTTTTATGTGTGTACATATGTATTTATGTATTTATATGTGTGTATATGTATTTACAGACATATATACACATATAAACACATAAATACATATGTACACATATATAGACAAATATACAAGTGCATTGGATCCATTTGCAGTTAAGTAGATGAAAAATTTTCTATGCAATATTCATATTTAAGTGTTATACTGTGTATTTACTGTAAATATTTCACATTCCAATGTTCTGCACATCAAACTCATTTAATAGGGGGGCCACAGGTGAAGTGTTCTTCTCACATGGGGGCCACTTGAACAGAATTATTGCTCTGGAACTGGATATACGAGAAACTGGAAGTGACATTTACCCAGGTAGCAGTGCATTATGGGAGTTGTAGCCCTCAAAAGGCACACACAGTTGTCAATATTTATCTCGTGAGTGCCAAGTGAAGTTATCATTCTTGAACTGAATAAAAATTAACATTTATTCAAGCAGTGCATAATGGCAGTGTACATGGAGAAAGCATGCTTGTATTTATATTTACTGTATCTTGTGAGTGCCTGCATAGAACATCAACTTGTTACACCTCTTAGAACCCTAAAAAAATGAATAATTTACCTAATAAAAGGGAGGCCCGATTACGCTATCTTGAGGACCACATTTGACCATGGGGCCGGTACTTTGAGACCATTGATCTATACCTATAAATAATCATCTATTTATAGGTATACAATTTTGATCAAAATTATTCAGCCCCATTGCAAATCAAGTTAATTGTCAAAATTTACAGACTTTCATCTGTTTGCAATGAACAAATCAAACAAAAGCAATTGAAATAACTCAACACAACAAATGTTTCAAGTGGTTTCCTCAAATTCAACTGAAAATGCAACTTTTAATGAATCGAGCTGTCTCAAAATTATTCAACCCTTTCAGGGTAAGTATCTTTAGTACTTAGTAGAGCACCCTTTTGCTGTTTGACCTGCTGCAAACGAGATGCATAGCTAGACACAAGCTTCTGGCAGCATTCATGAGGAATCTTAGCCCATTCCTCAAGAGCAATGACCTACAGTTCTGTAATATTCTTAGGTTTACGTGCTGCAACACCTTCTTCAAATCCCACCAGAGATTTCCTATGGGGTTCAAGTCAGATGACTGTGATGGCCACTGTAGAATCTTCCAGGACTTCTTCTGCAACCAAACCTTGGTGGAATTTGAGGTATGCTTGGGATCATTGTCCTGTGGAAAGGTCCAATGACACTCAAGCTTCAGCTTCCTCCCAGATGGCATGACGTTTGCCTTCCACACGTTGTAGGTTTCCAGTGCCAGAGAATGCAAAGCAACCCCGGAGTATCACTGAGCCACCTCTGTAGGCAGTGTGTTCTGTTCAGCGTTTGCTTCATTCTTCATCCTCCAGACATACCCCTGATCCATCGGGCCAAAAAGTTACAGTTTTGTTTCATTGCTCTACAGAACAGAATCCCAAAACTTAGGTTGCTTATTTATATGATTTTGAACATATTGGAGCTGACTTTTCTTGTGCTTTTGGGTCATTAGTGGTGTACGTCTTGGAGTTCTGGCATTGAAACCTTCTGCGTTTAGTATGCGTCTTACTGTGCAAACTGAAACCCTAGTGCCTGTTGCCACCAATTCTTGCTGCAGGTCTTTTGCAGTCACTCAAGGGTTTTTCTCAACCTGTTTAAAGGGACACTAAACGTTGCTATAAAGTTATCTTGAATCGCTAACTCAATATGTATGAATTATATTTGTAATCCGGTTTGTGTTTCATACTTTTACCATTATCGTGATATTCTGCTCTAAGAATTTATTCCAAACCCACCGCTCGAATCTTTGTTTAGTTGCACCAATCATCCATGATAACCTAAGTTATCAAAATGTCGGAGTTACGCTGCAATGCGCATGCGCGATTGTATGACCTCGTCATCAAATACGTCTAAACAGCAGACACTCTGAATCTTCTGGTATCACTGGTATAATATGCTCATGTGCGAATGTCAGTAACGAAGTGCGTATGCGCATGGTGATGACATCGGCATGTCAGTAACGAAGTGTGCTTGCGCGTGATGACGACATCGGCTTCTAATGATATGCGCAAAAACATTGGAGAATAGTTTTGTTAGTGGACAGCCCATAATAGGGGGTTTGGCTTCAGGTACGTCAGAATCGAAAAATAAAATAAAATTATATTAGATTTATAAACTTTGTTTTTGTGTATAAGTAGGTTAGTTATGATATATAAACGTTCCTGATTGAAATCTGATAATGTAATTAAGGATCAAAATTAAAAGTTTTGTGATCCTTTAAGGGAATCTAAGGGAGACCCCCAAAAAGGTGGGCTCACCTCCTATATAGTGACTAAAATATGTATATATGTATCTCTCAGAATGAGTATACAAAAGGTTGCTAGATAAAGTGTTAGAATATGCAAAATGTTCAGAATATTGTGCACTAAAATGGGTAAAAATAACAATAACAATTGGTGCTACTAAAGTGCACAAAAAGTTGATGAATAAAATGTTTGAATACACAAAAATATTAAAATATTATACACAAAATGGGTAAAGATATACGATGGTCCTACTAAAGTACACAAGTGAATTACGTGTACAGCATGATTCAGTCCATAAGAAAAGTGCCAACAATGGGTATAGAGATTTCCAAGTTTTGCTGTGTCTTTAAGTCAGCTCCACTTCTGTAAATCTATGTAGGTTCACCTCTGTAAAATCAATAAAAAGACAAGGGGCGCCTCATAGTGAACTCTGTGTGTGTTAAGGAGAGAGAGTAATAGAATACAACTCACAATTTGGGATGGCACCTGTGCAAACGGACAGACTGACGCTCACAGTTGTCAGCTCACTGGATACTCGCAGTATTTGTGTTTTCAGGAACAGCTACTTCCAAGTTGTTTGGATGAGCGGTAGTCAGCTCCGTCCTAGAACTGTATCACCCAGATGGTAAACAAGGTTTCCAAGGGCTCGTGTCCAGGCAATGATGACGGTCAAAAACCGAAAGGTACAGACACCTGGAAAAGACTTTACAGAAGGAATGTGCCTTTATTTGCTAGAAGTAAGACAATATTCATCCACATTAGCCTCCAAAAACAAGCTTTTACTATGAAGTCATATTGGTGAGGGGACATCTTTAGTTTGAGATGTCTACTCCTTGTATTGAACCTCAGGACTGACCATACAGAACAAATTAGCTTGAACTAACAGTTCAGCAAAACGTTGCATTTGCAAGCCTGGTTACTTTTGCCTTGTTGTTTGTATCTCTCATATTTAGCAGCTATCACATGGAGTGTTAGTTCAAGCTAATTTGTTTTGTCTGGTCAGTCCTGCAGTTCAGTACAAGAAGTAGATGTCTCACCTGCATTCTCAAACTAAAGATCTGTCCCCTCACCAATATGACTGCACAGTAAAAGCTTGTTGTTAGAGGCTAATGTGGTGATGATCTTTTTTCTTAACTTTTTGGACCATTCTTTTGGCTTAGCCATATTTCTAACATGCAGTCAAACGTGACACTCAACAAACCCCTGGCCAATTCATGTATTTCATGTGTTCTTGTTCAAGCACACCTGGTGCAGCTAATGAAGCCCTTGAATAATTGCATCAGGTGTGCTTGAAACAAAACCTGTTTTGCATATTTGTGCTGTTGTGAGGGATTTTATTTAATTTTGAGACTGCAGAATTAATTAAAAGCTGTTTTTTCAGTTGAATTTGAGGAAACCAATTAAAGGGACACTGAACCAAATTTTTTTCTTTTGTGATTCAGATAGAGCATGAAATTCTAAGCAACTTTCTAATTTACTCCTATTATCAAATTTTCTTCATACTCTTGGTATCTTTATTTGAAATGCAAGAATGTAAGTTTAGATGCCGGCCCATTTTTGGTGAACAACCTAGGTTGTTCTTGCAGATTGGTGGATAAATTCATCCACCAATAAAAAAGTGCTGTCCAGAGTACTGAACAAAAAAAAAACTTAGATGCCTTCTTTTTCAAATAAAGGTAGCAAGAGAACGCAGAAAAAATTATGATAGGAGTAAATTAGAAAGTTGCTTAAAATTGCATGTTCTATCTGAATCACAAAAGAAAAAATGTGGGTTCAGTGTCCCTTTAAAGCCTTTGTTGTGTCTGAAACTCTACCAAATTGTACCCAAAAAAATCATATATATATATATATATATATATATATATATATATAAATATGTAGTTATGAATATATAGACCATATCCTTCTCTGCGAAGAACATTGGAATGTAAACTATGCGATCAGGTTTGCGCGCAAGTAGAGTGTTTTGTTCCCACTTTTTTTGCTCCATTGACTTTTATAGGGGAAAAGGTTATCACGTGCGCAATATTGTAAGTTCGGCTTTTTACGAGCGTCATTAGTAAAAACAGTTTGCAACCCGACGTGCGCAAAAAAGTTACTTAGTGGGAGCTCGAGCGGGAGCGTTAAATAGCGCTCCACCTGTAATCTGTTCCTTTATTTGTTAACAAGTTTTTAATGTCAAAATTGCATGTTATTAATTGTTAGAGCGTGTCATTTTTGCATTACTCACCATAGGTGACAATGTGCCAGATTACTAGAGATGCCCTCATTTTTTCTTTAGGTCACACACTAGGGGCAAAAAACTGGACTAAAAACCGGCAACACCATTTTTTAGTCCAGTTTTGTGATCTTATATGGCGCAGCATATAAATGCTGTGTGTATCTTTCACCCGTCAACTGCTATTTTTACTCTGATTTGCTAAAATAGAACCGTGTCGCAAATCGGTATCACATATTCAGTGCAAGGACTTATGCGATTAAAATTGAGAAATTCTACTCCATTTTCACCTCGCCACACATACACCTAGATTTAGAGTTTTGCGGCCGAAGGGGTGCGTTAGCTCCGCGTCTTTTTTTTCTAGCGCTGTTTCTAAACAACGCTGGTATTGAGAGTTCTCTGAAGGGCTGCGTTAGGCTCCAAAAAGGGAGCGTACAGGCATATTTACAGCCCTCAATACCAGCGTTGCTTACGGTAGCGGCTAGCTGGAAAAACACCTGCAAAAAAGCAGCGTTCAGCTCCTAACGCAGCCCCATTGTTTCCTATTGGGAAACACTCTCTAAGTCTGCACCTAACACCCTAACATGAACCCTAAATCTAAACACCACTAACCTTACACTTATTAACCCCTAATCTGCTGCCCCCGCTAATCTGCCACTCCAGACACCACCGCCACCTACATTATACCTATGTACCCCTAATCTGCTGCCCCTAACATCGCCGACACCTATATTATATTTATTAACCCCTAATCTGCCCCCCCAACATCGCCGCTACCTTACCTACACTTATTAACCCTAATCTGCCGACCGGAACTCGCCGCTACTCTAATAAATGTATTAACCTCTAAAGCTAAGTCTAACCCTAACCCTAACACCCCCCTAAGTTAAATATAATTTTAATCTAACGAAATAAATTAAATATTATTAACTAAAGTATTCCTATTTAAAACTAAATACTTACCTGTAAAATAAACCCTAATATAGCTACAATATAATGAATAATTATATTGTAGCTATTTTAGGATTTATATTTATTTTACAGGCAACTTTGTATTTATTTTAACTAGGTACAATAGCTATTAAATAGTTATTTACTATTTAATAGCTACCTAGTTAAAATAATTACAAAATTACCTGTAAAATAAATCCTAACCTAAGTTACAATTAAACCTAACACTACACTATAATTAAATAAATTAAATAAATTACCTACAATTAACTAAACTAAATTACAAAAAACAAACACTAAATTACAAAAAATAAAAAAAGATTACAAGAATTTTAAGCTAATTACATCTACTCTAAGCCCCCTAATAAAATATCAAAGCCCCCCAAAATAAAAAAAATTCCCTACCCTTATCTAAATTACAAAAGTTAACAGCTCTATTACCAGCCCTTAAAAGGGCTTTTTGCGGGGCATGCCCCAAAGTAATCAGCTCTTTTGCCTGTAAAAAAAAACACAATTCCACCCCCCAACATTAAAACCCGCCACCCACATACCCCTACTCTAACCCAAACCCCCCTTAAATAAACCTAACACTACCCCCCTTGAGTCGTCTTCACCCAACCGGGCCGAAGTCTTCATCCGATGGGGCAGAAGAGGACATCCAGACCGGCAGAAGACTTCATCCTATCCGGGCAGAAGAGGACATGCGGACCGGCAGACATCTTCATCCAAGATCTTCATCCATCTGACGAGGAGCGGCTCCATCTTCAAGACATCTGGCACGGAACATCCTCCTTCCCCAACGACTACCCGACGAATGAAGGTTCCTTTAAGTGACGTCATCCAAGATGGCATCCCTCGAATTCCGATTGGCTGATAGGATTCTATCAGCCAATCGGAATTAAGGTAGGAAAAATCTGATTGAGCCAATCAGATTGAGCTCGCATTCTATTGGCTGTTCCGATCAGCCAATAGAATGCAAGCTCAATCTTATTGGCTGATTGGATCAGCCAATCGGATTGAACTTGAATCTGATTGACTGATTCAATCAACCAATTTGATTTTTCCTACCTTAATTCCGATTGGCTGATAAAATCCTATCAGCCAATCGGAATTCGAGGGACGCCATCTTGGATGACGTCACTTAAAGGAACCTTCATTCGTCGGGTAGTCGTCGGGGAAGGAGGATGTTCCACGCCGGAGGTCTTGAAGATGGAGCCGCTCCTTGTCGGATGGATGAAGATAGAAGATGCCGCTTGGATGAAGATGTCTGCCGGTCCGCATGTCCTCTTCTGCCCGGATAGGATGAAGACTTCTGCCAGTCTGGATGTCCTCTTCTGCCCCATCGGATGAAGACTTCGGCCCGGTTGGGTGAAGACGACTCAAGGTAGGGAGATCTTCAGGGGGGTAGTGTTAGGTTTATTTAAGGGGGGTTTGGGTTAGAGTAGGGGTATGTGTGTGGTGGGTTTTAATGTTGGGGGTGGTATTGTGTTTTTTTTTACAGGCAAAAGAGCTGATTACTTTGGGGCATGCCCCGCAAAAAGCCCTTTTAAGGGCTGGTAATAGAGCTGTTAACTTTTGTAATTTAGATTAGGGTAGGGAATTTTTTTTATTTTGGGGGGCTTTGTTATTTTATTAGGGGGCTTAGAGTAGGTGTAATTAGCTTAAAATTCTTCTAATCTTTTTTTATTTTTTGGAATTTAGTGTTTTGTTTTTTTTGTAATTTAGTTTAGTTTAGTTAATTGTAGGTAATTTATTTAATTTATTTAATTATAGTGTAGTGTTAGGTTTAATTGTAACTTAGGTTAGGATTTATTTTACAGGTAATTTTGTAATTATTTTAACTAGGTAGTTATTAAATAGTAAATAACTATTTAGCTATTGTACCTTGTTAAAATAAATACAAAGTTGCCTGTAAAATAAATATAAATCCTTAAATAGCTACAATACAGGGAGTGCAGAATTATTAGGCAAATGAGTATTTTGACCACAGCAAAGCTTCTGAAGCGTGATCATCGAACAATCAAGCGTTTCATTCAAAATAGTCAACAGGGTCGCAAGAAGCGTGTGGAAAAACCAAGGCGCAAAATAACTGCCCATGAACTGAGAAAAGTCAAGCGTGCAGCTGCCAAGATGCCACTTGCCACCAGTTTGGCCATATTTCAGAGCTGCAACATCACTGGAGTGCCCAAAAGCACAAGGTGTGCAATACTCAGAGACATGGCCAAGGTAAGAAAGGCTGAAAGACGACCACCACTGAACAAGACACACAAGCTGAAACGTCAAGACTGGGCCAAGAAATAGCTCAAGACTGATTTTTCTAAGGTTTTATGGACTGATGAAATGAGAGTGAGTCTTGATGGGCCAGATGGATGGGCCCATGGCTGGATTGGTAAAGGGCAGAGAGCTCCAGTCCGACTCAGACGCCAGCAAGGT
The DNA here is from genome assembly GCF_027579735.1 of Bombina bombina. Classification (NCBI taxonomy): domain Eukaryota; kingdom Metazoa; phylum Chordata; class Amphibia; order Anura; family Bombinatoridae; genus Bombina; species Bombina bombina. Next base: position 1,517,097,413 of record NC_069499.1, on the reverse strand, counting down.
GGAGGTGGAGTACTGGTTTGGGCTGGTATCATCAAAGATGAGCTTGTGGGGCCTTTTCGGGTTGAGGATGGAGTCAAGCTAAACTCCCAGTCCTACTGCCAGTTTCTGGAAGACACCTTCTTCAAGCAGTGGTACAGGAAGAAGTCTGCATCCTTCAAGAAAAAACATGATTTTCATGCAGGACAATGCTCCATCACACGTGTCCAAGTACTCCACAGCGTGGCTGGCAAGAAAGGGTATAAAAGAAGAAAATCTAATGACATGGCCTCCTTGTTCACCTGATCTGAACCCCATTGAGAACCTGTGGTCCATCATCAAATGTGAGATTTACAAGGAGGGAAAACAGTACACCTCTCTGAACAGTGTATGGGAGGCTGTGGTTGCTGCTGCACGCAATGTTGATGGTGAACAGATCAAAACACTGACAGAATCCATGGATGGCAGGCTTTTGAGTGTCCTTGCAAAGAAAGGTGGCTATATTGGTCACTGATTTGTTTTTGTTTTGTTTTTGAATGTCAGAAATGTATATTTGTGAATGTTGAGATGTTATATTGGTTTCACTGGTAAAAATAAATAATTGAAATGGGTATATATTTGTTTTTTGTTAAGTTGCCTAATAATTATGCACAGTAATAGTCACCTGCACACACAGATATCCCCCTAAAATAGCTATAACTAAAAACAAACTAAAAACTACTTCCAAAACTATTCAGCTTTGATATTAATGAGTTTTTTGGGTTCATTGAGAACATGGTTGTTGTTCAATAATAAAATGAATCCTCAAAAATACAACTTGCCTAATAATTCTGCACTCCCTGTATAATTATTCGTTATATTGTAGCTATATTAGGGTTTATTTTACAGGTAAGTATTTCGTTTTAAATAGGAATACTTTAGTTAATTAAATGAGAGTGAGTCTTGATGGGCCAGATGGATGGGCCCATGGCTGGATTGGTAAAGGGCAGAGAGCTCCAGTCCGACTCAGACGCCAGCTAGGTGGAGGTGGAATACTGGTTTGGGCTGGTATCATCAAAGATGAGCTTGTGGGGCCTTTTCGGGTTGAGGATGGAGTCAAGCTCAACTCCCAGTCCTACTGCCAGTTTCTGGAAGACACCTTCTTCAAGCAGTGGTACAGGAAGAAGTCTGCATCCTTCAAGAAAAAACATGATTTTCATGCAGGACAATGCTCCATCACACGCGTCCAAGTACTCCACAGCGTGGCTGGCAAGAAAGGGTATAAAAGAAGAAAATCTAATGACATGGCCTCCTTGTTCACCTGATCTGAACCCCATTGAGAACCTGTGGTCCATCATCAAATGTGAGATTTACAAGGAGGGAAAACAGTACACCTCTCTGAACAGTGTATGGGAGGCTGTGGTTGCTGCTGCACGCAATGTTGATGGTGAACAGATCAAAACACTGACAGAATCCATGGATGGCAGGCTTTTGAGTGTCCTTGCAAAGAAAGGTGGCTATATTGGTCACTGATTTGTTTTTGTTTTGTTTTTGAATGTCAGAAATGTATATTTGTGAATGTTGAGATGTTATATTGGTTTCACTGGTAAAAATAAATAATTGAAATGGGTATATATTTGTTTTTTGTTAAGTTGCCTAATAATTATGCACAGTAATAGTCCCCTGCACACACAGATATCCCCCTAAAATAGCTATAACTAAAAACAAACTAAAAACTACTTCCAAAACTATTCAGCTTTGATATTAATGAGTTTTTTGGGTTCATTGAGAACATGGTTGTTGTTCAATAATAAAATTAATCCTCAAAAATACAACTTGCCTAATAATTCTGCACTCCCTGTATAATTATTCGTTATATTGTAGCTATATTAGGGTTTAATTTACAGGTAAGTATTTCGTTTTAAATAGGAATACTTTAGTTAATAATATTTAATTTATTTCGTTAGATTAAAATTATATTTAACTTAGGGGGGAGTTAGGGTTAGACTTAGCTTTAGGGGTTAATACATTTATTATAGTAGCGGCTAGGTCCGGTCAGCAGATTCGGGGTTAATAAGTGTAGTTAGGTAGCAGCGACGTTGGGGGGGCAGATTAGGGGTTAATAAATATAATATAGGGCTTGGTGGTGTTAGGGGCAATTAGGGGTTCATAGGGATAATGTAGATGGCGGCTGTGTGCGGTTGGCAGATTAGGGGTTAAAAAAATGTATTATAGTGGCGGCGATGTGGGGGGACCTCGGTTTAGGGGTACATAGGTAGTTTATGGGTGTTAGTGTACTTTATAGCACAGTAGTTAAGAGCTTTATAAACCGAAGCTAGCGCAGAAAGCTCTTAACTACTGACTTTCTTTTTGCGGCTGGAGTCTTGTCGGTAGAGGGTCTACTGCTCACTTCAGCCAAGACTCTAAATACCGGCGTTAGGAAGATCCCATTCAAAAGATAGGATATGCAATTGGCGTAAGGGGATCTGCGGTATGGAAAAGTCGCGGCTTGAAAGTGAGCATTAGACCCTTTCCTGGCTGACTCTAAATACCAGCGGGCGGCCAAAACCAGCGTTAGGACCCCTTAACGCTGCTTTTGACGGCTACCGCAGAACTCTAAATCTAGGCGATAGGCAGGCGCAGCAAACCTTGCGCTGAAAATGTGAACATAACTCCCTGAAAATAATAACTAACACCTAACAAAAGCGCAATATCTATCTACCTGTCAACCGCCAACCCCCACCGCAATAACTAATAAAGTATATTAACCCCTAATCCGCGAACCCCCACATCGCAAAACATCTAATTAACCTATTAACCCCTAATCCGCCAACCCCCCACAACACTTTATACCTAACCTAACACCCCTAAATTAACCTGAATTACATTAAATTAAAAAATACTAATTTACAATTAAAATTAAAAAAACTAACATTACTTCAAAAATAAAAAAAACACTAAGATTAAATAATTCTAAAATTACAAAAAATAAAAAAGGCTAACATTACAGAAAATAATAAACCAAATTATCAAAAATAAAAAAAAATAAACCCAATCCCTATGAAAAAAAAGCCAATAGGATTTGAATAGCTCTCATCCTATTGGCTGATTTGATTTTTTTCAGCCAATAGGATTGCGTACTTTGCATTCAATAGTCAGTGTACAGCGTTGATCATACAAAGAAGATCCTCTACGCTCCATGGTTCCGCGGACCTGGTCCTCGGTCATCTCCGCTCCGTGTCGGCTTGGTCCTGAATGAAGAAAGAAGAGGTTCTCGCTTGGAAGAAGATGTCGGCTGCTTGGAAGAAGACTTCACCGCCAGGAAGAAGACTTCAGCGCTGGACTTCAGGAACGGTGAGTACCTATTTGGGGGTTAGATTTAGGCTTATTTTTTTATTTATTTTTTATTTTTTAGATTAGGGATTTCATGGGCACTTGTAAAAGAGCTGAATGCCCTTTTAAGGGCAATGCCCATACAATGGGTAGTTCAGGTTTTTTTAGTGTTAGGTTTTTTTATTTTGGAGGGTTTGGTGGGTGGGGAGTTTAACTGGAAGGTGGGGACTTAGTATTTTTTAGAGGTAAAAGAGCTGTTTAACTTATAGAAATACCCTACAAAAGGCCATACGTACTCGATCGGGTTGAATTGTGTCGAAGTCTGTCCGCCTGCTCAGAGCAGGCAGACAGGGTTATGGAGCAGCTGTTTCTGGCGAGTCTTCAGGCTCCATTCGGAGCTTGATAGATATGCCCCTAAGAGACTAATATTTTAGCAGCATGTCAGGATTGTATATCTCTGCTTTAGGCCCAATCTTTATTTGACACTGCTATTACTGCTACTATCTGAGCAGGTATAATAGCGTGATCGGACTGCTATTTCCTATTATTGTAATATTTACCACCACCAGACTTTTTATATTATTCCGTGTTCGAATAAGGTGCACAGGCACTACAATTTGAGACAAGTTGCTTTACTTGAAGTGGCGTTACATGATAGCAATCTTTTCACAGTGTTTATGCAGATACATTTATATCATTTAAGAGCAACATAATATTTTTCTTGCTAGTGTTGCAACAATATATATTTGATACATTATTAGTATCTGCTATACTAATTATTACAGAATCTCAGTGTGTTCAATATTTGAGTGTTCTAATATTGTTTTATTTGGATTTATTATCCCACTAGCTTCCCTCAGCTCTCACCTTGTTTTTTTTAACTGTTTCTATGACCTTCATTGACTCACAGCCAAGCAGCAGTTGCCTATTCTAAGTACCAACTAAGGCCTAGATTACGAGTTTTGCGTTACAGTGAGGTACGGTTATACTGCTGACAAATTGGCCCTTGCACGTGAAATGACCGGTAACGCAAATTACGAGTCATGGTATAGGCTGTAACGCAACCCTCCATTCCGCACTCAAAAAATGACGTTTGAGCACCAGATTTTCCATAGCGCCGTATTACAGGTTGTGCTGCCCGGCTAAAATGCTTGCGTTACAGCCTATACCGACACGATCCATTCCGCCATCTGAGACCAGTAGTTATCTATTTTGCGATACAAAAATGTTTCACAAAACTTTATTTAGGTGTCGGCGATGTCAGGGAGTGGCGGATTAGTAGTTAATAACTTAATTTAGGTGTTGGTCATGTCTGGGAGCTGCGGATTAGGGGTTAATAACTTTATTTAGTGGCGGCCATCTCGGGGGCGGCAGATTAGGTTTAAACTTAACTTTCCCCCATAGACATCAATGGGGTTGCGTTTCAGTGATATGCCATTCCGCGATTGCAGATGTTAGTTTTTTTCTGACACACTCTCTCCCCATTGATGTCTATGGGGTAAAGCGTGCACGAGCACGTAAACTCAGGCCTTGGCTTTTGTGCGTTATGGAGCTTAATGCACCATACCGCACAGCACAAGGAGGTTTTTCAGTAACTCATAATGGCAGCAATATGGAAAGTGCGGTACTGCTCATTTTATTGCTTTATTTACACACCCAGGGCCCCATGCAATATACAGCGTAAGGACTTACGCGCGCAGAATTCAGAAAATCTACTCCATTCTCATCTCGCCACAAATTGCAGGCGCAGGAACCCTTGCACTGACTAAAAACCAACGTAACTCCATGAAGGCCTAACAAACGCATGCGCAATCACATACATATCAGCAGCAGATCTCAAACAGTTAAACCTCTTCTAAGCATTCAGAATTCCTGCCCCTGCAAGTGTGTCAAACCAATCACAAACAGCACAATCTCTCACCTGCAGCCTTAAAACACCTGGCAATGCACACCCTCATTAGCCACCATGTTTCCCCTGCATTATCTGCAATACATACAGAGACAGCATCGTGGGGCACAAGGGGTGCTGGAAGCCCTACAAGCCCCTGTTGTGGAGGATATAGTTGCTGCTGAGGTCCCTGGTCATGGTGCTGTAGCCGTCCCTGCTCCTGCTGCTGCTGTCCCTGCTCCTCACGCTGTTGTCCCTGTTCCTGGTGCTGCCCCTGCTGCTGCTGTTGTTGCTGCAGCTGGTCATAGGCCAGCAGGGCCTATAAGACATCGACATCAACAGAGGGGAAGAGCAAGGGCAGCAAGGATACACAGGGTTAGGGTCACCCTGTTTGGGATGACAGAAGGGGAGGTCAGGGAAAAGTATCGCTTGACTTCAGCAAGCCTCATTGACCTATATAAGGTCTTGAAGGATGATATTGACCCTCAAGCGAATAGGAACCGAACTCTGACTGGTATGCAGAAGCTGTTGTGTGTTGTACACTTCCTGGCATCCGGCTCATTCCAGTCAACAGAGGGGCTTGTGTCTGGCTTAGCGCAGTCCACCTTCTCCAGGATTCTAGGGGAGGTTTTGACTGCTCTAGATAACCAGTCACAGTGATACATTAATTTCCCCCGTACCCCCGAGGAAGGGAACAGTCTTAAAGGGACACTGTACCCAAAAAATTTCTTTCATGATTCAGATAGAGCATGACATTTTAAGCAACTTTCTAATTTACTCCTTTTATCAAATTTTCTTCATTCTCTTGGTATGTTTATTTTAAATGCAAGAATGTAAGTTTAGATGCCGGCCCATTTTTGGTGAACAACCTGAGTTGTCCTTGCTGATTGGTGGATAAATTCATCCACCAATAAAAAAGTGTTGTCCAGAGTACTGAAACCAAAAAAAAGCTTGGATGCCTTCTTTTTCAAATAATGATAGCAAGAGAACGAAGAAAATTTGATAATAGGAGTAAATTAGAAAGTTGCTTAAAATTACATGCTCTTTCTGAATTACAAAAGAAAAAATTTGGGTACAGTGTCCCTTTAAACAAGGCTTCTATCGACTGGGGGGTATTCCCAATGTCATGGGGGCAATTGATTGCACACATGTGCGTATCGTGGCCCCACATGAGGAGCCATTCCTCTATATTAACAGGAAAGGGTTTTACTCCTTGAATTGCCAGATGGTCTGCGATACCACTCTGAAATTCACACATGTGTATGCAGGCTTTCCAGGTAGTGCACATGATTCCTACATCCTGTGCCAGACCTCCTTATTCCAGCTTTTTGAATCTGGCACACTCTCGGGAGGTTGGCTGCTTGGTGAGTATGCACTACCTTCATTCTATCTGTATATTTCTACTAAAGGGACACTAAACACAAAATAATTTTCTCATGTTTCAGATAGAGAATACAATGTTAAACAACATTACAATTTACTTCTATTATCTCATTTGATTTATTCTTTAGATATCCTTTGTTTAAGAAATAGCAATGCACATAGATGAGCCAATCATATGAGGCATCTATGTGCAGCCACCAATCAGCAGCTAATAAGCATATCTAATATGCTTGTCAGCAAATGATATCAAGAGAATGGAGCAAATTACATAATAGAAGTAAATTATAAAGTTGAATAAAATTGCAGGTTCTTTTTAACTCATGAAAGAATAAATGTGTGTTTCATGTCCCTTTAAAGGGAAAGTATACTATAAATAGTTTTTCACTTAAAAGGACATTTTCTTAAAATGGAATGTTCTATCTGAATCATGAAAATAGAATTTTTTCTAGACTAATCCTGGCATAAGTAGATTGCTTACAATGCACCAATTTAATGTATTTGAAAAATATATCTTTTAAATGAAATCCATGTTATGTCCCTTTAAGCACATGATAAACCTGTAGTAATCAGAATACATATGTTACATGACAGGCGACGCAGGGTACGGCTGCAGACCATGACTGTTAACCCCCTTGGTACACGCCCTTACAGAGCCACAACTAAGGTTCCAGGAGGCCCTCATACGGACCAGAAATGTGATAGAAAGGAGCTTTGGCCTACTCAAAACCAGATTCAGGTGTCTGAATTTGACAGGCAGAGCTTTACAGTATAACCCCAACAAAGTGTGTTCCATTGTAAATGCATGTTGTATTCTACATAACATTGCTGTGGACACACATATATTGGGGGACATGGAACCAGAACAAGATCAGCAGCTGGTTCCTGTACCTGAGGATGTGGACAGGGGGACACTGAGGGGGAATGAAGTGAGGGACCTTGTCATCCGTCAATACTTCACCTGTAAGTTACTTGTTCATAAGTACAGTAAACCGTAACATTCACATGTATTATTTATTATTTAACTGTACCTCACCAACCATTGCATGTGCATATATCATGTCTTGCAGAATTACATACTGCGGATTTACACTGCATGCAATTGTAACTACTACATCCCACCCCCCTTCCCTTAACCACCCTAATTACTGAAAATGTCTCATTTGTTTAATTTATGTTTATGTCACTATGATTTATTGACTATCATTAAGAAGAATGAAAATTGATGTTTATACCTTATATTCACACCTTCTGTAAATACATTATTATTTATATATATATATATACCCATTTGGCAATTTATATTGGATGTGAGAAACCTTGATTTACATGTTAGAACTGAATATTACTATATGTACCCTTTATACACAACTATGTGATGTGTTTTATAGAACATGAATATGTCATAAACATGATAATAATACCTTTGTTTGCCATTTCCACACAGGTCATATCATATGTTTTAACAATATTAGTGTACTAAAACACACCTCACATGGATGTGGATGACAAATATATGGTAAATAACAGAGGACAAGATTTATGGTGAACTATAAGTATATTTATTTCTTTTTTGGCTTCTTGTATGAGGGAGCTGAGGTGGCTGTAGTGGATTTCCTTGTTCTCCTGGTTTCAGAGGATTCTTCGGTTTCTGCTGGTGTGCTGGCCACAGATGATAGGCTGGAGGCAGTGTCCCGCTGGTGTGTAAAGTGCTCAACTAACACACCCAAGAGTTGATTTTGTTCCCGCCATCTATTGTCCATCTGCATATCAGACTGAATTCTCATCATCTGCGACTGGTTTTGTACAATTCCATTTAATAATGCTGCAATGTCCCTCTGCAGCTCTATGCTACGCTTGAGTAACCTCTCTTGGCTCCTGTGAAACCTCTGTTGGCCTCTTTGTATGCTCTTGCAGCTTGTTATGAGCCTCCTCTGTAGTGAAATGTATTCCTCACCCAGGGGAGAATACAGAGCATCCACAGGCTCTTCAGCAGCAGGGCTTCTAGGTGCTTGAGGTGCAGGTCCAGCTGATTCTGCTGGTGCTGGTGGGACATCCTCAGCTGCTGGTGCTGGTGGGATATCCTCAGCTGCATCTGCTGGTGGGACATCCTCAGCTGCATTTGCTGGTGCTTGAGTAATTCCAGCTATATGCTCATCTGCAGATGGTGGAGCTCTCCCAAGGGAAGAGGATGGTGGAGCTCTCCCAAGGGAAGAGGATGGTGGAGCTCTCCCAAGGGAAGAGGATGGTGGAGCTCTCCCAAGGGAAGAGGATGGTGGATCTCTCCCAAGGGAAGAGGATGGTGGAGCTCTCCCAAGGGAAGAGGATGGTGGAGCTCTCAGGGTGGATTGGTAGTCCCATTGATGAGTAGTGTGTGACCACTCAGCCTGTCCAGTTTGCACTTCTTGGGACATACCTTGTGTGTAAAATCCATGACTGCCCTGATATTGTGTTGCGGGGGTAAAGACATGGACCCTTTGTGGCTGACTTGGCTCCCCCTCAAAGCCAAAAGAAGAATATTCCTCTGGCCAGGAGTCATATGTCAATGGTGTCACTTCCGGGTCCTGTACTGAAGCCATCCAACCCTGCTCATGCCTGGGAGCATAATGTTCAAGGTGTTGCCTGAAGACTAGTGGTGGTGGCTGCATGCCTGTGACTGGTGGTGGTGGTGGAGGTGGCTGCATGCCTGTGACTAGTGGTGGTGGTGGAGGTGGCGGCATGCCTGTTTGCAGCCTGGTGACATGAGGTTCTGTGGAGGAGTCAAATGATGAGAGCGATTAGTACAGTCATATATATGTCCATGTGGGCATACAATGTACATTGATACATGCTAGGGCTTATACTCATTCTTATGTCAAACTCTATAACATGCATGTGCACAATGTGATTTGTGATATGAGGGATTATAATCTGCACAGTATACAGGTATGTGTTTCATACAATAGTTATGTATACATGTCAATGATGGAAAAAATGTGTTCTTTAAGTGACACTATGTTCAAACAATTTACTTTAGCCTGATGTAGGCACAGAACCTGCTTTCTGAGCTAAAAGTATTGTGATGGCTATAGTGTCCATTTACTGAAAACTCTACATGTGGCTTTTGGCCTGTGTTACTCTGAGACATGTTAGTATTGTACTTTTCCACCTCATATCATGAATTGCATTGTGTTAAGTAGCATTAATGTCAAATCTAATTGTAGATGTTTTTGTTAGTAGGCCAAATACCATGCTCCTCATTGTGTACATGAATGTGTGACATTGAAGGATGTTATATCTCAAATACATATCATACTGGTGTGTGGGATGTTACTCACCAGCATGAGGTGCTGTGGTTGCAGCCCCGGAGTCACGAGCCCCTGGAAGTCCACGGACTGCTGTGATACTCAGGGACCTGCCTATCATCTCCTGCCAGGTGTTGTATTCTGTGTCCAGGGGTGGACCACCTCCTGTTCCCCTCTGGTGCATGGCTTCCTGCCCCATCTTCTCTTTCACCCGCCTCTTACAGTCATTCCACCTTTTTTTAAGGCCCTCAACAGTCCTCCTCTGCTGGGGGCACACTGTTGACGGCATCCTCTACTGCCAACCATGCCGTTTTACGCCTTCTGGCAACACCTTTGCCCTTCTCCTGGCCAAAGAGGGCACTGTGGTTGTCCATGATGGCCTGGACTAGGGCAACATTCTCATCGAATGAGAAGTTAGGACATCTCATCCTCTCATCCTCTGTGGATACCTGGCTTGCTCCCTGCGATGTCCCTGGTGTGAGTTCCTCCCTATCCTCTCCCTCCTCCTCCCTTCTGTCCCCATGTGCACCCTCTGTCCCTCTCCTTGATTAGCCTGGTCTCTGGGGCTCTTAGGCATCTCCCCTCCCATCATGCCTTCTAGCTCTCCCTCTCCCCACTCCACTTACTCCCTGACGTGGACCCCGCTGCTCCTCCTGTCCTCTACCATAAATTGAAAAAAAATGTGTGAGGTGTTAGAAAAAAAAAGTGTTATGTATTTTGTATATGTATGTATGCAATATGTGTGCAATATGTAAAAAAAATGTGTAAGTGTACAAGCTTAACCAACCAACAATGCGACCTAACTAACTCCTCTGTTTGCGCCTCTCTCTCTACTCTGACTAATCCTCCACTCCACTGTAGTGTGCTGTAGCTCAACGAACCATCCAAACACACTGAAGAAAATGGCGGCTGCGCATGGGTTTATATATGACTTTTGAATAGCGTAATTACGTTGTGCATTTTTAGATGGAGTCGCGGGTGATCTTTACGAGTGTTAGCCTAATTTGCATAAAACTACTCTTTATTTTATTCCTCCTCTGCTGGGGGCACACTGTTGAGCCTCTGTCCCTCTCCTTGATGTGCCTGGTCTCTGGGGCTCTTGGGCATCTCCCCACCCATCATCCCTTCTAGCTCTCCCTCTCCCCTTACTCCCTGACGTGGACCCTGCTGCTCCTCCTGTCCTCTACCATAAATTGAAAAAAAATGTGTGAGGTGTTAGAAAAAAAAAGTGTTATGTATTTTGTATATGTATGTATGCAATATGTGTGCAATATGTAAAAAAATGTGTAAGTGTACAAGCTTAACCGACCAACAATGTGACCTAACTAACTGCTCTGTTTGTGCCTCTCTCTCTACTCTGACTAATCCTCCACTCCACTGTAGTGTGCTGTAGCTCAACGAGCCATCCAAACACACTGAAGAAAATGGCGGTTGCAGCCCCGGTTGCAGCCCTGGAGTCACAAGCCCCTGGAAGTCCACAGACTGCTGTGATACTCAGGGACCTGCATATCATCTCCTGCCAGGTGTTGTATGCTGTGTCCAGGGGTGGACCACCTCCTGTTCCCCTCTGGTGCATGGCTTCCTGCCCCATCTTCTCTTTCACCCGCCTCTTACAGTCATTCCACCTTTTTTTAAGGCCCTCAACAGTCCTCCTCTGCTGGGGGCACACTGTTGACGGCATCCTCTACCGTCAACCATGGCATTTTACGCCTTCTGGCAACACCTTTGCCCTTCTCCTGGCGAAAGAGGGCACTGTGGTTGTCCATGATGGCCTGGACTAGGGCAACATTCTCATCGAATGAGAAGTTAGGACATCTCATCCTCTCATCCTCTGTGGATACCTGGCTTGCTCCCTGCGATGTCCCTGGTGTGAGTTCCTCCCTATCCTCTCCCTCCTCTCCCCTTCTGTCCCCATGTGCACCCTCTGTCCCTCTCCATGATGTGCCTGGTCTCTGGGGCTCTTGGGCATCTCCCCTCCCATCATCCCTTCTAGCTCTCCCTCTCCCCACTCCACTTACTCCCTGACGTGGACCCCGCTGCTGCTCCTGTCCTCTACCATAAATTGAAAAAAAATGTGTGAGGTGTTAGAAAAAAAAAAGTGTTATGTATTTTGTATATGTATGTATGCAATATGTGTGCAATATGTAAAAAAATGTGTAAGTGTACAAGCTTAACCAAACAACAATGCGACCTAACTAACTTCTCTGTTTGCGCCTCTCTCTCTACTCTGACTAATCCTCCACTCCACTGTAGTGTGCTGTAGCTCAACGAACCATCCAAACACACTGAAGAAAATGGCGGCTGTGCATGGGTTTATATATGACTTTTGAATAGCGTAATTACGTTGTGCATTTTTAGATGGAGTCGCGGGTGATCTTTACGAGTGTTAGCCTAATTTGCATAAAACTACTCTTTATTGAGACTTTATGTGAACAAAATACAGGCGTAAGTTACTTGTGACGAGTAAAATGTGTATTTGCGCACTTTTCGGAAGAACGCCAGTCTGTCCTACTTACAACACTTTAGCACCTGACGGCGCAGTATATGTAATACTCCGATGTGCGAGGTGAAATTACGGGCGGCGTGGGTTCCCTCGCTTGCGCCGAAAAATACGCCGTATATCGGATCGCGCCCCATGTTTTTAACTAATAAAGATTGATTGTTTTAATCAAACATTTCGTGAAAACTGTTACACAAAGCACTTACACAATAAGATTTTTTTTCTGTCTATATGGGATAATATGAGTGCTAATTCTTTATTATTTTACAATCAGTGGAATTCCCTTCTTTCTTTTTCCTCTAATTGTTCTCTGTAAATAAATATATATATAAGTGCATAAGAGCTCTTTGCAAAAACATATTTATGTAATATTCATATTTAATACATTTTTTAACTGTGTTTTTACTGTAAATATTTCACATTCAAATGTTCTGCACATAGAAAAATATGATCTATGTATTATATAATATATATATATACACCTATATACATTCATTTATATATATATATATATATATATATATATATATAGGTATAGATATATATTGTACCAAAATACCATCAGATATATATAGAAATGTGTATTTATTAATATATAGAACATATTCTGCAATGTGCAGAACATTGGAATGTGAAATATTCATATTCTCATGTTGGGTTAGCGCACATGAAAATATGCGATTGGGTTTGCGTCCCACTTTTTCACCTTTGACTTCTATGGGGGAATAAGTGAACACACACAAGATATTGTAAATTTGGCTTTTAGCATGCATTGGGTTAGCGCAAACGCTGTAAGTTTTTAATTTTAACTCGTAATACCAGCGCAACCCTAAGCATGCAAAATGTCTACTTCTTGCGCAATTAGCACTATAGAAAAAGCGCTAAAATAGCGCTCCACTTGTAATTGTAGGGGCAGTAATAAAATAAAAAACATACAGGTATACCCCACTCATACAGCCGGTTAGGGACCGGAGCCCTGCTGTAAAGTTAAAACCTCCTTAAAGTGAAACAAGGCAGTTTTAGCTTTCTTTTCACTTGCTATTGTGTTTAAAAACTCAAAAACATGTTTGAACTAACATATATTAGGGGTGCAATAGTGGCGCTATGTTTAGTTTAACACTAGCACAGCACAGTATTTAATTAGTATACAATAAATACTGTACCTGTAAAATAGTGACAATTACTGTAGTAAAATTTGCCAGACCACAACACCGAAACACAGATTGCACTGTACTGCTGTAAACAGAGTGAACGGCGCATAACAAAATTATGCCAGTTACTTTTCTCGCAATCTCACGAAGATTACAGCACTGTTTCAAAATCCTTGGAGGTTGAACTTCAGCTCCACAAAGTGCTGTATTAGCGAAGCGCTGTAAAGTGAGGTATATCTGTACTCTTACAATTAGAGCAAGTAACTTTTGTAACTGAATGTTCATATAAAGGGCAAAACTGAAATGGACATACAGGTATACAGCGGGTTCGAAACCGGAGCCCCGCTGTAAAGTGAAAACTGCCTTAAAGTGAAACAAGGCGGTTTTAGCTTTCTTTTCAGTTGCCAGTGTGTTTGAAAACATATTTTAACTAACATATATTAGGTGTGCAATAGAACTTAATTTAGTTTAACACTTGCACAGTATTCAATAAAAACTGTACAGTACCTGTAAAATAGTGACAATTACTGTAGCAAAATTTGCCAGACTAAAACACTGAGACACAGAGGCCTATTTATCAAGCTCGAATGGAGCTTGAGGGCCCGTGTTTCTGACGAGCCTGCATTCTCGCCAGAAACACCAGTTATCAAGCAGCGGTCTAAAGACCACGGCTCCATAACCCTGTCCGCCTGCTCTGATGAGGCGGACAGGAATCGCCGGAATTCAACCCAATCGAGTACGATCCGCTTGATTGACACCCCCCTGCTGGCGGCCGATTGGCCGCAAGTCTGCAGGGGGCGGCGTTGCACCAGCAGCTCATAAGAGCTGCTGGTGCAATGCTGAATACGGAGGGCATATTGCTCTCCGCATTCAGAGATGTCTGTCGGACCTGATCTGCAATGTCGGATCAGGTCCGACAGACATTTCATAAATAGGCCTCACAGAGTGCACTGCAATGCTATAAACAGATCGATCGGAGCATAATAAAATGGTGCCGGTCACCTTTCTCGCAATCTCACGAAGAGTGCAGTACTGTTTCAAAATTGTTGGAGGCAGAACTTCGGCACCATATTAGCGCTGTAAAGTGACGTATACCTGTAGATGAATTAAATGTTTAAATAGAAACATATTTACAATTTACATATATTGTCAAAAATGATTCTAGTAAATGTTATCATTGTCTTAGTGTTAGCATTTTTCTCTGCACGTGTATGTGAAGCACAGTTAGATATTCTCAGTGCACCAGCATTTTAAATACTGCCGGTGCTCAGCAGGGCCTCCCCATCCCGACCTTTCCTCTACCCCCTTACCTTGCCGGCCAACATAATCGTTTTTTCTATGGGGCAACTTATCTGTCCCCACAGGCTTCAACAACCTCGGCAGGAGCGGAGCGGAATTGAATAAATGCTTTACGCATGTGCACAAGGCTCACTCCATGACCTCCATGACCTCCATGACCAAAGGGTGCGGCCCGGTGGCCCATCAGCCCACCGGAAAGAATCCCAATATCCTGATGGGCCATTCCGGCACTGCTGCTCAGAGAGCCAGTAGGGCTTGTATCAAATCATTATCATATAACTGAGTCATTACCGGATTAAAAAGTGCCTTAGACTCTCTGAGCAAGTGCTGAGTTTAAAATGCATGTGCACGGAACATACCTAAATACATATAACTTTTACTTAAAGCATTTTTGCTAACACATTTATAATGTAAAAAATGCTTCTATTCAAACTAAAATGCACCTGTGTGCATTCCAATTCTGTCCGGATTGTCCTTTCACTGCACCATAGAAGAATTAAAGCATATGCATGGGTACTTGCGTCTCATTTTTTCATTAGATGAATTATCTTCTGGAGTGGTATAGAACACAACTTTGACTATGGTTTTAAACCCTTTGTACAGTTTAAACACATAATAAAATAAAGAAAAAATATAATTGTCTTAAGAGGAGAGAATTTTATTTTACACTATAACATTTTTTAATGTATTATCAGAGAATATTGAGTTTGTTTTCTGTTAAAAATGTAATCTACTCAGAATTTTTTTTTTTTTTGCAAATGTCATTCTGAAAAGAGAGAGTTTAGTGCCATCTAGTGGGCAATATGCATATCATTTAGCAAGGACGGGATTCTAAGCTCAATAATATTTCATTTATAAGCGAATATAATAATATTGTACAACCAACTTAAAGGCACATTGAATACTACACATTTCTATTATTTTTATTATTATAAAACAATACATTTTTATGAATACCTTTTACCAATCCTAAATGTAATTTTTGCAGTGCATATGCGGCTGATAATGTATGTAAAATGTTTTTTGTTTATTTAGCTTTTCCACAATATTGCCCTAGATTATGGATGGAGTGCAAATGCGATCCCAAGATTGCTGTATTTTTTGCACTCGACTCCATATTAAAGGTGGAGCGGTGTTTAAATTACCCGCAAGTTCGTTTGAGCGAATTTGCAATAATTTGCTCTTCCTATACTTTCTATGGAGACAGTTGAGAGCAAAAGTGCTCTCGACATACAAGTGGAAATTAAGTGCAATTGCGATGGAGCTACTACAAAGCTTGCGTAAAGAGTTTGGGCTGAGAAAAAAGTTGCACAAAACACATACAAAAAAAAAAAGATAATACGTTTTTGACCTACACTGTTACCCCCCTTCTCAAGTAACCCCTAAACCGCCATTATCCCCATTGCTATTAACCCCCTACTCTAATAACTCCTAATCCGCCACAACCCCTACTCATTTAATGCGTCCACACTATTAAACCCTAAATCAGCGCTACCCCATCGCAATAACCCTCTACTCTATTAACCCCAATAAACCGCCACTATACTGCAATAACCTGCTACACTATCTACCCCTAAACTGCCACTACCTCTTTGCAATAATACCCTACTCTATTAACCCCTAAGCTACTACTACCCCCATGGCCAAAACCCCTACTCTATTAACCCCTAATTCACCACAACCACCTACTCATTTAACTTAGCTACATTATAAACTCATAAACTGCTCCTACCCCCCACTGCAATAACCCGCTACATTATTAAACCCTATACCACCACTATCCCATCATAATAACATGCTACACTATTAACCTCTAAAATTTTACTACCCCATTGCAATAACCCCTAAACCGCCATTACCCCCACCGCAACAACCCACTACATCCATTTCAATAACTCAGTACTCTTCTTAACCCCTAAACTGACACTACCCCAACCTCAATAAACCCCTACTCTATTTACCCCCAACAGCTAATACATTTAAGACTCTGAAATTAAGATCCCATAAATTACAAAAAATAAAAAAAACACTATCAGTAAAAAAACAAAAAAAAACCAACCAATAAAAAGCCCTGTCCTAAAAAAAAACTAGGGTTATTGCGGTGGGGGTAGTGGTGGTTTAAGGGTTAGAGTAAGGGATTTGTGATGGTAGTTAACGTGCGAGTATAGGTGTTCGTTTTTTTTTAACATCGCTGCTCCATTGAATTCAATGGCGTGTATGTGATATTGCGAACGTGATAGCCTGTGGTTAACTTTAAGCGCGCGTTGTGTTTCATGCGAGCACAACGTTTTTACTTTCAACTTATAATAGTAGTACAACCCGGCGTGCAAAAAGTTAACCTCGAGCGAAGTTACTGCTTGAGTGGGAGCGCTAAAAGTGCTGATTGGGTACTCAAATTGAAGTCTTTTTCATATCAAAATTAAAGATTATAACCACAGCCAGGGTGGGTGGAGGAGCAGTTGTGACGTTTCCATTGCAACAGATAGTTATGCAATGGGTAGAGTTGGGCAGTCAGTCATGGTTGGCTAATCTGGGGGTGCGGCTACTGGCTAAACAGTGGAAATATTCATTGTCTCCTTCAATCCCATCACAATTTTAGTGTATATTAAAAAACTGAGGTGCTTGTGCATTCATGTGCACAACAAGGTCCCACTCTAAAAAAAAGAATTTTTATAAATGTCTTCTGATTATTCATCAAGACTTGAACATGGAATTAGATACAGATGTTAGTTGTTTTCAACCAGAATGAAAGATGAAATTCCACAGAGTATTCACCTTTTATAAGAGGGCTGAGGTTTATGTAGGAAATTTCTTAAAGGGATATTAAAGCATTTTTTTTTTCATCTGTTTTATCTAAAAAGTCATTAATACATATATAACATTTCTATTGAATACAAATGTTCCGTTGTTTTGTATGCTCATAGGGCAGTCACAGTTCACCAATAAACCTTTATGAGTCTTCTTTATCAGCAAGTGAGCTTTTTGATCCCATGATCTAGCGGTGCACAGACCTAAAAGATGCCATTTCAAAAACCATTTCAGTTTTCTTTTTTTAAACTTCTGTTCCTCTCCTGGATAAACCAATTTCTGTCCCTCTTAGCAGGGTATGTCCCTCACATTGTATTGTCATCCTACATTTGTCAGGTATGATAATATTCACAGTGTGGCTGCTAGATAAAATAATGTAGAATTGCTTAAACAATATTTTTGCACAGCTTTATATATGAATTTTGGAGCCATAATTGAGCTACAGTGTATCGTCTGTATGTAACTGTAATGCAAGTAGGGTGAAGTACATTCTTTTAAAGGGACCCTAAACACTAAATACATTTTATGCACCTCCCTATAACCATGGGTACTTCCATTACAGAAGAGAGGTTACATTGCTGGTATCTGCACATGTGCAAACAGCTCCGCACTGGAATGTAGTGAAAGCTAAGGGGCCGATTTATGAAGCAGCGGATATTGTTTATTCCGCGCGAGCATTCCGACTCGCTGGAAACAGGAGTTAAGAAGCAGTGGTCTTAAGACCGCTGCTCCTTAACTTGTCCACCACCTCTGGGCTGGCGGACTGCAATCATCCCGATCAGATACGATCAGATGATTGACACCCCAAATGTGCATATGCTGTCGGCATTTAGCGATGCAGGGCGGATATGATTCACTATAGCTAGCAAATCATGTCTGCCTGGGGTAATCTACCCCAATATCTCAACATAGCTACACCCATGACTAGAGGGAGGCAGGGAACAAGAAAGAAAGAAGTGGTTGCACTCTTGATGGCTCAAATTTAAAAAGTCCAAGTTTATTAGAAAATAACTTTAAATCAGGGAACAACCTAATTACTGTGCTTATAAACTTTCATGGTTTGGAGCATGAACTTTTTTATTTACTTCTATTATTATCTTGGTATCCAATGTCAAAAGGCATATGTAGGAAGCAGCAATGCACTACTGGAAGATAACAGTTGATTGATGGCTACACACAGGAGTTTACTTTATTTGTAAGCAATAATACAATAATAGAGTGCTCTAAAACATTAGAGAATTTTCTTTTTGCACTTTTAAGTCCCTTATTGCTACAACGTTACACTGTACATTGTTTTATTGCAGTGTCAGTGTTTGGTGAAGCTCTCAGTGTTGGTAGAGATGTTTCTGCCAGCCCAGGGTGATCATTTGAATAACCAATTTTTCCAGAAGGTTATGCATTTCCCTGTACCTTGGTGAATATTTGTTTGAAATTTGCAATTTATGTTTGTGTCAACGTCTCCATGTCATTTTTTACCAAGAGGTCTGATGAGACAACTTATAGAATCTCACCAGACCAGAGAGCTTTAGAGAACTGGGCCCCTAAATGTCCAATATACAGAAACATCACTATCAATCAATATATAGCCCATGCAGTGGGCGGATATAATACAAATACGTGATAATCATTCATCTTACAGTACATCACCTTCAATATTAAAAACAAATGGCTAGATTACGAGTTTTGCGTTACTAACTTGCAAATTATTTGCACCGCTCACTTACCTACAGCGTTGGTATTACAGGTTTACAAAAACCCGGTGTTAACAGGCAAGAAGCGAGCGTAAAGCAAAATTAAGCTCCATACTGCACTCCAATACAAGCGCTGCTGAAAGCTGCGGTGAGCTGGTTTTACGTGCTCGTGCACGATTTCCCCATAGACATCAATGGGGAGAGCCGGCTGAAAAAAAGTCTAACACCTGCAAAAAAGCAGCATAAAGCTTCGTAACGCAGCCCCATTGATTCCTATGGGGAAACAAAATTTATGTTTACACCTAACATGAACCCCGAGTCTAAACACCCCTAATCTTATACTTATTAACCCCTAATCTGCCGCTCCGGACATCGCCGCCACTATAATAAACATATTAACCCCTAAACCGATGCACTCCCGCATCTTAAACACTAGTTAAATATTATTAACCCCTATTCTGCTGCCCCTAACATTGCCGCCACCTACCTACATTTATTTACCCCTAATCTGCCGCCCCCAACGTCACAACCACTATACTAAATTTATTAACCCCTAAACTGAAGTCTAACCCTAACACCTCCTAACTTAAATATAATTAAAATAAATCTAAATATAAATTCCTTTCATTAACTAAATAATTACTATTTAAAACTAAATACTTACCTGTAAAATAAACCCTAAGCTAGCTACAATATAACTATTACTAATAGTTACATTGTAGCTAGCTTAGGGTTTATTTTTATTTTACAGGTAAGTTTGTATTCATTTTAACTAGGTAAAATAGTTAGTAAATAGTTATTAACTATTTACTAACTACCTAGCTAAAATAAATACAAATTTACCTGTAAAATAAAACCTAACCTGAGTTACACTAAAACCTAACCTTACACTACAATTAAATAAATTACATTTATTAAGTACAATTACCTAAATTACAAAAAAACAAACAAACACTAAATTACACAAAATAAAAAAGAAATGATCAGATATTTAAACTAATTACACCTAATCTAATAGCCCTATCAAAATATAAAAAGCACCCCCCAAAAAACGAAAAACCCTAGCCTAAACTAAACTATCAATAGCCCTTAAAAGGGCCTTTTGTGGGGCATTGCCCCAAAGAAATCAGCTCTTTTACCTGTAAAAAAAAAAAAATACAAACACTCCCCAAACAGTAAAACCCACCACCCACACAACCAACCCCCCAAATAAAATCCTAACTAAAAAAAGCTTCCCATTGCCCTGAAAAGGGCATTTGGAGGGGCATTGCTCTTAAAAGGGCATTTAGCTCTTTTTCCACCCAAAAGCCCTAATCTAAAAATAAAACCCACCCAATAAACCCTTAAAATACCTAACATTAACCCCGAAGATCCACTTACAGTTTTTGAAAACCCGACATCCATCCTCAACGAAGCCGGCAGAAGTCCTTAATGAAACGGCAGAAGTCTTCATCCAATCGGGCAGAAGTCTTCATCCAACCATGCAGAAGTATTCATCCAGACGGCATGTTCTATCTTCATCAATCCGGCATGGAGCGGGTCCATCTTCAAGACATCCGGCGCAGAGCATCCTCTTCTCTTGACGTCTAACGAAGAATGAAGGTTCCTTTAAGTGATGATTGCATCAGCAAATAGGAATTTTTCACATTTAATTCTGATTGGCTGATAGAATTCCATCAGAAAATCGAAATTCAAGGGACGCCATCTTGGATGACGTCACTTAAAGGAACCTTCATTCTTCATTAGACGTCAAGAGAAGAGGATGCTTCGCACCGGATGTCTTGAAGATGGACCCGCTCCACGCCAGATGGATGAAGATAGAAGATGCCGTCTGGATGATGACTTCTGCCCGGTTGGATGAAGACTTCTGCCCAGTTGGATGAAGCCTTCTGCTGCTTCGTTGAAGACTTCTGCCGGCTTCGTTGAGGATGGATGTCGGGTCTTCAAAAACTGTAAGTGGATCTTCGGGGGTTAGTGTTAGTTTTTTTTAAGGGTTTATTAAGTGGGTTTTATTTTTAGATTAGGGCTTTTGTGTGGAAAAAAAGAGCTAAATGCCCATCCAAATGCCCTTTTCAGGGCAATGGGGAGTTTAGTTTTTTTTAGTTAGGATTTTATTTGGGGGGTTGGTTGTGTGGGTGGTGGTTTTTACTGTGGGGGGGGTGTTTGTATTTTTTTTTTACAGGTAAAAGAGCTGATTTCTTTGTGGCAATGCCCCACAAAAGGTCCTTTTTTGTAATTTAGATAATTGTATTTAATAAATGTAATTTATTTAATTGTAGTGTAAGGTTAGGTGTTAGTGTAGCTCAGGTTAGGTTTTATTTTACAGGTAAATTTGTATTTATTTTAGCTAGGTAAATAGTTAATAACTATTTACTAACTATTCTACCTAGTTAAAATAAATACAAACTTACCTGTAAAATAAAAATAAACCCTAAGATAGCTACAATTTAACTCTTAGTGATATTGTAGCTATCTTAGGGTTTATTTTACAGGTTTAAATAGGAATTATTTAGTTAATGATAGGAATTTTTATTTAGATTTATTTTAATTATATTTAAGTTAGGTGGTGTTAGGGTTAGACTTAGGTTTAGGGGTTAATAAATTTAGTATAGTGGCTCATAACTACTGACTTTCAATTTATGGTACGGATCTTGGCGGTATAGGGTGTACTGCTCACTTTTTGGCCTCTCAGGCAGACTCGTAATACTGGCGCTATGGAAGTCCCATTGAAATAGGACTTTTTGAAAGCTAAGTAATTACGTTGCGTTACGGCGAAAAAAGTATGCGGTGCAGCTGTACCTGCAAAACTCATAATACCAGCGGTAGTGAAAAAGAGCCTTAACTCTGCTTTTTCACTCATACCACAAAACTTGTAACCTAGCTGTAAATTTGCAGTTATATAAAAGTAAGATACAAGAAAGCAAGAGAACACCACCTCATTCTTATATGTAAATAAACCATAAGCCGAACACATGACTTTATATAAAAATAGACCAATCTATCTCTTGGTTCTAACCTTTAGGAATACAGTTTACAGTTTAACCTCTTAAGGACATATGACGGAATTTTTCCGTCATAAAACAATTGAGCAAACTGAAAGCTGTGTCCTTAAAGGGTTAATATATACACAAAATGATTCTCTCCTTTTAAGTACAAATTTTCAATTTCTTCCCTATATCTAGGCTTCCTAATCTGGTAAAAAAAATGCAGCAAAGATACTATAAGTCTTTCTGAAACAAAGTGGTTAGAAACTAGTGTTTCAAGATTCTTACTCTTAATTTTAAAGTGATATAAAACACAAAAATGTTTTTAGTGATTCAGAAAGAGCATACAAATTATTTCTATTGTCAAATTTGCTTTGTTCCAATGGTATTCTTTATTGAAGAGATACGTAAGTAGGTGTCTGGAACAGTACATGGCAGGAAATAGTGCTACCATCTAGTGCTCTTGCAAATGGATAACATTCTTGAAAAACTGCGACCATATAGTGGTACAGACATGGGAAGTCTCCTGAGGTTACGTCCCTGCGATACCAAGAGCTCTATTTGAATCATAAAAGAATTTTTTTTAATTATATCTCCCTTTAATTTTATGTTCAGTCATAGGATCACATGCTTTATATGTTGTTTCACCAACATATGCAATGTCACATAGGCATTTGATAAAATGTACAACAAAGGGCTAGATTACGAGTGGAGGGCTATTTTGCGACGCACAAAAAGTTGACCTTTAAATAATGCGACCACGTTAACATATTCTTCTATGGACTTCAATGGAGTCCATAGAAGAATACTATTGTTCTTCACACAGAAGAATATGTTCTATTTACTATTATTCTTATTATTCTATCATATAAAAATTAATATTTTTATATATATATATATATATATAAGTACTTCCAAACAGCAGGCACTCACTGGACTTTATAGTAAAACATATGAATTTATTTCAAAAAGTTAAAAAGACAAACGTTTCGGCACTACATTGTGCCTTTGTCAATGTCAGTAACAAGAAAACAAACAAACAGAGTGCATCTCCACACCCCAAAAAACACAATTTATGCTTACCTGATAAATGTATTTCTCTTGTGGTGTATCCAGTCCACGGATCATCCATTACTTGTGGGATATTCTCATTCCCAACAGGAAGTTGCAAGAGGAGACCCACAGCAGAGCTGTAATATAGCTCCTCCCCTAACTGTCATAGCCAGTCATTCGACCGAAAACAAGCCGAGAAAGGAGGAACCATAGGTGCAGTGGTTACTGTAGTTTAAATTTAAAAATTACCTGCCTTAAAATGACAGGGCGGGCCGTGGACTGGATACACCACAAGAGAAATAAATTTATCAGGTAAGCATAAATTGTGTTTTCTCTTGTAAGGTGTATCCAGTCCACGGATCATCCATTACTTGTGGGATACCAATACCAAAGCTAAAGTACACGGATGAAGGGAGGGACAAGGCAGGAACTTAAATGGAAGGAACCACTGCCCGTAAAACCTCCCAAATATAGCCTCCAAAGATGCAAAAGTATCAAATTTGTAAAATTTTTAAAAAATATGAAGTGAAGACCAAGTCGTCGCCTTGCAAATCTGATCAAAAGAAGCCTCATTTTTAAAGGCCCAAGTGGAAGCCACAGCTCTAGTGGAATGAGCTGTAATCCTTTCAGGAGGCTGCTGTCCTTATCCGTATGAAAAATCAGATAAGGAGAATCACATTGTAAGGCAGATAGCTCAGAGACTCTACGAGCCGAGGAAATAGCTACCAAAAAAAAAAAAAAAGGACTTACCAAGATAAAAGCTTGATATCTATGGAATGAAGAGGTTCAAACGGAACTCCTTGAAGTACCTTAAGAACCAAGTTTAAGCTCCATGGTGGAGCAACAGGTTTAAACACAGGCTTGATTCTAACTAAAGCCTGACAATATGCCTGAACGTCTGGAACATCTGCCAGACGCTTAACTAGCTGACAATACTTTTTCCAAACCTTCTTGGAGAAAAGATAATATCCTAGCAATCCTGACCTTACTCCATGAGTAACCCTTGGATTCACACCAATAAAGATATCTACGCCATACCTTATGGTAAATTTTCCTGGTGACAGGCTTTCGTGCCTGTCTTAAGGTATCAATAACTGACTCGGAGAAGCCACGCTTTGATAAAATCAAGCGTTCAATCTCCAGGCAGTCAGTCTCAGAGAAATTAGATTTGGATGATTGAAAGGACCCTGAAGTAGAAGGTCCTGTTTCAGAGGCAGAGACCATGGTGGAAAGGATGACATGTCCACTAGATCTGCATACCAGGTCCTGCGTGGCCACGCAGGTGCTATCAGAATCACTGATATTCTCTCCTGCTTGATCTTGGCAATCAGTCGAGGGAGCAGAGGAAACGGTGGAAACACATAAGCCAGGTTGAAAGACCAGGGAGCTGCTAGAGCATCTATCAGTGTCGCCTTGGGATCCCTGGACCTGGATCTGTAACACAGAAGCTTGGCGTTCTGGCGAGATGCCATGAGATCCAGTTCTGGTTTGCCACAACTATGAATCAGTTGTGCAAATACCTCCGGATGGAGTTCCCACTCTCCCGGATGAAAAGTCTGACGACTTAGAAAATCCGCCTCCCAGTGCTCTACACCTGGGATATGGATAGCTGATAGGTGGCAAGAGTGAATCTCTGCCCAGCAAATTATTTTTGAAACTTCTAACATCTCTAGGGAACTTCTCGTTCCCCCTTGATGGTTGATGTAAGCTACAGTCGTGATGTTGTCCGACTGAAATCTGATGTACCTCAGAGTTGCTAACTGAGGCCAAGCCTGAAGAGCCTTGAATATCACTCTTAGTTCCAGAATATTTAATGGAAGGAGAGACTCCTCCTGAGTCCACGATCCCTGAGCCTTCAGGGAGTTCCAGACTGCACCCCAACCTAGAAGGCTGGCATCTGTCGTAACAATTGTCCAATCTGGCTTGCGAAAGGTCATACCTTTGGACAGATGGACCCGAGATAGCCACCAGAGAAGAGAATCCCTGGTCTCTTGGTCCAGATTCAGTTGAGGGGACAAATCTGTGTAATCCCCATTCCACTGACTGAGCATGCATAGTTGCAGCGGTCTGAGATGTAAGCGTGCAAACGGCACTATGTCCATTGCCGCTACCATTAAGCCGATTACTTCCATACACTGAAACACCGAAGGGCGCGGAATGGAATGAAGAACCCGGCAGGAATTTAGAAGCTTTGATAACCTGGACTCCGTCAGGTGAATTTTCATTTCTACAGAATCTATCAGAGTCCCTAGAAAGGAAACTCTTGTGAGTGGGGATAGAGAACTCTTTTCCTCGTTCACTTTCCACCCATGCGACCTCAGAAATGCCAGTACTACGTCCGTATGAGACTTGGCAATTTGGAAGTTTGATGCCTGTATCAGGATGTCGTCTAAATAAGGGGCTACTGCTATGCCCCGTGGCCTTAGGACCACCATAAGCGACCCTAGAACCTTTGTAAAGATTCTTGGGGCTGTAGCTAATCCCAAGGGAAGAGCTACAACTGGTAATGCCTGTCTTGAAAGGCAAACCTGAAAATCCGATGATGATCTTTGTGTATCGGAATGTGAAGATAAGCATCCTTTAGATCCACTGTAGTCATATATTGACCCTCCTGGATCAGTGGTAGGATGGTACGAATAGTTTCCATCTTGAACAACGGAACTTTGAGGAATTTGTTTAAGATCTTTAGATCCAAAATTGGTCTGAAGGTTCCCTCTTTTTTGGGAACCACAAACAGATTTGAGTAAAAACCCTGTCCCTGTTCCTCCTTTGGAACTGGATGGATCACTCCCATAACTAGGAGGTCTCGTATACAGTGTAAGAATGCCTCTCTCTTTATCTGGTGTGCAGATAATTGTGAAAGGTGAAATCTCCCTTTTGGGGGGGAAGCTTTGAAGTCCAGAAGATATCCCTGGGATATAATTTCCAACGCCCAGGGATCCTGAACATTTCTTGCCCACGCCTGGGCGAAGAGTGAAAGTCTGCCCCCTACTAGATCCGTTCCCGGATAGGGGGCCGTTCCTTCATGCTGTCTTAGAGGCAGCAGCAGGCTTTTTTACCTGCTTACCTTTTTTCCAGGTCAGGTTTGGTCTCCAGACCATCTTGGATTGAGCAAAAGTTCCCTCTTGTTTATTATTAGAGGAAGTTGATGCCGCACCTGCCTTGAAGTTTTGAAAGGCACGAAAATTAGACTGTTTGGCCCTAGATTTGGACCTGTCCTGAGGAAGGGCATGACCTTTTCCTCCAGTGATATCAGCAATAATCTCCTTCAACCAGGCCCGAATAGGGTCTGCCCCTTGAAGGGAATGTTAAGTTGCTTAGATTTTGAAGTCACGTCAGCTGACCATGATCTAAGCCATAGCGCTCTGCGCGCCTGTATAGCAAAACCAGAATTCTTATCCGTTAGTTTAGTCAAATGAACAATGGCATCAGAATAAAAGAATTGGCTAGCTTAAGTGCTCTAAGTTTGCCAAGTATGTCATCCAATGGAGTCACTACCTGTAAATCCTCTTCCAGAGACTCAAACCAGTACGCCGCAGCAGCAGTGACAGGGGCAATGCATGCAAGGGGCTGTAGGATAAAACCTTGTTGAATAAATATTTTCTTAAGGTAACCTCTAATTTTTTATCCATTGGATCTAAAAAAAAAGCACAACTGTCCTCGACAGGGATAGTAGTACGCTTTATTAGGGTAGAAACTGCTCCCTCCACCTTAGGGACTGTCTGCCATAAGTCCCGTGTGGTGGCGTCTATTGGAAACATTTTTCTAAAAATAGGAGGGGAAGAGAACGGCACACCTGGTCTATCCCATTCCTTATTAATAATTTCTGTAAACCTTTTAGTTATTTGGAAAAACATCAGTACACACCGGCACTGCAAAGTATTTATCCAGTCTACACAATTTCTCTGGCACTGCAATGGTATCACAGTCATTCAGAGCAGCTAAAACCTCCCTAAGCAACACGCGGAGGTGTTCAAGCTTAAATTTAAATGTAGAAATATTAGAATCAGGTATCTTTCCTGAGTCATTAACATCACCCACTGACTGAAGCTCTCTTTCCTCAGCTTCTGCATATTGTGAGGCAGTATCAGACATGGTTCTTAAAGCGTCAGTATGCTCTGCATTTTGTCTCACTCCAGAGCTATCTCGCTTACCTCTAAGTTCAGGTAGTCTGGCTAATACCGCTGACAGTGTATTATCCATGACTGCCGCCATGTCTTGTAAAGTAAACGCTATGGGCGCCCTAGATGTACTTTGCTCCATTTGAGCGTGAGTCCCTTAAGCAGGAGTCAAAGGGTCTGACACGTGGGGAAAGTTAGTCGGCATAACTTCCCCCTCGTCAGATTCCTCTGGTGATAAATTTTTTAAAGACAGAAAATGATCTTTATTGCATAAAATGAAATCAGTACATTTGGTACACATTCTAAGATAATAAACAAGGAGTTTCTTCTATGTCAGACATGTTTGTACAGACTAGCAATGAGACTAGCAAGCTTGGAAAACACTTTAAATCAAGTTAACAAGCAAATATAAAAAACGGTACTGTGCCTTTAAGAGAAACAACTTTTGTCAGAATTTGAAAAACAGTGAAAAAATGCAGTAAATCAACCAAATTTTTTACAGTGTGTATAATAGGCTAACAGAGCATTGCACCCACTTGCAAATGGATGATTAACCCCTTAGTTCAAAAAACGGATAAAAAAAAACGAAATAGGGGGCGGAGCCTACACTCAATGCGGCAAGACGTGTCTCAGTGAAGCTCTCTGAGCCAGACATTATTTATATGAGATTTTTAATAGTAAATTTCGATATTTTCTACTCAGAAGCAGATATCTTTTACTGTTAACAGCTGTACTCTAAGAGTGGAAACTTTGACAGAGTTTATGCCTATGTTTGTTGAGTCAGCTACGTGACAAACTTCTTCTCAAGATTGGACGCCATTTTCACAAACTTCTGCAACGGCGCAGCAAGCAAGATAGAGAAGAAGTTCCTGCAAAGGATCTGGAACGTAGGACTGGGGCTGCCGCAACATTACCCCCCCCTGAACTCCGGGGTTACGATATCCTAAAATAGGATAGCTTGCAGTTACAACTACCACAAGTGAGACCACCTTTTTCAAGCAAACGAAGGAGCCATTAAGTCTGTAAAAGAATATTTGCTCTGCTGTGCCGACTGAGATCTCTGAACATGGAGGCCTTGGACAAGTGGGAGATCGAAGTTACACAGCTTATAGACAACCACTATAAAAGTTTAGAACTCGAGCTATGTAACTTACTCCAAGCTGTAAGCCCTAAACACATAGATCAAACAGTGAGATTGACCGAGTCCCTAAAGGCACGCCATAACAGCTCTGTACCGATGACAGCGCAACAAAGCGATGTTCCTGTTCCCCTAGGAATTCCAGCATATGAAAAGGAGTCAGACCCAGAACGAGTCATACCCCAAGGCGGGATCACAATGGAGCCTGCACCTAACATATTTGACCTAGTGAATGTAGGCTCATCTTTAGTACTAACCGGCACGGGTGAGGACCAATTGCTTAACTCTGCCGATGCGATACTGAGAGGGTCCCTAGCGGCGTCTGAGATTGTGAGCAGCGAGACGACCCAGTCCATGACTATCCCCACAGACCCACAGTGCAAACACTGTCCGACAGTCCGTGAAAGCTGCCTGGCTTCACCTAAAGCATATCAATGGTCCCCACCTAGCCGACTTACACAGTGGATGTCAGCTGTCTCTCCACTCCCCACTCGTAACACAAAACATGGCGATTACCTGGGTCGTAGCTGCTCTCAAGCTTACACAGCCATCTTGATCTTGCAGTTGGAGAGTGAAGATGTGTTGCGGCGCCAGCCTGTTCCCGCTGGTACAGGTCTTTTGGGACAGAAGGTGATCCATGCTCGAAAGCCACAACCACTAACTTCTGTGGAGGGGGTAAGAAATCACAAAGACGCTCCCCAATATCTTTTCCTTCAGCACATAATTTGTGAGGGGCATAATATGTCAGCCCCGTGGAATGCAACACATACACTTGCAAGACTGTCACCGGTGCTGGATATACGTAGGAGAACAGACTTTATAGTGGCCCGTGTTGGTGTAGGGTAATATGCATTCAACTTGTTCCATATATGCTCTGCATACCCTAATTTTATTTGTCTTGGGACAGCTTCAAACAGGGTTGCTACTATATTCTAATGTTGTATTTCAGGGAAGTCCTCAGATCAGTGCATAACTTTAGTTTACCTGGACTGTGCACACTCCTGGACGTAAGGTGTATAATGGTTGCGCACTGACTAATGGATTTTTCAAGCTTATTTCAAAATAGCAAAAACCTTAGGAAGATTTATGTCTGTTTTCCTTGAGCTATTGACAGTCTTGAGTATTGTCAATTAATGGTTAATACAAGCATATAGAATAGCCGTTTATTATTTGCTCTGTAAGTGATAGCTCAAATAATTCCCTGCAGTCACCCCTTACCTAAAGCCTGTATATCCCCTATAGAGTTCCTATATAATAGGTTTGTTTTTTGTTTTTTTTTGGCTCTATAACTTGTAATTTTATGTGAAATAAATTCTCTCACTCTCTCATGATACTACATATTTCCCGGTTAGGGGAGACAGAAAAGGTCCCTGTATATATTTTTTTTCATGGGTTTAACCTTCCCTTTAATCAGAAAGCAGTTACTGAGCTTAGTATAGTTTTTTACTCCAAACTCCTTCATGCACAAAACTTGGTAATGGAAAAGTGATCTGACTACTTTCAACTGCTACATTACACCGCTGGGTATATTTATGCTATATAAAGTTATGTTCATATATACTTGTTATACCTATAGTTAAAATGGTTTATGAAGGTCCAAAAGGGGCCTTATATGTTCGCAATTCTCCTATTATCCTTTCTACTAGCTACGTTGGAGGCCCAAAAGTGGCTTCCCCAGCTTCAAGGAGATAAACAAATGAAAAAAAAAAAAAAAAAATGTGGGTTAAGGTTTGTTGTCTTCTGTTGCATAATGAAGGTCCTGCTTAGACAGTTATTTTTATTATTGAATTTCACACTCCCCTGCATTTAACTGTAACCATTCATCTGTGTATTGCTGTACTGTCGTGAAGTGTAACGGCAGTACAACCCTTCTTCAACAGTACCTGTATGACTATGTTTTTAACCCTTAATAAAAATTATTTGAAAAAAAAAAAAAAAAACGAAATAGACGTTTTTTAACAGTCACAACCAACTGCCACAGCAAGCTGTGGCCCTACCTTCCCCAATAAACGACTTTGGAAAGCCTTTGGGCCCTTTAGAGATGTCCTATAGCATTCAGAGGGCCTTTGAGGGAAGCTGGATGTCACAGTTTGTAATTTTGCACCAACTGTAACTTTTATAATACAACAGTGGAAAGCCTCAGGAAACTGTTTCTAGTCAAAATTTAAGCCAGCCATGTGGAAAAAACTAGGCCCCAATAAAGTTTTATCACCAAAGCATATATAAAAATGATTAAACATGCCAGCAAACGTTTTATATTGCAATATCATAAGGGTATTACCCCTGGGAGTAAGCATGATACCAGTCGTTATTAAATCACTGTATTCAGGCTTAACTTACATTAATCCGGTATCAGCAGCATTTTCTAGTGTTTTCCATCTCTAGAAAAAATTATAACTGCACATACATGATAGCAGAATAAACTGCACGCCATTCTCTCGCTGAAGTTACCTCATCTGTGTAATCCCCTCAGACATATGTGAGAACAGCAATGGATCTTAGTTACATCCTGCTAAGATCATAGAAAACTCAGGCAGATTCTTCTTCTATTTACTGCCTGAGATAAAATAGCACAACTCCGGTACTATTTAAAAATAACAAACTTTTGATTGAAGAAAATAAACTAGCTATATTTAACCACTCTCTCCTACAACGTCCTTGCTTGTTGAGAGTTGCAAGAGAATGACTGGCTATGACAGTTAGGGGAGGAGCTATATTACAGCTCTGCTGTGGGTCTCCTCTTGCAACTTCCTGTTGGGAATGAGAATATCCCACAAGTAATGGATGATCCGTGGACTGGATACACCTTACAAGAGAAATCAATATATACACATTAAAAAACATACCCTTATATGCTGTTTGAACTCCCTGGATTTTACCGCCATTCATCCGCATACGCCATTCTGAGCTCCCACCACTGACGTCACGCTGACACGCTAGTCGTGCCTAGCGTGATGACGCATAGCACGGCGTTGCCATAGCAACGTCAAGGGCGTCTAATCGGCGTACAAGCCAGATGATAGGGAGCATCCGGGTTTGCAGTGCGCATGTCAATCCATAAGCGCAATCACTCGTGTAACTGTTGCTAAGAGCAACAAGTAAACAACCTCCTTACTCAGCAGCAAACTCACTGGGGGTTCCTCACATATAGCTGCGGCAAAAACTGTAATACTGGACCTACCTATGTAGCAAATATCCTTGTAGCTAACCATATACATTTTCCCATTATACTCAGATATAACTGTAAATGTCAATATGCATATGTAGCGGAACAATTTACAAAGGACAGCTGTACTCAGCTCTAAATCCCATAATACACAGTGTAATCTTAATTAGGTTAAAAAACACATAGTACATTCTTGTGTAATACTAGCCCAATATTGCAGGTCTTAAACCCACGCATAGCTAATATAATGAATCCTCAATAGAGATCCCATAACATATTAAGCATATATACATAAATAAGATGTTAAAAAACAATCTCAAAGTCCCCCACATACTTCAGGCGAATTGGAGTATAGTAGAAAAAAATACATATTTATATAAAGTTTATATACAATAAGAGCGGACACCCTAAATCCCCAGTCTTCTGGGCAATAGGTTAGTAAGGTCTCTTTAATAGAAAGGGCTGAAATCCAGAGTGGTGTTAAAACAGCATATAAGGGAGTTCAAACAGCATATAAGGGTATGTTTTTTAATGTGTATATATTGATTTTTGGGGTGTGGAGCTGCACTCTGTTTGTTTGTTTTCTTGTTACTGACATTGACAAAAGCACAATGTAGTGCCGAAACGTTTGTCTTTTTAACTTTTTGAAATAAATTCATATGTTTTACTATAAAGACCAGTGAGTGCCTGCTGTTTGGAAGTACTTGGATTGATATTTGCAGTGCACCGTGGCAATATTTATTGGTTTGATTGTGCAATCCTTGTAATG
The DNA here is from genome assembly GCF_027579735.1 of Bombina bombina. Lineage (NCBI taxonomy): Eukaryota > Metazoa > Chordata > Amphibia > Anura > Bombinatoridae > Bombina > Bombina bombina. The sequence goes on along the minus strand of NC_069499.1, from coordinate 1,517,064,893 downwards.
ACATTGTTATATATATATGATGATTTTTTTATAAATATATATATATATATGATGATTTTTTTATAAATATATATATATATATGATGATTTTTTGATAAATATATATATATATATGATGATTTTTTTATAAATATATATATATATATATGATGATTTTTTGATAAATATATATATATATATGATGATTTTTTGATAAATATATATATATGGAATACCTACTTAAAAATACTTAGAACATATTTCCTTATATGAAGAACATTGGAATGGGAAATATTTACAGTACATACACAGTTAAGCACTTTATTAAATATGAATATTGCATAAATATGATTTTTCATGTTTTTAGCTACTTGACTGCAAAGGGCTCCAGTGCACTTGTATATATAGGAATTATTAGTGGATAAAGAATCCACTAAAAAGAATACACAAATAGCACTTATGAGTCTGGAGAGACTAATATATTATTAAGTGTGACGATAATATTGTTGCCAAAGGGAACAGAGAAACTCGCAACATTAAAAATAAAACAAAACTTTTAATGTCACGATTAAAAACTTCAACCAGAGGCAAAAGGAGAGATGTAGAGCAGACATATTCAGTGCTCACAAGGTATGGAGGGAGGCCTGAGATACCAGAGGTAAGGTTGTGTCAGTAGAGGTAACTGTACAATATATGGAGTCCTCCAGGGCAGCGTGTGTGTAACATATGGTACAGATCTTGGTATGGGTATAGATATGGACCTGGGATATAATCTGAGTGTTATTCCATACAGAAATCTGGCTTATACATGACAAAAGAAGTGGCTGGCTAAGTATTGGAGTTATCCATATATGGTACTTAAGTGAATGCAATAAAATGCGAGTGATTGGTGCAAACACGTATAATAGCGGACCGATATCCCAAATGCTTGTACACACAGTGGATTACATGCAATTACTCAATGCACAGCTGGAGTATAATAACTCTGCAGAGTGGGAAATGTAACCAGAAAAAATTGTAATACACAGTAGATAATGAAGCTACGTATAAATAAAGTTGCAACTGTTGCTAACTGTCATCAGGCCATTCCGGGTGTGGTACAAATATCGGTGTGTAACACATTAACAGAATCTCTTGAGTCAAATGAGAAGATCCCAAAATAAGAGATAGAAGTAAATATTCAATAAAAGCGACAAGCAAACTGTATTCAGCGAGACAGAGGCAATTTAAGCCTTAGTTACATATCCAATATAAGACTTTAGCTGAACCAACATTTTAATGGAGGTGCCGATTTATAGTCTGCTACTGGAGCCATCTGAAATTCCTGAATATTTGGGATACAAAGCTTCAAAATACGCAAAGAGCTTTTGTATGCCAGCAGCAATAAAATAATAAAACATGGATCCATCACCACTAGGACAAATTTTCTTGACCAGTAGAGATTATTTGAAGACAGCTCAACAGTTTTCTGACCAACCCGCCCAGTAAATCCCATACAATTCCCTGAAGGTGTCTGCTGTTCAGGAGATCAATGAAAGATTGAATGCACAGGGATGCACAGAGAGGGTAAGGAGATAGCACTTCAGGATCTTGATACCTGGCAGAGCCTGCTGAGCACGTTACCAGAAAAGGACATTCAATGTAATAAATGTAAGCACCAGCCCTTCAGAATCTGAAAAGACCAAGAGCTGGGTCAAGTATCAGTTCCAGTCCCAGGCTCAACAAATCCTAGCCCTAATGTCCCAGTATCAGCCCTCCTTTGTTGTATGTCAGGTTTTTAAGAGAACCAAGTACATGCTAATGCACCTCCCAGTACTGCCCCTATCCTCAGAGGTTGTAGTCACTTTCCAGGTTTTAAAGGACCAGACAAAACTTCCTGAATAAGTATGTTGCCTGTTTAGTGAAAAGAAGGGCAGTATAAATGGTAAACTTCTGAGACTTTGAGATACTAAGGCCTAGATTTGGAGTTCGGCGGTAGCCGTCAAAACCAGCGTTAGAGGCTCCTAACGCTGGTTTTGGCCGCCCGCTGGTATTTGGAGTCAGTGATTAAAGGGTCTAACGCTCACTTTTCAGCCGCGACTTTTCCATACCGCAGATCCCCCTACGCCATTTGCGTAGCCTATATTTTCAATGGGATCTTCCTAACGCCGGTATTTAGAGTCGTTTCTGAAGTGAGCGTTAGAGCTCTAACGACAAGATTCCAGCCGCCTGAAAATAGCAGGAGTTAAGAGCTTTCTGGCTAACGCCGGTTTATAAAGCTCTTAACTACTGTACCCTAAAGTACACTAACACCCATAAACTACCTATGTACCCCTAAACCGAGGTCCCCCCACACCGCCGCCACTCGATTAAAATTTTTAACCCCCTAATCTGCCGACCGCCACCTACGTTATACTTATGTACCCCTAATCTGCAGCCCCTAACCCCGCCGACCCCTGTATTACATTTATTAACCCCTAACCTGCCCCCCACAACGTCGCCGCCAGCTACTTAAAATAATTAACCCCTAATCTTCCGACCGCAAATCGCCGCCACCTACGTTATCCCTATGTACCCCTAATCTGCTGCCCTAACATCGCCGACCCCTATATTATATTTATTAACCCCTAATCTGCCCCCCTCAACGTCGCCGACACCTGCCTACACTTATTAACCCCTAATCTGCCGAGCGGACCTGAGCGCTACTATAATAAATGTATTAACCCCTAATCCGCCTCACTAACCCTATCATAAATAGTATTAACCCCTAATCTGCCCTCCCTAACATCGCCGACACCTAACTTCAATTATTAACCCCTAATCTGCCGACCGGAGCTCACCGCTATTCTAATAAATGTATTAACCCCTAAAGCTAAGTCTAACCCTAACACTAACACCCCCCTAAGTTAAATATAATTTAAATCTAACGAAATAAATTAACTCTTATTAAATAAATTATTCCTATTTAAAGCTAAATACTTACCTGTAAAATAAATCCTAATATAGCTACAATATAAATTATAATTATATTGTAGCTATTTTAGGATTAATATTTATTTTACAGACAACTTTGTAATTATTTTAACCAGGTACAATAGCTATTAAATAGTTAAGAACTATTTAATAGTTACCTAGTTAAAATAATAACAAATTTACCTGTAAAATAAATCCTAACCTAAGTTATAATTAAACCTAACACTACCCTATCAATAAAATAATTAAATAAACTACCTACAATTACCTACAATTAACCTAACACTACACTATCAATAAATTAATTAAACACAATTCCTACAAATAAATACAATTAAATAAACTAGCTAAAGTACAAAAAATAAAAAAGAACTAAGTTACAGAAAATAAAAAAATATTTACAAACATAAGAAAAATATTACAACAATTTTAAACTAATTACACCTACTCTAAGCCCCCTAATAAAATAAAAAAGCCCCCCAAAATAAAAAATTCCCTACCCTATTCTAAATTAAAAAAGTTACAAGCTCTTTTACCTTACCAGCCCTGAACAGGGCCCTTTGCGGGGCATGCCCCAAGGATTTCAGCTCTTTTGCCTGTAAAAAAAAACATACAATACCCCCCCCCAACATTACAACCCACCACCCACATACCCCTAATCTAACCCAAACCCCCCTTAAATAAACCTAACACTAAGCCCCTGAAGATCTTCCTACCTTGTCTTCACCATCCAGGTATCACCGATCCGTCCTGGCTCCAAGATCTTCATCCAACCCAAGCGGGGGTTGGCGATCCATAATCCGGTCCAGAAGAGGCTCCAAAGTCTTCCTCCTATCCGGCAAGAAGAGGACATCCGGACCGGCAAACATCTTCTCCAAGCGGCATCTTCGATCTTCTTCCATCCGGAGCGAAGCGGCAGGATCCTGAAGACCTCCAGCGCGGAACATCCATCCGGACCGACGACTGAACGACGAATGACTGTTCCTTTAAGGGACGTCATCCAAGATGGCGTCCCTCGAATTCCGATTGGCTGATAGGATTCTATCAGCCAATCGGAATTAAGGTAGGAATTTTCTGATTGGCTGATGGAATCAGCCAATCAGAATCTAGTTCAATCCGATTGGCCGATCCAATCAGCCAATCAGATTGAGCTCGCATTCTATTGGCTGATCGGAACAGCCAATAGAATGCGAGCTCAATCTGATTGGCTGATTGGATCAAGATGTTTGCCGGTCCGGATGTCCTCTTCTTGCCGGATAGGAGGAAGACTTTGGAGCCTCTTCTGGACCGGATTATGGATCGCCAACCCCCGCTTGGGTTGGATGAAGATCTTGGAGCCAGGACGGATCGGTGATACCTGGATGGTGAAGACAAGGTAGGAAGATCTTCAGGGGCTTAGTGTTAGGTTTATTTAAGGGGGGTTTGGGTTAGATTAGGGGTATGTGGGTGGTGGGTTGTAATGTTGGGGGGGGGGTATTGTATGTTTTTTTTTACAGGCAAAAGAGCTGAAATCCTTGGGGCATGCCCCGCAAAGGGCCCTGTTCAGGGCTGGTAAGGTAAAAGAGCTTGTAACTTTTTTAATTTAGAATAGGGTAGGGAATTTTTTATTTTGGGGGGCTTTTTTATTTTATTAGGGGGCTTAGAGTAGGTGTAATTAGTTTAAAATTGTTGTAATATTTTTCTTATGTTTGTAAATATTTTTTTTTTATTTTCTGTAACTTAGTTCTTTTTTATTTTTTGTACTTTAGCTAGTTTATTTAATTGTATTTATTTGTAGGAATTGTGTTTAATTAATTTATTGATAGTGTAGTGTTAGGTTAATTGTAGGTAATTGTAGGTAGTTTATTTAATTATTTTATTGATAGGGTAGTGTTAGGTTTAATTATAACTTAGGTTAGGATTTATTTTACAGTTAAATTTGTTATTATTTTAATTAGGTAACTATTAAATAGTTCTTAACTATTTAATAGCTATTGTACCTGGTTAAAATAATTACAAAGTTGCCTGTAAAATAAATATTAATCCTAAAATAGCTATAATATAATTATAATTTATATTGTAGCTATATTAGGATTTATTTTACAGGTAAGTATTTAGCTTTAAATAGGAATAAGTTATTTAATAAGAGTTAATTAATTTCGTTAGATAAATATTATATTTAACTTAGGGGGGTTTTAGTGTTAGGGTTAGACTTAGCTTTAGGGGTTAATCCATTTATTAGAATAGCGGTGAGCTCTGATCGGAAGATTAGGGGTTAATAATTGAAGTTAGGTGTCGGCGATGTTAGGGAGGGCAGATTAGGGGTTAATACTATATATGATAGGGTTAGTGAGGCGGATTAGGGGTTAATAACTTTATTATAGTAGCGCTCAGGTCCGCTCGGCAGATTAGGGGTTAATAAGTGTAGGCAGGTGTCGGCGACGTTGTGGGGGGCAGGTTAGGGGTTAATAAATATAATATAGGGGTCGGCGGTGTTAGGGGTAGCAGATTAGGGGTACATAGGGATAACGTAGGTGGCGGCGGTTTACGGAGCGGCAGATTAGGGGTTTAAAAAAATATGCAGGGGTCAGCGATAGCGGGGGCGGCAGATTAGGGGTTAATAAGTGTAAGGTTAGGGGTGTTTAGACTCGGGGTACATGTTAGGGTGTTAGGTGCAGACGTAGGAAGTGTTTCCCCATAGGAAACAATGGGGCTGCGTTAGGAGCTGAACGCGGCTTTTTTGCAGGTGTTAGGTTTTTTTTCAGCTCAAACAGCCCCATTGTTTCCTATGGGGGAATCGTGCACGAGCACGTTTTTGAGGCCGGCCGCGTCCGTAATCTACGCTCCTTTTTTGGAGCCTAACGCAGCATTTGTTTGAACTCTCGATACCAGAGTTAAATTTATGGTGCGGCCAGAAAAAAACCCGCGGAGCGTTAACAGCCCTTTTACCGCCGAACTCCAAATCTAGGCCTTAGTGTGCTATAGATGTGCCTTGACGTAGCGCTGACTCTGGCCAGTAAGGCCACAGGGAGCTCTAGAGAGGATTAGCAAGCCATCCCTGAGGATTATATCAGTGAATATGAAGATGTGACAATAATGCTTCTTTCCTGGTATGCCATAACACATTTTGTAAACCTCCACAGTATACACTGTTAGCACTCCAGAGTCCAAAGAAAATAGATTGAATTATAGATATACACTCAAAAGGAAGCTGTCTCCATGCCCTGGGATCAGATACTCAAGTATGCATCAAATATAACTTTTATTAAGATATAATTAAAAACAGGGATTGACTTTATAATTACGACCTGGGGTAAGGATAGCGTGATAAATATAAATTGTGCTACTGGTACATTGTAAATTGTGCTACCCTTTGTAATACAATTGTAGGGGTATAGATAGTAACCGTTGTAGCTAAGTGTCCAGAGGTAACTGGATAAAATTGGGATTTAGACAGCAAATAATATATGGTACTTGCACAATAATATTTTGATATCATGTGTTTGCATATATGGTTGGATCAATACGATTCTAAAACTGGTTATATATTAGTGACTTGTATTAAAGTCAAGCGATTCACTGCCACTTAAAATTAACATAGTGGTTATCATATAATACTCAAATATTGCAAGCTCGCACATGTGCAGTGATAGTGTCAATAGGGTTATTTGATCAAGTACTTGATAAGAGTATGCTCAGTAGCTTGATGAGCGTGATATCTGTGTCCAGTGACATGCTTATCCTATCTTGATATAATAAAAAACGGATGGAGTATACCTACGACAGGAGTGCCACTAAGGCTGGGGATCCTATATTGGACAGGGGGCTTGTAGGGGGGTAAGCTGCAGGAGTCAGAGGGGCAGGAAAAGGGGGGAGGGCATGGAAGGAGGAATAGATAAGGGGGAATGTGTTCAGGAAAGGGGGCAGGGCTGAGGCTCAGGCAATATAAGATAGTGAAACAGGAAGTGAAGCACACTAAATTTTTTCTTGTATTTACAGGAGGACATTTGAAGAATCACATCATGTCGGCTAGGGATAGAAAGATCCCAAAGAAGTTTCTGAATGGGGACGACATCTGGAAGAAAAGAGCTGTCCAAGTGCAAAGGAAGCTGAAAAGGCTGGAGAAGGAGAGGAAAAAGGAAGCGACATTGGGGGCAGGAGAGGAGAAGGGAGCGGTACCTATAGCTGGACATGTTGATCAGGTGATGCCAGCCGTGGGGAGCAAGGTCCCAAAGGTAAGTGAGAGGGCGAGCGGAATGGAGGAGGACATGGAGCTGGGTAAGGTATGCCGTTACGGTGACTCAGACAGAGCACCCCTGTTGTTTTCAGACTCTGAGGATAGTTGCGGCATTATTTAGGGCCGATAAGGGCCCATGTTCCCAGGCTATCCCCCCGGGTCAAGTGGCGCCAGCTGGCACCCCCCTTCCTACTGGTCCCAATACCGCTGGCAGTCACTGCGGGTATGCACGCTCAGCGCCTAGGACCATTAGTGAGGTGGAGGAGGGGAGGGGCTGCGCCCTGCGACACAGGGAGGGTAGTCTCGCGAGATCTCGGTGGCCATTTTCAAGCCCTGAGCAGGTCCTCGAGCAGGGCGCGGGGGATATCACGAGATCTCGGTGGCCATCTTTAAGTCCCTATAGTATGGGCGAGAAGGCGCAGCCATATTGGAAGCCTTGTAATGAGCATAGGGGGTCACAGGTCACGCAGAGAGCACGCAGGTCACCGCACAGTGAGCAGCAACGTCCGCAAGCAGAGAGGAGAGCGGGCAGGGGCATATACATAGTTGGACAAGGGGTAGAGTATGGCAATGATGCGGAGGGGAGGGAGAGAATCCGCAACAAAGAAGACCGGTGTTGGGGTCCCGGCAGGCCCAGCACAGGGGGTGGTAGTGCAAGGGATGGAAGATTCAGGAACGGAGAGTAGGGTGAAGTAGTGGGGCAGGCAGACAGCATGAATAGGAGGGAAGTGAGGTTCGAGGGCAAGGAAGGGAGTGAGGAAGAAGGTGACAGGAGATGGGTAGAGGTATATGGCAGGGAGCATAAGGGTCAAAGCCCGCAAAAGAGATGCAGAAAGGAGGGACTAGGAAAGGGGAAACCCAGAATGATAAAGGACGTAGATAGAAATACATATGTGATGTTAGAAGGAGACCAGAGTGGGGATGATAGGAGAAACACAGGTAGAGGGGGAGAGAAGGAGAGACAGCGGGGACAGGTGTGGGGAAGGGAAGAGCAGTTATTAAAAAACAGAATGTGCAAAAATGTTAATGATAATGGGAATGTATTACAGAAAGAAATGTCGGACGGCGCAGCAAGGGGCGCAATGTGTGGAAAGGATAGGAAAAGAGATTCCATGGACGCAAGGAGCGGAGGAGAGCAGATTGCTATGGAAAGTGCTGGAGAAACGAAAGACAAGGAAGGAGAACAGAAAGGTCAACTGAAACAAGGTAATAATATGCAAAACAGGGAAAAAGAATAGAAAATGAGATGACAATGGGAGGGGGTGATAGTGAGGGGGAGTTTAACGCAAATGACGAGGTGACGGGGACAAAGTTAATGTCATTAACAACACATTTAAAGGCAAAAATAGTACTGAGAGCGCAGAAGGGCAAATACGTGGATGTGTTTGATATTACAAGGGAAGCAGTAGCGCTAAAATCTAGGAGTGATGACGGGATGGGTAGGAAATTGAAGTAGTCATTTCCAGAATGGGTAAAAGGGATGTTAATATATGCAGAATGCTTTATTTCTGAGAATCCGGGGAAGATAAGGGCGTGCTTAGATATATGCACTTAATAGCGGAGTGTTACACGACATATGGGGGTTTTGGGTGGAAGGACTATGAAGGCGAATTCAGAAGGGGTAAGGAAGGAAGGAGTTTAGAATTAAGATATTGGATATGTGGACGAGGTTGATAAGACCAGCAGACAGCACAGTACAGAGACCAATAATGCAGGGGAGAGTAACGAAAGTAGAGGGGAAGGAATGTTGGGCATACAATGAAAGGAGGTGTGACAGAGGTAACGGATGTAAATTCAGACATGTATGCAGATATTGTGGTGACTTCCATGCGGGGGTAGATTGTAGAAGGAATAGCGGGGGGCTAACAAGCAGCTTTTTCATGGTACAGGGGGAAACGGTAACAGAGGGACAATGGGGAATGGCCAGAATGCCGTTGAGAGTAGATAGGTTAATGAAAGAGTTAGAAATCTACACCAAAAAGGACGATAGGGTGTTATTGGCAAAAGGCTTAACAGAGGGGTTTAGGGTACCAGTAAAAACAGAGGTTTGCGGGGCCGGTAAATTTAGGAACTTAAAATCTGCAACAGAGTACTCGGCGGTACTGCAGGAAAAATTAGAAAAGGAAGTAAAATTGGGTAGAATGGCAGGGCCATTTAAGGAGATACCAATTCAGGATTTAGTCATATCACCCCTGGTCGTGGTTCCTAAAAAAGAGAAGGGAAAATTTTGCATGATACAACACTTGTTATATCCAAAAGGGAAGTCAGTAAATGTTGCGATTGATAGGGCAGACACTTCAGTACAAAAAAAAGTGTGAGAACTCACAAAGACTTGCACCCCCTCACAAGTAATATTGTTTTACACACACACACACATACACTGTATTTATATGTATATAAACTATACACTATGGTTAATGAAAGCAAATTAAAACCAATGAAGGGCTGTATGTTTGCCTTTGGGCCTGAGGATGGACACCCATGGTTACATTTTTACATGGCAGGGTTACATTTTTATTTGTAATTTAGGATTCAACGGATACTGAATACTGAGAAGCCAGACATACACTTTTTAGAACACAGGAAGGTGCATTTGTATATAGATGATGTTGAATAATCCAAAAAGCCAAGAGCCTAAGTAAAGTTAGTTACTCTCTGGCTCTCAGGATGTGTAAGGCTCTGTAATGTAAATATCTGATATCATGATGAGGTTTGTGTCTGAACTTACTCTGCAGTAAGAAACAATTACAATGTTTTTTAAATTAAAATCATGGTCTCAAGGCATCTGAGTATCATTTTATTTTACCATTAACACATATTTGAAGTAAAAGTAAAACAAGGAACACTTGCAGAGGAAGCAGGAGGCATTAGGGCAGAGTAACATTCAAAGCAAAACAGGTCACCTTTTACTTTGGGATGAAACTGGTAAGGTTGAATCTACAGCAAATACGTTATCTTGCACAGGTTGATTACTGCAGATAATCTGTCTTGCTGACCATAAATTGATAGACATACAAACACCATCATAGATAGAGAGACTGCACATACTATTAGTGTATAAAATAAAGTAATTGGGCTTATCCTACTTCAAGATGTTTCACAAACACCTTGTATTTCACTTGCAAATCTCACCCCAGCTATCTCTGGAAGAACTACAAGGAATTGCAATTAGAAAGAAAGTTTGATGAGCACACTTTTCCTTTGGTGAAACACTGAACTTTTTAAAAACAACTTTAAAATAACTAAACTAGACACACATCAATGCCTGTTGTTTAATGTAAAGATCCAGTGTGTCCATACTTTGTTTTTAACTCACATGGTGCATGGCCAGCTTACCTTCAGTTCCTCACTCTATATCCATAATATTGCTAGGACTCCCAAACAAAAAACCCTAATCTCCCTAAGGGTTAATGGAGAAACATAAAGCAAAGAAGGGGAGCAGCGCTAAGAGAAGCAATAGAGTATCTACTATGATATATAAATTAATAGAGGGTGATAACTAGTAGCTAATGAGTTCAAATGCGGGTATTTGTTCTATCAAATAGTGATCTAAAATTAAACAATTATAGTATGCAAAGAAATATAAATTATATATAAAACAATTAAGTATGGGTAAGAGAATTAGTTTATTCTTAACAATACTGTATCACAATAAAATATTACAATAAAATAATGATATCGATCTGGATCCTCTACACATAAAAAGTGACACTATTGCAATAGTCTATGATGGACCAAGTGGCATAAAATATATAAGATATCTAAAAAATATATATACGATATCTAAAAAATATGAAATATTTATATAAACAATGGGGAGATAAAATGTATGCCAGCAAAATCGGAAAAAAGTGTCCAAGTGCTATTTGTCCATTTTAGTTTCCAAAAAATATAAGGAACAGGGTCAGTGATAAAAATAAATTGATTTTCCAATGGTTGTGCACATACATAGGAAGGTGTCCTTTAAAGGGACATAATACTCATATGTTAAATCACTTGAAACTGATGCAGTATAACTGTAAAAAGCTGACAGGAAAATATCATCTGAGCATCTCTATGTAAAAAAGGAAAATATTTTACCTCACAATTTCCTCAGCTCAGCAGAGTAAGTTCTCTGTAAAAAGTTATACTCAGCTGCAGGTAAAAAAAATTAAAAAAAATTAAGGAATGAACAGCAGTCAATCAGCATCAACAGTGCTGAGGTCATGAACTCTTTTACTGTGATCTCATGAGATTTGACTTAACTCTCATGAGATTTCACAGTGAACTTCCTTAAGCTGAATAGAGAAATAACATGAGAGTGCACGTAAGCTCGCTCCTTCAGCTGTCCTGGGACAGACATACTGATTTGTTGCTTAGAAGTCCTTTACAATGGGATGTGGATACTGAGAAACTTTTGAGGTAAAATATATTTTTTTTTTACAAAGAGATGTTCAGGTGATATTTTCTAGTCAGCTTTTTACAGCTATGCTGCATCACTTTCAAGTGTTTAAACATTTGGGTATCATGGCCCTTTAAGTGATGTGAGTGTTATTCTAAATGTGATAAAATGGTGATATAAAATACCTTAACACCGCTGGGTGAATAGTGCTGAAGTATCCTGTCAGCCAATATAGCTGCGTGATCACACAGGCATCCGTTCCTGGATCTTGTGATGAGTCTCTAAATAAGAGAGTGCAGTCACTCAATGGCTTTGTGTTAAGCCTGTTTCCAGAGTATTGCTGAATATTTCTTTTTCTTTACTTGGTTCCTTGAGATGTAGCTGTTACAGGTGTCTGTTCAGTCAGCTTAGTGAGCTGTTGGAGATTCAAAATAGTGTGAGCCAGTCAGGGTACATCTACCGGTTTCAGCTGCAAAGCGGTAGAGATTGATTGGAAGTCTTTTATTTGTAATTTTATATATATAAATTTATATATTTATAAAATATTTTACCAGGAAAGATACATTGAGATTTCTCTGGTTTTCAAGTATGTCCTGGGTCCACAAAACATTGCATTGATACAATAGGGTACAATAAAATACAAAAACAATAATAATACACAATATATGCAAAATTTAACATAGAACAGGTAGGAAATATATAATCAACCATGACAGGTGCATTCTGTTTTGAGTAGATATGTGCATGGCTAAAATATTCGGTTCATTTTCGGTTCGGATTGATTCGGACTTTTCGAATTTCGGTTCAGATCGATTCGAATTCGGCAAAATTTGAATGAATTCGTTTCGGATTTATTCGGATTCGAATAAATTTGTTCCGGATTTATTCGGATTCGAATAAATTCGGCTGAATTTGGTTCTATTCGGTTAGATTCGGTTCCGAAATTCGGAAATTCGGTATGTTTTAGGTGGGATATGCTGTGTATTAGACTAGTATTATGTACTGTATATTAGGTGTAAATGCTAGTGTAATACACGGCCATCCGAATCTACCGAATAAAGTCAGTAGTTAAGAGCTTTATGGTCTAACACCGGAATATAAAGCTCTTAACTACAGTGCTAAATTACACTAACACCCATAAACTACCTATGAACCACTAAACCGAGACCCCCCCACATTGCAAACACTATAATAAAATTATGTAACCCCTAATCTGCTGACCGGACACTGCCGTCACCTACATTATAGCTATTAACCCCAAATCTGCTGTCCCTAACATCGCCAACACCTACATTATAGTTATTAACCCCTAATCTGCCTCCCCCACGTCGCCGCAATCTAACTACAAGTATTAACCCCTAATCTGCTGACCGGACATCGCCACCACCTACATTATAGCTATTAACCCCTAATCTGCTGTCCCTAACATCGCCGACCCCTACATTATAGCTATTAACCCCTAATCTGCCCCCCCAACGTCGCCGCAATCTAACTACAAGTATTAACCCCTAATCTGCCGACCGGACATCGCCGCCACCTACATTATAGCTATTAACCCCTAATCTGCTGTCCCTAACATCGCTGACCCCTACATTATAGTTATTAACCCCTAATCTGCCCCCCCCTCAACGTCGCCGCAATCTAACTACAAGTATTAACCCCTAATCTGCCGACCGGACATCGCCGCCACCTACATTATAGCTATTAACCCCTAATCTGCTGTCCCTAACATCGCCGACCCCTACATTATAGTTATTAACCCCTAATCTGCCCCCCCCAACGTCGCCGCAACCTAACTACAAGTATTAACCTCTAATCTGCCGACCGGACATCGCAGCCACTATAATAAACCACCGCACTCCCACCTCGCAAACACTATAATAAATTTTATTAACCCCTAATCTGCCCTCCCTAACATCGCCGCCACCTACCTACAATTATTAACCCCTAATCTCCCGCCCCCAACATCGCCGCTACTATAATAAAGTTATTAACCCCTAAACCTAAGTCTATCCCTAATACCCCCTAACTTAAATATAATTTAAATAAAACGAAATAAATTTACTATAATTAAATAAATTAATCCTATTTAAAACTAAATACTTACCTGTAAAATAAACCCTAATATAGCTACAATATAACTAATAGTTACATTGTAGCTATTTTAGGATTTATATTTATTTTACAGGCAACTTTGTATTTATTTTAACTAGGTACAATAGCTATTAAATAGTTAATAACTATTTAATAACTACCTAGCTAAAATAAATACAAATTTACCTGTAAAATAAATCCTAACCTAAGTTACAATTACACCGAACACTACACTATCATTAAATTAATTAAATAAATGAATCCTATTTAAAACGTAATACTTACCTGTAAAATAAACCCTAATATAGCTACAATATAACTAATAGTTACATTGTAGCTATTTTAGGATTTACAGGTAGCCCTCAGTTTACGCCGGGGTTAGGTTCCAGAAGGAATGGTTGTAAATCGAAACCGTTGTAAATTGAAACCCAGTTTATAATGTAAGTCATTGGGAAGTGAGGGAGATAGGTTCCAGGCCCCTCTCAAAATTGTCATAAGTAACACCTAATACAGTATTTTAAAAGCTTTGAAATGAAGACTTTACATGCTAGACAGCATTATAAACCTAATAAAATAATCACATGATACAGAATATATAATTAAACTAAGTTAAATGAACAAAAACATTTGCTAAACAGCATTATAAACCTAATAAAATAATCACACAACATAGACTTCACTTACATTTTTCTACAAATTCCAATCTGGACTGAGTTATAGAAGATCTTGTTCCTTTAAAATCTGCTCGATAGCTCAGGTCTGGTTAAACTGATTAATTTCAGCTTGCTTGGCTTTGCTGCAACACAACCGGACAGCTCCACCTACTAGCTATTTTAATAAATGCACTGCTTTTCAATAGCAGTCACATGGCTGGAAAAAAGGTTGTTATTCTGAAACGGTGTAAAGTGAACCGTTGTAAAACGAGGGCCATCTGTATATTTATTTTACAGGCAACTTTGTATTTATTTTAACTAGGTACAATAGTTATTAAATAGTTACTGACTATTTAGTAGCTACCTAGTTAAAATAATTACAAAATTACCTGTAAAATAAATCCTAACCTAAGTTACAATTAAACCTAACACTACACTGTCATTAAATAAATTAACTACAAGTACCTACAATTAAATACAATTAAATAAACTAAAGTACAAAACCCCCCCACTAAATTACAAAAAATAAAAAAATATTACAAGAATTTTAAACTAATTACACCTAATCTAAGCCCCCTAATAAAATAACAAAGCCCCCCAAAATAAAAAAATGCCCTACCCTATACTAAATTACAAAAGTTAACAGCTCTATTACCTTACCAGCCCTTAAAAGGGCCTTTTGCGGGGCATGCCCCAAAGAAAACAGCTCTTTTGCCTGTAAAAAAAAAACATAATACCACCCCCCAACATTACAACCCACCACCCACATACCCCTACTCTAACCCAACCCCCCCTTAAATAAACCTAACACTAAGCCCCTGAAGATCTCCCTACCTTGAGTCGTGTTCACCCAGCCGGGCCGAAGTCTTCATCCGATGGGGCAGAAGAGGACATCCAGACCGGCAGAAGTCTTCATCCAAGCGGGGCAAGAAGAGGTCTTCCATCCACCAGAAAAGTACCAAAAAAAAACAAACACTAAATTACCAAAAATAAAAAAATATTACAAGAATTTTAAACTAATTACACCTAATCTAAGCCCCCTACTAGCTATTAATATTGCTACAATATAACTAATAGTTAAATTGTAGCTATTTTAGGATTTATATTTATTTTACAGGCAACTTTGTATTTATTTTAACTAGGTACAATAGTTATTAAATAGTTAATAACTATTTAATAACTACCTAGCTAAAATAAATACAAATTTACCTGTAAAATAAATCCTAACTTAAGTTACAATTACACCTAACACTACACTATCATTAAATTAATTAAATAAATGAATCCTATTTAAAACTAAATACTTACCTGTAAAATAAACCCTAATATAGCTACAATATAACTAATAGTTACATTGTAGCTATTTTAGGATTTATATTTATTTTACAGGCAACTTTGTATTTATTTTAACTAGGTACAATAGTTATTAAATAGTTATTGACTATTTAATAGCTACCTAGTTAAAATAATGACAAAATTACCTGTAAAATAAATCCTAACCTCAGTTACAATTAAACTTAACACTACACTATCAGATTGAACTTGTATCTGATTGGCTGATTGAATAAGCAAATCAGATTTTTCCTACCTTAATTCCGAATGGCTGATAGAATGTTGGGGGTGGTATTATGGGTTTTTTTACAGGCAAAAGAGCTGTTTTCTTTGGGGCATGCCCCGCAAAAGGCCCTTTTAAGGGCTGGTAAGGTAATAGAGCTGTTAACTTTTGTAATTTAGTATAGGGTAGGGCATTTTTTTATTTTGGGGGGCTTTGTTATTTTATTAGGGGGCTTAGATTAGGTGTAATTAGTTTAAAATTCTTGTAATATTTTTTTATTTTTTGTAATTTAGTGGGGGGGTTTTGTACTTTAGTTTATTTAATTGTATTTAACCTCTTAAGGACATATGACGGAATTTTTCCCTCATAAAACAATTGAGCAAACTGAAAGCTGTGTCCTTAAAGGGTTAATTGTAGGTACTTGTAGTTAATTTATTTAATTAATTTAATGATAGTGTAGTGTTAGGTTTAATTGTAGATAATTGTAGGTATTTTATTTAAATAATTTATTGATAGTGTAGTGTTAGTTGTAATTGTAACTTAGGTTAGGATTTATTTTACAGGTGAATTTGTATTTATTTTAGCTAGGTAGTTATTAAATAGTTATTAACTATTTAATAGCTATTGTACCTAGTTAAAATAAATACAAACTTGCCTGTAAAATAAATATAAATCCTAAAATAGCTACAATGTAACTATAAGTTATATTGTAGCTATATTAGGGTTCATTTTACAGGTAAGTATTTCGTTTTAAATAGGATTCATTTATTTAATTATATTAAATTTATTTTGTTTTATTTAAATTATATTTAAGTTAGGGGGGTGTTAGGGTTAGGGTTAGACTTAGGTTTAGGGGTTAATAACTTTATTATAGTAGCGGCGACATTGGGGGTTGCAGATTAGGGGTTAATAATTGTAGGTAGGTGGCGGCGATGTTAGGGACGGTAGATTAGGGGTTAATACAATTTATTATAGTGTTTGCGAGGCGGGAGTGCGGCAGTTTAGGGGTTAATACATTTATTATAGTGGCGGTGATTTCCGGTTGGCAGATTAGGGGTTAATACTCGTAGTTAGGTTGCGGCGACATTGGGGGGGGCAGATTAGGGGTTAATAAAATTTATTATAGTGTTTGCAAGGCGGGAGTGCGGCAGTTTAGGGGTTAATACATTTATTATAGTGGCGGTGATGTCCGGTTGGCAGATTAGGGGTTAATACTTGTAGTTAGGTTGCGGCAACATGGGGGGGCAGATTAGGGGTTAATGAAATTTATTATAGTGTTTGCGAGGTGGGAGTGTGGCGGTTTAGGGGTTAATACATTTATTATAGTGGCGGCGAGGTCCGGTCGGCAGATTAGGGATTAATACTTGTAGTTAGGTTGCGGCGACGTTGGGGGGGGGGCAGATTAGGGGTTAATAAAAGTTATTATAGGGTTTGCGAGGCGGGAGTGACGCGGTTTAGGGGTTAATACATTTATTTTAGTAGCGGCGAGGTCCGGTTGGCAGATTAGGGGTTAATAAATGTTAGATTAGGGGTGTTTAGAGACTCGGGGTACATGTTAGGGTGTTAGGTGCAGACTTAGTGTTTCCCCATAGGAAACAATGGGGCTGCAGTGTTAGGTTTTTTTTCAGCCGAAACTGCCCCATTGTTTCCTATGGGGGAATGCCGAATTTTACCGAGCTAATTCGGATTTATTCGGAGATACGGCAGCTATTTTGGATTCATTCGGTAGATTCGGAAGTATTTTAATTCGGAAATTCGAATCGATCCGAAATGAATCGCACATGTCTAGTTTTGAGATATGTAGAGAGGGATCTCTTAAAGGATATTAGGCTTGGGGAAGGTTTTAAAGTGTGCGGAAGGTCGTTCCATAATTGTGGTGCTCTGTAGGAAAAGGAAGATCGAGCTGCTTTCTTTTTGTATTGAGGCAGACTAAATAATGTGCTGGTACTGGATCGGAGGTTATAGGAGGTGGGAATAGCCGGGGAGAGCATTCTGCTCAGGTAGGGTGGGAGCTTCCCAGAAAGGCTCTTAAACACAAGGCAGGAAAGATGGAGGGTGCGTCTGGATTCCAGCGACAGACAGTTTAGTTCTTTTAGCATGTCACAATGGTGGGTCCTGTAGTTACATTGTAGCACAAAGCGGCAGAACGAGTTATACAATGTATTTAGTTTATTAAGGTGAGTTTGCGGTGCAGGTGCATATACTATGTCCCCATAATCCATGATTGGCACCAGCATTTGCTGTCCAATCTTTTCTTTTACTGTAGGGCTGAGGCAGGATTTGTTTCTGTACAGGGCACCTAGTTTTGGATAGAGTTTGGATGCAAGTTTTTCTATGTGGAGGCCAAAAGATAGATTGGGGTCTAACAACATACCCAAGTATTTGAAAGAGTGGACTTTGGTCAGTGTGCAATTTGATTCTGTATTGATGCGTATATGGGAATTTTGTAGTTTGTGTAATTTAGGTACCATTCCAAACATCATTGTGACAGCTTTGTCAGTGTTTAGGAAGAGTTTGTTTTTTGGATCCACTTTTCTACCTCTGTGAGCTGGTCTTGGAGCACTGCCTCAAGCTGAGGCAGATCGGATTTGCATAGATTACCGTGTTGTCTGCGTACATGTGTACAGTTGAGGATTTGCCGACATTTGGCACATCATTTATAAATAATGTGAATAGTAGGTGGCCCGTGACTGGGAGAGGGAGGGAGTCGCTGTCAGAAATGGAGACATACTGTGATCGATCCGATACATATGATATATATATATATGTGTGTTCATATGTATGTTTACAGTAAATGTACTGTACATATTTTACATTCCAAAGTTCTTCACTAACAGGATTATTAACTTTTTATTGTAAATACATATTTCTATATACATCTATATATACCTATACCTGTATATCTATTCCTATAGATATATAGGTGTAGATATGTATTTTACATTAACGTTATCAGAAATAAATAGAAAAATATATTTTATTATTATTTTCTATTTGAAGAACATAGGAATGCAAAATATACGTAACACGCATCACGGTTCGCAATTTAGGACTAACACGGTCGGGTTCACTCATGAAGCATTGCTAACTTCAATGTGTGTTATTGAAATATTAAAAAAAATATTAATAAATATTATTTTACATTTTTAAACAAACTGTTTTTACAAACCACATCTATTATGTAAGACTTCTATAAAACCATCCAATTTAATATATGCACAAAAGAAAATTCTGAAAAAGTGGGAAAACTGGAGCGAAAAAAAGAACAAGACAATCCTGCCAGCTTTGAAATAGTAAGACACACCTGCAAGGTGACACACTTCACTGGGACAATAGAGTCTTTATGAATTGGGCATTCTTGGTCATAGTTTAGTTGAAAAACAACCATACCCCGAGGAACCGCCCATGGTCTGCTCCTCAGTCTCTTTGTAAGGTTTCTGATGTGTCTTGTTTTAACCTGTGAAACAGCTTTTCTATAACAAAACAGAAGTGCACATATTTTACAATTACAAACACTTATGTTTACTGTGTTCAAAGCCTATTTGTGCATTTGTTGTCATTTTATGTGCAAAAATTCATGTATTGGGTCCCTATAGATTCTAATGGCAGGAGTGTTCACTAACAACATGCTAGAAAAAAATAGGTAAAACTAGGTTCAATGGATTTCAAATATAATCTCACCTTTATTAAAAAGTCCATCATAAATCTCACAAGTGTATATCGAACTAGCCTATTGCCAGATTTATTTAAAATTTTCACTCAATTGTAAAAAAAATTACTGGTCTTTTAATAGAAATTATAAACTTAATTGCTGTTCTCCAACCATTTTATTTAAACGAGAACTATAGCAAGTTTAATGTCGTTTAATATTAGAGATGTGAATTCATTTTCGGACGAATGCACATTTGTTATGAAAATTGGATTTTTGTTTTGTTTCAAGGAAACAAATTTCCAAATGAAAATAAAAGAAAAGGAAAATACTGACGAAAATTGTCAATATTCATTTGTTTACTTAAATTTTTTTAAGGCCTTAACACCGAA
Organism: Bombina bombina; assembly: GCF_027579735.1. Taxonomy (NCBI): domain Eukaryota; kingdom Metazoa; phylum Chordata; class Amphibia; order Anura; family Bombinatoridae; genus Bombina; species Bombina bombina. Next base: position 1,517,045,022 of record NC_069499.1, on the reverse strand, counting down.
ACAAAAATTTTCTGGCTGCACATCTCTTTTTAATATTACTAAATACACTGTGCAATATCGAGTGTTGCCTCTAGATGGCAGATTTGTAGCACTCCAAACCTTGAAAATAATTACTGAAGTGTAAAATAAATAGAAAAATTGAAAAGCAATGACATTTATTCTACTATCTATATCTATCTATCTATCTATCTATCTATCTATCTATCTATCTATCTATCTATTGTAAAGAAGATATATGCAAAACAGGGAAAAAGAATAGAAAATGAGATGACAATGGGATATAATTAAGATATAATTAAAAACAGGCATTGACTTTAAAATTACGACCTGGGGTAAGGATAGCGTGATAAATATAAATTGTGCTACTGGTACATTGTAAATTGTGCTACCCTTTGTAATACAATTGTAGGGGTATAGATAGTAACCGTTGTAGCTAAGTGTCCAGAGGTAACTGGATAAAATTGGGATTTAGACAGCAAATAATATATGGTACTTGCACAATAATATTTTGATATCATGTGTTTGCATATATGGTTGGATCAATACGATTCTAAAACTGGTTATATATTAGTGACTTGTATTAAAGTCAAGCGATTCACTGCCACTTAAAATTAACATAGTGGTTATCATATAATACTCAAATATTGCAAGCTCGCACATGTGCAGTGATAGTGTCAATAGGGTTATTTGATCAAGTACTTGATAAGAGTATGCTCAGTAGCTTGATGAGCGTGATATCTGTGTCCAGTGACATGCTTATCCTATCTTGATATAATAAAAAACGGATAGAGTATACCTACGACAGGAGTGCCACTAAGGCTGGGGATCCTATATTGGACAGGGGGCTTGTAGGGGGGTAAGCTGCAGGAGTCAGAGGGGCAGGAAAAGGGGGGAGGGCATGGAAGGAGGAATAGATAAGGGGGAATGTGTTCAGGAAAGGGGGCAGGGCTGAGGCTCAGGCAATATAAGATAGTGAAACAGGAAGTGAAGCACACTACATTTGTTCTTGTATTTACAGGAGGACGTTTGAAGAATCACATCATGTTGGCTAGGGATAGAAAGATCCCAAAGAAGTTTCTGAATGGGGACGACATCTGGAAGAAAAGAGCTGTCCAAGTGCAAAGGAAGCTGAAAAGGCTGGAGAAGGAGAGGAAAACGGAAGCGACACTGGGGGCAGGAGAGGAGAAGGGAGCGGTACCTATAGCTGGGCATGTTGATCAAGTGATGCCAGCCGTGGGGAGCAAGGTCCCAAAGGTAAGTGAGAGGGCGAGCGGAATGGAGGAGGACATGGAGCTGGGTAAGGTATCCCTTTACAGTGACTCAGACAGAGCACCCCTGTTGTTTTCAGACTCTGAGGATAGTTGCAGCATCCCTGCATTATTTAGGGCCGATAAGGGCCCATGTTCCCAGGCTATCCCCCCGGGTCAAGTTGCGCCAGCTGGCACCCCCCTTCCCACTGGTCCCAATACCGCTGGCAGTCACGGCGGGTATGCACGCTCAGCGCCTAGGACCATTAGTGAGGTGGAGGAGGGGAGGGGCTGCGCCCTGCGACACAGGGAGGGTACTCTCGCGAGATCTCGGTGGCCATTTTCAAGCCCTGAGCAGGTCCTCGAGCAGGGGGCGGGGGATATCACGAGATCTCGGCGGCCATCTTTAAGTCCCTATAGTATGGGCGAGAAGGCGCAGCCATATTGGAAGCCTTGTAATGAGCATAGGGGGTCACAGGTCATGCAGAGAGCACGCAGGTCACCGCACAGCGAGCAGCAACGTCCGCAAGCAGAGAGGAGAGCAGGCAGGGGCATATACATAGTTGGACAAGGGGTAGAGTATGGCAATGATGCAGAGGGGAGGGAGAGAAACCGCAACAAAGAAGACTGGTGTTGGGGTCCCGGCAGGCCCAGCACAGGGGGTGGTAGTGCAAGGGATGGAAGATTCAGGAACGGAGATTAGGGTGAAGTAGTGGGGCAGGCAGACAGCATGAATAGGAGGGAAGTGAGGTTCGAGGGCAAGGAAGGGAGTGAGGAAGAAGGTGACAGGAGATGGGTAGAGGTATATGGCAGGGAGCATAAGGGTCAAAGCCCGCAAAAGAGATACAGAACGGAGGGACTAGGAAAGGGGAAACCCAGAATGATAAAGGACGTAGATAGAAATACATATGTGATGTTAGAAGGAGACCAGAGTGGGGATGATAGGAGAAACACAGGTAGAGGGGGAGAGAAGGAGAGACAGCGGGGACAGGTGTGGGGAAGGGAAGAGCAGTTATTAAAAAACAGAATGTGCAAAAATGTTAATGATAATGGGAATGTATTACAGAAAGAAATGTCGGACGGCGCAGCAAGGGGCGCAATGTGTGGAAAGGATAGGAAAAGAGATTCCATGGACGCAAGGAGCGGAGGAGAGCAGATTGCTATGGAAAGTGCGGGAGAAACGAAAGACAAGGAAGGAGAACAAAAAGGTCAACCGAAACAAGGTAAGAAAATAATGTATTGCAGAAATGAGGGTTCAGACAGATCATCCGAGTGGGACTCGGATGACGACAAAATACAAGGGGAAGGTAATAGGAGAATTTTGAAATTTGTAAAGAAGATATATGCAAAACAGGGAAAAAGAATAGAAAATGAGATGACAATGGGAGGGGGTGATAGTGAGGGGGAGTTTAACGCAAATGACGAGGTGACGGGGACAAAGTTAATGTCATTAACAACACATTTAAAGGCAAAAATAGTACTGAGAGCGCAGAAGGGCAAATACGTGGATGTGTTTGATATTACAAGGGAAGCAGTAGCGCTAAAATCTAGGAGTGATGACGGGATGGGTAGGAAATTGAAGCAGTCATTTCCAGAATGGGTACTCAGCTGCAGGTAAAAAAAAATAAAAAAATGAAGGAATGAACAGCAGTCAATCAGCATCAACAGTGCTGAGGTCATGAACTCTTTTACTGTGATCTCATGAGATTTGACTTAACTCTCATGAGATTTCACAGTAAACTTCCTTAAGCTGAATAGAGAAATAACATGAGAGTGCACGTAAGCTCGCTCCTTCAGCTGTCCTGGGACAGACATACTGATTTGTTGCTTAGAAGTCCTTTACAATGGGATGTGGCTACTGAGGAACTTTTGAGGTAAAATATCTTTCTTTTTTACAAAGAGATGTTCAGGTGATATTTTCTAGTCAGCTTTTTACAGCTATGCTGCATCACTTTCAAGTGTTTAAACATTTAAGTATCATGGCCCTTTAAGTGATGTGAGTGTTATTCTAAATGTGATAAAATGGTGATATAAAATACCTTAACACCGCTGGGTGAATAGTGCTGAAGTATCCTGTCAGCCAATATAGCTGAGTGATCACATAGGCATTCGTTCCTGGATCTTGTGATGAGTCTCTAAATAAGAGAGTGCAGTCACTCAATGGCGAGTATTGCTGAATATTTCTTCTTCTTTAATTGGTTCCTTGAGATGTAGCTGTTACAGGTGTCTGTTTAGTCAGCTCAGTGAGCTGTTGGAGATTCAAAAAAGTGTGAGCCAATCAGGGTACATCTACCGGTTTCAGCTGCAAAGAGCCTTGAGTGCAGCTGAAACCGGTAGAGATTGATTGGAAGTCTTTTATTTTTATAAATTATTGTTGTAATTCTCTTTATGGGCTAGATTACGAGTGGTGCTCTAGCTGTAGCGTGCAAGCGATATTGTGTTTTTCTTACCTTTATAACAGAAATAGCACGCATATTATTTACGCTTGTCAGGTAAGTATGACTTCAGAGCTTGTGTAAAGGGTTGGGGAAGAATAAAAGTTTCATTAAACAAAACATAAATACATGTAAAAGTACAGTTATACTCAAATAAACATTAAAGATTAGTTTAAAAAAGTTATTTAAAAAAGTTATAAGGGCTCAAAGATAGATGGTATAAGGGTTTTGGAAAAAAAAGGGCATGCATACATAGGCATGTCTAAATATGTGTATGTACTGTATGTATAAATATATATATATATATATATATATATATATATATATATAAACTGTATTTATTTATAAAATATTTTACCAGGAAGGATACACTGAGATTTCTCTCGTTTTCAAGTATGTCCTGGGTCCACAAAACATTGCATTGATACAATAGGGTACAATAAAATACAAAAACAATATTAATACATAACATGTGCAGAATTTAACATAGAACAGGTAGGAAATATATAATCAACCATGACAGGAGCATTCTGTTTTGAGATATGTAGAGAGGGATCTCTTAAAGGATATTAGGGTTGGGGAAGTTTTTAAAGTGTGCGGGAGGTCGTTCCATAATTGTGGTGCTCTGTAGGAAAAGGAGGATCGAGCTGCTTTCTTTTTGTATGGAGGCAGATTAAATAATGTGCTGGTACTGGATCGGAGGTTATAGGAGGTAGGAATAGCAGGGGAGGGCATTCTGCTCAGGTAGGGTGGGAACTTCCCAGAAAAGCTCTTAAACACAAGGCAGGAAAGATGGAGGGTGCGCCTGGATTCCAGCGACAGACAGTTTAGTTCTTTTAGCATGTCACAATGGTGGGTCCTGTAGTTACATTGTAGCACAAAGCGGTAGAACGAGTTATACAGTGTATTAAGTTTATTAAGCTGAGTTTGCGGTGCAGGCGCATATACTACATCCCCGTAATCCATGATAGGCATCAGCATTTGCTGTACAATCTTTTCCTTTACTGTAGGACTGAGGCAAGATTTGTTTCTGTATAGGCACCTAGTTTTGGATAGAGTTTGGATGCAAGTTTTTCTATGTGGAGTCCAAAAGATAGATTGGGGTCTAACAACATATCAAAGTATTTGAAAGAATTGACTGTGGTCAGTGTGCAATTTGATTTTGTATTGATGCGTAGATGGGAATTTTGTAGTTTGTGTAATTTAGGTACCATTCCAAAGATCATTGTGACAGTTTTGTCAGTGTTTAGGAAGAGTTTGTTTTTTGGATCCACTTTTCTACCTCTGCGAACTGGTCTTGGAGCACTGCCTCAAGCTGCGGCAGATCGGATTTGTTTGCATAGATTACCGTGTCGTCTGCGTACATGTGTACAGTTGAGGATTTGCAGACATTTGGCACATCATTTATAAATAATGTGAATAGTAGGCGGCCCGAGACTGGAACCGTGGGGAACAACACACGTGACTGGGAGAGGGATGGAGTCGCTGTCAGAAATGGAGACATACTGTGATCGATCTGATACATATGATATATATATATATATATGTGTGTGTACATATGTATGTTTACAGTAAATGTACTGTACATATTTTACATTCCAAAGTTCTTCACTAACAGGATTATTAACTTTTTATTGTAAATACATATTTCTATATACATCTATATATACCTATATCTGTTTATCTATTCCTATAGATATATAGGTGTAGATATGTATTTTACATTAACGTTATCAGAAATAAATAGAAAAATATATTTAATTATTATTATTTTCTATTTGAAGAACATAGGAATGCAAAATATACGTAACACGCATTACGGTTCACTATTTAGGATTAACACGGTCGGGTTCACTCATGAAGCATTGCTAACTTCAATGCGTGTTATTGAAATATTAAAAAAAATAGGAATAAATATTATTTTACATTTTTAAACAAACTGTTTTTACAAACCACATCTATTATGTAAGACTTCTATAAAACCATCCAATTTAATATATGCACAAAAGAAAATTCTGAAAAAGTGGGAAAACTTGAGAGCGAAAAAAAGAACAAGACAATCCTGTCAGCTTTGAAATAGTAAGACACACCTGCAAGGTGACACACTTCACTGGGACAATAGAGCCTTTATGAATTGGGCATTCTTGGAGATAGTTTAGTTGAAAAACAACCATACCCCGAGGAACCGCCCATGGTCTGCTCCTCAGTCTCTTTGTAAGGTTTCTGATGCCTATCTATTGCCAGATTTATTTAAAATTTTCACTCAATTGTAAAAAAAATTACTGGTCTTTTAATAGAAATTATAAACTTAATTGCTGTTCTCCAACCATTTTATTTAAACGAGAACTATAGCAAGTTTAATGTCGTTTAATATTAGAGATGTGAATTCATTTTCGGACGAATGCACATTTGTTATGAAAATTGGATTTTTGTTTTGTTTCAAGGAAACAAATTTCCTAATGAAAATAAAAGAAAGGGAAAAATACTGACAAAAATCAATATTAATTTGTTTACTTAAATTTACTTAAATTTTTTTAAGGCCTTAACACCGAAACAACATTTTTCTGGCTGCACATCTCTTTTTAATATTACTAAATACACTGTGCAATATCGAGCGCTGCCTCTAGATGGCAGATTTGTAGCACTCAAAACCTTGAAAATAATTACTGAAGTGTAAAATAAATAGAAAAATTGAGAATCAATGACATTTATTCTACCGTCTATCTATATCTATCTATCTATCTATCTATCTATCTGTCTGTCTATCAATCATACATACATTACAATTATGACAATCAAAACCTTCAATAATTGAGTTTAAACATAATTGCAATTAAAACTAGCACAGATTATAACAAATTTGTATTTGTGAACAAAATAGCTTATATCTTTACAGCAAGTAGAAATGGGTTTTAGTTTGTAAATTATATTATTATAAACAGGGGCATAATGACCTCCTGACCACTTCTCACTGCTTTTCTGCTCAATAGTAATGTATTGAGGCATTGGAGGCATAACACATCTAATACTAAAAACACACATTTTCCTAATTCTGTAAATTAAAGTGAGTATAGGGAAAAAAACAACAACCCCCCCCCTCTTATCTGCTATCCCCAATCACAGATCAGAAAGCTAAACTAAAGAACGTTTTGTAGGGGGGGGGTTAGAGGTAGAAAAGTCACTCACTGCAACAGTGTATCTTCTTAAGGAAGTCAGTAAATAAACACTGGTACTAATATTGAGTAATATATTTAAAGGGACAGTCTACTTGATTTTTTTTCTGGTGTTTAAAAAGATAGATAACTCCTTTACTACCCATTCCCAAGCTTTGCACAACCAACAATGTTATATTAATATACTTTATAACATTTAAACCATCGTTTCCTGTTTCTAAGCCCCTGCAGGCCGTCTCTTATATCAGTTAATTTTTATCAGCTTTCACAACCAAACAGTGCTAGTTCATATCATATAGATAACATTGTGCTCACAGTGTAGTTATGTGTGAACCAGCACTGATTGGATAAAATGCAAGATTGTAAAAAGCTCTGAGATAAGGGGCAGCCTGAAGGGGCTTAGGTACAATGTAATCACAGAAGTAATAAACTATCCTATATGATAAAAGGCCAGGTAAAGTCCGAAGCTGTAATATGCGCAGTAGAGACTGTGCAAGGACAAACATACCTGGCCGTCAGAGAGGGGTGGCGTGGGGCATGGTCAGACGAGAGCAGGCGTGACAGGGCTTAACCGGGCGGGGGCGGGCATGGCGGGGGCTTGGCAGGGCATGGCCGGGCGGGAGGGACCACTCCACTACAGAAAATGCCCCGTGTACATGGACTTTAGCACTAATATTAATATAACAGTGTTGGTTATGCAAAACTGGGTAATGGCTAATAAAGGGATACATCAAATCAATTAAACTTGTGCCTTAAACAATGTGTAAAATAAATCCAGAAAGTATCACTGCGTAATTTAAATGATAGGGTTGAATGAAACTAAAACTCACAAATAAATTGAAATCCCTTGTTCGTATATGTAATTTGATCAGACAACATATTAGGAAACGATTCAGCCGAGCCCAGACCTATGTTTGCCTTTTCATGATCTTCACTGGAACTTCAGCGTATCCTTTCCATTCTCCGGCTCAGTTACTCTGATACGTCATGTGACTTCATTATAACCAATTAGCAGGCTTGTAGTATCTCCGTTATAGTTAATTCAGCTTAGCAGTTATATTTAAAAGCTTCAGCACAGAGAGCTTAGTGTTAAAGTTCTGAAAATATATTGATACTTTATTCCTAGAATCCCCAACTATAAAAAATAGGGTGTGTATGCAATAAGTGCACAAACTCCCTCACAAACTCTCCTGTGTTTGTAATCTTTACCTCTTTTGCTTTTGCACTGATTTACTCTCCCTTTAAATCATCATCAGTTATTATTTTTACTTCTGAATTTACTTGGTGCTAACGTACTTTTTAGATTATTTGCCTTCCAGAAATTAATCTCAGGTGTTTTATAGTAACCCTAGCCCCAATATGGGATCTTTTTTTATAAGGTGCCAGTGCTTACGTAAAATCTGTCTATTTGCCAACAATTCTAATTAAGAACTATAATCTGTGACAAATTGGACTAATACTGTTAAACGTTCATTGTCTCCTTTCCATTGTTTTGATCTGTATAGATTTTATTTTTTTAAATAATCTTTTTAAGAATTTTGAATATACATTATTGTATTGATGTTACCCCCATTCACTAGTCTGTTTAATTGTTTTTCTGTTTTTCTTTCACAATTGGCGCAATAAACCCAGCTGTAAGTCAATTTTAAATGCGCGCAGGTTACAAATTGTTGTCGTGCAAGCAAAACCCAATGTGCGCTAACTTCTATACTCTGGATATTGCAACCATGATAACTTCTTTTCCCCCAATAGACTTCAATGGTGCTCGCTTTAAAAAATACAGAAAACTAACACTTATCGCACTTGTGCTAACCAGGCACTTAGACCTACAGTGCTAAACCAAAGGTAGTTATGCATATTTTATATTCCAATGTTTTTCACATAGAAGAATTTCTTTAAATATATATTTCTATATATCTGATTCTTTTTTTTTTAATATATCTATACCTATATATCTATAACAGTATATACAGGTATAGATATAGTGCCTTTATTTGGATTACATTTAATGGACATACAAAAAATAGTCCAAAATGGTGAAGTGACATTAAGAAAATAACTTGTTTTAGAAAATTATAAAAAATAAAAAACGGAAAAAAGTGGTGCGTGCATATGTATTCACCCTCTTTACTATAAAGCCCCTACAGTAAAAAAGATCTGGAGCAAACAATTACCTCAATTACCTTCAGAAGTCACATACTGTACTGTAATTAGATCAATAAAGTCCACCTGTGTGCAATCTAAGTGTCACATGATCTCAGTATATATACACCTGTTCTGAATGGCCTCAGAGTCTGCAACACCAATGAGCAATTGGCACCATGAAGACCAAAGAGTTCTCCAAACAAGTCAGGGACAAAGTTGTGGAGAAGTACAGATCAGAGTTGGGTTAAAAAAAAATATCTGAAACTTTGAACATCCCAAGGAGCACCATTAAATCCAATTTAAAAAAAAAAAATGGAAAGAATATGGCACCACAAGAAACCTGCCAAGAGAGGGCCCCCCACCAAAACTCATGAACCAGGCAAGGAGGGCATTAATCAGAGGCAAAAAAGAGACCAAAGATAACCCTGTAGGAGCTGCAAAGCTCCACAGCGGAGATTCAAGTATCTGTCTATAGGACCACTTTAAGCTGTACACTCCATATAGCTGGGCTTTATGGAAGACTCCCCAAACATATAAAAGAAGGTATTCTGTTAAGATGAGACTAAAATTGAGCTTTTTTGCCATTAAGGATTACGCTATATCTGGCGCAAACCCAACACCACTCATCACACCAAGAACACTATCACCCCAGTAAAGCATGGTGATGGCAGCATCATGCTGTGGGGATGTTTTTTATCGGCAGGGAAACTGGTCAGAATTGAAGGAATAATGAATGGCACTAAATACAGGGAAATTCATGAGGGAAACCTGTTTCAGTCTTTCAGAGACTTGAGACTAGGGCAGAGGTTCACCTTCCAGCAAAACAATGACCCTAAGCATACTGCTAAAGCAACACTGTTTAATGGAAAACATTGAAATTTCTTGGAATGGCCTAGTCAAAGCCCAGACCTCAATCCAATTGAGAATCTGTGGTATGACTTAAAGATTGCTGTACAGAAGTGGAACCCATCCAACTTGAAGGACCTGGAGCAGTTTTGCCTTGAAAAAAGGGCAAAATTCCCAGTGGCTAGATGTGCCAAGCTTATAGAGATGTACCCCAAGATACTTGCAGCTGTAATTGCTACAAAAGGTGGCTCTGAATAGTTATACACACTCAAGATTTCTGGGGGGGGTTGTCTTTTTTCTTGTTTGCATCTTGAAAGTGGTAGACATGTTGTGTAAATCAAATGATACAAACCCCCCAAAATTCCAGGTTGTAATGCAACAAAATAGGAAAAATGGGGTGAATAGGGGTGTATTCTCTTTTGTTGCCAACAGTTTAGACATTAATGGCTGTGTGCTGAGTTATTTTGAGGGGACAGCAAAATGACATTGTTATACAGGCTGTACACTCACTACTTTACATTGTAACAAAGTGTAATTTCTTCAGTGTTGTCACATGAAAAGATATAATAAAATACTTAAAAAAATGTGTGTACTCAATTTTGTGAGATACTGTATATATATATATATATATATATATATATATATATATATATATATATATATATATATGTTTGTGTGTGTGTATATCTGTGTTTATATGTGTGTGTATATATATATATATATATATGCATATACATATATAGATACATATATAGATACATAAATACACATGTATACACACATATATTTATGTCAATATATCATATACTATCAAACATTGTATATACTATCACAGTTAATCACTACCAACATCACACACACTCACACTGTAATAGATACAAATATAGATCTTTTTTATACACACAAAGATACACGCTATATTCATTAGCGGTAATTCACAATCATATGTCATCAGCATTATGCCACTTATTCATACACACTATTTTTAGACATACACCTGTCATTCTTTTCATCACTGTATTCTTACCTTTGGGAATAGTCACTATTTTATTTATCCACACACACTACACTTTAGTCACTCTATTTATCACTATACCCTTTCCCTAAGGGAAAAGTCACTATTTAATTCTTCAGAGATTACAATTATTGATTCCATTTTATTTTGATATCTGTTTGGTAATACATTTTTGTTCATCTACCCCAAAATAATTTTGAAAAGGTTTTATTTATTCCATTTTTATTTTTCCCTACTTCTTCACATCACACAGTGTAACACACTACAATCATTTTAATATCTTTCTCCATTTTATTTAACACACCACTCCACCCATCTTAGACATGGTTCTCATACAAACAAACGCTTTTTGTATATACGTATTTCATCGGTTCCTCAGATCTATATGAACAATAACATTCCACTCGTACATGTTTCCACTTCAGGATTCACATCAAAATGTATTTTAGATTACTATATGGCTACTTAGGGGCTGATTTATCAAGCAGCATATGGAGCGTGATGCCCCTGTTTCCGCACGAGTCTTCAGCGCCGGAAACAGAAGTTATGAAGCAGCGGTGTAAAGACCGCTGCTCCATAACTTGTCCGCCTGCTCTGAGGCTGAATACGATCGGGTTGATTGACATCCCCTGCTAGTGGCCGATTGGCCGCGAATCTGCAGGGGTGGCATTACACCAGCGGTTCACGAGAACTGCTGGTGCAATGATAAATGCAGAGAGCGTATGCTGTCGGCATTTATCGATGTGCAGCGGACATGATACGCTACATTGTATCATGTCTGCTCGCACTATGATAAATCTACCCCTTAATATCTACTTTAATTGGTGACAAGAAGGCTGATTTAGGGATTCACAACCGCAAGTTTTTCCTTATATCATTCCTAAGCCGGAAAAAGACAGAAAAACTGGTTTTAGAATAATATTGATTTTTTTGTTCTAAACAAGGGGAAAAAAACATTAGAGCAATTCTATATATCCGTTTGATAGAATTAGAGTAGACATGCAAGTTTGAATTAGATCATGATACAGCTTCCAAATATATAGTTACATATAATCCACATGCGTGGTTAATCCGTAACATTTTGCAATCAACATATATCCCCAATGTTGTTGTTTTTTTTTTTTTAAATCGTTTTGTTTTAAATTTTGAATAATTTTACCTCTCTGAGTCACATAGTGGTTTTATGCCTAATATACAAATGTAATTTCTAAAAAACTTAATGTGTATACAAATGTTTCCATTTTTCCATGTTCGATACAATGTAAACAATTACAGGTGACTGACACAATGTATACAATTGGTCCAATTCTAAGATACAACTTCCGGTCTTACCTACACCACATGTATTTAAGGACGCTAATTACTTTTGTTTTTATTCTTTTTATTGCCTGAGGAAATGACCAGTGTGTGGTCGAGAAACGCGTTGCAAATAACAAAGATTGTTTTTAACTTTTTACGCTTGGAAGTTGTTCTTTTGACTGGCTTGGTCCAGTTCCGGTTTAAGCACTCCACTTTTTGAATACCGCTGTTTGCTGGGAGAACGCTGTAGCTGCTTTTGTGTGTAAATATATATATATATATATATATATATATATATATACACACACAAATACACATATTTAGACATATCCATTATAGCCCTTTCGTTTTAAATACCTTGTCATATGCCATATACATTTTAAAACTTATATAAACTTTTTTTAAATTAATATTTATATTATTGTTTATTAGATAGTGTATAGATGAGTGTTACACTGTTTAAATGTATTTATGCTGTGTTTGATGCATTCTTTTTTAACTTTTACACTTTACCGTAGGTCTCCACTCGCACAAACTCGTCACGCTCTCAATTTGCTTGCGCTTGATTGAACGTGTTTAGTTTTAACTTGTTTTCGTGGTCAAGGTTTTGCTTATCACGACACATGGTAACAATAGCACACCACTTGTAATCTAGCCTTCAGCATCAAAATTTCGTTTGCTGAAGGCCACAGACAGATAGTCAGGAAAAAGCAGGCATTGGTCTGCAAGAATACTCAGAAATATACGTAGATAAAGAAACAGAGGTGTTGTAGAGTTAGCTACAGCCAGCGGGAGAGTTACAGGTCATTCAGGGTCACAGGTATAGAAATCAACAGTCCCCTGGACTTTCAAAGGAAATAACATGCGGCTAGATTACGAGTTGTGCGTTAGGCTGAAAAAGCAGCGTTAACAGGTCCTAACGCTGCTTTTTCACTACCGCTGGTATTACTAGTCTTGCAGTTTTAGGGGCACCGCACACTTCTTTGGCCTTACTGCAAAACGACTTACGTAAACTTTGCAAAGTCTTTTTTCTATGGGACTTCCATAGCACCGGTATTATGAGTCTGTCCTGGGAGGCCAAAATGTGAGCGGTACACCCTCTACCTCCAAGATCCCTAACAAGTCAGTAGTTAAGAGTTTTATGGTACAACGCCGTAACATAAAACTCATAACTAAAGTGCTAAAAAGTAAACTAACACACATAAACTACCTATTAACCCCTAAACCGAGGCCCTCCCGCACTGCAAACACTAAAATACATTTTTTAACCCTAATCTGCCGCTCCAGACATCGCCACCACTAGAATAAACATATTAACCCCTAAACCGCCGCACTCCCGCCTCGCAAACACTAGTTAAGTATTATTAACCCCTAATCTGCCATCCCTAAACCTAACCTAAGTTACAATAACACCTAACACTACACTACAATTAAATAAATTAACTAAATTAAAAACAATTAAATAAATTAAATTAAATTAGCTAAATCTCAAAAACAAACAAACACTAAATTACAGAAAATAATAAACAAATTACAAGATATTTAAACTAATTACACTGAATCTAATAGCCCTATCAAAATAAAAAAAGCCCCCCCAAAATAATAAAAACCCTAGCCTAGACTAAACTACCAATAGCCCTTAAAAGGGCCTTTTGCGGGGCATTGCCCCAAAGAAATCAGCTCTTTTACCTGTAAAAAAAAAATACAAACAACCCCCCAACATTAAAAACCACCACCCACACAACCAACCCCCCCCAAAAAAAATACTAACTAAAAAAACCTAAGCTCCCCATTGCCCTGAAAAAGGACATTTGGATGGGCATTGCCCTTAAAAGGGCAGTTAGCTCTTTTGCGGCCCAAAGCCCTAACCTAAAAATAAAACCCACCCAATACACCATTAAAAAAAAAACTAACACCAACCCCCTGAAGATCGACTTACTGTTCTGAAGACCGGACATCCATCCTCAAGGAAGCGGCAGAAGTCTTCATCCAACCAAGCCAAAGTCCTCAACGAAGCCAGGAAAAGTCTTCATCCAAGCTGGACAAAGTGGTCCTCCAGACGGGCAGAATTCTTCATCCAGACGGCATCTTCTATCTTCATCCATCTGACGCGGAGCGGCTCCATCTTCGAGACATCCAATGTGGAGCATCCTCTTCATCCGGAGTCTTCTTACTGAATGACGGTTCCTTTAAGTGACGTCATCCAAGATGGTGTCCCATAGATTCTGATTGGCTGAATTCTATCAGCCAATTGGAATTAAGGTAGAAGAAATCTTATTGGCTGATGCAATCAGCCAATAGGATTTAAGTTCAATCCTATTGGCTGATGCAATCAGCCAATAGGATTGAGCTTGCATTCTATTGGCTGTTCCAATTTAAAAAATCCTATTGGCTGATGCAATCAGCCAATAGGATTGAAGTTCAATCCTATTGGCTGATGCAATCAGCCAATAGGATTGAGCTTGCATTCTATTGGCTGTTCCAATTTAAAAAATCCTATTGGCTGATGCAATCAGCCAATAGGATTGAAGTTCAATCCTATTGGCTGATCCAATCAGCCAATAGGATTGAGCTTGCATTCTATTGGCTGTTAATTTATTTAATTGTTTTTAATTTATTTAATTGTAGTGTAGTGTTATTTTACAGTTAAATTTGTATTTATTTTAGCTAGGTAGTTATTAAATAGTTAATAACTATTTAATTACTATTCTACCTAGTTAAAATAAATACAAACTTGCCTGTAAAATAAAAATAAACCCTAAGCTAGCTACAATGTAACTATTAGTTATATTGTAGCTAGCTTAGACTTTATTTTATAGGTAAGTATTTAGTTTTAAATAGGAATTATTTAGGTAATAATATTAATTTTTATATAGATTTATTGTAATTATATTTAAGTTAGGGGGTGTTAGGGTTAGACTTAGGTTTAGGACTAATACATTTAGTATAGTGGCGGCGACGTTGGTGGCGGCAAGTTAGGGGTTAATAAATGTAGGTAGGTTGCTTCGATGTTAGGGACGGCAGATTAGGGGTTAATAGGCGGGAGGCGGGAGTGAGGCTGTTTAGGGGTTAATATGTTTATTATAGTGGTGGCGATGTCCGGAGCGGTAGATTAGGGGTTAATAAGTATAATGTAGGTGGCGACGATGTAGGGGGCAGCAGATTAGGGGTTAATAAAAATAATGTAGGTGTCGGCGATGTTGGGGGCAGCAGATTAGGGGTTAATAAGTATAATGTAGGTGGTGGCGGTGTCCGGAGCAGCAGATTAGGGGTTAATAAGTATAATGTAGGTGTCGGCGATGTCGGGGGCGGCAGATTAGGGGTTAATAAGTGTAAGATTAAGGGTGTTTAGACTCGGGTTCATGTTAGGGTGTTAGGTGTAAACATAAAATGTGTTTCCCCATAGGGATCAATGAGGCTGCGTTACTGAGTTTTACGCTGCTTTTTTGCAGGTGTTAGACTTTTTCTCAGCCGGCTCTCCCTGTTGATTCCTATGGGGAAATCGTGCACGAGCATGTACGACCAGCTCACCGCTGATTTAAGCAGTGCTGGTATTGAAGTGCGGTAAGGAGCGCAATTTTGCTCAACGCTCACTTCTTGCCTTTTAACGTCAGGTTTGTAAAAACTCGTAATACCCGCGCTGCAGGTAAGTGAGCAGTGAGAGAAAACTGCTCGTTAGCACCGCATAGCCTCTAACGCAAAACTCGTAATCTGGCCGATAGTTAGTAAATGGATAGAAGGACAATGACAGGTGTAACAGGGCAGAAGTTAAATATAGATCGGGACATCAAATTGAGAGCACTATGAAGCAAAAAAAGGTAATGTGCTTATAAAAAACATTCAGTGCCCTAAGGAGAGGGCTTGTACACATCACATTAACCTAGCAAATTTTGCCAGTACCCAGCCCATATAGTCATGAGTAGGAAGGACAAATCTCCATGACATTGCACCAACACTGTGTCTAACTGTACATATGTGTTTTCTTGTAGTAAAGCTGATTGTATTTGCTGGTGGGTTGGTGTTTCATCTATCTGAAGCTACTGGAACTCCAGACCTAAATGGCTGGAACAACAATGGTCAGTAAATACCAGACAGGTTTTGATAGAACTCTCTGATGCATTAATGGAAGAAGTAGCAGCAATTGATGTCACAAATGTGTTGGAAAACGTAGTGCAAAAACATCTACTAACACTTCAGATAAGAATCTTGTGAGAAGTATTCATCTTTTGGACCTGCGTGTTATTTCGATCTTCTCAACTTACTGCGTGTACTGACTTTTCCATGCTTGCTTGATTCCTGTTCGCTCGTGAATCTTTTTTTGGGATAAAGTTCTTTGTTCTATTGAAATCTGAGCCACTAATGCAACCATTAAAAAGGGGATCAGTTATCCACATGAGAACATCTGTTAAGCTGAGAAACACATTCATTAGTCCGCCTGTCATGATCTCTCAGACTAGTTTTGTCAGTATTGTGCGCCATCTTTCTTTGTCTTTTTCCTTTCACCCTGTTGTATATTCTCCTATAATTAAACATTTTATTACTAACACTTTAATTGTGAATCTTCTTGCTGTAGTTAATACCTGGGTACAATTCTGTGAACACCTGCAGGCTTTATGATATACTGACCTACAATTTTGACACATCTGGTATGTTTAATTCATGTGTGTGTGTTTAAGTCATCGGACGTTGCCACTGAAAGCCATGGAGCCAAACACACTTGTGCAAACACACACACACACAGAAATATACACATTTGCATGAACACATATGTATACACACATGCACACAGATATGCAGATACACACACTTTTGCACACACACACTTGCCCACACATGCACATGCACAAACACAAATCCACACACACACTTACACACAGACATACACACTTGCACACACACTTACACTCACACTGACACACACACACACTTATACATGCACAAACTTACACTCACACTTGCACACACACATATACACACACACACTTGCACACACAAACTTAGACTCACACTTGCACGCACAAACTTAGACTCACACTTGCACGCACAAACTTAGACACACACTTGCACACGCAAACTTCCTTCCCACTTGCATACAAAAACTTACACATGCACACACACCTCACACACACTTACACACTCATACACGTGTTGGTGCATGTATTTTATCCTTTGCTTTATGTGCATTCCATTGTATTTACTCTTGTCCAGCTGATTTATGTTTATGTACACGATGACAGCTTTCTGGCTTTGTAAGTGTCCCAGTGATAGATTGGTAAGATAATAACAATGCTTTCAGCAAGGCATTTAAGGATTACCTGTCAGGGTGTTGGATGCAGCTCAGCTCTAAGGGAACTTGGTGTGTCCCAATACAAATTGAGTTATTAGCAGAATATGATAGGACAAGACCTTACAAATTGCAACATCCCAAGACCCAATACAAGATGCCAGGAATATGACACTGAGTGCAGGTTATTAACAGATTCTTCTATTAGACCTACTATAATTCTTTTTATTGTTGCTATTTGTTGGCTCAGATCACTAGAATTCCAAAGGGGTCATTTATTTCTAGATGATAAAGGGGCTACTTTGTATTAACTTCTGTGAGTGTTTGTGATAAAGCAGAAGTAACAAACAGATTGTTAAACGTTATACTATAAAAAGTTGTCAAAATATTGATGTTATGATTTCTGGAGTCTGCTTGCAAAAAAAAAAACAAAAAATGTATTTACAGTTCCAAGAGCTGCTGTAAACCTGATTTTTTACATTCTTATATCTATGGATTCTACTAATGAACTTAGCTAAAATTTGATATAATTGTGGGGAATGGCAATTACTACAATAATTGAATTAGTGCAATAGCTTTATTTAAAAGGGACAGGGTATTGCAATGTTTCTCTCCTTTAAAGGGACAGTCTAGTCAAAATTAAACTTTCTTTATTCAGATAGGGCATGCAGTTTTAAACAACTTTACAATTTACTTTTATCATCAAATTTGCGTTGCTCTCTTGGTATTTATTGTTGAATGCTAAACCTATTAGGCTCATATGCAAAT
This sequence comes from Bombina bombina, assembly GCF_027579735.1. Taxonomy (NCBI): domain Eukaryota; kingdom Metazoa; phylum Chordata; class Amphibia; order Anura; family Bombinatoridae; genus Bombina; species Bombina bombina. Next base: position 1,517,026,810 of record NC_069499.1, on the reverse strand, counting down.
TTCTAAGCCGTTGAACTGCCTCTATTATCAGTGCATTTTGAAAGTTAGACAGTACTAGTTCATGTGTGTCATATATAACTGTGCTCACTCCCGTGGAGTTACTTATGAAAGGGCACTGATTGGCTAAAATGCAAGTCTGTCAAAATAACTGAGATAAGGGGGCAGTCTGCAGAGGCTTAGATATATGGTAATCACAGAGGTAAAAAGTATATTAATATAACATGGTTGGTTATGCAAAACTGGGCAATGGGTAATAAAGGGATTATCTATCTTTTTAAACAATAACAATTCTGGAGTAGACTGTCCCTTTAAATGGACATCAAACCCACACATTTCTTTCATAATTCAGAAAGAGCATTCAATTTTAAACAACTTTCCAATTAACTTCTGTTTTCTGATTAGGTTCTTATTTTGGTATCTTGTGTTCATAAGCATACCTAGGTAGGCTCAGATGGAAGTAATGCACTACTAGTAGATAGCTGCTGATTGGTTGCTTCACATATATGCCTCAGGTCATTGGCTCACACTGTGCTTTCATCTAGCTCCCAGTACTGCAGTGATGTGCTTTCAACAAAGATAACCAAGAAAATGAAGCAAATTTGATAAGAGAAGTACATTAGAAAGTTGTTTAGAATTGCAAAGTCTATCTGAACTATGAAAAAAAAGTTTTTTGTTTCATGTCCCTTTAATATGTGCCCATTGATAGATTTTACATGCTGGAGTGTATTAAACTGTTTACAAAAAAACTCCTTGTCATTTGATATAGCTGCTTCTGGCTGTTGTAGCTCCACCTCAACTGAATATTTACATACATAAGTACTGGTTATAGAAAAGCTATGTAAACAAAAATGCTTTTAAATAAATCTCACTCCCAGTGGGTGCTGTGACAGAGAGATAACAGCATGTTCATTTCCATTGTCCATTGTAAGCATTGGTCTCACTATGTAAACAGAGAGATAAAGATAAGATTTGCGCAAACATAGGACTAGATTACGAGTGGAAATTTGCGCCCTTGCTAGACAGAGGCTTTTTGCGCTTCTGGTTTCGTATTACAAGTTGAAAATAAAAAGTTTGCGCACAAGCACTAACCAGTCGCACAAAAAGCCAAACTTCAAATACCACTAAACGCTTTAATGCATTTCCCCTTATACTTCAATGTAGCACAAAAATTGGAAAAATACTAACACCCAGACTCACGCTCTAACCCGATTGCTTTTACTAAAGTGTGCTAATATGAATATTTAACATTCCAGTGTTCTTTAAATAGAATAATATGTTCTATTTATTCTTAAATACGTATTTATATAAATATATGATGTTTTAATATATATACAGGTAGCCCTCAATTTACGCCGGGGTTAGGTTCCTGAAGGAATGGTTGTAAATCGAAACCGTTGTAAATTGAAACCCAGTTCATAATGTAAGGTTAGATGATAGCAACTACATTGTTAACATTGTAGCTACTATATTAAAACAATATCTACTATAATTATAGTTCAATTGAGATAAACTATTTAGTTGGTCACTGCACTGTAATGGGTATAGATTATGACCCTGATTGTATAGTGAGCTTTTTAGTTTCACGACACACCACTGTAATATATACAGCACCTTTACTGTACATGTGATTAACCTTTAGAGCATTTTTTAAACTACAGTAACTATGTCAATGGAATAAGACTGTGGGTTCTGAATTAACCTCAGCTTCTTCTGGAGGAGAGCATTAAGAGATTTTTTGCCTTTTTTGAGTTTTGTCTAATTAGCCAGTTCTTAGTAGCAAGTTTTATTTTACAAACTCAACACTTTGCCTTGAAGACAAAGATTCTGTTTATTTTTATTTTTTTTTCTTTGACATAAGGGGCTATAGTTTTGCTTCAGGACATGTTACTTTGCTAATTCTCAGAGTTCTGGCTATGGGGCTGCAACAACTTCTGTACATCATTATCATTAACATGCTTTATTCCAGCTTCATTAGCCATTTCAACAATGTTTTGTACAAGTGATTCATCCTTATTGTCCTAGAGTTTGCTAAATACATTTGGCAATAGCTTCTTACTTTCTTGCAGCTTGGTGTCACTTCATTTCAGACATTCATAAATAGCATTTATAAAGTTGTAGTCTTTCCCAATTTACCTTATTATCTTCACCATCTGCTTTCCCTAAGTTTCTTGAACATGTGGCAGAGGTAGTAGGCTTTAAAATGAGGTATTATTTCCTGAGATGTTGGTTTATAATAAAATAATCAACATTTCCTGGAGGCTTTTCTGGGATGCAGTAGGTTATAAGGGGTCCATCATGGAGTCCCTTCAAACTGAGACAATGAACAGCTGCTGGGCGGTAGTGGGCCAGACCTCCTACCCACAATGCAGAATGCAGGGCTATTGGGACATATGTATTAATGAAGGGTGATGGGAAATAATTGCTCAATCACTTCTACAGGAATTTATGTTTGAAGTGGATCTATATTATTGTGGGGGAGAGGTGCTAGAGTATTTTCAAGCAACAGCAGTGTTTAAGGTTCAATATTGTACGCCTCACAATAGCATTTACCAAATAGGCAAATTTATAAAACAAACAAACCACTTTTGAAAATTCCAATTTGATTCCAAAAAACAATGTCAGCCTTGATTTTCATATACTGTATCTCTCATGGCTCATAGTTTTTGAGAATGAAACACTAGCAAAGACTTTAGCTTAGTCACCTTTAGCAGTGCCCCCCAAGAAAGAGAGTTAACCAACCTTTTCCATTTTCAAAGCCAGATACATGTTTTTCTTTGTGGAAGATAATAGTACAACAACCTATCCTTTTCATAAAAAAGCTTGTTTCATCAAAAAGACAACTCTAGATAGATAGTTGCCTTATGTAATGATGTCTTTAAAAGAAATCCCCGGCCCCGGGCTGCCTTTGTACCTGCACTTGCTGCTTCACCAGTAATACATAAATATCCGATGAAGGTTACAGCACTTTTTAAATCTATTAAAGCTGCCTCTGCTAGCTGTAAATGTTTCTGATGGGTCTTATTTTCCTCTTGAATGTGTGTGAGGATGTGTCACTCCTTTCACATTATAACCATTTGGCTCAAGGGCAAATTCTGTTGTGTTTAATCTTCTACACAGATACTAAGCTTTGCTATTTCCATTTCGTTAACAAAATGGCTCCTCAAACAAGTTACCTTTCTTGCTAACAATTTAGATTTTTTGGTAACAGAAATGCTAATATTCCCAGTTTTATTACTTATTGTTTTTATGATAGATGGTACAATGTTTAAAGAAGCATTGGCATCAAATTGATCACCAGCTCTTAACCACCTTAACATCCAAGGTAATGCTTTTCCTTTGTATCGCAGATATCATAACTAGCATTCATCCAGAGATGATGGGTGCATTGGCAGGTGTTTCCATACATTTGTGCTGACATTTACAATAGTATCTCTGTGTTTTAGGCATAAAGTTCAGTACTATATAGATGCTGAGAATATTAAAGGACGTGAAGTCTATTTTACTAATATGCACCACTTTTGGGAACTAAGCTGTTCCTCTTGGGACAAACAAGAAATTTATATTCTGAGCATATGTGACATGACAGTGATATCTATGCTGTGCCAGGCAGCATTATTTGGGATATTAGAGCACAGTGGTGAAAAGCGGCCACATTAAGCAACTTGCCTTTTTATAAGCAAGTTGTATTTATCTTTTGTAATGAGACATCAGAATTACAAAAACAGACTTTTTAATCTGTATTGAGCCCATGTTTCTAAAACCTCTGTACTTCTGTCTTACCTCCACATCCAGCCCAACTTTGCAGATTGTAGATTTCCTGATTCATTTAAAACTGTTTTATATTGCTTCCATTACATTTAACACAATAACTAAAGATCAGTATCTGGGATCAATGTATCAAGCTCTGAGCTGGTGATTTAAAATCAACCAAGACTAATATGACCAGAAAGATTGACTTCTTGCTCTCATACACAATTTGAGTGGCCTTAGGAACCCTGTCTGCCTGCATTTTGATAAATGGTTCCCTTCTCTTTCTATTAATAATATTTTGTCTAGATGTCTAACCTATGTACTGTTTGCTGCAGGGTAGTTTCTCCAGACATGAAAAATCACTATTATTAGCAAGATGGCAGGAACGCTGTATGGCATGGAAAGCAAACTCTTGTTTTATATTTCTTTTGTTACCTTTAAACAGTTTGTATTTATATCATGAAGTGCAAAATAATATTTCTTATTTTTTTTATTTTTTATATATAATTTGTAGCTTATATGTAACTCAGATCCTATATTATTATTTGGTTTATAAATAGGTCAATGTTTCAAATTATATTTTTTTATAGGATTAATTGGTACTATAATTAGTTGCAATTGGTAAAATAGGCCCAACCCCTTTTTTATTTTATTCAGGACATACTGAAGTAAACTCAGCAGGTGAAGACAAAGCAGCAGACACATGTGTGGCAATTTTACACAAGTATCCTTTAGAAGAAGCTTTAGCATGAGGTATCTTCAGACACCCTGTGGTAAACTCTATGGTAACCTAGGCTAATAGACACCTAGATTATGATTTTCGCGTTAGAGGCTATGTGGTGCTAACGAGCAGTTTTCCCTCACCACTCACTTACATGCAGCGCTGGTATTACGAGTTTTCAGAAACCCGACGTTAAAAGACAGGAAATGAGCGTTGAGCAAAATTTTGCTCATTACCGCACTCCAATACCAGTGCTGCTTAAGTCAGGGGTGAGCTGGTGTAACATGCTCGTGCACGATTTCCCCATAGGAATCAACGGGGAAAGCCGGCTGAAAAAAAGTCTAACACCTGCAAAAAAGCACCGTAAAACTCCTTAACGCAGCCCCATTGATTCCTATGGGGAAATAAAATTTATGTCTACACCTAACACCCTAACTTGAACCCCGAGTCTAAACACCCCTAATCTAACACTTATTAACCCCTAATCTGCCACCCCCGACATTGCAGACACCTACATTATACTTATTAACCCCTAATCTGCCGCTCTGGACACTGCCGCCACCTACATTATATGTATTAACCCCTAATCTGCTGCCCTCAACGTCGCCGCCACTATATTAAAGTTATTAACTCCTAAGTCTAACCCTAAAACTAACACCCCCTAACTTAAATATAATTTAAATAAATCTAAATAACTATTCCTATCATTAACTAAATTATTCCTATTTAAAACTAAATACTTACCTATAAAATAAACACTAAGCTAGCTTAGGGTTTATTTTTATTTTACAGGCAAGTTTGTATTTATTTTAACTAGGTAGAAAAGTTACTAAATAGTTACTAACTATTTAATAACTACCTAGCTAAAATAAATACAAATTTACCTGTAAAATAAAACCTAACCTAAGTTACACTAACAACTAACACTACACTATAATTAAATAAATTAACTAAATTAAATACAATTACCTAAATTAAATTAAATTTGCTAAAGTACAAAAAAAACACTAAATTACTGAAAATAATAAACAAATTACAGAAATTTAAACTAATTACACCTAATCTAATAGACCTATTAAAATAAAAAGTCCCCCCAAAATAAAAAAAAACCCTAGCCTAAACTATACTACCAATAGCCCTAAAAAGGGCCTTTTGCGGGGCATTGCCCCAAAGTAATCAGCTCTTTTACCTGTAAAAAAAAATACAAACAACCCCCCAACAGTAAAACCCACCACCCACACAACCAACCCACCAAATAAAATACTATCTAAAAAAACTTAAGCTCCCCATTGCCCTGAAAAGGGCATTTGGATGAGCATTGCCCTTAAAAGGGCAGTTAGCTCTTTTGCCGCCCAAACCCTAATCTAAAAAATAAAACCCACCCAATACACCCTTAAAAAAACCTAACACTAACCCCCTGAAGATTGACTTACAGGGAGACGTCTTCATTCAAGCCGGGTGAAGTGATCCTCCAGACGGGCAGAAGTCTTTATCCAAGCCAGGCGAAGTGGTCCTCCAGACGGGCAGAAGTCTTCCTCCAAGCCGGGCAGAAGTGGTCCTCCAGACAGGCAGAAGTCTTCATCCAGACGGCATCTTCCATCTTCATCGGTCCGGCGCGGAACAGGTCCATCTTCAAGACATCCGACGCAGAGCATCCTCTTCATCCGACAACTAAAACAGAATGAAGGTACCTTTAAGTGACGTCATCCAAGATGGCGTCCCTTAGATAGGATTGAGCTCACATTCTATTGGCTGTTCCAGCGAGCGTAAAAAAGCAGCGTTAGGACCTCTTAACGCTGCGTTTTCAGCCTAACGGACAACTCGTAATCTAGCTGAGACATTGCACTATGTCATAAATAAGTATGTTTAAAAACAAACTGTGAATGTGTCTATCTTATTGAAAACATCCAACAGTGTGTGCAATAGTAGTAAGCAACCTTCTGCTACAGATTGATTAAGAGGAAGGGCCAATGTACAGGCCGGGTCTTTTTGAGTATTGTGAATTATACTGTGCAGTGTTAGTAAGAGAGTGCATTGTTTGCTTTTGAGGTTAAACATGCTTGTACATTATTCTTTAATGGTCTTTAATTGACAACTTAGAATATAAGATACTAATCTGTATGTATACAAATAAGCATGACTAAGGGCTGATAGCTGGCCTAAAACATTGTCTCTGTTATTTATTTGGTCCATGATGTAAAAATAAAATAAAAGTTTATTTTAATTTAAAAGCTGGAATTACACTTCCTCCCTTTTTCATGTCCAGCAGGATATGAAGGCTAGAGAGGCAATATGGCATTTTTTGCCCCTGCTACTTTGACAGCACACAAGTCTCATAAGCATTATATGTAGTTATTATATGTGGACCAAGATGTGCCCCTAACTGAGGGTTCAAAGGAAGTTCTGCTTGAGTGCTTGTCCTCTTTGAACACAAATAAATAGTAAATAGTTTTCATTATTTAAATTTCACGATTGCTTATAGGATTTTAGTATGTGTCATTTAGAGAATCTTTTAAATCAGGGGAGGGAGGCAGGGTCTGTCCAAAAATAATAGATCTGACAGATTAGTCTGTGAATATGTTACAACTGGAATATCTCAAAGCTTGGATCATGGAAGGGTACAGTAAAGAAAATTTACTCATTAGAAAATTGTGAGAGAAGAGTACCAAGTAGCAACAGAAAGCACAAGCAAATTTAATGTATGGCAAATGCAAGAAGCATAGGAACCAGCAAAAGAACCCAGTGAACTCCGGCACAATCAAAAGGGTGAATTTATTATAACTCTCAAGAAAATCAACACACTTATGATTAAAGATAAAATTCAAAAAATGATGAATACGCTGTGACCATCGGCTACCAGTCGGTCTTACGCGTTTCAGCTGCGTATCTTTGCCTTAATCATAGACCTAAGGGATATCCGGTGTTCACCCTTAAGTAGCCCATTCAATGAGACTCAAGGGTGAACAGCTGATGGTCACAGCGTACTTCGTTGCTCAGTACTGACCGGCTAATTAGAGGTCTAGTTTAGAATAGATAACTGCCAATGAAATTCATACTAAATATAATAATACAATAGAATCGTGATGTATTTACACAAATTAACCTTTCAAAATGCATTTGTATAGGGCTCTTCACATAGAAATAATTGATATAAGTGTTAGCCTTTCTATATCCAACTGGGAGAATGCCTAAAGGTACTCTACATAGAGGGAGGAAAATAAATATATGTAAGCAATATTAGGACGTGCCTATATTTAGGCAAGGGTCACAAAGAATATATATAGTATGTTTGAACATAAATTTCTGTCCAAAGAATCACATAATCTAAGTGCAATATTGTTGAAACATACCTCCTAAGAGACTCATCAGAGTCAAATCTTCAAGGAATTGTGACCCCCCCCCCCCCAAAAAAAAAAAGAAATGAATCAATTTATATTCCATTATATTTGCTCACCACTATAAATTTTATGGTATATAGAAGTTTCCCAAAGTAGAAATTATCTCCCTGAGTTGTTGTTTGTGTTTATTTCCAAAAGTTGATGATGTCCCCAATTGCATTAAAGCCTTTAGGATGTCTGGTTTGGAGGGTGAAAATCCAGAATGCTTCTCTATATACATGCTTTATACATTCTGTCACCCCCTCTTGGAGTATGTAAGATGCTCTCTATAACTTGCCATCTGAAACTACTAACTGATTTGTTGTGCTCATAGATAAAATGATGCATCAAATCAGACACATCCTTTTCTTTATTAATGTTATTAAGGTGCTCTCTAATGCGTGTACGCACCTCTCGTGAGGAGCACCCCACGTATTGTTTGTTACACTGAGTACATTCTGCTAAATAGATAACAAAATTTGTTCGACAATTGGTACAGGAGGTAGAAAGGAAAACCCTTTGTGTGCTTCTAGACTGAAATCTATCTGTAACATGTGTATGGCTGCAGGCTATGCAATTTGAGAAATGACACTTGTAGTGTCCCTTAATCTGTAACCAACTACTTCCTGTTGCTGGAGTTTTTTTTTTTAGCATACTAGGGGCTACTAGGTTACCAATTGTACAAACTTCCTGTGCAGCCGTTGCTGGGTGGACACGGCCAGAGCACTGAGAGATATCAGGGCACCATTAAACAAGGTCCAGGTGGATAATGTTCTCAGTCAGGGAACAAGTACATCTGTATTCTGGACAAGAGAGGTAGCATCCACCATCCTCATTTAACATTGCACAAGCAACTGTACATACAGCCCTGCCCGGCTCATGTTCAACCAGTGGGTGAGAATATGATGTCTTAATCATTACGGACTGTGAGATGGTTTGAAAAGGGCAGTATAGCCCTTCCTCCTTTTCCTACTGCAGTTTCGGCTGGAGATTGTCATTACCATTAGGAGCACTGGTCTGGGATCCAGAAGACAAAGACTTCCAGCGTATTTGGGGGAGATCCATACACAGCCAGCTGGTTTGCTGTTGAAAACCAGCCTGCCCCTACTGGCACAAGAGAGTGCCGCCTCCTTTGTGAGTACCCTTATTCTGCTCCTTTATTGGATGTTCTGATTTTACTGATCTACACATGTGGCGCCCCTGTTTCTGTTTTTGTTTTGACATCATAGAATTGCATCATCCCGTTGGGTGAAGACAGAGAGCAGCCTCTTCAAGTATCGAGGGACACTTGAGGAAACCCGCTGGACTTTCCAGATATGGTTTGCCCAGATTATTGATTCGTATCATTCTTTATACTTAAATATAGTATTATACATTTGAAATCTAACATACTGTGTGGTTATATACGGTGTAAAATATTGATATTTGTCCTATTGTCATTTGATACCCCTTTATATTTTCACATAAGTACATATATCTTTTTATCCATATATACATTTTATGTAAGAGATAAGCGCCTCCTATAGAAGCCTAGTGATTGTTTTTATCACGGTTACTTCTTTATTGCTATATATATTCTTTGTGACCCTTGCCTAAATATATAATTCAGACTCACTTCCTAATATTGCTTACATATATTTATTTTCCTCCCCCTATGTAGAGTACCTTTAGGCATTCTCCCAGTTGGATATAGAAAGGGTAACACTTATATCAATTATTTCTACGTGAAGAGCCATTAACAAATGCATTTTGAAAGATTAATTTGTGTAAATACATCACGATTCTATTGTATTATTGTATTTAGTATGAATTTCATTGTCACTTATCTATTCTAAACTAGACCTCTAATTAGCCTGTCAGTACTGAGCAACTAAGTACGCTGTGACCATCATCTGTTCACCCTTGAGTCTCATTGAATGGGCTACTTAAGGGTGAACACCGGATATCCCTTAGGTCTATGATTAAGGCAAAGATACCCTGCCGAAACGCGTAAGACCGACTGGTAGCCGATGGTCACAGCGTATTCATCATTTTTTGAATTTTATCTTTAATCATTTTTACCCCCCCCTTTTTGTATATAAGTGTGTTTATTTTCTTGAGATTTATAATAAATTCACCCTTTTGATTGTGCCGGAGTTCACTGGGTTCTTTTGCTGGTTCCTGGATTTCGTTTCTCCTGGTTGGAGCTCCGGAGCATGGGTGATTGGCATTTTTTCAGCCCGAAGGGCCGTACAGTGTCAGCATCATAACGAGTGGACACGCACAGAGTAACGGCTACGTCTTACACAGAGCACACAGAGCCGCATGGAGTGGCGTCCCGAAAGTGTCCTGGGATGTATCTGAGTGCCGGGGAGACGTGTATTATAACTGCATCATCAAACATCTATAAACAAGTCGGAATATAAGTTTACTGGCCTGGATCCAGAACCACCAACATATGGTAAGACAAGCTTATTACCTCGAAAATCGTACTTGAAGTGTTAACAGATGTTCGTCACTTACTGAGGTTATATGCCGTGTTAAATCAGAGACTGTTGTCGCTAACTCGAAGGATAATTTGTAAGACTGACTATTAGGCAAATATTAAGCCTTGAGACCACGAGCAGGGGAGATTTGGGATTGTGTTTTCTAAAATGCAAGAAGCATAACTGGTAAAAAGGGGGAGTTGGAGCCGTTAGCAGCAGTAGAGAAATTTTTTATAGTATTAGCATAACTAATACCTGATGGGATGACTAACATGACTGGGCAGTTAACTGAGAGGGTTATACCTTTTTTAGAAGGGCTATGGGTAATAAATGGGGAGGAAGAATTTGAATGTATATTAAACCTGACCTTAAATCTACAATAAGAGATAACATGTGGGTTGAAATAAAGAGTTATGTAAATGATAAAAAAAATATTAAGTACATGCTACACCCCCCAAAAAGATAGATAATTCATTTATTATCCATTCCCCAGTTTTGCACTTGTGGGACATGGTTATATTAATATGCTTTTTAAGCCTCTGCAGACTGCCCCCTTATTTCAGTTCTTTAAACATTTTTAATGTTAGCCAAACAGTGCTGACTCACAAATAACTCCACAGGAGTGAGCACCATGTTTTTGATATTACACACATAATCAAAATGCACTGAGCTAAGAGGCAGCCTTCAAAGGCTTAGAAAGTTGCATACATAGGTTTAGCTTTCAACAAGTAATACCAAGAGATCAAAGCAAACTTGATGATAAAAGTCAATTGGAAAGTTGTTTAAAATTATATATCCTATCTGAATCATGAAAGTTTAATGTTGTCTAGACTGTCTGTTTAACTGCTAATGCAAATATGAAAGGCTGCTGATTCTACCAGGAAACTTTAACTAGCCTGATATAGATTTTAAATATGCTGAAAAATATCTATGTCACAATTAAGACTACCAATGGCCCTTAAAAGGGCCTTTTGCGGGGCATTGCCCCAATGAAATCGGCTCTATTACCTGTAAATAATGTCTGCAGAAAGAATGAGGCACATGCAGGAACTGTTAGCGCTTTCACTTTGCAGCGCTGCTCCACATTAGTCTCTCGGCAAACAAAGCTGTACTCTGGCTGTACTGTAACTTTTCCTCAACACAGTGCATCTAGAGCAAAGTGCTGTTTGAAGTGAACAGTCAAATATGCAGTAGCGCTGCAAAGCAGCAGTGCATTAATTGCTGACTGACTCTCAGATTTTTTCAAACTCGCCCCTGGCCTTTTCCAGTGTGCAAAGCTGTTTTTTCTGAATGTAAGATGTTCTTATGCACCTTTTTTTATTACTACATTCCTATCTTAGACCAAGAGAAAAGGAAACAAATTTATTTGAGAGATACTTTACTATTTCTTTTTTTGTCTGCAGCTAATTTTCAATGCAATTTTCAACTACTGCACTATATTATTAAACTTAAAACATTGCTTAATTCTCCAGTTAACCAACACAATGCAATTGAACTGGTAATTTAATGTAAATGCCTAATTTAAAATTGAATTTTGTTTAAAAATGAACTGCAGAAAAATGTTCACAAAAATTTTTTTTATTGCAGAAAGTGAAAAAAAAGTTCTGCCGCTGGGGCTTGTGTAAGGAAATGTCTAATTTTAGAGATTTTTTTATGTTGGAAGAAGCAGGCTTTAGCCAAGGACTGAATGTGAAGAGTGAAAGAAACATCTGAGTCAAGTGTGACCCCAAGACATTGGGCATGAAGGGTAGGGGTAATGATGGAGTTATCAACAGTTATGGAGAAATGGAGGGGTGGAGAATTTGGAAGAGGAGGAGATAAGGAGAGAATGAGCACACTGGTTCGAGATGATAGAAAGGCAACAGCAACTCAAATAACCACTCGTTACAACCAAAGTATGCAGAATACCATCTCTTAATGCACAACACGTCGAACCTTGAAGCAGATGGGCTACAGGAGCAGAAGACCACGCTGGGTGTGTTAGCTAAGAACAGGAAATTGAGGCTACAATTCGCACAGGCTCATCAAAATTGGACAATAGAAGATACGGCTCTGATACTGCAAAATAATTAAGAGGCCACAAGAGATGTCCCCAGTGAGCTAGCCAACGATCCGGATGGGTCACGTATACAACCTGGAGAGCTAGACCTCCTTGCTGTGAGGAGGCGACAGGTTGTGTCACATAAGAATATTACCCTGGGAGCGATCCATCTCACCAAACGTATGAGCTGGGAATCCTACCTCATAGAGAGAAAACTCTGGTCATGGAGAGAATGGGTTAATATCTCCCCAGAGCCACACAGATCCTGCATTACTGAACCCCAGTGGTCAAAGAAAAAGAGGTAGTGAGAGACATGTTATTTAGAAAAATCTGTTCTTCAGTATATGTGTTTACTGTGAAGGTTATTAGTTATTTAAGTGCTTCCTCTAGAGGCATTTTTTACAGCTAAAGCTCTGCAGCCCAACACAATATATGTTAGTAGTATTCCCTATGACTCAGCTAACCTTGCATTCATTATATAATGAAGCTTCTCCCCTTGATTGATAATACTGCTATACGTGTATATACAGTTTGATCCTCGTTATAGTATATAAAGATATTTTATCTATCTGTACTAATGCATTTTATTCGGCCAATGTGTTGTCTGCGGCCGAGACAGCATGACGTTTCTGTATTATAATGCACAAACAAAACTTTACCGCTGAGAATCCACTGTTAAATGTAGAGGAGATAGCTGACTATGTATAGCTTTCCGCTTAGTAATGGTAGTCTATATTTGTAGGGACCTTAGCTATATTTTGATATTCACTAATGATAGATGTCATCCCTCAGTTCAAATACTATATCGCTGACTATATATACCTTTCCACTTAGTAATGGTAGCCTATATGAGTACGGATTTTAGCTATATTCAGATTTTTACTAATGATAGATATCACTCATCAGTTCAAATAATATATCTTCATACGAAAAAACGCTATTTATGCTAAATAGTATTTTAGGGTCCAAAAATGATCCATGCAATGGCTCATGCTTTATTTTGTTAGTATGTTACACAAAAATAATAGTTCACAATATATATAACAATTGTTTTGTGTTCTCACTGGTATGGGAAGATTGTTTGAGCTGAACTTGCTGCTGCAATTATATAAAATTAGTCAATCTTGGTACTCTGAGGTCGTTAGGAGTATTCCATGTACTCATGTCCCTTTAACTATGTTTTTCTATATCATATGCATAATACCTGATATTACAATATTTACATCTTAAAACACTGTACAAGGTACAAGCCACAGATGATCTCACTTATTTTTCCCTGCCCCACATACACTAAGGCATGAGCTATTTCAGTATACTATAAAAGACCATAGTTAACAAACCATCTACTAGTAGTATGATACAGGGGAAGACGATCCTATTTATGTTGTAACCTTCCCTATATTTAACAGATACTCTCCAGGAATATAGCCCTGTGATTCTGGTTGCGAGTATAGTCACTAGTTATTATATTATTTTAAACTGAAATATGTCTGAGCCTGGACTATATTAATAACGCCACCTACTGGCGCATATCTACATGTTTTGTACGCTTTATTCCAGTCTCTACCCTACACTGCACCTTTAACTCCCATAGTACTATTTTTGTACCCAACCCCCCTCCCAGATACTGCTTACTTTCGGCTAGATTTGGAGTTTTGTCGGTAACGACCCAAAAAACTAAGCCGGCTTTTTTCTGGCCGCACCATAAAAATAACTCTGGTATTGAGAGTCCACATAAAGGCTGCGTTAGGCTCCAAAAAAGGAGCGTAGAGCATTTTTAACGCAGCTTCAACTCTCAATACCAGAGTTGCTTACGCAAGCGGCCAGCCTCAAAAACGTGCTCGTGCACGATTCCCCCATAGAAAACAATGGAGCTGTTTGAGCTGAAAAAAAACCTAACACCTGCAAAAAAGCCGCGTTCAGCTCTTAACGCAGCCCCATTGTTTGCTATGGGGAAACACTTCCTACGTCTGCACCTAACACTCTAACATGTACCCCGAGTCTAAACACCCCTAACCTTACACTTATTAACCCCTAATCTGCCGCCCCGCTATCGCTGACACCTGCATTTTATTTTTAACCCCTAATCTGCCACTCCGTAAACCGCCGCTACTTACATTATCCCTATGTACCCCTAATCTGCTGCCCCTAACACCGCCGACCCCTATATTATAATTATTAACCCCTAATCTGCCCCCCTCAACGTCGCCTCCATCTGCCTACATTTATTAACCCCTAATCTGCCGACCGCAAAGCGCCGCCACCTACGTTATCCTTATGTACCCTTAATCTGCTGCCCCTAACACCGTCGACCCCTATATTATATTTATTAACCCCTAATCTGCCCCCCTCAACGTCGCCTCCACCTGCCTACACTTATTAACCCCTAATCTGCCGAGCGGACCTGAGCGCTACTATAATAAAGTTATTTACCCCTAATCCGCCTCACTAACCCTATAATAAATAGTATTAACCCATAATCTGACCTCCCTAACATCGCCGACACCTAACTTCAATTATTAACCCCTAATCTGCCGACTGGAGCTCACCGCTACTCTAATAAATGTATTAACCCCTAAAGCTAAGTCTAACCCTAACACTAAAACCCCCCTAAGTTAAATATAATTTAAATCTAATCAGATAATTTAAATCTAATCAGATTGAGTTTGCATTCTATTGGCTGATCGGAACAGCCAATAGAATGCAAGCTCAATCTGATTGGCTGATTGGATCAGCCAATCGGATTGAACTTGATTCTGATTGGCTGATTCCATCAGCCAATCAGAATATTCCTACCTTAATTCCGATTGGCTGATAGAATCCTATCAGCCAATCGGAATTCGAGGGACGCCATCTTGGATGACGTCATTTAAAGGAACCGTCATTCGTCGTTCAGTTGTCGGCCAGGATGGATGTTCCGCGGTGGAGGTCTTCAGGATGCTGCCGCTTCGCTCCGGATGGATGCCGCTTGGATGAAGACTTCAATCGGATGGAAGACCTCTTCTGCCCCGCTTGGATGAAGACTTCAGCCGGATCATGGACCTCTTCAGCCCCCCGCTTGGGCTTGGATCAGGACATCGGAGGAGCTCTTCTGGACGGATCGGTGTGATACCCGGTGAGGTGAAGACAAGGTAGGATGATCTTCAGGGGCTTAGTGTTAGGTTTATTTAAGGGGGGTTTGGGTTAGATTAGGGGTATGTGGGTGGTGGGTTGTAATGTTGGGGGGCTTGGGTATTGTATGTTTTTTTTTACAGGCAAAAGAGCAGTATTTCTTGGGGCATGCCCCGCAAAGGGCCCTGTTCAGGGCTGGTAAGGTAAAAGAGCTTTGAACTTTAGTAATTTAGAATAGGTTAGGGCATTTTTTTATTTTGGGGGGCTTTGTTATTTTATTAGGGGGCTTAGAGTAGGTGTAATTAGTTTAAAATTGTTGTAATATTTTTCTTATGTTTGTAAATATTTTTTTATTTTTTGTAACTTAGTTCTTTTTGATTTTTTGTACTTTAGCTAGTTTATTTAATTGTATTTATTTGTAGCAATTGTATTTAATTAATTTATTGATAGTGTAGTGTTAGGTTAATTGTAGGTAATTGTAGGTAGTTTATTTAATTAATTTATTGATAGTCTAGTGTTAGGTTTAATTTTAACTTAGGTTAGGATTTCTTTTACAGGTAAATTTGTAATTATTTTAACTATTTTAGCTATTAAATAGTTATTAACTTTTTAATAGCTATTGTACCTGGTTAAAATAAATACAAAGTTACCTGTAAAATAAATATTAATCCTAAAATAGCTATAATATAATTATAATTTATATTGTAGCTATATTAGGATTTATTTTACAGGTAAGTATTTAGCTTTAAATAGGAATAATTTATTTAATAAGAGTTAATTAATTTCGTTAGATTTAAATTATATTTAACTTAGGGGGGTGTTAGTGTTAGGGTTAGACTTAGCTTTAGGGGTTAATACATTTATTAGAATAGCGGTGAGCTCCGGTCGGCAGATTAGGGGTTAATAATTGAAGTTAGGTGTCGGCAATGTTAGGGAGGGCAGATTAGGGGTTAATACTATTTATTATAGGGTTAGTGAGGCGGATTAGGGGTTAATAACTTTATTATAGTAGCGCTCAGGTCCGCTCGGCAGATTAGGGGTTAATAAGTGTAGGCAGGTGGAGGCGACGTTGAGGGGGCAGATTAGGGGTTAATAAATATAATATAGGGGTCGGCGGTGTTAGGGGCAGCAGATTAGGGGTACATAAGGATAACGTAGGTGGCGGCGCTTTGCGGTTGGCAGATTAGGGGTTAATAAGTGTAGGTAGGTGGAGGCGACGTTGTGGGGGGCAGGTTAGGGGTTAATAAATATAATATAGGGGTCGGCGGTGTTAGGGGCAGCAGATTAGGGGTACATAAGGATAACGTAGGTGGCGGCGCTTTGCAGTCGGCAGATTAGGGGTTAATAAGTGTAGGTAGGTGGAGGCGACGTTGTAAGGGGCAGGTTAGGGGTTAATAAATATAATATAGGGGTCGGCGGTGTTAGGGGCAGCAGATTAGGGGTACATAAGGATAACGTAGGTGGCGGCGCTTTGCGGTCGGCAGATTAGGGGTTAATAAGTGTAGGTAGGTGGAGGCGACGTTGAGGGGGGCAGATTAGGGGTTAATAAATATAATATAGGGGTCGGCGGTGTTAGGGGCAGCAGATTAGGGGTACATAAGGATAACGTAGGTGGCGGTCGGCAGATTAGGGGTTAAAAAAAATTATTCGAGTGTCGGCGATGTGGGGGGACCTCGGTTTAGGGGTACATAGGTAGTTTATGGGTGTTAGTGTACTTTAGAGTACAGTAGTTAAGAGCTTTAGAAACCGGCGTTAGCCCAGAAAGCTCTTAACTACTGACTTTTTTCCTGCGGCTGGAGTTTTGTCGTTAGATGTCTAACGCTCACTTCAGAAACGACTCTAAATACCGGAGTTAGAAAGATCCCATTGAAAAGATAGGATACGCAATTGACGTAAGGGGATCTGCGGTATGGAAAAGTCGCGGATGAAAAGTGAGCGTTAGACCCTATTTTGAGTGACTCCAAATACCGGCGGTAGCCTAAAACCAGCGTTAGGAGCCTCTAACGCTGGTTTTCACGGCTACCGCCAAACTCCAAATCTAGGTGTAAGTAAGCATAGGAAAATGCATCCTTTGAAAACACTATCTTATCTTGTTTCAGCTGAAATCCCCCTCAGTTAAAAGTAATGTTCTAAGGGTACATGAGTGACCCATTCTTACTATTTGGGGATCACATATCACTAGCGGTTTAAATATATTCGAAGGGGATGTAAAATTCTATATATTGTTTAGAATACTAAAAATTAGGTGATACATTATGTGGTCAATTTTTTCCCTATAGATTATTATGTTTTGCGACATCCCTATAACATGCGATATTATAGTATCATACAGCAGCTCCTATAGAATGTCGTATCTAGCAAATCTTCTGCTGTTTTATAACATACTAGTACTAAAACCCGTGTACATGGGCCATTTTTGCAGTATAGCGGTCCCACCCCTTGCTCTCTCTCTCCCACCTTTATTTTGCTCTCTCTCCCCCCTCTCTTTCTCTCTCTCTCTCTCTCCCCCTCTTTTGCTCTCTCACTCCCCTCTATTTTGCTCTCTCTCCCCCTCTCTCTTGCTCTCTCTCTCAACCCTCTTTTTTGCTCGCTCCTCTCCCCTCTCTTTTGCTCTCTCTCCCCCTCTCTTTTGCTCTCTCCCCCTCTCTTTTGCTCTCTCCCCCTCTCTTTTGCTCTCTCTCTCCCCTTTTGCTCTCTCTTACCCTTCTCTTTTGCTCTCTCCCCCTCTTTTGCTCTCTCTCTCTCGCCCCTCTATTTTTCTTTCTCTCCTCTCTCTTTTGCTCTCCCCCCTCTCTTTTGCTCTCTCTCCCCCTTTTTTTGCTCTCTCCCCTTTTGCTCTCCCTCTCCTTTCAATTTTGATCTCTCTCCACCTCTCTTTTTCTCTCTCCCCTCTCTTTTGCTCTACCTGCCCCCTCTCTTTTCCTCTCTCCCCCTCTTTTGCTCTCTCTCTCCCCCCTCTATTTTTCTCTCTCTCCCCTCTCTTTTGCTCTCTCTCCCCCTCTCTTTTGCTCTCTCTCCCCCCTTTCTTTTATGCTCTCTCCCCCCTTTCTTTTACGCTCTCTCCCCCCTCTCTTTTGTTATCTCTCCCCCCCTTTGGCACTCTCCCCCTTTCTTTTGCTCTCTCTCCCCCCTCTTTTGCTCTCTCTCCCCTTTCTTTTGCACTCTCTCCCCCCTCTCTTTTGTTCTCTCCCCCTTCTTTTGCTCTCCCCCCCTCTTTGGCTCTCTCCCCCTTTTCTTTTGCTCTCTCTCCCCCCTCTTTTGCTCTCTCTCCCCCCTCTTTTGCTCTCTCTCTCCCCCCTCTTTGGCTCTCTCCCCCCTCTTTGGCTCTCTCTCCCCCCTCTTTGGCTCTCTCCCCCCTCTCTTTTGCTCTCTCTTCCCCCACTCTTTTGACCTCTCTCCCCATTTCTTTTGCTCTCCCCCCTTTCTTTTGTTCTTGCCCCCCTCTCTTGCTCTCTCTTCCCCTCTCTGGCTCTCTCTTTCAAACCCTTTGCTCTCTCTCTCTCACGGCTCGTCTGGCCACGCCCCCATTGCGACACCCTGCCCGACCATGCCCCTTGTCACACCCCCACCATGATGCTCCCACCGGTCACGCCCCCTGACACTCCTCTTTAGTCTTGCTCTGTTCTCTCTGCTGTCAGGATCCAAACAGCCAGGTATGTTTGTCCTCGTGCAGTCTCTACTGTGCATGACTGCATCTGACAAACATACTTGGCTGTGCATTATTTAGGATGTACATTTTGATGCATGATAATTTGGAAAACTGACTGTTTGTATTTCTTAAATACCTCAATAAAAAAATTATTTAAAAAAAAATAATTAAGTATTTCACTCATATTTATATATATGAAAAGTAAAATATTTGTTTTTCTATTAAAATAAATGTTTAAAGGTGATTTAAAGAGATGTGGTATATGACATGGTGTTGGACTGGGAAGTGCTCAAAAGTCTATATGTAATGTGTGTGTATTTGTGTCTATGTGCATGTATAATTGTTCATAAACCAACTACATAGTAGGTGCTCTCACCTCTATGCGTGATGATACCCATTGCGCTCCGTGCTCAGAAACCCTCCTTTTTCTGGTCCCATTTGTGAGACCGAAGTCTCCATGCAAAATAAGTCACAAAGATAAGTATATGTAATGCATAGATTATCATCATGCGGAGTGGAGAATATTATACATATGTATGTGTACATATATATATATATATATATATATATATATATATATATATTAAAATATTTTATACTGTGTGAAGAACAAAGCCATTTCTTCTTCGGCTTTGCACACTTTGGCCTAGTCCACCTTCGGTTAGTGCTTGAGTTAAAACCAGAACAGGGTTTTGTAGCGAGTCCCATAGACGTCTATTAGGTGAGGAATTTAGCATGGCCGTGCTATACAACCTCCAGATGTTAGGGTGCCTGAGGCTTTTTCTCAAGTGCTAACATTTTACTTTCAACTTGTAATATGAGTGCAAGAATAGGGGTGCTATTGATTTAACTTGAGTGTTGTTAGAGCCCAATAGTGTTAATATTTGCAATCCACTTGTAATCTAGCCCACAATAAGCTTAAATGGACACAAAACCCACATTTGTTTTCATGATTCAGATAGAGCATGCAATTTTAAGCAACTTTCTAATTTACTACTATTATCAATTTTTTTTCGTTCTCTTGCTATCTTTATACTAAAAAGCAGGAATGTAAGCATAGGTGCCGAACCATTTTTGGTTCAGTATCTGGGTAGCACTTGCTAGCGTTACCCAGGTGCTGAGTTAAAAATTGGCTGGTTCCTAAGCTTAGATTCCTTCTTTTTCAAATAAAGATAAAAAGAGAATGAATTAAAAGAAATATAATAGCAGTATATTAGAAAGTTGCTTAAAATTGCATGCTCTATCTGAATTAATGAAAGAAAAAAATTTAGTTTTGTGTCCCTTGTGTCATTAATGCAGAAACTGCCTGTTTAAAAAGACATTAAAGGGACATTAAACACTTTAAGATGATAATATAAAATGATAAATCAGATATATATATATATATATAAAAAATCTGCAATATACTTTCATTATTTATTTTGTCCCCATTTCGTGTAATTCCATTCTGAAATTGTGAGCTTTTCAGTTCCTGTTAGAAATGGAAGTGCAGAACACTGTTATATTCCACACAGCCATTGGCTGCACACTTTAGTGACCTATTTATAACTTTCTCTGATTGGCCATAGCTGAGAAGGTAACCTTAGTTACAACATGGCAGCTCCTATTGTTTTATAGACAGTAAAACTTTACACTTATGTGTTCTATATTTAAACAACTAATGAAACTTTAAAAAAAACATCTACATGTTATTCTCAGACTAATCTTTTCTCTGATTGCATCATTCTGTCTAGCATTTATTTAGTGTTTAATGTCCCTTTAAACACTTCATGATTTTGTGTCCCTAATTCCATAGAAAGACCAAAAAGTAAAATATGTAACCTAGGTTTTAGAAATGCTGCAAATTGCAGCTACTTGATTTGTAACATTTTTGGTGAGACATAGTACATTTATTATCATTTAGTTTAGGTAGCTCTACAGAAAGTGAAGAGAATGAATTTAGTAAGTATGTAACACTTCTCATTAAACCCTTTGGCAATTTAAAAATCCCTATTCAGTTCTGCCTTTTTCAGCAAATGATTAAGAACATTGATCAAACCCACTTTGAAACTTCATTTCTCTCCTAAAAAAAACTCTCTAAGGGTCTTATGGATCTGCTTTACTGTAGTTTCGATCCGAGTTAGTTAGTTTTTAATCTTGGCTTTTTCCCCTCTGTTCACTGATACGTTTTTGTACAATCAGACGTCCTCTGGCAATTGGAGGGTGCAGGAAACCATAGAGAGAATTCTGTCAATTCTTTCTTTATAAACCCTAAACAGAGAAAATAACACATTTCAGAAATGACCCCTGTGGTGTTGGTATATATATATTCACAAAAAAGAATATAAGCATTATGGTGCAAAAAAGTACTAGAGTTTTAAAACTATACTATATTAAATTAAATTGTATAAGCAGAAAGTGATAGATTAAAATATACTTTTCATGTGAGTCCTTAAGATTAAAAACACACGGCTAAATTACGAATTTTATGGCAAGACAGGAGGCTTCATATTTTGCATCAAATCTTTACTGAATCCAAACAGCAGCAAAGAAAACATAGAGAGGAAAAAATAATAACATAGTAACAAGACTGCACCAATCAGCACACAGCAGCCTAATAAACTGTAATGAACAAGTCCAGCACTTCCTCTTTTCTTTGCTGCTTCCAGACAGCAGGTCATGTATTCATTTTTCCCCTCAAATTTGAATGTATTGTGATTATCTTTGCTTAAGATCAATAATCTGTTTATCTGTGTTTTAGAATATACTATAAACTATTATATAGGTTAAGGGCTGATGCTGTATTTGGTAGTTCCAACCCCTTACAAAACACTTCAATAACTACTTATTCTATAAATAAAACACACAACACAGATAGCTGGGATTTAAAGACCATGACAATGGTCATATTTATTAACAAAGATTAACTTGACTTCAACGGAAGTCCCTTCAAATATTTAACCTGTGGCGGCATTCGAGGCCTAGTAAAATGATACTATTAGCTCCATATGACAAGAGGTCGCAGCCAGATGTTGTGGATTGCAAATGCCAAGGGTGGTCCGCAAATGTGGCCCCACCCCATTCCGTCTAATAGGCGCGGACGTCCTAAAGGATCTTCAGCCAGCAGACCCGCGGGTCGGGGCCCCCCAGGTCACGACCTCAGGACAACACCCCCGCCCATTAGCCCGACTGTCACCTCTGCAGACTCCGCCCTCAAATTGTTGATGGCTACGACCTCCCGCCACTAGGAGATACGTGGCTGTTATGATGCGCTTCAACCTCTAAGGCACTGTTATAGCAAAGCCCTGCAGCAACGCTCATCCCGGAAGCAACTAAATTACGGCTAAGGTCTTACCAAGACTAGGTAAACTAACCCCATCCCTGCCTTTCGCATCTAAGGACCAGCAACCCAACAGGGAAGCCATCTGCCTGAATGACGCCATGAACGTTGCATTAACAACTACTTAAAGGGTTATGAAACCCATTTTTTTTCTTTCATGATTTAGAAAGAGCATGCAATATTAAACAGCTTTCTAATTTACTTCTATTATCTAATTTGCTACATTCTCTTAATATTCCATGGTGAAAAGCATATCTAGATATGCTCAGTAGCTGCTGATTGGTAGCTGCACACAAACTCCTCGTGTGATTGGCTCAACCATGTGCATTGCTATTTTTCAACAAAGGATATCTAAAGAATTAAACAATTTAGATAATAGAAATAAATTGGAATATTGCTTAAAATTGTATTCTCTATCTGAATCATGAAAGAAATTTTTTGGGTGTAGTGTCCCTTTCTTTAATAACCACTAACAATAGGGTTGAAAGGGAGGGAAACTTTCTTCTTGAAAAATCCCAGGTGGAAGAGGCCAGATTGTTCCAGAACTTCCCTTATATGAGGTAAGCCTAAGACCTCCCCTCACTTTGCAACATTGTTGCTACTACACTGCGTTGGGATTTTCCACTAGCCTGTCAGCTCATCCCTTAACTCCATTACAGGAGACTCTGCTACCTTTCATTCCCCTAAGGGCTGATGCTGTATTTGGTAGTTCCAACCCCTTACAAAACACTTCAATAACTACTTATTCTAGAAATAAAACACACAACACAGATAGCTGGGATTTAAAGACCATGACAATGGTCATATTTATTAACAAAGATTAACTTGACTTCAACGGAAGTCACTTCAAATATTTAACCCGTGGCAGCATTCGAGGCCTAGTAAAATGATACTATTAGCTCCATATGACAAGAGGTCGCAGCCAGATATTGTTGACTTGCAAATGCCAAGGGTGGTCCGCAAATGTGGCCCCACCCCATTCCGTCTAATAGGCGCGGACGTCCTAAAGGATCTTCAGCCAGCAGACCTGCGGGCGGACCTCCCAGGTCACGACCTGAGGACAACACCCCCGCCCATTAGCCCGACTGTCACCTCTGCAGACTCCGCCCTCAAATTGTTGATGGCTACGACCTCCCGCCACAAGAGACAGGCACTCCCCAAAACCGGGCTCTTGCCGCCACCCGCTAAATATTACTAACCAAAGCCGTCTTGAGGTCCGCCAGGAAGATCGCCAGCCCCTCATCGGACAGGTGCACCCCGTCCGGGCGATACAGCCCTTTCTTGTCCACTGAGATCAGTTCATGGCGGACCACAAAACCACCTACCGCTAGTACTGCTCTACCCAGCTCCCTGTTAATTTTTTTCCTAACTCTATAAGCTACTCTAGATGTGGGAAAATATCTCCAACGCAACCGAGGAATTATGTTGGACCAAGCCAACCTAACCCCCGGGAACGTGGTACAGATCCACTTGACATCGGACCTCATCGCATTGATGAGGTCCAGGGCCGGTGCACTCCCTATATCGTTCCCCCCCATGTGTAGGAGGATGATGTGGGGCTGTCCCCATCTATGTATAGCATTCTGGAGGAGGGCAGGCAAACCATCCCACTGTAAGCCTCTGCGGCCCAACCACCGTATCGATGCCTTTGACGTCTGAAGACCCAACTGCTGCCCCTCAGGAAGAGAATGGGCCCTTAGTGACGCCCAATGCACGTAGGAGTGCCCTATTATCCAGATACGAGTAGGACCTGTAGCCACACCTAAAAAACGGATTACATAGTTAATCACCAGAAGCCATCGACAGACAACACAACCAGAACAACTGCAAGGCGCATGTTTTCTTACTCACGCCCCGATTAACCACTACGCCTCTGCTGGCGGGCGCACGTAGGACTTATAACATTGGGACCTCCATCTTCCCAACTTCTGGATGTGTTCCCCCCTCTAACCCAGCGCCGCAGCGCTGGTAGTAGCCCCTATTCTGAAGGAATGGGGGGTGATTCTACAGTTCCCCAAACCTGCCGCGAGCGCTACCTTTTTGAGCACCGCTGCGAACTGGTACCGAGACAGATTTGATCCGTCGGAATGCACTAAGAACTGAACGGGGCCTCGCGGTCGCTGCGCCATATAAGCCCTTGTATTCAAAACCGGGCAGACGCCCGAGGCTGAGGGTGTTAGAGTGAGCCACACTCCTCTCCCCTCCTGGTCTGTCTTTGAGTGCGGGATAAACAATAACAAATTATCACCCGCACATTTAACATGAGCCAATTGCATTCCCGAGATAACCGCATCCCTTGAATTGGCGTCCAGCTCCCCTGGCCTAAGTGCAGCAAAAAATGCCAAAGAAAATGCGCACTGAAACAGCTCTCTTTCCCCAGGTTCAATGCAAATGCCCCCGGTGGCGTCCAGCAGCCTGGCTAATCTGCAAAACGTCACTGGTTCACGCGCATCCTTCGATCTACCTTCGAGCCTACCCCAACCCTTAATCGCTTGCCGCACCAGGAATCCCTTAGTGATGTTGGGCCACTCTAACATGTTGCAAAAGAAGGAGACAGCAGCTATCCTATTGGATATAGTGCCCTTCGAAATTCGCCTGTTTCTCTCTGCAAGCCACTCCAAGAACAGATCCCTAGGGGCTTCTCTTGCCGCTGCACCCTGTTCGTGACAATAACTTACCCACTCGCCCCAGTGCTCTGAATAAGCTCTCCAGGTATTCAGCGCCAGGGACGCCCTCACTAGGTGCTCTATGGACCTCTATGCCCCGCCAACTGCCAAATAGAGTGGGGACAAGGTAAGCCAACTGCTGCTGCATTAGGAGCCAGTCTGCGAAACTGCTCCCATTGGAACCTTGAGAGCGCGTCCGCCAGGGTGTTGTTGACCCCGGGGACGTGTCTCGCGGGAAAATGAATATTGCATTGCAAGCACCTCAGCACCAGCTGGCGCAAATACCTAACCACTACAGGTGACGACGCAGACAACCTATTTATTGCGAACACAACGCTAGCGTTGTCCGTCCAAAACACGATAAACCGGTCCTTTAAGGCCGGCCCCCAGAGTTCCATAGCCACGACTATGGGAAAGAGCTCCAGTAGTGTCAAGTTCCTTGTCAGACCCACTTGGACCCATGCTAGGGGCCATGGCTCAGCGCTCCATTGCCCGTCCAAGTAAGCGCCATAACCTGCCGCTCCAGCAGCATCCGTCAGCAGGTGCACTGTCTGACTGGAAACCCGAGGAGCGCGCCAAAGCAGCGTTCCGTTAAAGTCTCTCAGGAAATGCTCCCACACCCTTAGGTCTTCCCGCATGTCCTCAGAAACCGACACCTTACGTGCACCATGAGGAGTGGAAAGCAAAGCTTCCATCCTCCTGTTGAACACGCGGCCCATGGGTATAATTTTGCACGCAAAATTGAGTAAGCCTAGCACTGACTGCAGCTCCCTCAGGGGCAAGCTCCTTGCTGCCCCAGCCTTGCGTACCGCTGAGAGCATGGCTTCCACCTTGTCGGTTGGAAGACGACATAGCCTTGCAGCAGTGTCAATTTCTATCCCCAAGTACGTGAGCCTTGTACAGGGGCCCTGGGTTTTTTCCTCAGCTAGTGGCACTCCAAATTTCGCCATTAATCCTCGCATTACTGCGATCAGCCGATCGCACTCGCGTGTATTTGCGGTGCCGACCAGCAGGAAGTCATCCAGGTAATTGGCGACTATTCCCCCACCGGCCGCCAAGACGATAGCCCAATGTAAGAATGAGCTAAATTCCTCAAAATAAGCACACGATAGGTAGCAACCCATGGCCAAGCATTTGTCAATAAAATAACTTCCCTCAAATTTAGACCCCATCAGTCTGAACGATGATGGGTGTATGGGGAGTAGCCGAAAGGCAGACTCGATGTCCATTTTGGCCAGCAGCGTGCCCAGACCTGCCGCAACTACCAACTCCAACGCCTGGTCAATCGATTGGTACGACACTGAGCTTATCAGGGGGTCTATTGCGTCATTGACAGAACCGCCTTTTGTATAAGACAAATGCTGAATCAGGCGGAATTTCTCTGGTTCCTTTTTAGGGACCACCCCTAAAGGGGATATAACCAGGTCAGGGATGGGAGGTTGTTCAAATGGACCAGCAAACCTCCCCAGAGCAATTTCTTTGCTCAATTTCGCCCAAACTTCGCCCGGCATTTCGTAAGCCGACTTTAAATTCTTATGCGAGGCAGACCCAATTACCAACCCCAATGTTGGTATCTTGAATCCTTCTCCAATCCCCGCCAATAGGTTGGCAGCCGCCACCCTATCTGGGTAGGCCGCTAGCCAAGGCCTAATGGCGTCCAGCTTCAGGGGTGTTGGAGCTCTTTTGTCCAGACCCCCCTGATTTTGCCCCACGGAAGGCTCCGCCGTCCCTCCGTTTGGGGCACTCAACTCCCGGGTGTTGACCGCCGCAGTACATGCAGGCATGCCGAAAGGAATAGGAGGCCCCTTTGTCACACTGCTTCTCGTTGTACTTCCAACACTCCCTGCCCCAACGCTTGAC
This sequence comes from Bombina bombina, assembly GCF_027579735.1. Classification (NCBI taxonomy): domain Eukaryota; kingdom Metazoa; phylum Chordata; class Amphibia; order Anura; family Bombinatoridae; genus Bombina; species Bombina bombina. Next base: position 1,516,999,851 of record NC_069499.1, on the reverse strand, counting down.
AAGGCTCGGTGGCCTAGGGGGCCCTGTCTGCAGCAGCGATCCCCCTGCCCCCCCTTTTACCAGTATAAGCAGGGACCACAGGTCCAAGTCTTTCACCCCGAAGTTCAAAACTGGGTTACCGACCATTTTCCTCCTAAATTCACTATCATAGGCCCGCCACATGCCTTCCCTGTATCTATTATAGATACATTCTATTATCTCCGCGTACTTGATTACATCTACCGCGGCCTCCGGCCTCTGTTCAATGTAACAGGAGGAGAATACCCTGAAGCACCGCCTCCACTCTTCAAATGTATCCGGGCGCTGGATCTTTTTTGGTCCAGTCCCATCCTCACTTTGCTCCTTGTCGCGCTGCGCCTCTAGGGACAGCTCAAACATATTGACATACTTATGATTGCAAATTTTTTGTACCGTCTTTGGTTTGAGATGTTTATGCAGGCAGTGGATCTTGCAGGGGTAAGAGTCCCCCTGCAGAGCCACCCTCCTGGCGTTAACTGGTATATCCTGCGGCTGTGCAGTGCTCTCCCCTCCCTGAGCACTGCCCGCGGAGGCTGACGCTGTGCTTTGCCCTGCCGGCAGCGCAGGCTGCTCCATGCTACCTAAACCCTTATAAGATAAAACAGAATGGAGGGGCGCCTCATGTGTGGTATCATCTATTAATTAACAACGAGTCACAGAACTATTGCCAAATGGGTACTCACAAATTTGGAGAGCTTTGGAGAGCACACTTATGTGCTGGTAGGGGCGGGCTGCAGAATTAGAAAGGTGTGACAGCTCACCCACTTGAAGGCGCTCTTGGCGTAAGATGGTGGTGCTATAAGGGAGACAAGAAATATAGGCACCACATGTACAGACTATTAATGGTACAACCACAACAGATTCCTTAATGTGGAGGGTACTCACATATTCTCAGAGCACACCAATGTGCTTGTAGAAGCAGGCTGCAGATTGGTAGAGGTGTGGCAGCTCACCCAAACTCTAGGTATCTTGATATTTGTATGATAATGTATTCCCTCAGGTGCTGGGCTGGTCTCTCATAGGTGAACAATGGCAGATGGTGGGTAGAAATGAATCCACTCAAAGGATAAAAGATATATCCAAATTTATTTAAAAAAGCATAAAAGTTTAAAAACAACAGCATAATGATTGCTGATGAGAGTGGATAACAGGGTTGTCCAATAATCACCCAATCATGCAACGCGTTTCACGGTTCATCAGGCATAAAAAATCATGATTCCACATTAAGGAATCTGTTGTGGTTGTACCATTAATAGTCTGCACATGTGGTGCCCGTATTTCTTGTCTCCCTTATAGCACCACCATCTTACGCCAAGAGCGCCTTCAAGTGGGTGAGCTGTCACACCTTTCTAATTCTGCAGCCCGCCCCTACCAGCACATAAGTGTGCTCTCCAAATTTGTGAGTACCCATTTGGCAATAGTTCTGTGACTCGTTGTTAATTAATAGATGATACCACACATGAGGCGCCCCTCCATTCTGTTTTATCTTATATAGTACCACCTGGACCATCCAGTGAGGAGGAGGCAGCCACTACAGCAATTGTTATCCTTTGAAGAACATATAAAGGACTGTCTAATTTTTCACAATTGCAAGTGTATTTTCACTACAGTATCTAAGAATTTACTGTTTTCTGCCTTTATTGTGTATATACTCATCTATGATAGCTTAACATTGCCCCATCATATATACTTTTGTTCTAGATTAATGATTATACTGCATCTTGAGCGCCCCCTTCAGTGATCAGGTTTTTACAGTATAGTTACCTAAACCCTTAGCCTGATTATGCTCAGCCACTAGCAGCTGAGTCTGAATCAGTGCTATAGTCAGTGTCAATGGTGTGTGACAAATTAAATACATTTCTCTCACCAACTGCAGATGTGAAAGGTGTAGATGTTCCGGGTGCAGCTCCCACTGGTCCTCCTGACGTTTGTACTGATGGTCCAACTCCTGCTGTATCAGAGATCTCTGCACTTGGCGCTGCAGCCATTATATCCTGTGGAGGAGAAACAAACAAGAGGGGAGTATCCAGGCCAGCCATGCGGTCCCCATGCCTGTCACCCCTAACCGGGGTAGAAGTTCTGACCCCAGCCCCAGTTGGGACGCCTCTCGCCCTTTCACCATCCATATCACCACTCCATTCATTCACTGTCCCTGCAACAGAGGAGGATGCCCTGACCACGGGCTCCCTGACTATATTTACGCTCTGAGCACCTGCATTAATAGTTCCAAGGTCTCCCTGAACCCCTGCAACTCTTCGCTGTAATGACTCGCCCTGTGCGCCATCTGCAAGTGCATTCCCCCCCATTTGAGGTACATAATTATTTCTGGCACCCCCCGTTAGACCACTGGTGCCCCATCAACGAACTTCTTGCTCTCCCATATGCCTGCCTATTAACTTTGGACCCCATGAGCCTCCCCCTTTGCATGCCGCGCCCCCTCTGTAACATATTGGCTCTGTTCGCAATGTCAGATGCTGCGCAGCGGAGCGGGCCCGCCCGGATACTCCCTCCTCACCTGTGGAGAGTACCCGGCTAGGCCTCTTTCTTGCCCCAGAGATGCGACCTTCCTCTCCATGTTCCGGCCGTCTGACTGCCGCTGCGCCGGAAGTGACGTCACGCGCGTCACCTGACTGGCCGGAAATGGGCGCGGAGGATGCGAGTCCGCAACCAGAGCCTGCTCTGGAAGTAGCAGCCTCCGACTGAGCCACCAATGACTGATGCGGTATTGTAAGCATCATAGGGCCTATAGGCCCCACTCCAGCGGAGGACTGCGCCACCAATGAGGCATCCGCACCGGGCGCTAGGGACCCGGTTGGATGGGCGGACATGCTAGGCCCTGGTTGATGAGGGGTGCTAGGCCCCGGGCATGCATTGGGCAATACTACTGGTTGTTGAGGGGCGCTAGGCCCCGGTTCCACCTGGGTTCCCACCGGGGGCAAAACGGCGGCCGTAAGTGCCTTAAACAGGCCCACAACGGCCGCCGCTGCCTCATGAGACATCCCGGAGGCCATGAGGGCCCCCAGGCCTGCCTCCAAAGCTCTATCAAGATTGGATGGGCCTGCGCTCCCTGCACCCGCCTGTCCCGCAACAATAACAGTACTGGGCCCGGCGGGCGCAGGATCAGGGGCTGGGGGACTGTGTATTACCAGACTAGGTGGTATAGCAGACAATACTGGCCTTGTTTCAGCAGGGGTTGGTGGCACCACATCCTCATCTTCTTCCTCTATTACAGGTGTACTCCTCAAGGATCTCCTAGGACTCCCTGAAGCGAATGGGCACCGCAGCACTTCTCCTGGACCGAGACATCTTCACTTGAAGTATGGCACAAACTTTCTTCTTGAAAAATCCCAGGTGGAAGAGGCCAGATTGTTCCAGAACTTCCCTTATATGAGGTAAGCCTAAGACCTCCCCTCACTTTGAAACATTGTTGCTACTACACTGCACTGGGATTTTCCACTAGCCTGTCAGCTCATCCCTTAACTCCATTACAGGAGACTCTGCTACCTTTCATTCCCCTTCTTTCCTAGGTTCTTTAGTCTATTCTGTTTATCTTGTTTAAGACTTTTCTGTAAAACTATTATATATGGTTTCCTTCCAAAGTTCTTTATATTCTTATCCCTTTATGTTTCATATTCTTATCCTATATGTAATTGTTTGTTTCATATTCTTATCCTATATGTAATTATTTTATATTGGAACAGGGAATAGGTTTACAGCCTGCTTGCCTGCATGATGTTTGTATATTTGGCCGGTTTCCAGGCCTTATTTCTTTTCTTGCAAAGCTTTATTTAGTACAGTGTGCAGAGTGTGTGTGGCCAGTAGCCAGGCCTCATTATTTCATAGAACTTCTTTCCATCAGGTGCTGGGCTTAGGACTCCCCTTTATTTCTACTGCACATTATATTACATTTAAACAAGTCTGTATTTGCTAAACTTGTTTTCTAGCTTGCCTACAATAGGTTTTTCCTTGTGTGTTTTATTATCTTAGTATGATGTCAGCCTTATGGTCTAGATTATATATAGTAATTTTAGGGCTGTGTCTCTCCTTTTCTAGCAGCCCCATCTGAGTGACCTATCTATTTATATAAAAAATCTCTCTTACTTAATGATATAAAATCCTTTATTCCGGACATGCCCTGGGTTTCCGGTGGAGGAGGAGCTACACAGGTGTTGCTCAGCTCGCACCTTCAGCCCTACACTCACTGGCGGTGGTTTTTTCGCGCCTCTCCCCAAGCTCTGGGGAAATTTTCTTTGGGCAGTTAAGGAAGACCTACTCTGGAACCCTATTCAGTGTTTTTCCAGCTCACTGATTTTTTTACCTCACTATTGCTACCTGGATTTGCCTCTCTGCCTGTAGCTGCCCGCTCTATTTTGTTTAATTCTGCCATACCCACATTACCTGAGCCCCAGCCCGAGGATACTTATCTACCCCTCTCTCCGAAGCCGTGCTAAGGTTCCTGGTGCTAACCCTCTCCCCCTTCCCTGTGTCTGCTGCCCCCACCAGATTAAATCGAAAGTCTGAACTACGCTTTCTCACCACAAAGGAGCTACCTGCCGTCTCACCGTTGTTGATCACCTTCCTCCCTCCCCCACCGGTGCTGCGTGGGAGGGAGCCAAGCCGAGGTCTTGATTTGGGGGCCCGGTCTTGAGGTTGCTTCTCGTCTTGCCGCCTGGTGTAGCGCTGCTCTCTCCCCTCCCACCGGTGCTGCGCGAGGGGAGCTGAGTGAGGTCATCATCCGAAGACGCGGAGCGCGAGTTCCGGTTCCTACTTGCATCAGGCTGCACTGCAGTGCTCTGGAGACCGAAGACGAGGCGGTGTGCGGCTGGACAGTCTGGGAAGGGGTGAGTCTTCTGTTGTTATCCTACATCTTCATTAAACTCTTTGATAGCACCAGCCGGTAGCCCTTGAGGAGGACTCTTAGAAGGAGAGAGTGGAGAAAACTCTAAAGGGGAAAAACTGGTTTCAAAGGGCTGGAGGCAGACGTCTGAGGAGAACTAACTGGGTATAATTCTGTCAGAATAAACTCACTTAACTTTTGTTCCTTGACACGGACAGTGAATATATTCCTACCTGGTGTTTGTAGCACAAATAAATCTTATTTGCATGATGGGTTAAGAACACTTGGAAAAAGAGTGAAATATCATATACAGGACTTTTTTGGTTTGGTATAGTATACCTATATACCTATATGCAAACTTAGGAGCCTTGGTTAGAACTGCTTATCTATGTCTTCTTGCTATAGTAATATTATTCCTAGCTGATTATATAGTATTTTTTTTCTTTTTTGTTACACCTTCAGCTGATTTACTGACACCACCAATGTATATATTTTGACCCTGCAAAAGGAAAAAGAAGAAAGACTTTTATTTTTTTGTTTTTTTCTTCCCTTACAGCAATTAAGATATAACTGGGTCTAGGTGTCCTGGCAGTGACTACAGACCCTAGGTCATTATATTAAGGTGTGCCTTACGTGATACAAGACCTTCTAGCTTAATTATTGAAAGATAGGCAACTTTATGGGTACCTAATGATCATTCTTACTTTTAAGTAATCTCCTAGGCTCCATATGGTATAAGTTTAAGATACCTTACTTTTTTATATTTATTTAGAAGCTGATAGTAGATAAGGCTGTTGTAACTGCATGTCCAACTTGTTTTTTTTTTTTTTCTTGATTGACAAAAATGCCTATATTGTTACTGGAATCTCCTTCATTATAGGTTTCATACTTCTCCTTTCTTTTTTTTGTGTGCAAGGGGCTTTTGACCAGTTGGGAGGGTGCAGGAAACAAAGGGAAGATTAACAACCAGTCTACAAATATCATGCCTCAAGGTTATATTTCTCAATTATACATAGCTCATTAATAATTTACCTTTGGTATTTGGAAGAGGAAAGGGAGGAAGAGAAAAAGAAAAAGGAATTACATATTTGTGTTTGCTTTAAACCTTAGGATATTCAGCTGTAGAAGTGTTAAAAACTACATTTTGGGTCTCTTTAATTAGTATAACTCGTGGGAACCTAGAGGACTAGTGCATAATATTTAAACCCCTCTTTTTCTTCCAAAAAAAAAAAATAGAGAACATATAAAACAGCCTGGGTAAGATACACCCCTCTCTTTCTCCCGTTCTCCTAAAAAGTATACCTGTTCTTATCCAAGTCTTCATTTGTGGCTCTCTCTTTTTTTTAGATAAGCCCTAGCATTTATCCCTTTCTTTAAAGGACTCAGACTGTCCACTAAATCATCGTTTTTTTTGCACTCCTTCTTAACTGATATAGAAGTAAGGAAAGAGTTTTTTGGTTTTCTTCCTGTTGCCCAGTGTCTCCTCGCATAGCTGTTCAGGAGAACATATTTCACTTATAATCACTATTTTCCCCATCACGTTATAATCCCACGGTGTAAATCACTTACACTTCCCCTTTTTCCCCTTTTTTTTTTTTCCCTTCTTCCCCCCTTCACATTAAAACTTAATGGGTATACACTACCCCCTCCTTTCTAATTAAAATCACGTATATTTCACTTTTTTTTTTTTCTCCCACGTCACTCCTTAATTCGGAGAATCACCTTAGAAGTTTTCCTAAATTCACTTTTTTTGTAGATGGATAAATTTCTTCACGGGCACTCTAACACTTCTCCTGCGACTATGACGGGGAGACAAAGAGATAAGAGGAACAAAATTGTTCCTGAAACCTCAATGGAGGTACATTCACCTACTCCCTCTGTACCTGGTACTTCTGAACTGCTGGACATACACATATTAGTCTCGAGAATCTCAGAGGCATTAACTCCTAAATTTGATTTATTAAAAGTAGAAATTAAACAAGATATTGCCTCTTTATCCAATGAAGTGAAGCAGTTTGCCTCTAGATTATCCGAGGCTGAACAGAGAAGGATCTGACTGCAAACTATACAGTTAATTGTGACTCCACAAATAAGATTCTGTTGAAAATGCAAAACAAAATTGATGATCTGGAGGACAGATCAAGGAGGAATAACCTCAGGATCATAGGGGTCCCGGAGGATAGGCAATTTGAGGACTTGTATAAGTTGATAACTGTCACACTTCCTCGTCTACTCCAGATTCCAGAAAGCTACCCACCTATTATTGTTGAAAGAATTCACAGGATAGGTACAATTGACACAAATAGAACTAATACAAAAACAAGACCAATTATAGCAAAGTTTTTGAATTTTCAACAGAAAATTACTTTTCTTCAGGCCTTCCGCAAGCATCAACCCATTTTTATAGGTGATGCAAAAATCTACCTGTTTCAAGATTATTCAGCTAGTACTTCCACTAAGAGGAGGGAGCTAGCCCCACACTGCACAAATTTTATCAAGAAAGGAGTCCAAGCAACTTTGCTGTACCCAGCCAGGTTGAAACTTACGATAGATGGACACGTACATTTCTTTGATACAGCACGAGAGGCTACCAAATTCTACTCAGAATTTTTCCCCTCAGATTAAAAATTAAGAGAAGATAAAACAAGACAGGGATAATATGTACTGGTTTATGAAGGAATTGGTTTTGTTTAGGGTTAAGATTGGAAGAGAGGATAAGGGGCTCTTAGATGCTTGCCATCCAGGGGCATATGGGATGGTAATTGGGGAACATGGTATTTTTTTTTTTTTTTTTTTCTTCTTTCTTCTTCTTTCCGAGTCTCCTCTGAAAAATGGCTGGGGGGGGTAACCTAAAGTTGACCTCCTGGAATATAGGTGGTTTAACCTCGCCTATAAAACGAAAGGCAATACTTTCCCAATTAAGAAAAAACAACACTGACATCGCCTTTTTACAAGAGACGCATCTGAAACCTGAAGAGGTATAAAAACTTAAGACCTCTTGGGTCAAGGAAGTTCTTTTCTCTTCTACCACAAAAAGAAAAAGCGGAGTGGCGATCCTCTTGGGGAAGAAGCTCTCTTACGAGGTAATTCAGGTAGATACGGATCAAGAGGGGAGATATCTGATGGCTAAAATCAAAGTTTTAAAAACGTTGTACACATTTTGTAACGTATATGCCCCCAACGTGTTTAGCCTCCCATTCTGGGAAACGTTACAAAATAAGCTTCTTTTATTCTCAGAAGGGTATTTAATACTTGGAGGCGACTTCAACATGGCCCCTCAGTATCCGGTCGATAGGCTTAGGCAAAGCTCTGCTCTTCATAAAACCAAAAGAGACAATCTAGAGTCAAAGATGTTCACAAAGTTGTTTACCAACTTAAAACTTTGCGATATCTGGAGGATCCAAAACCCTGATCAAAGGGAGTTTACATGCCATTCCAGGGCACATAAAACTCTCTCAAGAATAGATCTAATTCTGCTGGATGAAAGAGTATGTAAAACGAAGTTGATGGCTGGAATTTTACCCATCACCATCTCAGATCACGCCCCGACCACTCTCGACATTCAATTTAACTCTCTAAGTGGCAGGAACCCCGTTTTTTTTTTCCACGTTTCCTAGCAACTGACCTTAAATTCAAAAATTGGCTTATCTCTAGATTCCGTGAATATGTATCTTTCAACCAAGAACACACTTCACAGCCCGCTTTATTTTGGGAGACTGCCAAGGCAGTTCTCCGTGGGGAAATTCTAGCCTATTCCATTTCTAGATCAAAAAAACTCAAAAGAAGGGAAAATGAAGCATTAAAGGCAGTCATAAATGCATACAACCGTTATATTTTTCAAAAAACTTCTGAAAATTGGTCTAGATACATTAAGGCATTAGCTGTCAGGGACTCTTTTTTACTTTATAAATCGACCCAGAGAGATCTCAGGCTACGTGCCAAGCTATACCGCTATGGCAACAAAACTGGCAAGCTTTTGGCAAATTTGGTTAAGGCAGACAGATCTTCTTCTATTATAAAGTCTATCACCTCGGGTTCTAAATCTCTTACCTCCCCAGAAGAAATATGTAAGGAATTTGAAGATTATTATAAGATATTGTACTCCCATAAGGTCTCCAACTTTATTCAGAGAGAAGATTTCTGGAATAAAATAGTGGTACCAACTTTAACCCCCGACTTAATAGAAACATTACAATCTCCAATCTCTGAAACAGAAGTCTCTACAGCAATCCAAAGGCTAGCCCTTAATAAAGCTCCGGGACCGGATGCGCTCCCGAATGAATTTTACAAAATACTTGCACCAGAAATAACATGCTATTTAACCTCACTCTTTAATGATATCTATATCACTGGTAGTAGCCCCACTAAAGAATTCGTCGCATCATATACAACTCTCATACTTAAGCAGGGGAAAGAACCAAACAAAAAGGAATCATACAGGCCCATTGCACTCCTAAACACAGACTACAAGCTCTTCACAGCTATCATAGCACATAGACTTCAATTATTTCTTCCCACTATTATACATAAGGATCAAGCTGGTTTTATTTTGAAGCGAAACTCTTCAGCTAAGATAAGAGAGGTTTTCTTGACTATAGAATATTTTAAGAAGATGGAGGAGTCGGGAGGGCTGGGGGGGGAGGACACCCCTGACAGAGCAATTATTTCTATAGATGCTGAAAAGGCGTTTGATTCGGTACATCATGATCATCTGTCCTTTACAATACAGCAGTTCGGTATAGGAGGTAATATGCTTCGTCTATTTAATAATTTATATAGGAATGCCTCCACGAAAATCTTAGTAAATGGTGATATGACTCAGGATATAAGACTCGAAAGGGGAACCAGGCAGGGGTGTCCTCTCTCCCCTCTCCTCTTCGATATGGCTATTGAGCCTCTTGCCCTACAGATTAGACATCAACTGCAAGGGATCAAAATAAAAGATAAAGAACTGCAAATCGCACTATACGCGGACGACGTATTGGTATATATGTCGGACACAGCTAGGAACATCCCTAAACTTCTTGAAATTGTGGAACAGTTTGGCTAATTTTCTGGCTATAAGGTGAACATCTTAAAGTCTGAACTATGTTGGCTTAAACAAACCAAAGATTAATGCGAAAATATTCCGTTCTCCATAGTTCAGGATGCTTTTAGATACCTAGGCATCTGGATCTCTCCTAACCCCAAAGCTTGGTATGATTTAAACATTGTTCCCGTTCTTAATAAAGTTAAACAAGCCTTTAAAAACTGGCAGAATCTCCCGTTGTCTTTATCAGGACGAATAGCACTCTATAAAATGTCTTTGTTACCTAAACTTTTATATGTACTTCAGAACACTCCACTTGTCTTGAAAACGAAAGATATATCATCCTTTAACTCCGCTCTTCGCTCTTTCATCTGGCAGAATAGGAAACCAAGGATTTCATTGTCTAAGTTGGTGCTCCCCACAGAATATGGGGGACTTTCCTTACCCGATATTCGACTGTACAACATAGTGTTCCAGGCCAGAGTAGCTATGGACTGGCTAGCTAACTCTAATTATGTAACAAGCTTTGAACTGGAAAGTAACATAGCCTCCCCATGCTCCCTGATAGCCTCACTACACTGCAAAAATAATATACTACCGCCTGAAATAAAAAAGATAAAAACTATCTATAACCCAATTCAGATGTGGAAGAAGTTATGTTCTTTGTCACATACTGAATTTAGGACTTCGAAGTATTTACCATTTTTAAATAACCCACAATTTCAACCTGGGATACAATCTGCCCTCTTCACTAAATGGAAATCGATGGGCCTTATAAATATTTCTCAGATGTTAGACTTCGAAAGAAGGTGCATTAAAACATTTGACTCACTTAAAGAGGAATATCACCTCTCAAATAAAAAAATTTACGCTTACCTTCAAGCGAGACACTTTGCTCTTCAATTAACAAATGACCTTGGTTGGGATTGGTCTTTAGGTATTCTTGAAAATTGGCTCACACTAGTCAGGAGTGGCATAACTTCGATATCATATATTTATCAAAAAATGATCTCTCTTAAAGGCCCAGACATAATAGAAAAGTTGCAGGCCAAGTGGGCAGAAGCTCTACTGGAAACTTCATTAGAGGCAACTATAGTAACCTCATCATGTAAAGCAATCTCGCGCGCTACTCTCTCTGCCTCTTGGCGTGAGGCACATGTAAAACTACTCCACATGACATATTTTACTCCAGAAAAAGGGACTAAATGCCGGAATGCAAGTTTTAATAAATGCCCAAAATGTTCATATATATCGGCTAGCCTTATTCACATGTTTTGGTATTGTCCAAAAATTAGAAACTTTTGGCTAAAGATACAGTATTGGTTAAGTAAAACGGTGGGTGTTCCTTCTTTGACATTATCTTCTTCAAATATAATTTTCCCTCTCACAGAACTAGGCCTGTCTCAGGATAAACTTAAAACCGTTACCTTGGTAATACTGGCGACTAGATATTTAATTTTGAAAAAATGGAAGCTGAAAGCAACCCCGAGTATCTCAGAGGTTAAAAATTGTTTAAAAAAGCAATGTATTATCGAACAATATGATACTGATTTACAAAGTGACCTAGACGTGAAGAGCTTTTTCTCCAAGTGGTCGAACTTCATTAAAGCTTTATCTCCTAGCGAGATTGAATACTTAATATACCCTTTTAAAGATACGGAAATGGTCCTTTTGGGAGTGTGGTGACCCTCCCCAGCCAAAATGCAAAAATTCAAAAATTATAGTCATGTATCTTAATTTTGTATTTAATTTTTCTTTTTTTTTTTTTTTATTGTTTATTTATCTATCTATTTATTTTCTCCTTTTTTTCTTTGTGAGTGCTTAGTTGTTTTCTTTTACCTACCCAAAATAAAAAAAAATAAAAAATATAAAAAATCCCAATTAGGTGTACAAATATTTCATATAAGGGGATCAGTAAGTTGATATATGAAACGTGAAATTTTTGATTTAAAACTGCCTTGTTCTGAACATTTTATGTTTTACCTGGCCCTGCATGGCATAAAGAGGTTGAATTCATTTGATTGTACACTTTCTTGGTTATAAATAAATATTTAAAAAAAAAAAAAAAATCCTTTATTCCTTGCAGTAAGCTGCTGTGGAGCAGTGGTATGTTCTTGGGCTTGCAAACATGAGGTCAGCAGTTTGAATCCACCCTATATGTAGCTATATTTATGTTGTGTGTATATGTACATATTTATGTGTATGTGTATTCCTGTACATGTTTTTATGTATGCAATGCATGTGTAGGTGAATATATGCATGAGTGTGTGTATATACACGTTTAGGTGTATACATGTACATGTTTTTATGTATACATATGTATGTATATATACACGTGTGTATTTTGTCTCTTATGGCTTGGTTTCGAGTATATAGGAGCTTGTTTCACTTAAATAGTAATATACGTCCAGAGGTTAATGCCACTTGTCATTGTTTTTATGCACATATATACAGATTCTTTTTGGAAGCTTGTATTGCAAAGGCTATTCATTCTAAATTGCTCTTAATACATCTCTATCAGAGCGCAGTTTTAAATTCCATACAAATTTTCCATAATATATATATATATATATATATGTATATACACATTCAACTGCTTCAGGTTTATTGAATATAAGGAGATGATCCTGTATTAGGCTATGTATTTAAACCTATATTAGGGCTTTATTTTATTTTTTTGCCTTTATGAGCCTATATTATAAGTTCTTTGGCCTGTTTTCAGGCTATATATTTTAGGCTATATTTATATAGTAATTTTAGCCAGTATTATGGCTATATTCGATATAAGCCGGTATATAAGGTTTTCCTGAATATAGTTGATCTGCCTAATTGAGGCTTCATTGTATAATAAGCTTGTATTAGGATACTTTGAATATAAGTATATTAGGCTATATTATATAAATGAACCCTTATTAAAGGGACACTCTATACCAGAATTGTTATTGTTTAAAAAGATAGATAATCCCTTTACTACCCATTCCCCAGTTTTGCACATCCAACAATAATAAGTTGCTTATTAATGCTAGGGAAATTCTATATGCACTCACTCACATTATTAGCACAGCTCCGCCACCCGCTCTGCAATTTCAATACAGAGAAACACAAGGTGACATATTCTCAGACGTGTCAAAACCTTGCACAGGCGCCTAGTGGATAATGTCTGCCATATTGGTACCTGGGTTCTTATGCAAGATAGGGCTAGGTGATCAGGTACCCACAGAGTGGGTTTGGAAATCAGGATTACTTTGTGAATCAATTGCAGGCAAACAGTAAGTTATTACAAAGTATGTGACATTAATAAGTGTCTTAATTTTAAACATTTTATCTATTTTATGAACTTTGTTTTTTGAGTTCAGTGTCCCTTTAAAGGGGCATTGAACACTTTGAGATAATAATATAAAATGATAAATCATTTATAATTAAAAAAAGTCTGCTATATACTTTCATTGTTTATTGTGTCCCCCTTTCCTGCAATTCCATTCTGAAATTCTGAGTTTTTCAGTTCCTGTTAGAATTGGAAGTGCAGAACACTGTTATATTCCACACAGTCATTGGCTGCACACTCTAGTGACCTATTTAAAACAGTCCCTGATTGGGCACAGCAGAGAAGGTAACCTAAGTTACAACATGGCAGCTTCCATTGTTTTATAGGCACTAAAACATTACACTTATTTTGTCAATGTTTAAACATCTATTTAAACTTTTAAAAATACTGTTACATGTTAATACATGTTATTCTCAGACTAATATTTTCTATGAATGCAACATTTTATTTAGCATTTATGTAGTGTTTAATGTCCCTTTAAGCTATATGATATAATAGTCTGTATTAGGTTTTTCAAATATATATATTATCCCTTCTTAGGCTTTTTCTATATAACTATATTTTAAGCCTGTTTTAGGCTATTTTAAATCTAGCTATATTAAGCCTGTATTAATTTGTGCGGCGGTATCTGTTTACCGCTATTTAAATATCCGATAATAATAATAAAAATAAGGCTCTATTAATTCATCTATTAAGGCTATATTCTGTAACTATTTTAAGCCTGTATTAAGGCTCTATTAAATATAACTTTATTTAGCCTGCGTTTAGGCCATACGAAATTCAAATTTTAGCCTGTTAAACTTTTCCTTCTTCCAAAGAGGTCTTTTTTGCTTACATTTTTTGACCTTTGCTGTCGCCCAATAAGTAAATCCTTTCCCCCTCTTTTGATGTGGATCATAAACCCTCTCAACACACTCCAGAACTGTCTCCCATACTTCAGTCTCTTTCAGCCCAGTATCGATGTCACTTTCGCCCTCAAGCGGCTTTGAAAGGCCTCATGCCCCTCTCCTGGGCATCTCACTTAGGAGTATTGTTTAATCTTTTCTGTACTAACCAGCTTCTTTATTAGTACTCTTCTAATCCTTTTACCTATTCTTTCCCTTGGAGGGATAGTCTAGTCGAAGGTGAATATTGGATTGGTTTTGGCTATACTATCTCTTTAATGTATTTTGTCTATCTCCTCCGGTGCTGTGCTGAGAGTCCATGCGGACGCGTGCCTGACCAGTGACTAGCTCCGGTCGGTCATGCGAGCCGCTGCTCAGCGCGACTCTGGTTTCTCATTATGGTTTTATTTACTTAACTTTCCTAGTTTTATTCTTCCTTTGAAAATGTCTTTTCCTTGTGTATTTCTCTTTTCTATCCTCTTCCTTCTTCTAAGTATTTTTTTGCCTTTGAAAGTTTGTATCAGCCATGGCCAACGTATTAAATCATCATTAAGCCCTTTTCAGAAGTATCCACTAATTCCTATGAGACTTGTTCTAAACTCTGTAGCTCAATATCAGAATCTCTTGTATCCTCGCAATTGGTTTGTGAAGACCCTATATCTCCCAGTCTCACATAGAGGCATAACTCCAGCTCGAAGGCTGTTAGCCCCTTCCCCGGGCTTTTCACATAGGGGTGATAGAACCTCCTCCCCAGATGTAAAATGGGGTCTAAAGAACCCTCCTTCCCCAGGGTTTTCAAGAGGGACATCAGAGCTTCGACTCTGAAAGTTTTTTGAAATTGTTCATTTTGTTTTGAAATTTTTTATGTAAGTGCTTTAAAAATGCAAAATATGAAGCCTCCTGTCTTGCCATAAAATTCAGATTATTATAGCCTATGGTGAATAAATAATCTTGATTTTATTAAAGACAGGAGGTGAATATTTTCCCACCCCTCTTTTCCCTCCCAATATATATTAATAAGATTTTGTTTTGTGGAAATTTTATCTAAATGATGTTATTGCTGTTGATTTTCCTTTACTGGGATTGTTGTTACTTTGCGTTTTTTCTCTTTTCAGTGACTGTGGATTTTATGTTCTCCCTTATCTACGGACCAGGTCATCTGTTGTTTCTCCATTTCTGGGTATCGCTGTTCCATATTGGTCTAGGATGGATATTTTGGAGTTTGTTTTCTTCATGATTGGTTCCGCTGTCTTATGATCAAAGAAAAGAGGAAGTGCTGGACTTGTTCATTACAGTTTATTAGACTGCTGTGTGCTGATTGGTGCAGTCTTGTTACTATGCTATTATTATTTTTTTTTATGTTTTCTTTGCTGCTGTTTGGATTCAGTAAAGATTTGATGCAAAATATTCGCCTCCTGTCTTTAATAAAATCAAGATTATTTATTCACCATAGGCTATAATAATCTGAATTTTGCGGTATAAGTGAAAAAGCAGCGTTAAGGCTCTTTTTCACTACTGCTGGTATTACAAGTTTTGGCTGTAATGCAACGTAACTACCGCAGCTTTCAAAAAGTCCTTGTTCAATGGGACTTCCACAGCGCCGGTATTATGAGTCTGCCTGGGAGGCCAAAAAGTGAGCGGTACAGCCTATACCAGATCCATACTGTAAACTGAAAGTCAGTACTTATAGGTTTTACGCTTCAAAGCTGTAACATAAAACTTATAACTAAAGTGCTAAAAAGTACACTAACACCCATAAACTACCTGTTAACCCCTAAATTCAGACCCTCCCGCATTTAAATAATAAAATAAAATTATTAACCAATAATCTAAAGCTCCGGACATCGCCGCCACTATAATAAACATATTAACCCCTAAACCGCTGTACTCCCGCATCGCAAACACTAGTTAAATATTATTAACCCCTAATCTGCTGTCCCTAATATCGCCGCAACCTAAATTACTGTTATTAACCCCTAATCTGCTACCCCCAAAATTGCCGCCACTATACTAAAGTTATTAACCCCTAAACCTAACCCTAAGTCTAACCCTAACCCTAACACCCCCTAACTTTAATATAATTAAAATAAATCTAAATAAAACCTACTATTAATAACTAAATAATTCCTATTTAAAACTAAATACTTACTTGTAAAATAAACCCTAAGCTAGCTACAATATAACTAATAGTTACATTGTAGCTATCTTAGGTTTTATTTTTATTTCACAGGCAAGTTTGTATTTATTTTAAGTAGGTAGAATAGTTAGTAAATAGTTATTAACTATTTACTAACTACCTAATTAAAATAAATATCTAACCTGTCTTACACTAACACCTAACCTTACACTACAATTAAATAAATTACATCAATTAAATACAATTAACTCAATTACAAACCCCCTCTAAATTACACAAAATAAAAAGAAATGATCAAATATTTAAACTAATTACACCTAATCTAATAGCCCTATCAAAATAAAAAAGCCCCCCCAAAATAAAAAAAACCTAGCCTAAACTAAACTGCATATAGCCCTTAAAAGGGCCTTTTGCTGTTCATTGCCCCAAAGAAATCAGCTCTTTTACCTGTAAAAAAAAATACAAACAACCCCCCCAACAGTAAAACCCACCAACCACACAACCAACCTTCCCAAATAAAAAAAACTATCTAAAAACCTAAGCTCCCCATTGCCCTAAAAAGGGCATTTGTATGGGCATTGCCCTTAAAAGGGCATTTAGCTCTTTTTCCATCAAAACCCTAATCTAAAAAAAAAAACCACCCAATAAACCCTTAAAAAAAACTAACACTAACCCCCGAACATCCACTTACAGTTTTTGAAGACTCGACATCCATCCTCAACGAAGCGGCAGAAGTCTTCATCCAAGCGGCAAGAAGTCCTCAACGAAGCCGGCAGAAGTCTTTATCCAAGCGTGCCGAAGTCTTCATCCAAGCCGGCAGAAGTCTTCATCCAGACGGTCTCTTCTATCTTCATCCATCCGGCACGGAGCGGCTCCATCTTCAAGACATCCGACGCAGAGCATCCACTTCTTATGACGGGGACTGAAGTATGAAGGTTCCTTTAAGGGACGTCATCCAAGATGGCGTCCCTTGAATTCCGATTGGCTGATAGAATTTTATCAGCCAATTGGAATCAAAGGATAAAAAATCCTATTGAGCTTCAATCCTATTGGCTGATCCAATCAGTCAATAGGATTGAGCTGGCATTCTATTGGCTGTTCCAATCAGATTTTTTCACCTTCAATTCCGATTGGCAAATCGGAATTCAAGGGACGCCATCTTGGATGACATCCCTTAAAGGAATCTTCATTCTTCGTTAGCTGTGGAAAAAAGAGGATGCTGTGCGCTGGATGTCTTGAAGATGGAGCCGCTCCCTGCCGGATGGATGAAGATAGAAAGTGCCATCTGGATGAAGACTTCTGCCGGCTTGGATGAAGGCTTTGGCCCGCTTGGATGAAGACTTCTGCCGGCTTCATTGAGGACTTCTTGCCGCTTGGATGAAGACTTTTGCCGCTTCGTTGAGGATGGATGTCGGGTCTTCAAAAACTGTAAGTGGATCTTTGGGGGCTAGTGTTAGGTTTTATTAAGAGTCTATTGGGTAGTTTTTATTTTTAGATTAGGGTTTGGGCGGAAAAAGGGCTAAATGCCCTTTTAAGGGCAATGCCCATCCAAATGCCCTTTTCAGGGCAATGGGGAGCTTAGGGAGAACTTGAGAACTTCTTGCTGCTTGGATGAAGACTTTTGCCGCTTCGTTGAGGATGGATGTCGGGTCTTCAAAAACTGTAAGTGGATCTTTAGGGGTTAATGTTAGGTTTTATTAAAGGTTTATTGGGTGGGTTTTATTTTTAGATTCGGGTTTGGGCGGAAAAAGAGCTAAATGCCCTTTTAAGGGCAATGCCCATCCAAATGCCCTTTTCAGGGCAATGGGGAGCTTAGGTTTTTTAGATAGTCTTTTATTTGGGGTGGTTGGTTGTGTGGGTGGTGGGTTTTACTGTTGGGGGGTTGTTTGTATTTTTTTTACAGGTAAAAGAGCTGATTTCTTTGGGTCAATGCCCTGCAAAAGGCCCTTTTAAGGACAATTGGCAGTCTAGTTTAGGCTAGGGTTTTTTTTATTTGGGGGGGGGCTTTTTTATTTTGATTGGGCTATTAGATTAGGTGTAATTAGTTTAAATATTTGATAATTTGTTTTTTATTTTGTGTAATTTAGTGTTTGTTTTTTGTAATTTAGTTAATTGTATTTAATTAATGTAATTTATTTAATTGTAGTGTAAGTGTTAGTGTAAGACAGGTTAGGTTTTATTTTACAGGTAAGTTTGTATTTATTTTAACTAGGTAGCTAGTAAATAGTTAATAACTATTTACTAACTAGTCTACCTAGTTAAAATAAATAAAAACTTGCCTGTGAAATAAAAATAAAACCTAAGATAGCTACAATGTAACTATTAGTTATATTGTAGCTAGCTTAGGGTTTATTTTACAGGTAAGTATTTAGTTTTAAATAGGATTTATTTAGTTATTAATAGTAGGTTTTATTTAGATTTATTTTAATTATATTAAAGTTAGTGGGTGTTAGGGTTAGGTTTAGGGGTTAATAACTTTAGTATAGTGGCGGCGACGTTGGGGGCGGCAGATTAGGGGTAATAAGTGTAGGTAGGTGGCAGCGACATTGGGGGTGGCAGATTAGGGGTTAATAAGTGTAGGTAGGTGGCGGTGACATTGGGGACGGCAGATTAGGGGTTAATTAGTGTAGGTAGGTGGCGGCGACATTGGGGGCGGCAGATTAGGGGTTAATAAGTGTAGGTAGGTGGCGGCGACATTGGGGGCAGCAGATTATGGGTTAATAAGTGTAGGTAGGTGGCGGTGACATTGGGGACGGCAGATTAGGGGTTAATAAGTGTAGGTAGGTGTCGGCAATGTCGGGGGCGGCAGATTAGCGGTTAATAAGTGTAATGTAGGTGTCGGCGATGTCGGGGGCAGCAGATTAGGGGTTAATAAGTGTAGGTAAGTAGCAACAACATTATGGGGCGGGAGATTAGGGGTTAATAAGTGTAATGTAGGTGGAGGCGATATCGTGGGTGGCAGATTAGGAGTGTTTAGACTTAGGTTTTATGTTAGGATGTTAGATTTAAACATAACTTTTCTTTTCCCATAGGAATCAATGGGGCTGCGTTACAGAGCTTTACACTCCTTTATTGCAGGTGTTAGGCTTTTTTTTAGCCGGCTCTCCCCATTGATGTCTATGGGGAAATCGTGCACGAGCACCTAAAACCAACTCACCGCAGCTCACCGCAGCGCTGGTATTGGAGTGCGTTATGGAGCTCAATTTTGCTTTACATTGAAATATTGCCTGCTAATGCCGGGTTTATGAAAACCTGTAATAGCAGCGCTGTAGGGAGGTGAGCGGTGACAATAACTTGCAAGTTAGTACCGAGCAGCTCTTACCACAAAACTCGTAATCTAGCCGACAGTTTGCTGTGAAAAAATAAAGAAATAGAGACTGACTATATTTTGCAACTATTTTGATGATCACAAAGTTTTGAAAACCCCAAAAAATCTTTCTGTCAGCCAATCGGAATTAAAGAATAAAAAATATTATTGGCTGATGCAATCAGCCAATAGGCTTGAGCTTCAATCCTATTGGCTGATCCATTCAGCCAATAGAACTTAGCTGGCATTCTATTGGCTGTTCCAATCAGCCAATAGAATGCAAGCTCAATCCTATTGACTGATTGGATCAGCCAATAGGATTGAAGCTCAATCCTATTGGCTGATTGCATCAGCAGATAGGATTTTTTCACCTTTAATTCCAATTGACTGATAGAATTCTATCAGCAAATTGGAATTCATGGGACGCCATCTTGGATGACATCCCTTAAAGGAACCTTCATTCTTCGTTAGCTGTGGAAAGAAGAAGATGCTCCGCGCCGGATGTCTTGAAGATGGAGCCGCTCCGCACCGTATGGATGAAGATAGAAGATGCCGTCTGGATGAAGACTACTGCCAGCTTGGATGAAGACTTCGACCCGCTTGGATGAAGACTTCTGCCGGCTTCATTGAGGACTTCTTGCCGCTTGGATGAAGACTTTTGCCGCTTCGTTGAGGATGGATGTCGGGTCTTCAAAAACTGTAAGTGGATCTTCGGGGGCTAGTGTTAGGTTTTATTAAGAGTCTATTGGGTAGGTTTTATTTTTAGATTAGGGTTTGGGCGGAAAAAGGGCTAAATGCCCTTTTAAGGGCAATGCCCATCCAAATGCCCTTTTCAGGGCAATGGGGAGCTTAGGTTTTTTAGATAGGTTTTTATTTGGGGTGGTTGGTTGTGTGGGTGGTGGGTTTTACTGTTGGGGGGTTGTTTGTATTTTTTTTTAAGGTAAAAGAGCTGATTTCTTTGGGGCAATGCCTTGCAAAATGCCCTTTTAAGGGCTATTGGCATTTTAGTTTAGGCTAGGGTTTTTTTATTTGGGGGGAGGGCTTTAGGGTTTTTTATTTTTTGGGGGGGGCTTTTTATTTTGATAGGGCTATTAGATTAGGTGTAATTAGTTTAAATATTTGATCATTTGTTTCTTATTTTGTGTAATTTAGTGTTGTTTTTTTGTAATTTAGTTAATTGTATTTAATTAATGTAATTTATTTAATTGTAGTGTAAGGTTAGGTGTTAGTGTAAGACAAGTTAGGTTTTATTTTACAGGTAAGTTTGTATTTATTGTAACTAGGTAGCTAGTAAATAGTTATTAACTATTTACTAACTAGTCTACCTAGTTAAAATAAATACAAACTTGGCTGTGAAATAAAAATAAAACCTAAGATAGCTACAATGTAACTATTAGTTATATTGTAGCTAGCTTAGGGTTTATTTTACAGGTAAGTATTTAGTTTTAAATAGGAATTATTTAGTTAATAGTAGGTTTTATTTAGATTTATTTTAATTATATTAAAGTTAGTGGGTGTTAGGGTTAGGTTTAGGGGTTAATAACTTTAGTATAGTGACGACGACATTGGGGGTGGCAGATTAGGGGTTATTAAGTGTAGGTAGGTGGCAGCGACATTGGGGGATGGCAGATTAGGGGTTAATAAGCGTCGGTAGGTGGTGGCGACATTGGGGTGGTAGATTAGGGGTTAATAAGTGTAGGTAGGTGGCGGCGACATTGGGGGTGGCAGATCATGGGTTAATAAGTGTAGGTAGGTGGCGGCGACATTGGGGGCGGCAGATTAGGGGTTAATAAGTGTAGGTAGGTGGTGGCGATGTCGGGGGCAGCAGATTAGGGGTTAAAAAGTGTAATGTAGGTGTCAGCGATTTCGGGGGCAGCAGATTAGGGGTTAATAAGTGTAGGTAGGTAGCAACAACATTATGGAGCGGGAGATTAGGGTTTAATAAGTGTAATGTAGGTGGCGGCGATGTCGATTAGGAGTGTTTAGACTCGGGGTTTATGTTAGGGTGTTAGATTTAAACATAACTTTTGTTTCCCCATAGGAATCAATGGGGCTGCGTTACAGAGCGTTACGCTCCTTTATTGCAGGTGTTAGGCTTTTTTTTAGCCGGCTCTCCCCATTGATGTCTATGGGGAAATTGTGCACGAGCACGTAAAACCAACTCACCGCAGCTCACCGCAGTGCTGGTATTGGAGTGTGGTATGGAGCTCAATTTTGCTTTACGCTGCAATATTGCCTGCTAATGCCGGGTTTATGAAAACCTGTAATAGCAGCGCTGTAGAGAGGTGAGCAGTGACAATAACTTGCAAGTTAGTACCGAGCAGCTCTTACCACAAAACTCGTAATCTAGCCGACAGTTTGCTGTGTAAAAAATAATAAAATAGAGACTGACTATATTTTGCAACTATTTTGATGATCACAAAGTTTTGAAACCCCAAAAAAATCTTTCATGATTCAGACACTGCATGCAATTTTAAACAAATTTATAATTTACTTTAAGTATAACATTTTCTTCATTCTCTTGATGTCTTTTAATAAACTCAGGAGTGTGCACATGTCTGGAGAACTATATGGCAGCAGTTTTGCAAGAAAGTTATCCATTTGCATAAGCACTAAATAGCAGCACTATTTCCTGCTCAATACATCTACCTAGGTATTTCTTCAACAAAGAATACCATGAGCATGAAGCAAATTTGATAATAGAAATACACTGAATACTTTTTTAAAATTGTATGCTCTGTCTGAATCAAAAAAGAAAAGGTTGGGGTTTCATATCCCTTTAAAGTCAGTCCGTTCCTGCTTACATCATGTACTAATATTCTGTTTTTTTACATTCTCTATTCATTTTAAGACCAACTACACAAGACTGTCTCAGAAGCTAACCAATAAACACATTCAGAAAGATAGGAATTTAACCCCATATCAGCTCTGGACCAGTAATGCACTACTGGTCATTGCTGAATATAATTGCTCAGCCAATCAGAGATAGCATGTGTGTGTCTCTGTCAGGTAACTCAAGATTGGCAGTGCATTACAAATCCCAGAACTGACTTTAAGGGGATATAAAAACCCCAAAACTTTATTTTCTGATTCAGACAGAGCATACAGTTTTTGTTAAAGAAATACCTAGGTAGGTGATCCAGGAAAAGCAGTACCAAGGGTCAGTCCAGGGGTGAAGCCAGTCTCTAAAACTTTAGCAAGCCAAGATAATTTCCAGACAGACAGTAAATGGTATCCAGCCAAGGGGAAAACAAAAGCAAGTCAGTTGACAAAGCCAAGTCGGTAACAGTTAGCAAGAACAACGATTAGCGCACCCAATTCCAATGAGAAGACTAATGATACAAGGGAAGAGAACACAAAGCTCTAACGGAATATAAAGGGGAAAAGTAAGCTAAAAAAAACCCTATCATCAGCAGTGCACTAATGCCGAACCCAACTTCAGATAGCACAATGATAGTATGTCTTAAAGTAAAAGCAGCTAGGGAAAAAGGAGAAGGGTAAAAAATAGTGTGCCTGATATCACAGTAAGTAGCAAGCTATGAGACTACTCCCCAAAAAAGAAGACCCACTGGGGCCTCAAGCAGGTTTAGAAAGGTAGTAGGCATGAAACTATGAAACCAAAGTGGGTGCATGGACATTTCACACCGGGAACCAAGATCTGTCCACAATTGAATAGCCCATCAAATGAACTTTAAAACTTAGCCAATGAAGGGAGAGTCAAATATTTTAAAGACTTCATATTCAGGATGACCATAGAAATGAACTGGGGCCGGAAGACATAGATAAGAAGTGTAACGATAGATGATGTATGGTTTTAGTAGGCTGATATGAAAAACTGAGGCAATACGTAGGTAGGTACGTACTTATGTAGTGCCAGTCTGTAAGAGTTTATATGTTGAAGAATATTATATGGACCAATGTAGCATGGTCCCAGTTGACATAAGGGATGTTTTAATGAATATTTTGGGTGAGGGACTCTGCATCAGTCTTTGAAATATATGTATCTAGACTGACATGTAGAACCGAACTAATAGAGTGTCAGTGTTTAGATTGATATTGAGCCTAACAGTCAGTGCCAGTTACTCCAGAGGAAGAGGTACTCAGGGGAAACACTCTGGGATGAGACTTTAAGGCTGCTTGAAAAAGAGAGTATTTCAGTGAAGAGTGCCAGTGAGAGTTCCTGGCCAATTCTGCCAGCGGCAGTAATTCTGCCCAATGTGAGTGTTCATGGCTGATAAAAGTTTGCAGGTAATTTTTTATGTCTTAGTTTATTCTTTTAGCCCATTTCTATAGAGGTGCTATCCAGATATACTTCTAAAATAAAAAATAAATTGATTATTCGGTTCTCTACAGAGAGCTATTTTCAAATCACTGAAGGCTTCTTGAGTGGCTAAAGGCCAACTCTTGCAATAAGCTCCATTTTTGGTAAGTGCCACAGTGGAAGAAGCAATTTTAGAGAGGTTCCTGATAAATTTGCGGTAATAGTAGACAAAGCAAAGTAAGCAGTGGCTTGTGGATAATGCAACATTGCAAAAACATTATAAAAGTCCATAGAAATACCATCTTTGGAAATGATGTACCACAGGACGTTAATCTGAGACTTTTCAAATTCACATTTTTTTGAGTTTTGCATAAAATAAATTGCTTTGTAGTCTAGCCAGTACTATAGATACATAAGTTCAATGTTCCTCAAGATTTTAGAAAAAAAAAATTGTATGTCACCTGAATATTATGAGAAATTTGTATAGCAAATCATGGAAGATGTTGTTAACTAGGGCCTCAAATACTGGAGGGGTGTTGCACAGCCCAGAGGGCTGGGTATATACATACAAGGCTATATGCTCCCTGTAAATACAGTTTTGTAAAGATTTTGGAGTTTTGCAGATAATCAAACAAGTCAGATATTAAGGGCAAAGGATACTGATTATTTACTGTAATATGGTTAAGAGCTTGGTAATTGAAAATCCTGCTCCTGCAGGATAGTAGGAAGGTTGAATTTTAATCGTTGGATATATTTTCCTTGATATAGTTCAAGGTCTCTGCTTTAGAAAAAGGATGTGTGTATCACTTGGTAATTGGAGCCCCAGGCAGAAGATACATCTTTCAATCTAATTGTTGGTGAGGTGGTAGTTGTTCTGGTCCTTTTTTTTGTAAAGTCATCTGCTAACTGAACATGAGGTGGAGGTAAACCTGGCAAAGACGTTTCCATACCAACCTGGGGCACGAGTACATAATGAGGCAGTTATACCCTCCAGTTTGATGTCCAAGGTTTGTAATTGTGCTGCATGCGCACCCAACATTTGCCCTCGGATGGTTACTGCTCTTGCGACCACTTCAGGGTCCACATTATGGCCCATGTATACTGTCACACAGAGGAGATGGCTAGCCAAAATAGGACCCAAAGGCTAAGTTAGGGCAATATAAACTAATTAAGAGCTTCTAAGACAGTCTTGGGTAGTCAGAATTAAAATGACAAACTAATGTAGAAAATCAGAACATTAGTTCCCTGTGGTAGGCAGGACGAAGTACAGGACCACTGGAGAATTTATAGTACTAGACTTGCTTGTAAAGGAGGCCATGTGCCAGATAACAATGCCAGAGATTAGACATAAACAGGTATCAGCCATAGGTCAAAGCCATGCAAGCAGAGCCAACTATCAACACCAGGGAGTGGCAGTCTCTTGGTCGGATACCCAGAGGTCAGATCCAGAAAAGCATTACCAAGAGTCAGGCCAAGGGAGAAGGCAGTCTCTAAATTATTTAACAATCCAAGGTTAATTAATGGTATCCAGGTAATGGTATCCAGGTAAGGAGAGAGCAAAAGCTAAAATCTATTCATTTAACAAATTAGGGGCCAGATTACAAGTGGTTTGCTATTTAACACTCCCGCACAAAAAACTGCACTAGAAGAAAGCAGCATTTTGCGTGCGTGAGGTTGCACTCATATTACAAATTGAAAGTAAACAGTTTTTGCTCACAGGCTAACCCGACTCGTGTAAAAAGCCCAGCTTACAATATTGCATGCGCAATAACACCCTACTTACGTGCAAACTCGATTGCATATGTTCAAGTGCACTAACGGACATGAAAATATGAATATCTCACATTCCAATGTTCTTGACTTAACAGAACATGTTCTATTATTCATAAATAAATATTTCTACATATATCTGATGGTATTTTGCTAATATATACTGTATATCTATATATACTGTTAGCGTGCCACTCGTAATCTAGCCCTAAATTGTTACATTCATTTTTTGTAGTTTTACTATGTATGTATCTGTCTTATAGGTAGGGCTGTATTGATATTTAGGGACATTGCTGTCAGTAAAAGGGTTAAACTGATTATCAGTCAGACACGATTGTTACTCATCATAATGTTATATGAGTTGCTATTGAAAGAGACATGCAAACCTAAAAGTTATTTTATGATTAAGACAGAGCACATACATTTTAAAAAGTTTCCAATTTACTTTATTCTTTGTTGAAACGCATATCCAGGTAGTGTTCATGTTCTAGAGAACTATATGGCCACAGTTTTGCAAAATCATTTTTTGCAAAACCACTACCATATATGGCTCCAATTATGTGCATGCTCTTTAGTGTACCTCCCTGCTTTTTATACCATGTAAATTTGATAACCGAATCAAATTGGAACATTTTTTTTTTTATTTCTACAGGGAGTGCAGAATTATTAGGCAAATGAGTATTTTGACCACATCATCCTCTTTATGCATGTTGTCTTACTCCAAGCTGTATAGGCTCGAAAGCCTACTACCAATTAAGCATATTAGGTGATGTGCATCTCTGTAATGAGAAGGGGTGTGGTCAAATGACATCAACACCCTATATCAGGTGTGCATAATTTTTAGGCAACTTCCTTTCCTTTGGCAAAATGGGTCAAAAGAAGGACTTGACAGGCTCAGAAAAGTCAAAAATAGTGAGATATCTTGCAGAGGGATGCAGCACTCTTAAAATTGCAAAGCTTCTGAAGCGTGATCATCGAACAATCAAGCGTTTCATTCAAAATAGTCAACAGGGTCGCAAGAAGCGTGTGGAAAAACCAAGGCGCAAAATAACTGCCCATGAACTGAGAAAAGTCAAGCGTGCAGCTGCCAAGATGCCACTTGCCACCAGTTTGGCCATATTTCAGAGCTGCAACATCACTGGAGTGCCCAAAAGCACAAGGTGTGCAATACTCAGAGACATGGCCAAGGTAAGAAAGGCTGAAAGACGACCACCACTGAACAAGACACACAAGCTGAAACGTCAAGACTGGGCCAAGAAATATCTCAAGACTGATTTTTCTAAGGTTTTATGGACTGATGAAATGAGAGTGAGTCTTGATGGGCCAGATGAATGGGCCCGTGGCTGGATTGGTAAAGGGCAGAGAGCTCCAGTCCGACTCAGACGCCAGCAAAGTGGAGGTGGAGTACTGGTTTGGGCTGGTATCATCAAAGATGAGCTTGTGGGGCCTTTTCGGGTTGAGGATGGAGTCAAGCTCAACTCCCAGTCCTACTGCCAGTTTCTGGAAGACACCTTCTTCAAGCAGTGGTACAGGAAGAAGTCTGCATCCTTCAAGAAAAACATGATTTTCATGCAGGACAATGCTCCATCACACGCGTCCAAGTACTCCACAGCGTGGCTGGCAAGAAAGGGTATAAAAGAAGAAAATCTAATGACATGGCCTCCTTGTTCACCTGATCTGAACCCCATTGAGAACCTGTGGTCCATCATCAAATGTGAGATTTACAAGGAGGGAAAACAGTACACCTCTCTGAACAGTGTCTGGGAGGCTGTGGTTGCTGCTGCACGCAATGTTGATGGTGAACAGATCAAAACACTGACAGAATCCATGGATGGCAGGCTTTTGAGTGTCCTTGCAAAGAAAGGTGGCTATATTTGTCACTGATTTGTTTTTGTTTTGTTTTTGAATGTCAGAAATGTATATTTGTGAATGTTGAGATGTTATATTGGTTTCACTGGTAAAAATAAATAATTGAAATGGGTATATATTTTTTTTTTGTTAAGTTGCCAAATAATTATGCACAGTAATAGTCACCTGCACACACAGAGATCCCCCTAAAATAGCTATAACTAAAAACAAACTAAAAACTACTTCCAAAACTATTCAGCTTTGATATTAATGAGTTTTTTGGGTTCATTGAGAACATGGTTGTTGTTCAATAATAAAATTAATCCTCAAAAATACAACTTGCCTAATAATTCTGCACTCCCTGTATATGCTATCTGAATTATGTCACTGTTAAGCCTTCTGATTTAATTGTTCAGGCACAGGCCTCTATTTAACAAAGGTCTTGCGGACCTGATTCGACAGTACGGATCAGGTCCGCAAGACCTCGCTGAATGCGGAGAGCAATACGCTCTCCGTATTCAGCATTGCACCAGCAGCTCACAAGAGCTGCTGGTGCAACGCCACCCCCTGCAGACTCGCGGCCAATCGGCCGCCAGCAGGGAGGTGTCAATCAACCCGATCGTACTCGATCGGGTTGAATTGTGGCGATGTCTGTCTTTGTGACCGCTGCTTCATAACTGCTGTTTCTAGCAAGCCTGAAGACTCGCCAGAAACACGGGCCGTCAAGCTTGATAGATAGGCCCCACAGTGTCGAATGATGTTTGACATTATTATAATGCACAATAAAAGATGTTAGATTATGGGATATGTAGTACTCCTTTCTGTTTACTTTAATACTTTTTTTAAATAAAGATTATTTTTTTGATTGCAAGCACTCCATCTATTTCATCTCTTTCTTTGAGTTTGTGCACTGGTTTAAGAAATTGCTTTATAGTATGTAGCTGGTAAGGCTATTTGTAATATATGGAAAAATCCTGTAGGAAAGGAAGAGAGAGGCACCACATAGGGTAATATTGCCTGCACAAAGGGTGAACCATACACAAAAGAACACACCCCACCCCTGAGGGTGGCTACTCACAAGGATAGCGGCACAACCGTAGTGCCTGGCTAGGCGGTACGGGACCAACAGAGTCATCCGATTGACTCAAGGTAATGCCCAAAGCATGGGGCGTCAGGTCACGTGAAGATGAAGACCAATCACAGGAGCAGGTGCTTCCGATGGAAATCAGGTAACCCAAGATCCGCGGGATGATGTACGCAATGAAGCGTCAGACAGGAACCATGGAGGTCAATAAATATCGACCAAGGATTTGTATAAAAAGGATAAAAATGTCAGAGCAAATGGTCATAAAAAAATGTATACTTTAGTATACAGCCTGATGAAACGGCATCTGTTATGCTGAGAAACGCATCACTGTGATTATTGTTTAACTATTAAAGTATACATTTTTTATCACCACTTGCTCTGAAATTTTTATCATTTTTATACGAATCCTTGGTCGATATTTATTGACCTCCATGGTTCCTGTCTGACGCTTCTTTGCGTACATCATCCTGCGGACCTTGGGTTACCTGATTTCCATCGGAAGTACCTGCTCCTGTGATTGGTCTTCATCTTTACGTGACCTGACGCCCCATGCTTTGGGCCTTACCTTGAGTCTATCGGGCGACTCTGTTGGTCCCGTACCGCCAAGCCAGGCACTCCGGTTGTGCCGCTATCCTTGTGAGTAGCCACCCTCAGGGTGTTCTTTTGTGTATGGTTCACCCTTCGTGCAGGCAATATTACTGTATGTGGCGCCTCTCTCTTCCTTTCCTACAGGATTTTTCCATTGTTCCTCCCTACTAAGAGTGCGACCTGAACTTTTTCCACAGATTTCTACCCTTCGCACCAGCGCACCTCTCTAGGACTCCTGTTTTCTAGTACATCCTATTTGTAATATAGTAGCACTATTAATATTAAACGCTAGATATAATGATGTGTTTGAGAACAATGTGCAGTTGTATTTTTTAATTTATATTATTTGTTTAAATATTGAATTAATATTTGTAAAAGTTTTAGGCTCTATAAAGTAATAAGCAGCACCATGAAGAGAGAAGCGCTCTACCAGGAACGAACAGCAGCTCATCAGCTAGTTCTATGGCGATTTATCACCGGAAGCAGCCTCTTTTAGACCAGTGTGCTTTTCACAGAGGAAAACTTTTATGAAGTATATCAGTCTAATCCTGCCAAGAAAGGTCAGTCCAGCCCCGAAATACCAGGCAATTCTCCTATGAACAAGGAACATGACAACCCCAGATGATCTTTTCGGCCTCCTATGGGTCTCGTCAGTGAGGTGCAGCCACATTCCTCTAAGCACACTGGGCAAGCAGTCCACGTCTGGTTTCCCCCATCACCCATAGGGAGACTTCCCCAGGGTCATTCTAATTTGCATACGAAGAGTGAAGCTCTCTACCAGGAAAAAACAACAGCTCACCAGCTAGTTCTATGGGGATTTACCACCCGAAAGCAGCCTCTTTTAGACCAGTGTGCTTTTCACATAAGAAACTTATTCATAGGAGAATGAACAAGGAACATGACAACCCCAGACGATCCTTTCATAATTCTTTTATTAGAAAAATAATCATATATGCATATATACAAAATAAAATCATAATAACAAATGCAAACAAAATATCTCTTGTTACAAAATTGAAATATTGACCCAAATTTTTGTCATCAGAAAAAAATCAAAATGCAAACATTAAACTTAAATAATCACACAAAATAAAATTAAACATATTTCAAATACAGACAAGAACAAACTGGAGAAGAAAAACTAAAAAAACTAAATAATCCAATCCTTCCACTTCTTTGTCTTCCAGATACCTTCAGAATCTAATTCCCAATATTGCCTCCTATCAAAAGAAAAATACAAAAACAACTTCCCACGGATCATACCCATACAATTACCTACAGTAACTACCTCTTTCTTAAAAATCAAAATATTACGCACATCCCACAACACCTCCTTCACACAACATGCCAACAACCATATCAATCTTGCTTTCTCCTTTTCCACACCACTTCCACACAGACCATACATCATCATATTAAAAGTAAAAAACTGCACTCCAGTCAGACCCTTAATCATCCTTTTCAGACTTCTCCAAACATCCCTAGCATACTCACAATTCCAAAACAAATGAATAACACTCTCGCTTTGATAACAACCATCTCTAGGACACACTTCTGAAGCCACTAAATGACGCATTCTATGAAAATCCCTTGTTGGCAAACACTTATGCACACTCATCCAACTAATATCTTTCTGCCTATTCATCAAATACTTATTACACACATTTTTCCATACCAACACACATTCATTTTCATTCAAACCACCAATCAACTCAAGACCTTCCTTCTTCTCCAACATTTTCAAAACCATTCTGTTTGCACACCACATCTCCCTACTAACATTCTCCAAACCATATTTTTTAATCCAACATTCCACCCTTACATAAAACCATGGAACAGCAAAACATACCGGTTTCTTTCTATCAATCTCAAATAAACCATATCGTCTTAAAACATTTCCACAAGCATACTTTACTATACAACCAGCCATGCTATCCTTACCACTCAGAACCACGCACCTACTAATATATTTCACAGTCAAAAATCTCTCCACATTTGGAAAACTCTTACCACCAACATTC
Source organism: Bombina bombina (assembly GCF_027579735.1). NCBI lineage: Eukaryota > Metazoa > Chordata > Amphibia > Anura > Bombinatoridae > Bombina > Bombina bombina. The sequence goes on along the minus strand of NC_069499.1, from coordinate 1,516,968,739 downwards.
TTACTCTTAACAACAACATCTCTTTTCAAACGCACCATACCAGAACTCCAGAAAAAAGAAAACAGCACTCTCAAAATTCTCAGAAAAATCCTCTCAGGTGGCGGAAAAACTAAAGCCAAATATAACATAATAGGGATCAAAACCGATTTAATAACTAACATTTTTCCTTCCAAAGATAAAGTCCTTAAAGACCAAAACTGAAGTTTTCTACTCACTTTATCAAAAACATTCTCCCAACTTTCAAAGCCTTTCAAATCCACATCAAATTTCACACCCAACACCTCAATTGCACCTTCAGTCAAAGGCCATCTACAGGAATCAATCTCCCTATCATTACCAAAAACTTTAACTTTACACTTATTCCAATTAACGTTGAAACCACTTGCCATACAAAAACATTCAACTAAAGTTTTCACCCTCCTCAAACCAGCCTGAGTCTCACATACCACACTCACATCATCCATATACCCAATCACTTTTAAACACCTTCCATTACTACCAGGAACACTCACACCTCTAACTAATTTATCCTTCCTCAAACTAGTTAACAATGGCTCAATGACACATACAAATAACACAGGAGACAAAGGACATCCTTGACGCACTCCAGATTTAACACAAAATTCCTCAGTCAAAAAACCATTAACCTGAATTTGACTCACAATATCACAATACAAACATTTAAACCATCCAATAATCTTACCAGAAAAACCTAAACATTCTAAAACATGAAACATAAAATCATGCACTACCCTATCATACGCTTTTTCAAAATCCACAATAGCAACAGCAACAGACCTCATCCTCTCCCTCACATACCACAGTACATCGCGTAGTAACAACAAACTTTCAGAAATCTGATGCCCAGGAACAGCACACACTTGCTCTTCACCCACAACCTTAGCAATCACTCCACGCATTCTATTTGCCAACACCTTTGCAATAAGCTTATAGTCAACATTCAACAACGTAATCGGCCTCCAATTCCTCAAATCTCTCTTATCACCCTTTTTAAATAACAAAACAATCAAACCTTTCCTCATTGAAACAGGCAAAACATTCATTCTAAAAACAAATTTACAAACATCCAACATATCTACCCCAATCAAATTCCAAAAACAAGTATAAAATTCAACAGGAAAACCATCACAACCAGGTACCTTCCCATTCTTAAAACTCCTAACAACCTCTGCAATCTCATCCAAACTTAGATCCCTTTCTAACAAATCATTATCATATTTTTCCAACTTAACCTCAATGTCTTCCAACAACTCATTTTCCAATAAAATATCTCTTGTTTTTTCTTTATACAGCTCACTGTAAAACTCATGAACTTCACGCAAAACACCATCCGTACCATTAACTTCACACTCAACCTTATCAAAAACACTAACAAAACCAGTCTTTCCTTCAAAAGCTTTCTTAAAAAAATATTTACTACAAGACTCATCCTTTTCCATTTTCTCCAATCTTGCCATAAAAACTATTTTCTTTCCTTTTTCATGCATACACTTTTTAATTATCTTTCTTGCTTCAGCAATTTCCTCATGCACATCAATACCACAATTTCTCAATTCATACAAATACAACAACCTCAGATACCATTTATCATACAACTCCCTTTCCATTCTAGCTTTCTCACAGCCTTTTTTAATAAAAAACCTCTTTATTTCCACCTTCAACCATTCCCACCACATAAGCACATTACTAAAATCACACTTTCTTTCACGCCACCTTTCATACATCCAAACAAACTTACCCTTAACCTTCTCATCTTCTAACAAATCCACATTCAGCTTCCAAACACCCTTACCATACTTGATCTTCAAATCACAATTCACCTTACACATCAAAAGGGCATGATCCGTAAAGGGCATCCGCTTTAAAGAAAAATCATCAACACATAGAAATTTAGATAAAAAACAAAAAACTATTTGAGAATTAAAATCCCCAACCAAAAAAGTTGGCTCTCGACCTGGCAGAAAAAAACTTTAATGTTTCAAAATCAAGCAAACGTACTACCCTATTTGGAGAAGCATATACATTAAACAAACGAAAAACAGTCCCACAAAAACTAAAACTAACCAAAAGAACCCGACCTGGGACAATATGAACTACATTAAGGATAGAAAAACAAAACCCCTTAACGACCAAGGACGTACGCCACACGTCCTCAAAAAAAATACAGTTAATGACCGAGGACGTGTGGCGTACGTCCTTGGTCTGGAAAGCAGCTGGAAGCGATCCTGCTCGCTTCCAGCTGCTTTCCGGTTATTGCAGTGATGCCTCGATATCGAGGCATCCTGCAATAACCCCCCTTGGCCATCCGATGCAGAGAGAACCACTCTGTGGCCCTCTCTGCACCGGACATCGGTGGCCGGTATCGTTGGTGGGTGGGAGCAAGTCTGGGAGGCGGGTGGGCGGCCATCGGTGTGCCGGATAAAGGTAAGGGGGGCGGAATCGGGGGCGGGACAGGCGGGGGCGCGCACGGGAGCGCGCGCGTGCACAGGGGGGCGGCGGGCGGGCGCTTGCATGGGGTGGGAGTGGGAGGGAACCGCTACACTGCAGAAAAAAAAGTTAAGAAAAGTAAAAAAAAAACATTTAACAAAATAAATGATGATCTAAGGGTTCTGGAAGGGGTGGGGGGTTGGTCTGGGGGGGGGGAGCTACACTACAGAAAAGGGCTATGAAAAAAACAATAAACATACTTTTGTTACTAAACTGGGTACTGGCAGACAGCTGCCAGTACCCAAGATGGCGCCCATTAAGGCAGAGGGGGTGGGTTAGAAAGCTGTTTGGTGGGGGATCAGTGAGGTTGGGGGCTAAGGGGGGATCCTACACAGCAGCATATGTAAATATGCCAAAAAAATATAGCTTTTATTTTAGTACTGGCAGAGTTTCTGCCAGTACTTAAGATGGCGGGGACAATTGTGGGGTGGGGGAGGGAAGAGAGCTGTTTGGGAGGGATCAGGGGGTCTGATGCTTTAGGTGGGAGGCTGAGCTCTAAACTAAAGCTAAAATTAACCCTGCAAGCTCCCTACAAGCTACATAATTAACCCCATCACTGCTAGCTATAATACACGTGTGATGCGCAGCGGCATTTGGCGGCCTTCTGATTACCACAAAGCAACGCCAAAGCCATATATGTCTGCTATTTCTGAATAAAGGGGATCCCAGAGAAGCATTTACAACCATTTGTGCCATAATTGAACAAGCTGTTTGTAAATGATTTCAGTGAGAAACCTAAAATTGTGAAAAATGTAACGTGGCATGAAATATACTAAAATGGGCCTAGATCAATACTTGGGGTTGTCTACTACACTATACTAAAGCTAAAATTGCCCCTAAAAGCTCCCTACATGCTCCCTAATTAACCCCTTCACTGCTGGGCATAATACACGTGTAGTGCGCAGTGGCAGTTAGCAGCCTTCAAATTACCAAAAAGCAACGCCAAAGCCATATATGTCTGCTATTTCTGAACAAAGGGGATCCCAGAGATTAATTTAAAATAATGTAAGCCATAATTGCACAAGCTGTTTGTAAATAATTTCAGTGAGAAACCAAAAGTTTGTGAAAAAATTAGTGAAAAAGTGAAAAAAATTTTGTATTTAATCGCATTTGGCGGTGAAATGGTGGCATGAAATATACCAAAATGGGCCTAGATCAATACTTTGGGATGTCTACTAAAAAAAATATATACATGTCAATGGATATTCAGAGATTGCTGAAAGATATTAGTGTTCTAATGTAACTAGCGCTAATTTTGAAAAATAATGGTTTGGAAATAGCAAAGTGCTACTTGTATTTATGGCCCTATAACTTATAAAAAAAGCAAAGAAGATGTAAACATTGGGTATTTCTAAACTCAGGACAAAATTTAGAAACTATTTAGCATGGATGTTTTTTGGTGGTTGTAGATGTGTAACAGATTTTGGGGGTCAAAGTTAGAAAAAGTGTGTTTTTTTCAATTTTTTCCTCATATTTTATAATTTTTTTTATATTAAATTATAAGATATGATGAAAATAATGGTATTTTTAGAAAGTCCATTTAATGGCGAGAAAAACGGTATATAATATGTGTGGGTACAGTAAATGAGTAAGAGGAAAATTACAGCTAAACACAAACACCGCAGAAATGTAAAAATAGCCTTGGTCCCAAACGGACAAAAAATGGAAAAGTGCTGTGGTCATTAAGGGGTTAAACAAAACTCCCACCCCCCCCATTCCTATCAGAAGAACAAGACCATACTTTAGGACCATATTCCCAGTCAGCACATTTAGGATGTTCAGAGAGACCACATTCCTGCAAACAAAAAATATTAGCAGAACATACAGATAATAACTTAAAAATTGCAGCTCTCCTTGCTATAGTTTTCATACACCTGACATTAAGGGAAGAAATGGTCAGAAACATCATACAATTTTTTTTTAAAGAAAAACAAACAGGAAAAAAAAAATTAACATCAGGACTTTTTCTTTTCTTTCTTTTTCTTAGGACTCAAAGGAGATCCTTTAAATCTGCCTCTGTGATGTGCCGACCTCCTAGGCTCCCCCTTGCCAGCCTCATAACCAGTAACTTCAGCAAGTTGGTTCACATCTCTTTTATTTAGATAGCCAACAGAAGAGGTATCAGAAAAGTCACCTATACACTGGCTTGAGTCAGAGGGAATGTCTTTAGTAGAGAAAGAAGGAAACTCTGAAATTAAAGAGTCAGCATCACTTGCAGTATCTGGATCTACACTCTTAACTACTGGTAGATCCAAATCAGGACTCTCCCATCCATTGAAATCGGCACCTTTTTTCCGCTTGGAGGCAGATTTTTCCCCTGCAGTGTCCATATCCTCCTCAGAACCAGAGGAAACAACAGCAGACCAATCAATGTTCTCCCCTTCACCAAGAACAGCATCAGGAACAGGATCACAAGATGACTCAGTGAAGGAAAGCAGCTATCACATTAGATGTAGCAAGATCCACCGCCTGAAGATTAGATTGGGCTTCCTCCACCTTCTCAGCCACAGGAACCACCACAGGAGCATCAGACACCTCTCTGACAGGGACCCCAACTGCAGTTTTCTTACACAAAAGAGGTAATATAGAGATCAATGCTTCATCAGAGACCTCCTCATTCACAAATGGCTCAACCACAACTGAAGATGTTTTTTTTTGCAACATCAGCGTAGAAAGGCTTCACTCTATCAAGCCCCTGCAACATCATCAAATGACACATCCTACACAGATGACTTGAAGAACCACACAGGTCACAGGTCCGGCGTTTACTACAGTTGGCAACAAGATGATCCTCCTCAACATCTGGCACCTGGGCAATTTTCAGCAATGTGACCAAACAGGTTGCAACTACAGCAAAACAGAGGCATGTCATCATAGTATAGGAAACCTCTATTTCCACCAATGGCAAATGTCTGTAGAGGGTGTTTCTTTCCACCAATACCTAATTCATCTGGCACAAACCGTACCCAGAACCTGCGCTTTCCATTGAAAGTCCCAAATTGATTCTTCAGCTTGCTACCTCCTTGAACATCATCAAAGTAGCGACAAAGAAACAGACGAATTTCCACATCAGTGACCCAAGGGTTGTACATATGTACTGTCACCGGGATTCTTCTCTCCCTCTGCACACAGGCAGCAAATCTCATGCCCACCAACTATGGAGCAGCAGCCATATCAATAGTCCGTTGATAGCAGGTCTGTAAATGATGCTCATCGGTGAAAGCCACATCAAAAATCCCTCTTGAAGGGAAAGACTGAACACAATGCAAACTTGCTCTTGGCATCTTCAAAACACCCTCCAAAACAACCTGCTGAACATGAGCCAAACAAATCTTCTCTCGGAAGTCCTCAGAAATCAACACCCAAAGTGTATAGGGAACGTTTGGCACATTGGTAGCCATAATTGTCCTATTGCCTCTTTAGGCTGGATTTCAGAGCGCCCCCCCCCCCCAAATGCAGCATGCGGCTGAAGTCCAGGGACGATGCCACAAGGCCAAGGGGACGGCCCTACTACCCAGTTGCTCTACGCCTAAGGAGTAGCCACCCCCCCAATAGCAGCAGGAGCCCAAACCCCGAAGGGAAAGGACCCCAGGCCGAAGGAGCAGGTCTCCAGGCAGCAAATCTTTCAACCAAGACCAAGCACAGAAAACTGCACTTGATCCCAGCCAAAGGCCTGAGAAGCGACCCCAGACGATCATTTCGGCCTTCTGTGGGCCTCATCAGGGAGGTGCAGCCACATTTCTCTAAGAACACTGGGAAAGGAGTCCATGTCTAGTTTCCCCCATCACCCATAGGGAGACTTCCCCAGGGTCATTTTAATTTGCATATGAAGAGAGAAGCGCTCTACCAGGAAAGAACAACAGCTCATCGGTTAGTTCTATGGCGATTTACCACCCGGAAGCAGCCTCTTTTAGACCAGTGTGCTTTTCACAGAGGAAAACTTTCCTGAAGTATATCAGTCTTATCCCGCCAAGAAAGGTCAGTCCAGCCCCAAAATACCAGGCAATTCTCCTATGAACAAGTTACATGACAACCCCAGATGATCTTTTCGGCCTCCTATGGGCCTCATCAGTGAGGTGCAGCCACATTCCTTTAAGCACTCTGAGCAAGGATTCCATGTCTGGTTTCCCCCATCACCCATAGGGAGACTTCCCCAGGGTCATTTTAATTTTTATACAAAGAGAGAAGTGCTCTACCAGGAACGAACAACAGCTCATCAGCTAGTTCTATGGTTATTTACCACCCGGAAGCAGCCTCTTTTAGACCAGTGTGCTTTTCACTGAAGAAAACTTTTCTAAAGTATATCAGTCTGATCCCGCCAAGTAAGGTCAGTCCAGCCCCGAAATACCAGGCAATTCTCCTATGAACAAGGAACATGACAACCCCAGATGATCGTTTCTGCCTCCTATGGGCCTGGTCAGTGAGGTGCAGCAACATTCCTCTAAGCACACTGGGCAAGGAGTCCACATCTGGTTTTCCCCATCACCCATAGGGAGACTTCCTCAGGGTCATTTTAATTTGTATATGAAGAGAGAGGCTCTCTACCAGGAATGAACAACAGCTCAAGCTATTATCCTATCGTTTGTTCCCAGGTTGAGCGCTTCTCTCTTTTTATTTATGCAAATTTTGACACTTAGGGAAGTCTCCCTAAGTGTGATGAGGGTATCCAGACGTGGACCCGTTGCTCAGTGTGCCTAGAGGGATATGGCTGCACCTCACTGATGAGGTCCACACTACGGCAAAACGTACGTCTGGGGTTTTGCTGTTTCTCTCATTCAAAGTGGGATTGCATGGTATTTCGGGGCGGGGCGGGGCGGGGCGGGGCGGGGCTGGACTGGACTGGACTGTTAAGTCAGGATCAGACTGATATGCTTCAGGAAAGTTCTTCTCTGTGAAAAGCACATGTTGAGCAAAAAGAGGCTGATTCTTGGGTGGTAACTAGCAATAGAACAAGCTATTATGCTATTGTTCTTTCCCAGGTTGAGCACTTCCCTCTTTTTATTTATGCAAACTATGACACTTAGGGAAGTCTCCCTAAGTGTGATGTGGGAATCAAGATGTGGACTTGTTGCTCAGTGTGCCTAGAGGGATATGGCTGCACCTCACTGACGAGGCCCACACTAGGCCGAAACTTGCGTCTGGGGTTTTGCTGTTTCTCTCATTCAGAGAGGGATTGCATGATATTTCAGGGTTGGACTGTACTGTTAAGTCAGGATCAGACTGATATGCTTCAGGAAAGTTCTTCTCTGTGAAAGGCACATGTTGAGCAAAAAGAGGCTGCTTCTTGGGTGGTAACCAGCCATAGAACAAGCTATTATGCTATTGTTCGTTCCCATGTTAAGCACTTCTCTCTTTTCATTTATGCAAATTATGACATTTAGGGAAGTCTCCCTAAGTGTGATGCGGGAATCCAGACGTGGACCCGTTGCTCAGTGTGCCTAGAGCGATATTGCTGCACCTCACTGACGAGACCCACACTAGGCCGAAACGTGTGTCTGGGGTTTTGCTGTATCTCTCGTTCAGAGAGGGATTGCCTGGTATTTCGGAGCTGGACTGTACTCTACTGTTAAGTCAGGATCAGACTGATATGCTTCAGGAAAGTTCTTCTCTGTGAAAGGCACATGTTGAGCAAAAAGAGGCTGCTTCTTGGGTGGTAACTAGCCATAGAACAAGTTATTATGCTATTGTTTGTACCAAGGTTGAGCGATTCTCTCTTTTTATTTATGCAAATTATGACATTTAGGGAAGTCTCCCTAAGTGTGATGCGGGAATCCAGACGTGGACCCGTTGCTCAGTGTGCCTAGAGCGATATTGCTGCACCTCACTGACGAGGCCCACACTAGGCCGAAACGTGTGTCTGGCGTTTTGCTGTATCTCTCGTTCAGAGAGGGATTGCCTGGTATTTCGGGGCTGGACTGTACTCTACTGTTAAGTCAGGATCAGACTGATATGCTTCAGGAAAGTTCTTCTCTGTGAAAGGCACATGTTGAGCAAAAAGAGGCTGCTTCTTGGGTGGTAACTAGCCATAGAACAAGCTATTATGCTATTGTTTGTTCCGAGGTTGAGCGATTCTCTCTTTTTATTTATGCAAATTATGACACTTAAGGAAGTTTCCCTAAGTGTGATGCAGGAATCCAGACGTGGACCCGTTGCTCAGTGTGCCTAGAGGCATATGGCTCCACCTCACTGACGAGGCCCACAATAGGCCGAAATGATCAGCTGAGGTTGCTTCTCGGGCCTTTGGCTTGGATCAAGTGCAGTTTTCTGTGCTTGGTCTTGGTCTTGGTTTGCTGCCTGGAGACCTGCTCCTTCGGCCTGGGGTCCTTTCCATTTGGGGTTTGGGCTCCTGCTGCTATTGGAGGGGGGTGGCTACTCCTTAGGCGTAGAGCAACTGGGTAGTAGGGCCGTCCCCTTAGCCTTGTGGCATTGTCCCTGGACTTCAGCCACATGCTGCTTTTGGGGGGGGGCGCTCTGAAATCCAGCCTAAAGAGGCAATAGGGTAAATATGGCTACCAATGTGCCAAATGTTCCCCATACACTTTGGGTGTTGATCTCTGAGGACTTTCGAGAGAAGATTGGTTTGGCTCATGTTCAGCAGGTGGTTTTGGAGGGTGTTTTGAAGATGCCAAGAGCAAGTTTGCATTGCGTTCAGTCATTTCCTTCAAGAGGGATTTTTGATGTGGCTTTCACCGAAGAGAATTATTTACAGACCTGCTATCAACGGACTATTGATATGGCTGCTGCTCCAGAGTTGGTTGGCATGACATTTGTTGCCTGTGTGCAGAGGGAGAGAAGAATCCCGGTGACAGTACGTATGTACAACCCTTGGGTCACTGATGTGGAAATTCGTCTGTTTCTTTGTCGCTACTTTGATGATGTTCAAGGAGGTAGCAAGCTGAAGAATCAGTTTGGGACTTTCAATGGAAAGCGCAGGTTCTGGGTGCAGTTTGTGCCTGATGAATTAGGTATTGGTAGAAAGAAACACCCTCCACAGACTTTCGCCATTGGTGGAAATAGAGGTTTCCTATACTATGATGACATGCCTCTTTTTTGCCGTAGTTGCAACCTGTTTGGTCACATTGCTGAAAATTGCCCAGGTGCCAGATGTCGAAATTGCGGTGAGGAGGATCATCTTGTTGCCCACTGTAGTAAACGCCGGACCTGTGACCTGTGTGGTTCTTCAAGTCATCTGTGCAGGATGTGTCCTTTGATGATGTTGCAGGGGTTTGATAGAGTGAAGCCTTCCTATGCTGATGTTGCAAAAAAACATCTTCAGTTGCAGCTGAGACATCTGTGAATGAGGAGGAGGTCTCTGATGAGGAATTGAACTCTATATTACCTCTTTTGTGTAAGAAATCTGCATTTGGGGTCCCTGTCAGAGAGGTGTCTGATGCTCCTGTGGTGGTTCCTGTGGCTGAGAAGGTGGAGGAAGCCCAATCTCATCTTCAGGAAGTGGATCTTGCTACATCTAATGTGATAGCTGCTTCAGATGTTCTTGAAGCCCTGTTGCCCAATTCTGTGGATGATACTGTTGCTGTTCCTGGGACAAAGAATTTTTCCTTCACTGAGTCATCTTGTGATGCTGCTCCTGATGCTGTTCTTGGTGAAGGGGAGAACATTGATTGGTCTGCTGTTGTGTCCTCTAGTTCTGAAGAGGATATGGACACTGAAGGGAAAAAATCTGCCTCCAAGCGAAAAATAGATGCGGATTCTGATGGATGGGAGAGTCCTGATTTGAATCTTCCAGTAGTTAAGGGTGCAGATCCAGATACTACAATTGATGCTGACTCTTTAATTTCAGAGTTTCCTTCTGTCTCTACTAAAGACGTTCCTTCTGACTCAAGCCAGTGTATAGGTGACTTTTCTGATGCCTCTTCTGTTGGTTATCTAGATAAAAGAGATGTGAACCAACTTGCTGAAGTTACTGGTTATGAGGCTGGCAAGGGGGAGCCTAGGAGGTCGGAACGTCACAGAGGCAGATTTAAAGGATCTCCTTTGAGTCCTAAGAAAAGGAAAGGAAAGAAGAAGTCCTGATGTTATTTCTTTTTTTATTTTTCTTTAATTTATTTTTGTGATGTTTCTGACCATTTCTTCCCTTAACCCCTTAATGACCGAGGACGTGCAGGGTACGTCCTCAAAAAAAAGGCAGTTAATGCCTGAGAACGTACCCTGCACGTCCTCGGTTTGGAAAGCAGCTGGAAGCGATCCTGCTCGCTTCCAGCTGCTTTCCGGTTATTGCAGTGATGCCTCGATATCGAGGCATCCTGCAATAACCATTTGTAGCCATCCGGTGCAGAGAGAGCCACTCTGTGGCCCTCTCTGCACCGGACATTAACGGCTACGTTCGTTGGTGGGTGGGAGCCGGTGTGGGAGGTGGGTGGCGGCCATCGATGGCCTTTGTGATGCGGAGGGGGGCGGGATCGGGGGCGGGGTCGACCGGGGGGACGCGCACGGACGCGCGCACGTGCACGGGGAGGCCGGGCGGGCGCGTGCACGGGGAGGGAGCGGGTGGGAACCACTACGCTACAGAAATTTTTTTTGTTAGAAGTGGGGATCAAAGGGGTTAATATGTTTATTTTGGTGATCGGTTTGGCTGGTGGGGTATTGGACTGTGGGGGGGAAGCTACACTACAGAAACAAATAGTAAAAAATTAAAAAAAAAACATTTTTATTTGCAAACTGGGTACTGGCAGACAGCTGCCAGTACCCAAGATGGCCCCAATAAGGCAGAGGGGGAGGGTTAGGGAGCTATTTTGGGGGGATCAGGGAGGTTGGGGGCTAAGGGGGGACCCTACATAGCAGCATATGTAAATATGCTTTAAAAAAAATTATTATTATTTTTTTTATACCTTTTATTTTAGTACTGGCAGACTTTCTGCCAGTACTTAAGATGGCGGGGACAATTGTGGGGTGGGGGAGGGAAGAGTGCTGTTTGGGAGGGATCAGGGGGTGGGATGTGTCAGGTGGGAGTCTGATCTCTACACTAAAGCTAAAATTAACCCTGCAAGCTCCCTACAAACTACCTAATTAACCCCTTCACTGCTGGCCATAATACACATGTGATGCGCAGCAGCATTTAGCGGCCTTATAATTACCAAAAAGCAACGCCAAAGCCATATATGTCTGCTATTTATGAACAAAGGGGATCCCAGAGAAGCATTTAAAACCATTTGTGCCATAATTGCACAAGCTGTTTGTAAATAATTTTAGTGAAAAACCTAAAGTTTGAAAAAGTGAACAATTTTTTTTTATTTGATTGCTTTTGGCGGTGAAATGGTGGCATGAAATATACCAAAATGGGCCTAGATCAATACTTGGGGTTGTCTACTACACTACACTAGAGCTAAAATTAACCCTAGAAGCTCCCTACATGCTCCCTAATTAACCCATTCACTGCTGGGCATAATACACGGTTGGTGCGCAGTGGCATTTAGCAGCCTTCTAATTACCAAAAAGCAAAGCCAAAGCCATATATGTCTGCTATTTATGAACAAAGGGGATCCCAGAGAAGCATTTACAACCATTTATTCCATAATTTCATGAGTTGTTTGTAAATAATTTCAGTGAGAATCCTAAAGTTTGTGAAAAAATTTGTGAAAAAGTAAAATAATTTTTTTATTTGATCGCATTCGGCGGTGAAATGGTGGCATGAAATATACCAAAATGGGCCTAGATCAATACTTTGGGATGTCTTCTAAAAAAAAATATATACATGTCAATGGATATTCAGAGATTCCTGAAAGATATTAGTGTCCCAATGTAACTAGCGCTAATTTTGAAAAAAAGTGGTTTGGAAATGGCAAAGTGCTACTTGTATTTATGGACCTATAACTTGCAAAAAAAGCAAAGAACATGTAAACATTGGGTATTTCTAAACTCAGGACAAAATTTAGAAACTATTTAGCATGGGTGTTTTTTGGTGGTTGTAGATGTGTAACAGATTTTGGGGGTCAAAGTTAGAAAAAGTGTGTTTTTTTCCATTTTTTCCTCATATTTTATAATATTTTTTATAGTAAATTATAAGATATGATGAAAATAATGGTATATTTTGAAAGTCCATTTAATGGCGAGAAAAACGGTATATAATATGTGTGGGTACAGTAAATGAGTAAGAGGAAAATTACAGCTAAACACAAACACCACAAAAATGTAAAAATAGCCTTGGTCCCAAACGGACAGAAAATGGAAAAGTGCTGTGGTCATTAAGGGGTTAATGTCAGGTGTATGACAACTATAGCAAGGAGAGCTGCAATTTTTAAATTATTATCTTTATGTTCTGCTAATATTTTTTGTTTGCAGGAATGTGGTCTCTCTGAACATCCTAAATGTGCTGACTGGGAATATGGTCCTAAAGTATGGTCTTGTTCTTCTGATAGGAATGGGGGGGGGTGGGAGTTTTGTTTAAGGGGTTTAGTTTTTCTATCCTTAATGTAGTTCATATTGTCCCAGGTCGGGTACTTTTGGTTAGTTTTAGTTTTTGTGGGACTGTTTTTCGTTTGTTTAATGTATATGCTTCTCCAAATAGGGTAGAACGTTTGCTTAATTTTGAAACTTTAAAGTTTTTTCTGCCAGGTCGAGAGCCAACTTTTTTGGTTGGGGATTTTAATTGTATTATTAAGAATGGGGACAGAGAGGGTGGGAGTGATTGTAGGGTGGATAGCTCAGGGAAGTTTTTACTTGATTTGCTTAAATCTTTCGGTTTGAAGGATGCCTTTGGGTCTGTTTCTTTTTCAGGGGAGGGTTTTACTTTCTTTAGTGATAGTGGTGGGATAAAATCTCGAATTGATTTTTGTTTTTTATCTAAATTTTTATGTGTTTATGATTTTTCTTTAAAGCGGATGCCCTTTACGGATCATGCCCTTTTGATGTGTAAGGTGAATTGTGATTTGAAGATCAAGTATGGTAAGGGTGTTTGGAAACTGAATGTGGATTTGTTAGAAGATGAGAAGTTTAAGCGTCAGTTTGTTTGGATGTATGAAAGGTGGCGTGAAAGAAAATTTGATTTTAGTAATGTGCTTATGTGGTGGGAATGGTTGAAGGTGGAAATAAAGAGTTTTTTTATTAAGAAAGGCTGTGAGAAAGCTAGAATGGAAAGGGAGTTGTATGATAAATGGTATCTGAGGTTGTTGTATTTGTATGAATTGAGAAATTGTGGTATTGATGTGCATGAGGAAATTGCTGAAGCAAGAAAGATAATTAAAAAGTGTATGCATGAAAAAAGAAAGAAAATTGTTTTTATGGCAAGATTGGAGAACATGGAAAAGGATGAGTCTTGTAGTAAATATTTTTTTAAGAAAGCTTTTGAAGGAAAGATTGGTTTTGCGTGAAGTTCATGAGTTTTACAGTGAGCTGTATAAAGAAAAAACAAGAGATGTTTTATTGGAAAATGAGTTGTTGGAAAACATTGAGGTTAAGTTGGAAAAATATGATAATGATTTGTTAGAAAGGGATCTAAGTTTGGATGAGATTGAAGAGGTTATTAGGAGTTTTAAGAATGGGAAGGTACCTGGTTGTGATGGTTTGCCTGTTGAATTTTATACTTGTTTTTGGAATTTGATTGGGGTGGATATGTTGGATGTTTGTAAGTTTGTTTTTAGAATGAATGTTTTGCCTGTTTCAATGAGGAAAGGTTTGATTGTTTTGTTATTTAAAAAGGGTGATAAGAGAGATTTGAGGAATTGGAGGCCGATTACGTTGTTGAATGTTGACTATAAGCTTATTGCAAAGGTGTTGGCAAATAGAATGCGTGGAGTGATTGGTAAGGTTGTGGGTGAAGAGCAAGTGTGTGCTGTCCCTAGGCGTCAGATTTCTGAAAGTTTGTTGTTACTACGTGATGTACTGTGGTATGTGAGGGAAAGGATGAGGTCTGTTGCTGTTGCTATTGTGGATTTTTTTAAAAAGCTTATGATAGGGTAGTGCATGATTTTATGTTTCATGTTTTAGAACGTTTAGATTTTTCTGGTAAGATTTTTGGATGGTTTAAATGTTTGTATAGTGATATTGTGAGTCAAGTCCAGGTTAATGGTTTTTTGACTGAGGAATTTTGTGTTAAATCTGGAGTGCGTCAAGGATGTCCTTTGTCTCCTGTGTTATTTGTATGTGTCATTGAGCCATTATTAACTAGTTTGAGGAAGGATACATTAGTTAGAGGTGTGAGTGTTCCTGGTAGTAATGGAAGGTGTTTAAAAGTGATTGGGTATATGGATGATGTGAGTGTGGTATGTGAGACTCAGGCTGGTTTGAGGAGGGTGAAAACTTTAGTTGAATGTTTTTGTATGGTAAGTGGTTTCAGAGTTAATTGGAATAAGTGTAAAGTTAAAGTTTTTGGTAATGATAGGGCGATTGATTCCTGTAGATGGCCTGTGACTGAAGGTGCAATTGAGGTGTTGGGTGTGAAATTTGATGTGGATTTGAAAGGCTTGGAAAGTTGGGAGAATGTTTTTGCTAAAGTGAGTAGAAAACTTCAGTTTTGGTCTTTAAGGACTTTATCTTTGGAAGGAAAAATGTTAGTTATTAAATCGGTTTTGATCCCTATTATGTTATATTTGGCGTTAGTTTTTCCGCCACCTGAGAGGATTTTTCGGAGAATTTTGAGAGTGTTGTTTTCTTTTTTCTGGAGTTCTGGTATGGAGCGTTTGAAAAGAGATGTTGTTGTTAAGAGTAAGAATGTTGGTGGTAAGGGTTTTCCAAATGTGGAGAGATTTTTGGCTGTGAAATATGTTAGTAGGTGTGTGGTTCTGAGTGGTAAGGATAGCATGGCTGGTTGCATGGTAAAGTATGCTTGTGGAAATGTTTTAAGACGATATGGTTTATTTGAGATTGATAGAAAGAAACCGGTATGTTTTGCTGTTCCGTGGTTTTATGTAAGGGTGGAATGTTGGATTAAAAAATATGGTTTGGAGAATGTTAGTAGGGAGATGTGGTGTGCAAACAGAATGGTGTTGAAAATATTGGAGAAGAAGGAAGGTTTTGAGTTGATTGGGGGTTTGAATGAAAATGAATGTGTGTTGGTATGGAAAAATGTGTGTAATAAGTATTTGATGAATAGGCAGAAAGATATTAGTTGGATGAGTGTGCATAAGTGTTTGCCAACAAGGGATTTTTTAGAGAATGCGTCGTTTAGTGGCTTCAGAAGTGTGTCCTAGAGATGGTTGTTTTTAAAGCGAGAGTGTTATTCATTTGTTTTGGAATTGTGAGTATGCTAGGGATGTTTGGAGAAGTTTGAAAAGGATGATTAAGGGTTTGACTGGAGTGCAGTTTTTTACTTTTAATATGATGATGTATGGTTTGTGTGGAAGTGGTGTGGAAAAGGAGAAAGCAAGATTGATATGGTTGTTGGCATGTTGTGTGAAGGAGGTGTAGTGGGATGTGCGTAATATTTTGATTTTTAAGAAAGAGGTAGTTACTGTAGGTAATTGTGTGGGTATGATCCGTGGGAAGTTGTTTTTGTATTTTTCTTTTGATAGGAGGCGATATGGGGAATTAGATTTTGAAGGCATCTGGAAGACAAAGAAGTGGAAGGATTGGATTATTTAGTTTTTTTTTTTTTTTTTTTTTCTCCTCCAGTTTGTTTTTGTCTGTATTTGAAATATGTTTAATTTTATTTTGTGTGATTATTTAAGTTTAATGTTTGCATTTTGATTTTTTTCTGATGACAAAAATTTGGGTCAATATTTCAGTTTTGTAACAAGAGTTATTTTGTTTGCATTTGTTATCATGATTTTATTTTGTATATATGCATATATGATTATTTTTCTAATAAAAGAATTACGAAGTGTACGTCTGGGGTTTTGCTTTTTCTCTCGTTAAGTGAGGGATTGCCTGGTATTTCGGGGCTGGACTGTACTGTGAAGTCAGGATCAGACTGATATGCTTCAGGAAAGTTCTTCTCTGTGAAAGGCACATGTTGAGCAAAAAGAGGCTGCTTCTTGGGTAATAACTAGCCATAGAACAAGCTATTATGCTATTGTTTTTTCCCAGGTTGAGCGCTTCTCTCTTTTTATTTATGTTGTAACTTAAGTTTGCACATGTTTAAAAGTCTGTTATACTTATCATATCTCCACTTCTGAGGCCAGTTAGGGACAGCAATAAAAGGAGTGAGACAGCAAAATCAGGAAAAATGAACTATGATTATATCTTGAAATGTGTTTATAGTTTTGCTACAGTCCCTTTAAAACTTCCCTAGCTGTTATTACTAAACTTAAAGGGACACAAAACCCAAAAATGTTCTTTTATGACTCAGAGAGTACAATTTTAAACAACTTTCCAATTTACTTCTGTTATCTAATTTGCTTCATTCTCTTAGTATCCTTTGTTGAAGAAGCAGCAAAGCGCTAATGGGAGCGAGCTTAACACATTGGGTGAGTCAATAACATGAGGTATATATGTGCAGCCAGCAATCCGCAGCTCCTGAGCCTACCTAGGTATTCTTTTCAACAAAGGATACCAAGAGAATAAAACAAATTAGTTATAGTAATAAATCGATCTGAATCATGAAAGAAAAAATTTGGGTTTCACACATTGATCTTAAAGAGGGACAAATACAGAATATGGAAAATGACTAATATATACAAGCATAAGGCAAGTATAAGGATTTATATACATTTCAATTTATGGCACTGCAAAGTAAAATCATTTTAGTCAGTAATATCGTGTACTATATATTTAGTATTTGGTGCAGCCTTGACAATTATTTCCTTTAGTTCTGGAGGATTTTGTAACTTGTAAGAGATACTGAAGTAAACGTATTACTTTAATCCCACTTTTGGAGGCAACATTTATATTTAATGTTGCAACTACTATTCTATTGCTATAGCTCTTGCATTTTTTATGCTTATTACTTTTTAAGTATAGTAAAATATAGCCTCCATTTTTCCGTTTAACTTTATTGTTGTAATTTTTATAATAAAAAAAATATGATGGATATTTACTTAAGTTGGAAATAGCAAACACGACTTTCATTTAACATTTTAAATTGTTTTAGAAAGTGAATTTAAATAATGTTATAAAAGTAATCTTGCTATTATCTCTTTTAAACATTTTAAACAACAAACCCATGTTTTTTGTTTGTAATGTATTGATTATAACTCTATTTGTAAGTTTTATTTTCTAATTCTAGTAAATCTTAAAGTACTACTAAATACAGTAGAATTGCATAATTAATATGAGCATAATAAAAAGACAATACATAAACAATGAATGTCAAATAAGCAGTAGATATTTTTTCCCTGTATCATGAGACACCCATCAGCCAATCAAAGACTAGTATATGTATTCACTCTGAACTTGTGAACATGCTCAGAAAGAGTGGGTGTTTCTAAAAAATTCACCAGTGAAGACGTGGTTTTCCATGCCAACACTTTCGGGGGTCAGCCCTCATGGAATTCTTTTAATAAGGGGCTGACCCTGAGAGTGGCGAGATCTTCGCAATGAAAGGCGAAATACAGAGGGGGAAACTGGTGTGTTTTAATAGATAAATATTTCACTTAAGACAAACAAAATTATGCTATTAATAGTGCACTGTACCTTAAGTTTGCTGTTTATTTTCATATGCAAAGGTTTTATTTTGACTTCAGTGTTCTTTTAAGAAAACTTTAAAATTAAAAAAAAAAAAAAAAAATTATGCTTACCTGATAATTTTTTTTCTTTCCTGGCATGGAGAGTCCAATGATTTAATTCCAATTACTAGTGGGAATTCAACTCCTGGCCAGCAGGAGGAGGCAAAAAACACCCCAGCAGAGCTGTTAAGTGTCACTCCCATTACCCATAGTCATTCGGCCTAAGGAAAATGGAAATAAAAGATGACACAAGGGTATAGAGGTGCCTTAGGTTAATACACAAAAAACTGCCGTTTTAAATCTAATTAAGGGCGGGTCGTGGACTCTCCATGCCAGGAAAGAAAGACATTTATCAGGTAAGCATAAATTTATTTTTATTTCCAATGGCATGGAGAGTCCACAATTTCATTCTAATTACTAGTGGGAACCCATACCCAAGCTAGAAGACACAGAATGAAAGAGAGGGAGAACAAGACATGCGGACCTAAACAGAAGATACCACCGCTTGAAGAATTTTTCTCCCAAAGGAAACCTCAGCCGAGTCAAAAGTAACAAATTTGTAGAATTTGGAAAAAGCATGCAATGAGGATCAAGTGTCCGCCTTGCAGATTTGTCCCACAGAAGTTTCATTTTTGAAAACCCAGGAAGAAGAGACAGACTTCGTGGAATGAGCCGTAATTCTCTCAGGAGGCTGCTGTCCAGCTGTCTCATAAGCCAACCTGATAACACTTCTCAACCAGAAAGAAAGAGAAGGAGAAGTGGCCTTCTGACCCTTAAGTTTATCATAGAAAAAAATGTACAGGGCAGATGATTGCAGAAAATCTTTAGTTGCTTAAAGGAAAATTTTTAGAGCACGCACAACATCCAGGCTATGTAACAAGCTATCCTTCTGAGAAGAAAGATCAGGACAAAAAGGAGGAACAACAATTTATTGATTGATATTGCGATTCGATACTACTTTGGGAAGAAATCCCAACTTAGTACGAAGAACCACCCTATCCACATGAAAAATAAGGTAAAGGGAATCCCACTGCAGAGCCAAAGCCTCGGAAACTCTGCGAGCAGAAGAAATAGCAAGTAGAAAAAAAACTTTCCAAGATAACAACTTAATGTCAACTGAATGCATAGGCTCAAACGGAGCCCGCTGCAGAACTTTAAGAACATGAATAAGGCTCCAAAGTAAGTAACAGGATTAAACACAAGCCTGATTCTGACCAAGGCCTGCACAAAAGATTGTATATCTGGCAGATCTGACAGATGTTTGTGTAAAAGTATAGACAGTACAGAAATCGGACCCTTCAGAGTGCTGACTGATAAACCTTTCTCCAGGCCCTCCTGAAGAAAAGACAAAGTTTGAGCAATCTTCACCCTGCTCCAAAAGAAACCCTTTGATTCACACCAATAAAGTTATTTACGCCACCCCCTGGAATGTGGATGGCAGAGAGGAGACAATTGTGAGACTTTGCCCACTTGGGAATTCGAGTCACCTCCTCATAGCTAACAGACTCCAAGTTCCTCCCTGGTGGTTGATGTATGCCACCAAGGTGAAGTTGTCCTATTGGAATCTGATAAACAAAGCTAGTTGATGCCAAGCTGAAAAGGCATTGAAGACTGCTCTCAACTCTAGGAAAATTATGGGGACAGAAGTCTCCTCTCAAGTCCAAAGGCCCAGAGCCTTTAAAGAACCACAAACTGCTCCCTAGCCTGACAGGCTGGCGTCCATGGTCACAATCACCCAGGATGGTCTCAGGAAGCTTGTACCTTGAGACAGATGGTCCTGCGAAATCCACCAAGAAAGATAATCTCTTGTTGGGGGATCCAGAGCTATCCTATGCGAGAGATCAGAGTGGTCTCTGTTCCATTGTCTGAGCATGCATAACTGTAGGGGTCTGAGGAGGAACTGAGCAAAAGAAATAATGTCCATGACTGCAACCATTAGACCAATTACTTCCATACATTGAGCCACTGATGGACGGATAGAGGACTTAAGTGAAAGGCAAGAAGCAAGAAGATTGGATTTCCTGGCACCAGGGAACTCTTCTCCAGATTCATATTCCACCTGTGGGAACGTAGAATAGACAACAACATCTCTGCATGAGATCTTGCTAACTGAAAAAACAGCGCCTTTCCCAAGATGTCATCCAGGTATGGCACCACTACTATTCCCTGAGATCTAACCACTGTCAATAGGGCCCCTAGAACCCTTGTAAATATTTGAGGAGCCGTAGCAAAGCCAAAGGGAAGTGCCACGAACTGGTGACCACCGCCAATTGTTTGTCTAGAAGGGCAAACCGCAGGAATTGGCGGTGCTCCCTATGAATGGGAACATGAAGATACGCATCCTTCAGGTCTATGGTAGTCAAGAACTTATCCTCATGAACAAAGCATAGAATGGAACGAATAGTCTCCATTTTGAAGGACGGAATCTTGAGAAATTTGTTGAGACTCTTAAGTTCCAATATGGGACGGAAAGTTCCCTCTTTCTTGGGAACCACAAACAGGATTGAAAAGAATCATTGACCCTGTTCCTCCTTGGGAACTGGAACAATCACTTCCAGAGAGATAGGATTTTTTTTTTCTTTTAAAAGAAACATCCGACCTAGGACCATACAAGATGCTACGGACATAAAATTAGAAATCTCCTCAGCAAGAGACAGATTGAGATAAAATCTTAGTCCTAAGAACATCCCAAGAAAAAAATATATATATATATATATATATATATATATATATATATATATATATATATATGAGAACAAAAGGAAAATAATGAAGATGTACCTTTAACCAGTACTCGCTCATTAAGCAAACGTAAGATATAGATAGTTTTAGCACAAAAGTCAGACTCAGAAACTGAATACAAGAAAACAAATACCCTTTATTATTTTAAACTAAAAAAACATGATCGGTTATGGCACCAAACAAAATTATAAATGTTATGATATATATACATTCCTCATAACAGAGGACAATGGACCAGTGTGAAAAAACCTGTAAAAACAGATTAAATCCTGCAAAGGTAGCTGCCTTATAGTGTCAGTAGCGGAAAAGTTAGCATGTAGCAGTTCATAGCCAGGCAAAAGCTGTTAAATAGGTTAGTGCACAAATCTTGGAACTGTCCCCAGCATAATGTAATGTAATGAGGATCCCTTGTATGCCGCCGTCAGTACTGACAAGAAAGTCTAGTTTATCTCAAAGGTAGCAAACCATATTCAGAGTAAAGATGAAACCAGGTATATACAGGACGCTAGTGGCTGTCAGGTAGGTGTGGTTTGTAAAAAGGCTGTCCAGTACGAGTCGTTATGGAAAGCTGTCAAATGTTGATGCAAGACTTTACTCACAGAAAACTTATCAGCGGGAGTGACGTCTCACTACCACCGCTGCTTGTGGCTCCAGCAGGGATTCCCCATAAAGACTTCCTCAGAACAGCAGCTCTCTCGACTCGAAAAGTGGCTACACGTGTTTCACCCAAAACTTACGTTCTGATTGGGCTTCCTCAGGCATGTGATGCCATTATGCATCAGATTTGCCTTTTATTGCAGTTGATCCCAGGTGAAATAGTTAACTCATGCAGTGCCTATACAAATTTGAATACAACTCTCCTGACAACTCAGGAATTAATTACAATTCTCAATGACTATGGGTATTTATAAATTAATTTAAACATGGCAGCAATGGCATCGCAAATATATATTTAAGACGACAGGAGTGTCATAAGGACATAGCACACATAAATTCAGTCTTGAGATTACAGTTTTCAATTAACATTATTCAAACATATGTATTAATAAATATCCTCATAAAGATATATACATATATATAGGTGAAGTGGTACAATAAATCTTCATGGCCATAAATTGTAACAACATAAATATTAATAAGTATCCACGTGAAGATATATACATATATAAATAAAGTGGTACGATAGTACTTCCTGGCCCTCAATTGTAACACTTTTAAACACTCTCTTGAGAAGTGTTAGGGAGTATGGCACTTGGGACAATATATACAATCAATATAAAAATGGAGCATAATTTAACTCTTCATTCAGGCCCCCTGGTTGAACAGTATCCATGTTGAAGATCCATTTACATTCAGCCTTCAATAATAAATTGTCCCAGTCCCCCCCTCTTTCATTAATGCCAATATATTCAGCACCTATGAACTTTAAGCATTCATCACTACTGTTAGGAAATTTAAAAAAAATGACGTGCTATTCCACTACTCTTAATCTTTTTATTTATGTCTCGTCTATGTTCTTTCATCCTCTCCTTGAATTCTCTATAGGATTTCCCTAAGTACTGTTTGGGACACGAACAAGAGAAGACATAGACAACCCCTAAAAGTTTTACAAGTTATGAACCCTTTGGTCCTATGAACTTTTTCAATTTTGTTGCCTGTGATCATAAATTTACACATTTTACATTTGTTACATGGATAATTACCATTTTTAGGTTTCATACTACCCAGCCACATTTTTGATTCATGATTCATATAATTGCTACGTACCAGTTTATCTTTTAAAGATGGAGCTTTCCTAGCCATTAATAAAGGAAAATCCCCCACTAAATTATGTATATAACTATCTAAAGTTAACAAATGCCAATGTTTAGATAGATTAGCTTTTAAATCCGGCCATTGATTGTTATATGTAGTAATCATTCTTAGTTTATTGTCACCGATCTTCTCTTTAGATTCATACAACAAAGTTTTCCTCTCAATCTGAGATGCTTGTTGAAAGCCTATTTTTAACCAATTTTTGCTATAACCTCTCTCTAAAAACTTTGAGTTAAATTATGCTCCATTTTTATATTTATTGTCTATATTGTCCCAAGTGCCATACTTCCTAACATTTTTCAAGAGAGTGTTTAAAAGTGTTACAATTGAGGGCCAGGAAGTACTATCATACCACTTTATTTATATATGTATATATCTTCACGTGGATACTTATTAATATTTATGTTGTTACAATTTATGGCCATGAAGATTTATTGAATATTTATTGTACCACTTCACCTATATATATGTATATATCTTTATGAGGATATTTATTAATACATATGTTTGAATAATGTTTGAATAATGTTCATTGAAAACTGTAATCTTAAGAATTTATGCGTGCTATGTCCTTATTACCACTCCTGTCGTCTTAAATATATATTTGCAATGCCATTGCTGCCATGTTTAAATTAATTTATAAATACCCATAGTCATTGAGAATTGTGATTAATTCCTGAGTTGTCAGAAGAGTTGTATTCACATTTGTATAGGCACTGCATGAGTTAACTATTTCACCTGGGATCAACTGTAATAAAAGGCAAATCTGACGCATAACGGCATCACATGCCTGAGGAAGCCCAATCAGAACGTAAGTTTTGGGTGAAACACGTGTAGCCACTTTTCCATCTCCACAGGAGCTCCTTAAGCGTGGCTGTGTTTGTAGGACGCTCTGTATGGCATAGGTAAGGAAGTTGGATTCAAGTGAATGCTGGAGTCGAGAGAGCTGCTGTTCCGAGGAAGTCTTTACGGGGAATCCCTGCTGGAGCCACAAGCAGCGGTGGTAGTGAGACGTCACTCCCGCTGATAAGTTTTCTGTGAGTAAAATCACGCATCAACATCTGACAGCTCTCCATATCGACTCGTACTGGACAGCCTTTTTACAAACCACACCTACCTGACAGCCACTAGCGTCCTGTATATACCTGGTTTCATCTTTACTCTGCATATGGTTTGCTACCTTTGAGATAAACTAGACTTTCTTGTCAGTACTGACGGCGGCATACAAGGGATCCTCATTACATTACATTACACTGGGGACAGTTCCAAGATTTGTGCACTAACCTATTTAACAGATTTTGCCTTTGCAGGATTTAATCTGTTTTTACAGGTTTTTTCACACTGGTCCATTGTCCTCTGTTATGAGGAAGGTATATATGTCATAACATTTATAATTTTGTTTGGGGCCATAGCCGATCATGTTTTTTTTAGTTTAAAATAATAAAGGGTATTTGTTTTCTTGTATTCAGTTTCTGAGTCTGACTTTTATGCTAAAACTATCTATATCTTACGTTTAGGGCTGCAACTAATGATTATTTTCATAATCGATTAATCGGCCGATTATTTTTTCGATTAATCAACTAATCGGATAAAAAAAGAATCAATAATGGTTAACTACATTTTAAATAAAATCCGCATACTGAGTGTTACAAATATAAACTTCAGACTAAAACTTTACATTAACACAACTGTTGTCCAATTTTTAAGAAGCAGAGCAGTGTTTGATAATTAAGTAAAACAAAACCGCAAAACTGTTTGAAGAGTTAGAACTAGAAACAGGTAGACGATCCCTGTTTTTAACATTCTGTTATTCACTTTTTCAGAGACTTTGCATTGAAATGCAAAAATCTCAATATGTTCCTGGCTGAGGCTAGTTCACTGTTTGCACCTATATTTCCTGCAGCAGAGAAGAGGCACTCAGATGGTGTTGAGGTGCTTGAGATGCATAAGTAGGGTTTTGCCAATTTCACCAAAGTGGGATATTTATCTGTGTTAGCTCTTCATCACTGCAAAGTGTTTTCCACCTTGGCAAGGGGCCTCTCAATAAAGTAAGCCTGTACTTCATCCTAACATAAAAAATATCTTGAATATCTATATGCAATGGTAAATAACCAGCTATAAAGGTTAGGGGAAAATATCTAGTCCGCTCTAAAAATTACATTTATAAAAGGTTGAATCTGGTACATAATTATCACAATTAAAAAAAAAAAAAAATCAAAAGTGTTAAGGACTATATATCAATAACAGGACAAAGCCTTACACATTTATTTATACAGTACATATAATCAGCAATAGCAAGCAATACGCTAATAATTGTGCAAACAGATAATAGTGCACATAAATTAAAATAACTCGCATCAATCTAGGGGATAGGTGTAAGTAACAAGCTTGGCACTATATCATACAAAGCATAGTCCCAAATCACCTGATTTATTATAAACAATCCAAATGATGGACTATTACATCTGGGTTGCACATAAGCCAGGAGTAGTTGTAAGCATATACTGTCCTTAAAAAGTGAACAGTAAATGTCTGTAGGCGTCCTTTAGGCTAAGGGCATAACCATAAAACACAATACCATGTGCAGGAGCTCATCAGAGTGAAGCAGATGGTGCTATGCACTGACCAACTTATTGCAAACCAACTAATCGATTATGACGATTAGTTGTTGCAGCTCTACTTACGTTTGCTTAATGAGCGAGTGCTGGTTAAAGGTACATCTGCATTATTTTCTTTTTGTTCTCATACAATAGTTTATGTACCTCCATGCACCAGATGAGATTCAATAATATTCTCATCTGAGCTCAGCATTAATTATATTCAGTTAAGCTGGTATATTTTTTCATATATTATATATACAAAATAACTCTGGGCAAATTATGCAGTCCCAGACAAATCAAAATGATCTCAATATGAAAGAGATTATAAAATAGTGTCAATAAACAGAAATTAAACTTATAAGTCCCTACGAGTACCCAAGAACAACTACATGACACCTGGGACGTATGTCGCAAACATTATCCTATGTCTCTCAATATGAGAGAATAAAAACAAAAGGAGTTCATATACATACGATAAGGCCGCTTTGCTTTTATGCATGTATGGCATGTTGGGAAAGGTCTGGGAGGCATTCTGCTAGACAGGGCTGTGCAGGGATCTGAACCCATGGCTCTGTGCTTCCACAGTCAGTTCTAATTGAACCAAAGTCTGCAGGTTTCAAGGCTGTTGCTTTTCCAAAGAGCCACTGGAGAACTTTATACATATGAGACCTAATTTGCAGCCATGAAAATTAGTATCGGTCAATACAGAATATTATGTTTCTCATACCGAGCCCTAGGGATGGACTTGTTAGCTGTAAACCTTCGTACTGCATATAGAAGCAGTAAAAGAAAAAAGGTACAGTTATCCGCCACAAAGTGGCATATCTACATAATAAATTCCAATGAACATTAGAGGCATAAAAACATCTTTTGTGTGTTCTCTTCTTAAGGGACTGCCAACGTACAAAAGGCAGATACAACTTTATAAATGTGAAATCTGACTTACAAAGAGTTACCCTGAAAGGGAGTGGAAATGTAACACATTAAACGTATACAGTACAGAGGTGGATGCTGCATTTCTGGTTATCTAATGCTTCCTACACATATTAGGAAACAAATAAGGAATTTAATCAGTAAGTAAAAGCAAATAACTGATAAAAATGTAATTATCCCCACATGGCAATATTCAAAATTATGTGCACAAAGAAGGATTATATTCAAAAGCTACTAAAGTAGCCTAATGATAGTATGAGGAAAAATACCCTTAGTCATCACTAGATGGCGGCAGACACAGGGGAATCCTCCGATTCTGTCAGGCAGAAAAAACATAATTTATATAAGAACTTACTTGATAAATTCATTTCTTTCATATTGGCAAGAGTCCATGAGCTAGTGACGTATGGGATATACAATCCTACCAGGAGGGGCAAAGTTTCCCAAACCTCAAAATGCCTATAAATACACCCCTCACCACACCCACAATTCAGTTTAACGAATAACCAAGTAGTGGGGTGATAAGAAAGGAGTAAAACGCATCAACAAAGTATTTTGGAATAATTGTGCATTATACAAAAAAATCATAACCACCATAAAAAGGGTGGGCCTCATGGACTCTTGCCAATATGAAAGAAATGAATTTATCAGGTAAGTTCTTACATAAATTATGTTTTCTTTCATGTAATTGTCTGTCTGAAAACAAATGAACGGTTCTCTCTTCAACAGAGGCCAAAACTGAAGAGCCCTGAGAATCGCAAGGAGTTCCAAAATATTTATTGGTAATCTTGAGATTTCCAAGCCACTTGTGCTGTCAGAGATCCCCAAACAGCCCCCCAACCTGAAAGACTTGCATCTGTTGTGATTACAGTCCAGGTTAGACGAACGAAAGAGGCCCCTAGAAACATACAATGGTGATCTAACCACCAAGTCAGAGAGAGTCGAACATTGGGATTTAAGCATATTAATAGTGCTATCCTTGTATAATCCCTGCACCATTGGTTCAGCATACAAAGCTGGAGAGGTCTCATATGAAAACGAGCAAAGGGAATCGTGTCCGATGCTGCAGTCATGAGACCTAAAACTTCCATGCACATAGCCACTGAAGGGAATGATTGAGACTGAAGGTTCCGACAAGCTGAAACCAATTTTAATCGTCTCTTGTCTGTTAGGGACAGAGTCATGGACACTGAATCTATCTGGAAACCTAAAAAGGTTACCCTTGTCTGAGGAGTCAAAAAACTTTTTGGTAAATTGATCCTCCAACCATGTCTTTGAAGAAACAACACTAGTTGATTCGTGTGAGATTCTGCAGAACATAAAGACTGAGCTAGTACCAAGATATCGTCCAAATAAGGAAACACCGCAATACCCTGCTCTCTGATTACAGAGAGTAGGGCACTGAGAACCTTTGAAAAGATTCTTGGAGCTGTCGCTAGACCAAAAGGAAGAGCAAAAAATTGGTAATGCTTGTCTAGAAAGAGAATCTCAGGAACTGATAGTGATCTGGATGAATCTGAATATGACGATATGCATCCTGTAAGTCTATTGTGGACATATAATGCCCTTGCTGAACAAAAGACAGAATAGGCCTTATATGCAAACAGCATAGCCCTCTGACATAGAGAAAAGGCAAGAGGCATATAGGAATGGGGTCTTAAATAATGAAAATATTTGGCGCCAAGTATGACGCACGCCACAAACAGAAAAATATTTTTTGGCGCCAAAAACATCCGGAAATGACACACTCGCGTCACAGAAGACGCAACCTTGTGAAGGACTCGGCGTCAACTAAGACGCTGGAAATGACGAAATTGCGTCAATGAACATAACTTTGCGCCAAAAAATCTCGCGCCAAGAATGACGCAATAAACTTTAGCATTTTGCGCCCTCGCGAGCCTAATTCTGCCCGCGAATTTAAAAGATAGTCAATTTGAAAAAGACTACACCCCAGGTAAGAAATACATTTTTCCTAAAAAAACATTTCCCAGATATGAATCTGACAGTCTGCAAAAGGAAATATACTGAAAACCTGAATCTTGGCAAATATAAATACAATACATATATTTAGAACTTTATAAAATACATAAAGTGCCAAACCATAGCTGAGAGTGTCTTAAGTAATAAAACCAACTTACCAAAGACACCCATCCACATATAGCAGATAGCCAAACCAGTACTGAAACGGTTATCAGTAGAGGTAATGGAATATGAGAGTATATCGTCGATCTGAAAAGGGAGGTAGGAGATAAATCTCTACGACCGATAACAGAGAACATAAGAAATTGATCTCCCGTGAGGAAAACCATTGCGTTCAAAAGGTGATACTCCCTTCACATCCCTCTGACATTCACTGTACTCTGAGAGGAATCTGGCTTCAAAATGCTGAGAAGCTGATATCAACATAGAAATCTTAACACAAACTTACTTCACCACCTCCATAGGAGGCAAAGTTTGTAAAACTGAATTGTGGGTGGGGTGAGGGGTGTATTTATAGGCATTTTGAAGTTTGGGAAACTTTGCCCCTCCTGGTAGGATTTCATATCCCATACGTCACTAGCTCATGGACTCTTGCCAATTACATGAATGAAACATAACCCTTCTAAAGCTGATTAATATTATCTGAGTAGAAAATGACTCCATGAGGCAGCATAGGTTGACAGTGAAAAACAGGGCCCATGATGAAATGCTCATAGACGTATGGTCAGAGCTTAAAATCAAACCTGAATTTCTAGCTCTCAAAGTAACCACTGAACTACAGTTGATTAATAAAAATACACCTCAACATCCTCTCTGAAAGAACCCTGACACCATAATACCCCCCAAAAAAGTGTATCTTACGTGTCCGCAATCAGAGAACTGCGCTGCTGAGCATGGGCAAAAAAGGGGTGCAATGCGATTGCCTCCTAAACATCTGGCATTAGAAGCAAAATAACAGCGGTTAGGAAAAAATTATATTAGGGACCGCTGAATAGTAGGCTACTAGATAGTTACGGTTCTCCACTACTGATCACTCCCTATGGTTGAAGGCATCTGAAACTATATGAGTAAAAGTCCCAACCATGATCTGAGAGAAGTCGGATCCCCAGTAGTATCTTGGCAGCGTGCAAATCGATCGCTCCAAACTCCCTTACATGCCAACATGCTATGTATAGGGATTTCGGCATATAACATACAGATAAAATGCCATATGTGTTTCACTCCAGAATTGAGTTAAAATCAGCACAATCTTAGAATAGGTTTAAAGGTTTTACACAGTGAATGGAGATCCTGACTGACCAGGAGAACCTTAATGAGATCCATGTAAATAAATCTGAACCCTAAAAAGAGCATCCATAGTAAGATCCCCTATAAATCCTAACATAAAAGGATTAACTGTAGACTCATTACAAATAAATACCTGCAAACTGTAGTGTCTATATTTAAACACTTGCTGCCACTGAGGGATTTTAAAAAACCCTCAAAGTCCACCCACACAGAGAAATTATGAAAAAGCCCCCTACCCTCATCAGCCCTATTAGACAACAAGCCATGAGGGCAGGGATACAGGACTCACGGTTAGAAGCCTTCTTTCTTCTACAACAGCTTCTGGTTTGTCAGTTTCACCGGCTTCTGACAGGGACCCTGAAACCTCAGGTGTGGGCAGACACTTAATCCTAGGTGTGACAGATCCAGATGACTTCTGACAGGGACTTGGAGAATAGGAAAATCAGAGTAACCAATCCTGGTTTTCTATATAGGGGTAGCATAATTGTTAGAAGGTAAGCAAGGACTACCTCGACATCTTCTAACTGATAAAAGCCACCATTACTCTTACTAAAGATAATTACATGGACACAGCATAGCCCCTACCCTTGCTTGCAGGGAAAAGTATCCATTAAAGGATTAAATATCTTCAGACACCATTTTCACACATCCTCCCGATGATAGAGGCAAAGAATGACTGGGGATTATGGGTAATAGGAGTGACACTTAATAGCACTGCTGAGGTATTCTTTGCCTCCTCCTGCTTACCAAGAGTTGAATTCTCACTAGTAATTGGAATGCAATCGTGGACTCTCCATGCCATTGGAAATAAATAGTACATTATTCTTTATATTTGTCTGTTTACTAATCATGTTTGTGTCACCCAACTGATTCATTAATATTTTTTTATAGTTTAGCTAATTGCCTCCTCATTCTGTAGGACCACCACAATTTTGTTTTACATTCTTGTCTTCAAGACCCTTTTATTTTGAAGAGCTTACAATAATGAGATGTTTGCTGGATACAATGTATTAAATGTTTTTGTTAGTGACCCTGAACACTTTATTTTCAGAGCTTTTTCCATACTGCATTTTTTAAAATAGCGATGATTTCTAGGGTGGCCTACGTTAAAAGTGAAGAGCTATTGAAAGTACACGGTGCTGTGGCTTAGGCTATGATTAGCTCACAATCTGGTATTACAAGTCCATGGTCAAACTATTCAGAGAACGTTTAACATGGCTGAGATCTGTTTAGCGTGTCTGATACTTTCAATGGATATCACTGCTAAACATCACTCATATAATTAAGTTAAACAGAGCTAAAAAAATTAGCAAGACTTGAGACTAGAAGTATATATAAACGGATATTGAATACCATACTCACTGGATTTGATAAATAATGCAACTTATTTTATTTAATAACTGTGATGTTTTGGAGAGCATATCCCCTTCCTCAGACAAAAAAACAAAGTTCCAAACAGGTACATAAATCTCCCCTGTCCCCCTGTGGTGCAAATTGCCAAAACCTGCTGTTGTCATGACAACAGCACACATAAATAAACCAGTGTTAATAATATATAACATACATACACCTAGATTACGAGTTTTGCGTTAGAGGCTATGCGATGCTAACGAGCAGTTTTCCCTCACCGCTCACTTACCAGCAGCGCTGGTATTACAGGTTTCAGAAACCCGTCATTAAAAGACAAGAAGTGAGCTTTTAATGACTTTAAAGTCTTCATCCAAGCCGGGCAGAAGTGGTACTCCAGACGGGCAGAAGTCTTAATCCAGACGGCATCTTCTATCTTCATCCATCCGGCGTGGAGCGGGTCCATCTTCAAGACATCCGACGCGGAGCATCCTCTTTATCCGATGACTAAAACAGAATGAAGGTACCTTTGAGGTACGTCATCCAAGATGGCGTCCCTTAGATTCCGATTGGCTGATAGAATTCTATCAGGCAATCGGAATTAAGGTAGAAAAAATCCTATTGGCTGATGCAATCAGCCAAAAGGATTGAAGTTCAATCCTATTGGCTGATCCAATCAGCCAATAGGATTGAGCTCGCATTCTATTGGCTGATTTGAACAGACTTTAATACCTTTATTTTATAGATAAGTATTTAGTTTTAAATAGGAATAATTTAGTTAATTATAGGAATATTTATTTAGATTTATTTAAATGATATTTACGTTAGTGGGTGTTAGGTTTAGGTTTAGACTTAGCATTAGGGGTTAATAACTTTAATATAGTGGTGGCAACATTGGGATGGCAGATTAGGGGTTGATAAATATAATGTAGGTGTCGGCGATGTTGGGGGCAGCAGATTAAGGGTTCATAAATATAATGTAGGTGGCGGCGGTCTCCGGAGCGGCAGATTAGGGGTTAAAATTTTTATTTTAGTATTTGCGATGCGGGAGGGCCTCGGTTTAGGGGTTAATAGGTAGTTTATGGGTGTTAGTGTACTTTTTAGCACTTTAGTTATGAGTTTTATGCTACAGCGTTGTAGTGTAAAACTCATAACTACTGACTTTTAAATGCGTTAGGGATCTTGACAGGGTAGGCTGCACCGCTCACTTTTTGGCCTCCCAGGACAGACTCATAATATCAGCGCTATGGAAGTCCCATAGAAAAAGACTTTACGAAGTTTACATCAGTCGTTTTTTCAATAAGGCCAAAGAAGTGTGCGGTACCCTAAACCTGCAAGATTCGTAATACCAGCGGGCGTATAAACAAACAGCGTTAGGACCTCTTAATGCTGCTTTTTTACCCTAACACACAACTCGTAATCTAGCCGATAGTGTGTTTATACGGACCTGAATACGTTCTCCAAAATTATCAAGAAAGCTGTCAAAAAGCCGCGCACCAAGTACGGTGCGATGAGCAGCGAACTGTTGTTAACTAACAGTCATCGATCTCGCTGCTCTTCGGCTTATTCGCAGCTTTCTTGGTACCCTGTCACTAAGCACCCACACTAAACTAAACTGTTTACCCCCTATCCCGCCACTCCCAGAGCCCACCGCACCTAAATAAAGTTATTAATCCCTAAACCGCCACTCCCGGAGCCTAGCACAACTCTAAAAAAGTGTTTAACCCCTAAACCGCCGCTCCCGGAGCCCACTGCCACCTTGATTATATGTATTAACCCCTAAACTGCTTTCAGACCCCGCCGCAACTAAATAAAATGTTTAATCCCTAAACCGCTGCTCACGGACCCCGCCGCCACCTACATTAAATGTATTAACCCCTAATCTGACTCCCCTACACCCCCGCCACCTACATTAAATTTATTAACCCCTAATCTGACCCCCCTACACTGCCTGCCGCCACCTACATTAAATTTATTAACCCCTAATCTCCCGCCCCCAATGTCGTCGCCACTATATTAAATTTATTAACCCCTAAACCTAAGTCTAACCCTAACACTAACACCCACTAACTTAAATATAATTTAAATTAATCTAAATAAATATTCCTATCATGAAATAAATTATTCCTATTTAAAACTAAATACTTACCTATAAAATAAACCGCAAGATAGCTATATTATAACTAATAGTTACATTGTAGCTATTTTAGGATTTATTTTTATTTTACAGGCAAGTTTGTATTTATTTTAACTTGGTAGAATAGTTATTAAATAGTTATTAACTATTTAATAACATCCCAGTTAAAATAAATACAAAAGTACCTGTAAAATAAAACCTAACCTAAGTTACAATTACACCTAACACTACATTATCATTAAATTAATTCCCTAAATTAAAGTAAATTAATTACAATTAAATACAATTAAATAAAATTAACTAAAGTACAACCCCCCCCCACTAAATTACAGAAAATAATAAAATAATTACAAGATTTTAAACTAATTACACCTAATCTAATCCCCCTAATAAAATAAAAAAGCCCCCCAAAATAAAAAAAATCCCTACCCTACACTAAATTACAAATAGCCCTTAAAATGGCTTTTTGCGGGGCATTGCCCCAAAGTAATCAGCTCTTTTACCTGTAAAAAGAAATACAATACCCCCCAACAATAAAATCCACAACCCACACACCCACCCCTACTCTAAAACCCACCCAATCCCCCCTTAATAAAACCTAACACTACCCACTTGAAGATTACCTTACCTTAAAAAGTCTTCACCCAGCCGGGCACAAGTGGTCCTCCAGAGGGGCAGAAGTCTTCATCCGATCCAGGCAGATGAGGACTTCCAGACGGGCAGAAGTCTTCATCCAGACGGCATCTTCTATCTTCATCCATCTGGAGTGGAGCAGGTCCATCTTGAAGACATCCGCCACAGAGCATCCATCCAGACCGACGACTACCCGACGAATGAATATTCCTTTAAATGACGTCATCCAAGATGGCGTTCCTTGAATTCCGATTGGCTGATAGAATTCTATCATTCAATCGGAATTAAGGTAGGAAAAATCCTATTGGCTGATGCAATCAGCCAATAGGATTGAGCTTGCATTCTATTGGCTGTTCAAATCAGCCAATAGAATGCAAGCTCAATCCTATTGGCTGATTGGATCAGCCAATAGGATTGAACTTCAATCCTATTGGTTGATTGCATCAGCCAATAGGATTTTTCCTACCTTAATTCCGATTGGCTGATAGAATTCTATCAGCCAATCGGAATTCAAGGGTCGCCATCTTGGATGACGTCATTTAAAGGAATATTAATTCGTCGGGTAGTCATCGGCGTGGAAGGATGCTCCGGGTCGGCTGGCTTGAAGATGGACCCGCTCAGCTCCGGATGGATGAAGATAGAAGAGGCCACCTGGATGAAGACTTCTGGCCGTCTGGAGGACCTCTTCTGCCCGGATAGGATGAAGACTTCGGACCGTCTGGAGGACCACTTCTGCCCGTTTGAGTGAAGACGTTTCAAGGTAGGGTGATCTTCAGGGGGATAGTGTTAGGTTTTATTAAGGGGGGATTGGGTGAGTTTTAGAGTAGGGTTGGGTGTGTGGGTGGTGGGTTTTACTGTTGGGGGGTATTGTATTTTTTTTTTACAGGTAAAAGAGCTGATTACTTTGGGGCAATGCCCCGCAAAAAGCCCTTTTAAGGGCTATTTGTAATTTAGTATAGGGTAGGGATTTTTTTTATTTTGGGGGGCTTTTTTATTTTATTAGGGGGATTAGAATAGGTGTAATTAGTTTAAAATTCTTGTAATTATTTTATTATTTTCTGTAATTTACTGTTTTCTTTTTTTTATACTTTAGTTAATTTTATTTAATTGTATTTAATTGTAATTAATTTAGAGTTAGGTTTTATTGTAACTTAGGTTAGGTTTTATTTTACAGGTATTTTTGTATGTATTTTAACTAGGTAGTTATTAAATAGTTAATAACTATTTAATAACTATTGTACCTAGTTAAAATAAATACAAAGTTGCCTGTAAAATAAAAATAAACCCTAAGCTAGCTACTATGGGGCCTAGTTATCAAGCCGTCAACCTCAAATATGCTGGAATTCCGCATCGTATTTGTGGCGAGGCTGATTCGCCTTAGTTATCAAAGGCTCGAGACCGGCAAAAGTAGAATTTTGTGACGTAAACTTCGATCCTGCCGGACTCAGTCCGACACAGATCGATTCTTACGTCACTCCAGATGTTCAGCACACAAGTACGGCACAATCTCACTACTTTTGCTAAGTATCAAATGACTAGCAGGTACGCTCGGCACTTTTACGGCCCAGCGTACCTGGTTTTCAAACCGCCACCCCTGGAGACGGCGGATCCCATAGGAATCAATGGGAGTCTGACCATAGCAAAAGTACAAGTTCGCTGCTGACAGACATCCCATTGATTTCTATGGGAGCTGTCTGCACCTAACACCCTAACATGTACCCCGAGTCTAAACACCACTAATCTGCCCCCCCTACACCGCCGCAACTAAATAAAGTTATTACCCCCCTAAACCGCCGCTCCCGGAGCCCACCGCAAGCTACTCTATACATATTAACCCCTAAACCGCCGCTCCCGGAGCCCACCGCAAGCTACTCTATACATATTAACCCCTAAACCGCCGCTCCCGGAGCCCACCGCAAGCTACTCTATACATATTAACCCCTAAACCACCGCTCCCGGAGCCCACCGCAACTATAATAAATGTATTAACCCCTAAACCGCCGCTCCCTGAACCCGCCGCAACCTATATTAAATTTATTAACCCCTATCCTGCCCCCCCTACACCGTCGCCACCTATAATAAATTTATTAACCCCTAATCTGCCCCCCCCTACACCGTCGCCACCTATAATAAATTTATTAACCCCTATCCTGCCCCCCACTACGCCGCCGCCACTGTAATAAAATTATTAACCCCTAAACCTAAGTCTAACACTAACCCTAACGCCCCCCTAGCTTAAATATTAATTAAATAAATCTAAATAATATTTTTTTTATTAACTAAATTAATCCTATTTAAAACTAAATACTTACCTTTAAAATAAACCCTAATATAGCTACAATATAAATAATAATTATATTGTAGCTATCTTAGGATTTATTTTTATTTTACAGGCAACTTTCAATTTATTTTAACTAGGTACAATAGCTATTAAATAGTTATTAACTATTTAATAGCTTACCTAGCTAAAATAAACTGAAATTTACCTGTAAAATAAATCCTAACCTAAGTTACAATTACACCTAACACTACACTATACTTTAATAAATTATTCCTATTTAAAACTAAATACTTACCTGTAAAATAAACCCTAATATAGCTACAATATAAATAATAATTATATTGTAGCTATCTTAGGATTTATATTTATTTTACAGGTAACTTTGTATTTATTTTAGCTAGTTAGAATAGTTATTAAATAGTTATTAACTATTTAATAACTACCTAGCTAAAAGAAATACAAAATTACCTGTAAAATAAATCCTAACCTAAGTTACAATTAAACCTAATACTACACTATCATTAAAATAATTAAATAAACTACCTACAAATAACTACAATTAAATACAATTACATAAACTAACTAAAGTACAAAAAATAAAAAAAGCTAAGTTACAAAAAATAAAAAATAAGTTACAAACATTTTAAAAATATTACAACAATTTTAAGCTACTTACACCTAATCTAAGCCCCCTAATAAAATAACAAACCCCCCCAAAATAAAAAAATGCCCTACCCTATTCTAAATTAAATAAAGTTCAAAGCTCTTTTACCTTACCAGCCCTTAAAAGGGCCATTTGTGGGGGCATGCCCCAAAAAGTTCAGCTCTTTTGCCTGTAAAAGAAAAATACAACCCCCCCAACATTAAAACCCACCACCCACATACCCCTAATCTAACCCAAACCCCCCTTACAAAAACCTAACACTAATCCCCTGAAGATCATCCTACCTTGAGTCGTCTTCACTCAGCCGAGCAGCGATGGAACCGAAGTGGACATCCGGAGCGGAAGAAGTTAATCCTCCAAGCGGCGCTGAAGAAATCTTCCATCCGATGAAGTCATCATCCAGGCGGCGCTGAAGAAGTCTTCGATCCGGCGGTCATCTTCCAAGAGGCGCTGAAGAGGTCTTCTATCCGGGCGATGTCATCTTCCAAGCCGGGTCTTGAATCTTCCTCCCGCCGACGCGGAACATCCTTCTTCACCGACGGACTACGACGAATGAAGGCTCCTTTAAGGGACGTCATCCAAGATGGCGTCCCCTCAATTCCGATTGGCTGATAGGATTCTATCAGCCAATCGGAATTAAGGTAGGAAAAATCTGATTGGCTGATGGAATCAGCCAATCAGATTGAGCTTGCATTCTATTGGCTGTTCCGATCCCCTAACTTAAATATTAATTAAATAAATCTAAATAATATTTAATTAATATTTAAGTTAGGGGGGTGTTAGGGTTAGACTTAGGTTTAGGGGTTAATAATTTTATTACAGTGGCGGCGGTGTAGTGGGGGGCAGATTAGGGGTTAATAATTTTATTATAGAGGGCGACGGTATAGGGGGGCAGGATAGGGGTTAATAGGTTTAATATAGGTTGCGGCGGTGTCCGGGAGCGGCGGTTTAGGGGTTAATACATTTATCAGAGTTGCGGCAGGGTCTAGGAGCGGCGGTTTAGGGGTTAGTAACTTTATTGAGTTGCGGGAGGCTCCGGGGGTGCCGGTATAGGGATAGAACAGTGTAGTTTAGTGTGAGTGCTTAGTGACAGGCTAGCAATAAAGCTGGGAAAAAGCCGAAGAGCAGCGAGATCGGATGAGTGATAACTCTCACAGTCCGCTGCTCATCGCCCCGTGGCTTTTTGACAGCTTTATTTGATAACTTAGGCGAACGTATTCAAGGTCCGCGGCGGCGAAGGTAGGCAAGCTTAGGCGGGTGTGTTGGGCCGGCGAAGGCAGGAAAGTAGACGGCTTGATAACTACCCCCCTTAGTAACTATTAGTTATATTATAGCTAGCTTAGGGTTTATTTTATAGGTAAGTATTTATTCTTAAATAGGTATAATTTATTTAATGCTAGGAATATTTATTTAGATTAATTTAAATTATATTTAAATTAGGGGGTGTTAGGGTTAGACATAGGAGGCTTGGAGGCTTTGTACTCTTCAATACCTCATAATTTGGGTGTTGAAGCTTCGTGTTTATATCTTCACCAGAGAGGTATCAGATTCAAGGATCATACAGTCTTTGTAACGAAATTGTAAAATTTGTTTTTGAAAGAAACTACTTTAAATTTGATTTTAAGTTTTAAAGACAGATTGTAGGGACAGCCATGGGGGCAAGTTGTTGTTTTTAGAGAGAGGTTATAGCAAAAATTGGTTAAAAATAGGCTTTCAACAAGCATCTCAGATTGAAAGGAATACTTTGTTGTATGAATCTAAAGAGAAGATCGGTGACAATAAACTAAGACTGATTACTACATATAACAATCAATGCCCGGATTTAAAAGCTATTCTATCTAAACATTGGCATTTGTTAACTTTAGATAGTTATATACATAATCTAGTGGGGGATTTTCTTTTATTAACGGCTAGGAAAGCTCCATCTTTAAAAGATAAACTGGTACATAGCAATTATATGAATCATGAATAAAAAATGTGGCTGGGTAGTATGAAACTTAAAAATGGTAATTATCCATGTAGCACATGTAAAATGTGTAAATGTATGATCACAGGAAACAAAATTGAAGATAGAAAAGGAAAAGTTCATAGGACCAAAGGGTTCATAACTTGTAAAACTTTAGGGGTTGTCTATGTCCTCTCTTGTTCGTGTCCCAAACAATACTTAGGGAAATCCTATAGAGAATTCAAGGAGAGGATGAAAGAACATAGACGAGACATAGTAAATAAAATGATTAAGAGTAGTGGAATAGCACGTCATTATTTTGAATTTTATAACAGTAGTGATGAATGCTTGAAGTTCATAGGTGCTGAATATATTGGCATTAATGAAAGAGGGGGGGACTGGGACAATTTATTATTGAAAGCTGAATGTAAATGGATCTTCAACCTGGATACTGTTCAACCAGGGGGCCTGAATGAAGAGTTAAATTATGCTCCATTTTTATATTGATTGTATATATTGTCCCAAGTGCCATACTCCCTAACATTTTTCAAGAGAGTGTTTAAAAGTGTTACAATTGAGGGCCAGGAAGTACTATCGTACCATTTTATTTATATATGTATATATCTTCACGTGGATACTTATTAATATTTATGTTGTTACAATTTATGGCCATGAAGATTTATTGTACCACTTCACCTATATATATGTATATATCTTTATGAGGATATTTATTAATATATATGTTTTAATAATGTTTGAATAATGTTCATTGAAAACTGTAATCTCAAGACTGAATTTATGTGTGCTATGTTCTTATGACCACTCCTGTCGTCTTAAATATATATTTGCGATGCCATTGCTGCCATGTTTAAATTAATTTATAAATACCCATAGTCATTGAGAATTGTGATTAATTCCTGAGTTGTCAGAAAAGTTGTATTCACATTTGTATAGGCACTGCATGAGTTAACTATTTCACCTGGGATCAACTGCAATAAAAGGCAAATCTGACGCATAACGGCATCACATGCCAGAGGAAGCCCAATCAGAACGTAAGTTTTGGGTGAAACACGTGTAGACACTTTTTCATGTCCACAGGAGCTCCGTGAGCATGGCTGTGTTTGTCGGATGCTCTGTATGGCATAGGTAAGGAAGTTGGATTCAAGTGAACTCTGGAGTCGAGAGAGCTGCTGTTCCGAGGAAGTCTTTACGGGGAATCCCTGCTGGAGCCACAAGCAGCGGTGGTAGTGAGACGTCACTCCCGCTGATAAGTTTTCTGTGAGTAAAATCACCCATCAACATCTGACAGCTCTCCATATCGACTTGTACTGGACAGCCTTTTTACAAACCACACCTACCTGACAGCCACTAGCGTCCTGTATATACCTGGTTTCATCACTCTGCATATGGTTTGCTACCTTTGAGATAAACTAGACTTTCTTGTCAGTACTGACGGCGGCATACAAGGGATCCTCATTACATTACATTACACTGGGGACAGTTCCAAGATTTGTGCACTTACCTATTTAACAGATTTTGCCTGGCTATGAACTGCTACATACTAACTTTTCAGCTACTGACACTACAGGGAGTGCAGAATTATTAGGCAAGTTGTATTTTTGAGGATTAATTTTATTATTGAACAACAACCATGTTCTCAATGAACCCAAAAAAACTCATTAATATCAAAGTTGAATAGTTTTGGAAGTAGTTTTTAGTTTGTTTTTAGTTATAGCTATTTTAGGGGGATATCTGTGTGTGCAGATGACTATTACTGTGCATAATTAT
Source organism: Bombina bombina (assembly GCF_027579735.1). Lineage (NCBI taxonomy): Eukaryota > Metazoa > Chordata > Amphibia > Anura > Bombinatoridae > Bombina > Bombina bombina. The sequence goes on along the minus strand of NC_069499.1, from coordinate 1,516,928,522 downwards.
TAGGCAACTTAACAAAAAACAAATATATACCCATTTCAATTATTTATTTTTACCAGTGAAACCAATATAACATCTCAACATTCACAAATATACATTTCTGACATTCAAAAACAAAACAAAAACAAATCAGTGACCAATATAGCCACCTTTCTTTGCTAGGACACTCAAAAGCCTGCCATCCATGGATTCTGTCAGTGTTTTGATCTGTTCACCATCAACATTGCGTGCAGCAGCAACCACAGCCTCCCAGACACTGTTCAGAGAGGTGTACTGTTTTCCCTCCTTTTAAATCTCACATTTGATGATGGACCACAGGTTCTCAATGGGGTTCAGATCAGGTGAACAAGGAGGCCATGTCATTAGATTTTCTTCTTTTATACCCTTTCTTGCCAGCCACGCTGTGGAGTACTTGGACGCGTGTGAAGGAGCATTGTCCTGCATGAAAATCATGTTTTTCTTGAAGGATACAGACTTCTTCCTGTACCACTGCTTGAAGAAGGTGTCTTCCAGAAACTGGCAGTAGGACTGGGAGTTGAGCTTGACTCCATCCTCAACCCGAAAAAGCCCCACAAGCTCATCTTTTATGATACCAGCCCAAACCAGTACTCCCCCTCCACCTTGCTGGCGTCTGAGTCGGACTGGAGCTCTCTGCCCTTTACCAATCCAGCCACGGGCCCATCCATCTGGCCCATCAAGACTCACTCTCATTTCATCAGTCCATAAAACCTTAGAAAAATCAGTATTGAGATATTTCTTGGCCCAGTCTTGACGTTTCAGCTTGTGTGTCTTGTTCAGTGGTGGTCGTCTTTCAGCCTTTCTTACCTTGGCCATGTCTCTGATTATTGCACACCTTGTGCTTTTGGGCACTCCAGTGATGTTGCAGCTCTGAAATGTGGCCAAACTGGTGGCAAGTGGCATCTTGGCAGCTGCACGCTTGACTTTTCTCAGTTCATGGGCAGTTATTTTGCGCCTTGGTTTTTCCACACGCTTCTTGCGACCCTGTTGACTATTTTGAATGAAATGCTTGATTGTTCGATGATCACGCTTCAGAAGCTTTGCAATTTTAAGAGTGCTGCATCCCTCTGCAAGATATCTCACTATTTTTGACTTTTCTGAGCCTGTCAAGTCCTTCTTTTGACCCATTTTGCCAAAGGAAAGGAAGTTGCCTAATAATTATGCACACCTGATATAGGGTGTTGATGTCATTAGACCACACCCCTTCTCATTACAGAGATGCACATCACCTAATATGCTTAATTGGTAGTAGGCTTTCGAGCCTATACAGCTTGGAGTAAGACAACATGCATAAAGAGGATGATGTGGTCAAAATACTCATTTGCCTAATAATTCTGCACTCACTGTATAAGGCAGCTACCTTTGCAGGATTTAATCTGTTTTTACAGGTTTTTTTCACACTGGTCCATTGTCCTCTGTTATGAGGAAGGTATATATGTCATAACATTTATAATTTTGTTTGAGGCCATAGCCGATCATGTTTTTTTAGTTTAAAATAATAAAGGGTATTTGTTTTCTTGTATTCAGTTTCTGAGTCTGACTTTTATGCTAAAACTATCTATATCTTACATTTAGGGCTGCAACTAATGATTATTTTCATAATCGATTAATCGGCCGATTATTTTTTCGATTAATCAACTAATCGGATAAAAAAAGAATCAATAATGGTTAACTACATTTTAAATAAAATCCGCATACTGAGTGTTACAAATATAAACTTCAGACTAAAACTTTACATTAACACAACTGTTGTCCAATTTTTAAGAAGCAGAGCAGTGTTTGATAATTAAGTAAAACAAAACCGCAAAACTGTTTGAAGAGTTAGAACTAGAAACAGGTAGACGATCCCTGTTTTTAACATTCTGTTATTCACTTTTTCAGAGACTTTGCATTGAAATGCAAAAATCTCAATATGTTCCTGGCTGAGGCTAGTTCTCTGTTTGCACCTATATTTCCTGCAGCAGAGAAGAGGCACTCAGATGGTGTTGAGGTGCTTGAGATGCATAAGTAGGGTTTTGCCAATTTCACCAAAGTGGGATATTTATCTGTGTTAGCTCTTCATCACTGCAAAGTGTTTTCCACCTTGGCAAGGGGCCTCTCAATAAAGTAAGCCTGGACTTCATCCTAACATAAAAAATATCTTGAATATCTATATGCAATGGTAAATAACCAGCTATAAAGGTTAGGGGAAAATATCTAGTCCGCTCTAAAAATTACATTTATAAAAGGTTGAATCTGGTACATAATTATCACAATTAAAAAAAAAAAAAATCAAAAGTGTTAAGGACTATATATCAATAACAGGACAAAGCCTTACACATTTATTTATACAGTACATATAATCAGCAATAGCAAGCAATACGCTAATAATTGTGCAAACAGATAATAGTGCACATAAATTAAAATAACTTGCATCAATCTAGGGGATAGGTGTAAGTAACAAGCTTGGCACTATATCATACAAAGCATAGTCCCAAATCACCTGATTTATTATAAACAATCCAAATGATGGACTATTACATCTGGGTTGCACATAAGCCAGGAGTAGTTGTAAGCATATACTGTCCTTAAAAAGTGAACATTAAATGTCTGTAGGCGTCCTTTAGGCTAAGGGCATAACCATAAAACACAATACCATGTGCAGGAGCTCATCAGAGTGAAGCAGATGGTGCTATGCACTGACCAACTTATTGCAAACCAACTAATCGATTATGACGATTAGTTGTTGCAGCTCTACTTACGTTTGCTTAATGAGCGAGTGCTGGTTAAAGGTACATCTGCATTATTTTCTTTTTGTTCTCATACAATAGTTTATGTACCTCCATGCACCAGATGAGATTCAATAATATTCTCATCTGAGCTCAGCATTAATTATATTCAGTTAAGCTGGTATATTTTTTCATATATTATATATACAAAATAACTCTGGGCAAATTATGCAGTCCCAGACAAATCAAAATGATCTCAATATAAAAGAGATTATAAAATAGTGTCAATATACAGAAATTAAACTTATAAGTCCCTAAGAGTACCCAAGAACAACTACATGACACCTGGGACGTATGTCGCAAACATTATCCTATGTCTCTCAATATGAGAGAATAAAAACAAAAGGAGTTCATATACATACGATAAGGCCGCTTTGCTTTTATGCATGTATGGCATGTTGGGAAAGGTCTGGGAGGCATTCTGCTAGACAGGGCTGTGCAGGGATCTGAACCCATGGCTCTGTGCTTCCACAGTCAGTTCTAATTGAACCAAAGTCTGCAGGTTTCAAGGCTGTTGCTTTTCCAAAGAGCCACTGGAGAACTTTATACATATGAGACCTAATTTGCAGCCATGAAAATTAGTATCAGTCAATACAGAATATTACGGTTCTCATACCGAGCCCTAGGGATGGACTTGTTAGCTGTAAACCTTCGTACTGCATATAGAAGCAGTAAAAGAAAAAAGGTACAGTTATCCGCCACAAAGTGGCATATCTACATAATAAATTCCAATGAACATTAGAGGCATAAAAACATCTTTTGTGTGTTCTCTTCTTAAGGGACTGCCAACGTACAAAAGGCAGATACAACTTTATAAATGGGAAATCTGACTTACAAAGAGTTACCCTGAAAGGGAGTGGAAATGTAACACTCGTATACAGTACAGAGGTGGATGCTGCATTTCTGGTTATCTAATGCTTCCTACACGTATTAGGAAACAAATAAGGAATATAATCAGTAAGTAAAAGCAAACAAACTGATAAAAATGTAATTATCCCCACATGGCAATATTCAAAATTATGTGCACAAAAAAGGATTACAGGCAGTCCTCGGGTTACAGACATCCGACTTAAGTACAACTCGTACTTACATACAGAGAAAATAGAGCTTTATCGACAATCCTTCTTTCCAGGATAATCCAAAATACTGAAAATCCAATTGTCACAAGGACAGAAAGTGATGTGAAATTTTCTGAACAGGGGCACAGATAGCAAAACAAATTTTATCCTATGCTATCCAAAACAAAAAAAAAATGTTTGGCTAGAGTTTCACCTAAAAAAAGTGCCTGTTCCAACTTACATACAAATTCAACTTAAGAACAAACCTAAAGTCCCTATCTTGTACGTAACCCGGGGACTGCCTGTATATTCAAAAGCTACTAAAGTAGCCTGATGATAGTATGAGGAAAAATACCCTTAGTCATCACTAGATGGCGGCAGACACAGGGGAATCCTCCGATTCTGTCAGGCAGAAAAAACATAATTTATGTAAGAACTTACCTGATAAATTCATTTCTTTCATATTGGCAAGAGTCCATGAGCTAGTGATGTATGGGATATACAATCCTACCTGGAAGGGCAAAGTTTCCCAAACCTAAAAATGCCTATAAATACACCCCTCACCACACCCACAATTCAGTTTAACGAATAGCCAAGTAGTGGGGTGATAAGAAAGGAGTAAAAAGCATCAACAAAGGATTTTGAAATAATTGTGCTTTATACAAAAAAATCATAACCACCATAAAAAGGGTGGGCCTCATGGACTCTTCTCTTGCCAATATGAAATTAATTTATTAGGTAAGTTCTTACATAAATTATGTTTTCTTTCATGTAATTGGCAAGAGTCCATGAGCTAGTGACGTATGGGATAGCAATACCCAAGAAGTGGAACTCCACGCAAGAGTCACTAGAAAGGGAGGGCTAAAAATAAAAACAGCCATTTTCCACTGAAAAAAATTAATCCACAACCCAAATCATAAGTTTAGTCTCATAATTGAAAAGAAAAAACTTAAATTAGAAGCAGAAGAATCAAACTGAAACAGCTGCCTAAAGAACTTTTCTACCAAAAACTGCTTCCGAAGAAGCAAATACATCAAAATTATAGAATTTAGTAAATGTATGCAAAGAAGCAAATTTGTTTTGCTTATAGCGCTTGTGTATAGGATGACCTGTGGCTCCTGTCTAAAGCGGATCCCCAAAACAGTCCGCGGTTTGTGCTGTAGTATAAATAGATAATAAGATAGGAGCGCCAAAGGAGGCAAGGCCAAGGGTTTAAGTGAATAGATGGTATAATGTAGTCGATAAAATTAGAATAAGAATTTATTCCCTAAGATGGTGGACCACAAAGATTGTGTCAGTCCTACCTATTGTATTAGTAAATTCGTTTGAAAGCGTGGAGTCCAAGCGTCTAGCGCTTTGGATTGGGGGTTAGTGTTAATATGTACTATGAAGGCATATATAGGTGCAGGACAATTAGTAATATATAGTGGAGAATTGCTATATATAGTTATATTAGATGACACAGAACATACGTCTTCCAAATAAAATATCACAGTTTAATACAGTTGTATACAATTTAGTGCAGTTGTATACAATTAAATACAAGTTACATGAAAGAATATGGATCCATAATAATAAAATTTAAAATATTTAAAAATATAAAAACAATAATGAGGTGAAAATTCTGAAATGATAGAAATGGTCGAGGTCTCTCTGACAAAGTCCCTACGTCTGTCAGGGGGAGGGCAAGCTAAAGTACAGCTGTACAGCAAATTTTCTAATAAAATGGCAGTATAAATGTAGCGGTTAAAAAATGGCGGATAAAAATAAAAATAATATATGTCGAATTAAATGTGATAATAATACACAAATGTTCATATGATAAGCCACAAATGTGCAAATAAATGTGCAAATAAACAAATAATGATCAGATAATAGTCCAAAAAATCGGCAAATGTGTGATGAGAAGAAATGTGATCTTTAAATAGAAGTGAAAACCGTCCAAATAAATGGGAAGTGATTCAATCCGTGAAAGAACACAAAAAAATGCAATATAATAAAGTCCACAAAAATATTCCAAAAGTTATAATCCTTATTGAAAAACGTGATGTCTCAAAAATGATAAAAATATCCAAAATATAAAAATAAAAATGTCCAAAATATAGAAATATCCAAAATATCCAATGTGAAAAAGATATAAGTGACTAGTGTATACACAATTTCGTGAGCGTGATCACTGAAAAACCAAAAATTATTAAACTTCAAAAAGCCTGTAGTTCTTATTAGAGTGCACAATGATATAAAAATAAAAAAATATAATGCACAAAATAGAATAAAAATAGAATAAAAATAGAAAAATATATATGAGAGAAAAAAGAAGAACTTGGGGATTCCTCAAAACCTGTAAACAAAAAATAACAACATAGTGTGATATTGTTATAAATAAGCAATAATTGAAAAAGGAATAATGCTCACCATATACTTGTCAACGCGTTTCGGCCTGCAGTAGAGGCCTTTCTCAAGACTAACATATGGTGTAGGTGAGCACCAGCCTTTATACCTTCTTTCTATCCAATCATTCACAAATTGCGCCAAAATTTTTGCGCCAAAATTTTGGCACCAAATCCTTGTTCTTCCAGGATTGTGACCCGGTAGTATTACCCCTGGAGTGTCTTATGAATTTTGTTGTTCTGATTTGCCCAAATTGAGTAATATAATAATCGGTGCCTATTTAGTGCTCCTAAAACTATTGTGTGTGACTATTATTTACATTTTTTTCATTATAACGCATTTCCGTTCGTTAGTAAGTGTGTTTGTGCCAGATGTGGTGTAACGTAACACCGGAAGTCAGGTAATTGTACACTTCCGGTTCGGTCGTAACACCGGAAGTCAGGGGATTGTGCACTTCCGGTTCGGTCGCGAGACCTTTTGCTGTGTTTAGATCTCGGTCATCTTACATTTAAGCGGAAGTGGGGTTACATACTTCCATTCTGGTTATTATACCTTTACTGTTAATTTCTCCTGGGTAATAATAAGTTTAATATTTTGTTTTGAGACTTTGATTGGTTAGAAAGTCAATTACAGGTTATTTTGTCATTATGTGACTGAATCTAACCTTAACTCCATAATTGGAGAGGATAATTTTTGGGAGGTGTTCTGTGTTTCTATGGCGCATAAAATTCCTATAGACTTATAGGATTTTTGCCTGCACCTATATGCCTTAAAATCACATAACTAGAATGCCACGTTTTTACGAACTAATAAATTAAAGATTTTTTTAAAAGAATTTTTTATCATATAAAATCACATATTAGAATGACATATTAAAATAATATGTTTGATCATAAAAATAGTTCAAGTATAAGCCCACCCTATATAATAGAAAGTGGAGCGAAAGATTGTTAGATGATGGAGAGTAAGGTCGTTAGAGTGCTGAATGAGGATTGGAAGATTGGGTTGTATATTATTAAACACATGGTCAGGTGTCTAATAAGAATTTGAGTATAAAGATTGTGATTCTGTGAGTGGAGATCTACCATACTATTCCTGTATGAGACTTTCTAATATTACACAAATTATGTAATAAAAATTGTGGTTCTATGTGTGGAGAACTACCATACTATTCCTGTATGGGACTTTCTGATATTACTGGAGCTCTGCAGTCAGTGTGGGTGTGTCAAGTTGGATACTAATGTGACCTGTTTTACTTTATGCTAAACAGCATAGTATCACATGTCCTGTGTTTAATGGTTATCTAAAAGTTATTTACGGAAACAGTGAGGTAGATTGTCTGATTCGGCCCCTCATATTTGCTTTTTTTTTGGGGGAGCAAATTGTCTACTTTGGTCCCTCATGTTTGCTTTCTTTAGTTAGAGGGGGACTTCCATTGGGGGGCTGTCTTTTTCTTTTTGTGTTGTTATTGCTTTAGACTTAGTAGATGGCAAAGGTCTTCTTTATTGTTCAGACCCTTTGGATGAAGACAATCTAAGTCAAATATCCATCTTGATTCGGCAATCAGAAGTTTTCTTTCATAATTTCCTCCCCTCCAGTTGGGTTTTATTATCTGTATTCCGTAGTATTTTAGATCCTTGATGTTCCCTCTGTGGTGGATGGAAAAGTGGTTGTATAGGATGGTATCGGTGTTGCCATGTTCGATCTGTAATATATGCTCTCGTATCCTATCTTTCAGGCATCTCGAGGTCTGACCGACATACTGGAGGCCACAGCTACATTGTATTACGTAAATCACACCTTTAGTGCTGCATCTTATCAAATTCTTGATCTCATATTTGTTGTTGGAATTGTGAGAGAGGAAGTTCTTGGTCTTCAATCCCCTTTTGCACGCCTTACAGCTGGGGCAAGGGAAAAATCCTTTAATGTTTCTCCCTAGAACGTCCTTTGTTTGGGCTGTTTGTTGACGGGGAATGCTGGGAGATATTATGTTCTTAAGGTTGTCCGATTTCCTGTATATGAATCTAGGTCTGTTGGATAGTGTTTCTCCTATAATATCGTCATTTTTCAATAGGTGCCAGTGTTTCTCCAGTATTCTTTCTATGGTTCGCCTATTCTCACTATATTGGGTGATGAAAGCGACATCTATAGAGTTGGTATTGATATTCCTTCCCTTCCTCTTATCTCTGTATCTGAGGAGCTCCTTGCGGTCTCTACTTCTCACTTCTTCGATATCCTTATTGAGTTTCTCTTCATCATATCCTCTATCCATGAAACGTGTTTTCAGTTCTTCTGCCTGGCTTTCCCAGAGGTTGTGATCTGAGCAGTTTTTCTTAAGTCGTAGTAGCTGCCCCTTGGGAATATTTTCCTTCCATCTGGCATGGTGACAACTTTCATTGTGGATGTAGTTGTTACAATCTACTGGTTTGAAATACGTTGAGGTCTTAAGTTCCCCATTCTCGACTGTTATTTTGAGGTCTAAGAAGGTGATTTCAGTGTCACTAATCTCATGTGTAAATTTCAAGTTGTTTATGTTTTTATTCATGACATTTAGGGTGTGTTCCAGATCTTCTCTGGAGCCTCTCCATATCATGAGGATGTCATCTATGTACCTGTGATAGGAGACCAGGTCCGCGGAAATACTATCTAAAAAAACCTAAGATCCCCATTGCCCTGAAAAGGGCATTTGGATAGGCATTGTCCTTAAAAGGGCAGTTAGCTCTTTTGCCGCCCAAACCCTAATCTAAAAAATAAAACCCACCCAATAAACCCTTAAAAAAACCTAACACTAACCCCCTGAAGATTGATTTACCGGCCGAAGTGGTCCTCCAGACGGCAGAAGTCTTCATCCAAGCCGGGCAGAAGTGGTCCTCCAGACGGGCAGAAGCCTTTATCCAAGCCGGGCAGAAGTGGTACTCCAGACGGGCAGAAGTCTTCATCCAGACGGCATCTTCTATCTTCATCCATCCGGCGTGGAGCGGGTCCATCTTCAAGACATCCGACGCGGAGCATCCTCTTCATCCGACGACTAAAACAGAATGAAGGTACCTTTGAGGTACGTCATCCAAGATGGCGTCCCTTAGATTCCGATTGGCTGATAGAATTCTATCAGCCAATCGGAATTAAGGTAGAAAAAATCCAATCAGCCAATAGGATTGAGCTCGCATTCTATTGGCTGATTTGAACAGCCTTTAATACTTTTATTTTATAGATAAGTATTTAGTTTTAAATAGGAATAATTTAGTTAATTATAGGAATATATATTTAGAATTATTTAAATGATATTTACGTTAGTGGGTGTTAGGTTTAGGTTTAGACTAAGGTTTAGGGGTTAATAACTTTAATATAGTGGCAGCGACATTGGGGGCGACAGATTAGGGGTTAATAAATATAATGTAGGTGTCGGCGATGTTGGGGGCAACAGATTAGGGGTTCATAAATATAATGTAGGTGGCGGCGGTCTCCGGAGCGGCAGATTAGGGGTTAAAATTTTTATTTTAGGATTTGGGATGCGGGAGGGCCTCGGTTTAGGGGTTAATAGGTAGTTTATGGGTGTTAGTGTACTTTTTAGCACTTTAGTTATGAGTTTTATGCTACAGCGTTGTAGTGTAAAACTCATAACTACTGACTTTTAAATGCGTTAGGGATCTTGACAGGATATGCTGCACCGCTCACTTTTTGGCCTCCCAGGACAGACTCATAATATCAGCGCTATGGAAGTACCATATAAAAAAGACTTTACGAAGTTTACATAAGTCGTTTTGCGATAAGGCCAAAGAAGTGTGTGGTCACCCTAAACCTGCAAGACTCGTAATACCAGCGGGCGTATAAACAAACAGCGTTAGGACCTCTTAACACACAACTCGTAATCTAGCCGATAGTGTGTTTATATTAAATTATTGTGCTAAAACCATGTAGCAAAAAGTTAAAGGGACATGAAACCCTAATTTTTACTTTCATGTTTTAGATAAAGGCCCCTACTTATCAAGCCATCGACTTTCTTGCATTCGCCGGCACCAACACGCTCGCCTAAGATCGCCTAACATCGCTGCCACGGACCTGAATGCGTTCTCCAAAATTATCAAGAAAGCTGTCAAAAAGTACGGTGGGATGAGCAGCGGACTATTGTTAACTAACAGTCATCGATCTCGCTGCTTCGGCTTATTTGCAGCTTTCTTGGTACCCTGTCACTAAGCACCCACACTAAACTAAACTGTTTACCCCTATCCCGCCACTCCCGGAGCCCACCGCACCTAAATAAAGTTATTAATCCCTAAACCGCCGCTCCCGGAGCCTAGCACAACTCTAAAAAAGTGTTTAACCCCTAAACAGCCGCTCCCAGAGCCCACCGCCACCTACATTATATGTATTAACCCCTAAACTGCCGCTCCCATACCCCGCCGCAACTAAATAAAATGTTTAATCCCTAAACCGCTGCTCACGGACCCCGCTGCCACCTACATTAAATGTATTAACCCCTAATCTGACCTCCCTACACCATTGCCACCTACATTAAATGTATTAACCCCTAATCTGACCCCCCTACACTGCCCGCCGCCACCTACATTAAATTTATTAACCCTAATCTCCCGCCCCCAATGTCGACGCCACTATTTTAAATTTATTAACCCCTAAACCTAAGTCTAACCCTAACCCTAACACCCACTAACTTAAATATAATTTAAATTAATCTAAATACATATTCCTATCATGAAATAAATTATTCCTATTTAAAACTAAATACTTACCTATAAAATAAACCCCAACTTTAGGATTTATTTTTATTTTACAGGCAAGTTTGTATTTATTTTAACTCGATAGAATAGTTATTAAATAGTTATTAACTATTTAATAACTTCCTAGTTAAAATAAATACAAAAGTACCTGTAAAATAAAACCTAACCTAATTTACAATTACACCTAACACTACATCATCATTAAATTAATTCCCTACATTAAAATAAATTAAATACAATTAAATACAATTAAATAAAATTAACAAAAAACCCCCACTAAATTACAGAAAATAATAAAATAATTACATGTTTTTTAAACTAATTACACCTAATTTAATCCCCCTAATAAAATAAAAAAGCCCCCCAAATCAAAAAAATCCCTACCCTACACTAAATTACAAATAGCCCTTAAAATGGCTTTTTGCGGGGCATTGCCCCAAAGTAATCAGCTCTTTTACCTGTAAAAAAAAATACAATACCCCCAACATTAAAACCCACCACCCACACACCCAACCCTACTCTAAAACCCACCCAATCCCCCCTTAATAAAACCTAACACTACCCCCTTGAAGACCTTGAGAAGTCTTCACCTAGCCGGGCACAAGTGGTCCTCCAGAGGGGCAGAAGTCTTCATCCGATCCGGGCAGATGAGGACCTCCAGACGGGCAGAAGTCTTCATCCAGACAGCATCTTCTATCTTCATCCATCTGGAGCGGAGCAGGTCCATCTTGAAGACATCCGCCGCAGAGCATCCATCCAGACCCGACGACTACCCGACGAATGAATATTCCTTTAAATGACGTCATCCAAGATGGCGTCCCTTGAATTACAATTGGCTGATAGAATTCTATCAGCCAATCGGAATTAAGGTAGGAAAAATCCTATTGGCTGATGCAATCAGCCAATAGGATTGAGCTTGCATTCTATTGGCTGTTCAAATCAGCCAATAGAATGCAAGCTCAATCCTATTGGCTGATTGGATCAGCCAGTAGGATTGAGCTTCAATCCTATTGGCTGATTGCATCAGCCAATAGGATTTTTCCTACCTTAATTCCGATTGGCTGATAGAATTCTATCAGCCAATCGGAATTCAAGGGACGCCATCTTGGATGATGTCATTTAAAGGAATATTCATTCGTCGGGTAGTCATCAGCCTGGAAGGATGCTCTGCGTCGGCTGGCTTGAAGATGGACCCGCTCCGGATGGAGGAAGATAGAAGAGGCCGCCTGGATGAAGACTTCTGGCCGTCTGGAGGACCTCTTCTGCCCGGATAGGATGAAGACTTCGGACCGTCTGGAGGACCACTTTTGCCCGTTTGGGTGAAGAGTCAGACGTCCCAAGGTAGGGTGATCTTCAGGGGGGTAGTGTTAGGTTTTATTAAGGGGGGATTGGGTGAGTTTTAGAGTAGGGTTGGGTGTGTGGGTGGTGGGTTATACTGTTTGGGGGTATTGTATTTTTTTTTACAGGTAAAAGAGCTGATTACTTTGGGGCAATGCCCTGCAAAAAGCCCTTTTAAGGGCTATTTGTAATTTAGTATAGGGTAAGGATTTGTTTTATTTTTGGGGGCTTTTTTATTTTATTAGGGGGATTAGAGTAGGTGTAATTAGTTTAAAATTCTTGTAATTATTTTATTATCTTCTGTAATTTACTGGGTTTTTTTTTGTACTTTAGTTAATTTTATTTAATTGTATTTAATTGTAATTCATTTATTTTAATTTAGGGAATTAATTTAATTATAGTATAGAGTTAGGTTTTATTGTAACTTAGGTTAGGTTTTATTTTACAGGTATTTTTGTATTTATTTTAACTAGGTAGTTATTAAATAGTTAATAACTATTTAATAACTATTGTACCTAGTTAAAATAAATACAAAGTTGCCTGTAAAATAAAAATAAACCCTAAGCTAGCTACTATGTAACTATTAGGTATATTATAGCTAGCTTAGGGTTTATTTTATAGGTAAGTATTTATTCTTAAATAGGTATAATTTATTTAATGCTAGGAATATTTATTTAGATTAATTTAAATTATATTTAAATTAGGAGGTGTTAGGGTTAGACGTAGGTTTAGGGGTTATTAAATTTAATGTAGGTGGCTGCGACATTGGGGGCGGGAGATTTGGGGTTAATAAATTTAATGTAGGTGGCGGCGATGTTGGGGGCGGGAGATTAGGGTTTAATACATTTAATGTAGGTGGCGGCGGTGTCCGGGAGCGGCGGTTTAGGGGTTAAACATTTTATTTAGTTGCGGCGGGGTCCGGGAGCGGCGGTTTAGGGGTTAAACATTTTATTTAGGTGGCGGCGGTGTAGGGACGGAAGATTAGGGGTTAATAAGTATAATGTAGGTGGCGACGGTGTAGGGGGGGCAGATTAGGGGTGTTTAGACTCGGGGTACATGTTAGGGTGTTAGGTGTAGACATTACCATAGGAATCAATGGGATATCGGGCAGCAGCGAACATAAGCTTTCGCTGCTGTCAGACTCCCATTGATTCCTAAGGCATCCGCCGCCTCCACGGCGGAGGATTGAAAACCAGGTACGCAGTGCCGGAATAGTGCCGAGCATACCTGCTAGTTTTTTGATAACAAGCAAAAGTAGTCAGATTGTGCCGAACTTGCGTTCGGAACATCTGTAGTGATATAACCATCGATCTGGGTCGGACTGAGTCCGGCGGATCGTATGTTATGTCACTATATTCTACTTTTGCCGGTCTGTAGGGTTTGATAACTACGGCGAATCAGGCTCGCCACAAATACGCTGCGGAATTCCAGCGTATTTGCGGTTGAAAGCTTGATAAATAGAGGCCAATGCATGCAATTTTAAACAACTTTCTAATTTACTTCTATTATTTAATTTGCTTAATTCTCTTGATATTATTTGCTGAAAAGCATATCTAGATAGGCTCAGTAGCTGCTGATTAATGGCTGCACATAGTTGCCTCGTGTGATTGGCTCACCCATGTGCATTGCTATTTCTTCAACAAAGGATATCTAAAGAATGGACCAAATTAGTATAATGTGTTACTTTACCATTGGCTCAATAGCTTCCAGATGACAGATACATTACTGACCTTTGTGTCAAATGTAGGGAAATAAAAATGTTACACTATTTCTTGACAATGTGTAATGTGCCAACAGCATTAACAACCGAGTAGGGGAGGGATTTGGTTTAGAAAAACAGAGTTTTTCAATGAAATGGAAAAATGAATAGAATATAAATAGGCAGGTAAAACATTAGTCGGTTACATATAGAACCTCACATGTTGGTCATTTAGAAAGGTGAATTTATGTTATCTGTGTAAAGATAAAGTTCTAGATTACAAGTGGAGCACAAAATTGCACTTCTGCAAGCGCAATATTTGCGCTCCACTCAGTAATACCGCACATGTGCGCTGGTATTACAAGTTGAGCGCAATTCGAATGCATCCTGGCATTCACATTGAGGCCCATTTATCAAGCTCCGCATGGAGCTTGTGGGCCCGTGTTTCTGGCGAGTCTTCAGACTCACCAGAAACAGCGGTTATGAAACAGCGGTCTAAAGACCGCTGCTCCATAACCCTGTCCGCCTGCTCTGAGCAGACGGACAGGAATCGCCACAATTCAACCCGATCGAGTACGATTGGGTTGATTGACACCTCCCTGCTGGCCGCGGGTCTGCAGGGGGTGGCGTTGCAACAGCAGCTCTTGTGAGCTGCTGGTGCAATGCTGAATACGGAGAGTGTATTGCTCTCCGCATTCAGCGAGGTCTTGCGGACCTGATCCACACTGTCAGATCAGGTCCGCAAGACCTTTAATAAATAGGCCTCATTGCCTGGAAGCTTTGCAATCAGCTTTGCGCTCACGAGAGGGTGCTTCCATAGGCTCCAATGGGAGCCTCATTCTGATGCCATCAGACATGGCAAAGAACCTTGTGCAGTGCAGGGGGTAAGTTGCGCAGCGTTGGGAAGCAAATTTAAAATGTATGCATATATTAACACATAAATATATATCTATATAAGCATATGCATATATATTCACAGTATAAAATACAGTCCACATAGAAGCCATGTAAAGGCCGTTTTTAGCGCCGTTATTTTTCTCTAACACCACACAAACCCCTCACTTTAACCCCTTATAACTGCTTTGTGCAGTTATTTTTTTTATAATAAAAAAAAGATGTTCAAATTTTTATAAATTAACTGTAAACTTTATTTTGGGGGAATTTTGGGGACATTTTTTTTCATTAACCAGAGATCTGATCTCTAGTTAATGAATTCTACCACAAAGTGCGAGCTTGTGGTAGCATAAACCAGCCACATGTAATGGCTGATTATTTAACGTGCGCCCGTAAACTGGCAAATTCGCCCCTTTATGGGCACAAGTTTAAATAGCTCTCCACGCGTTATTTAGCCCAAAATATTTTTTAGCAAATTTAGAAATCTAATTATTTCGTCTGTGGTTGACGTATATAAAAATTAGCTTTTACAATGTTGAACAATTACTATTTTTAATTTATGCAAATTCAATGCTTGTTCTGAACGTTCATGGTATTTTGAATGTGTGGCTTACAGAAAATATTGCAACACATAAAAACTGGAATAAAAAGATAATTCAGTACTAATATAGGGTTTATAAATATCCATTTTGAATGCTCAGGACAGAGCTTTTTATTAGATTACCATATTGCAATATAAAGATTCCCAGCCAATGCACGGAATTGCAGACCTTAGAGCTGTGGAATGTGTCATAGATGTTTGGGTCTAGTATTCCTGTGTTTTTTGTCCATCTGTTGTAATTTCACTTACATATGGGAGGCTTTATCTTACGAGCAAATGGTCTACTAGGTCAATTTTTCCCTTCACATTAGGTTTGTTGCCATTGAAGAGCAGGGCGTTTACATTCTTTATCAAGGAAAGATCTCACAATACTTTTATGGTATTCTAATTCTCCCAAAATGGACTTGGTGTCAGGGTGTAATATGAGTTGTTCCTCCAACTCCACAATTTTATTTATTGTGTTATTCAGATGTAGTCTATTTTGTTTAAAATGTTATGCTTTAATACTTAACAATCCCCCACTTCTAGTTCATCTATGTGCTTTCCACAAGACCCTGAAATCAGATACTCATTCTGTATTCATGGAAAAGTATTCTTTCTATGTGCTGGCTATACAATGGATCCTCAAATATCTTGTCTTCTAAGCGCCAAATAGAAGTTGTGGAAGAGGCAGAATGTCAAATTATTGTACTTTCAAACACAGAATGAACTGTCCACACTGTGGGGTGGATGATCTTGTTATGTACCAAAGTTAAACTAGTGACGTCCACCATAATGTTATCAATGCAGGAATATCTAACATGGGAGAAGAAATAGAATATATAATTTTGTTTCCTAAGGTACAAAATCCTACAAAAATCATGTACCAAAAAATCTTTGAGGTGTTGCTTAACTTTAGTAACTCCATATGGAGGAAGTTTTACTGGAGTTATCGAATTGAGGAGAAATTAAATTAATGTCTCCTCCAGTAATCAAAGATCCCTTGGACTCTTTAAGCAGATGTTTTAATTAGGCGTTTTAAAAAAAGTATCTTGCTTTACATTAGGGGCATACACACTAACCAGTGTAATATCATTCAATTCATTGTAAATATTTCCCACCAAAAATCTCCATTCTTAGGGGCCGATTTATTAATGTCTGTCCGACATAATAAGCTGTAGCGTATCATGTCCGACAGACATCGCTGAATGCCGATAGCAAACACTGTCAGCATTTACCATTACACAAGCAGTTCTGGTGAACTACTTGTGCAATGCCGCCACCCTGCAGATTTGTGGCCAATCGACTGCTAGCAGGGGGTGTCAAACAGCCCGATTATATAGGATCAGCCAGATTGCAGACCGCAGCCTCAGAAGCAGCGGACCAGTTATGGAGCAGCCATCTTTAGAACGCTGCTTCATAACTGCTGTTTCCAACAAGCCTGAAGGCTCCCGCGGAAACAGGGGTATCAAGCTCCATTCGGAGCTTGATAATTTGGCTCCTTTATCTTTAAATGTATTAAGCAGTTGGAACGGGACATTTCTTCTAATCAATAATCCAACTCTATTGGTCTTGGTGGTATTGGAAGCATAAAATGTATCACCAAATTGATACTGTGAAAATGTGTTTCCTGGAGGCCTATCAAATCACCCTTTTTATCTCTAAAATCCCTAAGGGGCATATTTATCAAGCTCCGATTGGAGCTTGATTCCCCGTGTTTCTGGCGAGCCTGCAGGCTCGCCAGAAACAGCAGTTATGAAGCAGCGGTCACAAAGACCGCTGCTCCATAACCTGTCCGCCTGCTCTGAGCAGGCGGACAGACATCGCCGGAAATCAACCCGATCGAGTACGATCGGGTTGATTGACACCCCCTGCTGGCGGCCCATTGGCCGTGAGTCTGCAGGGGGCGGCATTGCACCAGCAGCTCTTGTGAGCTGCTGGTGCAATGCTGAATACGGCAAGCGTATTGCTCGCCGTATTCAGCGAGGTAGGTCGGACCTGATCTTCATTTCTATGTAAACAATTTCTGTTGAATGCAGATACCATGCTAGTACTTATATGAAGCCAGCGATAGAAAACACTATTTGGGATGTACAAAAGAATTAATATTCACATTGGCTTAACATTTTAAAGTAATACACTTAGAAAAACAATACACAATTTTATAACCAGCAATTATTAGTTCAATAAATAAACTCTTTCATGTGGGAGTCTGCTAACAAGTACTATTTCATTACAAAACTAGTAAACCTTAACAGCAGGAGACAGAACTTTACCTAGACATTAAGATCATCAGAACACAAAACACTGTACATAAGCAGCCTTTAATCGCTTATAAAAAGTGTAAACATTCGACATGTGCAGCCGGAGCTTTCATAAAACACTGCATGCGGAAGAACGTGGCTTTTCTTCTGTTTGGCTATTTTTGGAGCCAAATTTATACTTGTGAAACAGCAACACACTAAAATCTGGATTTGCACAAATTTTAGTATGTTGTTGTTTCACAGGCATAATTTCAGCTCAAATAATAGCAGAACAGCTCAAAGGGAAAACTCTTGAGTACACACCTCTACTAAACATTTATATATATATATATATATATATATATACACACAGACACACATTACAGGCAGGTGCAACAAGGATATATACCTTGGTTATGATTATATCATCCTGGAATTGTGTATATATATATATATATATATATATATATATATATATATGTGTGTGTGTGTACATATGTATTTATAAATTTATGTGTATACATGTATTTACAGACATACAGTATATACACACATAAACACATAAATACATATGTACACACATATATATATATATATATATATATATATACATATATATATATATATATATATATATATATATATATATATATATATATATATATATATATATATAAAAGTGCATTGGAGCCCTTTGCAGTTAAGTAGATGAAAACATGTAAAAACCTATTTATGCAGTATTCATATTTGATAAAGTGTTATACTGTGTATTTAATGTAAACATTTCACACTCCAATGTTCTTCGCATAGGAGAATATATTATATTTTTAAATAGATATTCCTATATAAATCGATATTCCTATATAATTATATATAAAAAAACATCAGATATACTGTATATAGAAATATATATTTATGAATAAACATGTGAAGAACATTGGAATGTTGAATATTCATAACAATGTATTTCTGAGCTAAGGCAAGCAGGGACACTTGCCTAGATGTGAAAATTGAACAAACAACTTAGACTGTGTATTTCAATATGTGGATAAATAGCAAAAAGCAATGTTGAAAAGACAGCACAATATGTTAGTTAGTACTGACTAAAACAAATATCACTTTATCCAATTTCGAAACAATTGTAGTAAACCTGTGTTAGACTGTTGCAGCTTGTTGGATAATCCATTAACCCCTTACATTCGCAAGACTCATCATTAAAAATAGATAGAAATAAGCCAGATAATACCAGCAAGTATAGAAATATAAATCAAACTCACTTTATTCTGAGATTGATGTCCAATGTTAGATGAGATCCAGGAAAACGGAATTGTTGTATTCACTCTCTTATGGTAGAATCAGTTGCAGCAGATACAGACGCTGCCAAAATTCAAAGCAGCATCCCGGCTGGTCTCACAGGTGTTGAGAAGGGCTCCCCTGCTAAGCCCTCAATTGAAGCAATAAGTGAACAAAGATTATTCAGCACCTCTAGTTGAGACCAAAAAGAACCCAATAATGGAAAGAGCAGTAAGGCTGTTGATATACGTTTAAAATTTCACCTTTATTTAGACTCCGTGAGTAAAAAGACAAAGGCACAGTACACAGACCTGACTACCGCTGACGCGTTTCCTACCCTATTGGGCACTTCATCAGAGCTAACATTCAGGTGTGTAAGGGCTCCTTAAGAATAGGGTGTAAGCCCTTCACACCTGTTGCATAGTTAATTACAAAAGGACAACAAAAATAACATTGTCAAATGAACACCAATCCAATGTGAAAAATAAATCAAACTATACATAACAAACAAACTTGATAAAATCATAAAAGAAAAATACACATATTCATACTTAGACTATGTTTTCATATAAGATTATAATACTTCAACTGCACATTAATGACGATAATATATTCAGAGTTGGAGAGCAAAATAACTCATTCTATTCGCCATAAGGTGGATATTTAAAGAAGAAATCCTAGTAGCCTAAAGCTAACTAATTTGAATTAGACTCACCAGAAACAGCGGTTATGAAACAGCGGTCTAAAGACCGCTGCTCCATAACCCTGTCCGCCTGCTCTGAGCAGACGGACAGTAATCGCCACAATTCAACCCGATCGAGTACGATTGGGTTGATTGACACCTCCCTGCTGGCCGCGAGTCTGCAGGGGGTGGCGTTGCAACAGCAGCTCTTGTGAGCTGCTGGTGCAATGCTGAATACGGAGAGTGTATTGCTCTCCGCATTCAGCGAGGTCTTGCGGACCTGATCCACACTGTCAGATCAGGTCCGCAAGACCTTTAATAAATAGGCCTCATTGCCTGGAAGCTTTGCAATCAGCTTTGCGCTCACGAGAGGGTGCTTCCATAGGCTCCAATGGGAGCCTCATTCTGATGCCATCAGACATGGCAAAGAACCTTGTGCAGTGCAGGGGGTAAGTTGCGCAGCGTTGGGAAGCAAATTTAAAATGTATGTATATATTAACACATAAATATATATCTATATAAGCATATGCATATATATTCACAGTATAAAATACAGTCCACATAGAAGCCATGTAAAGGCCGTTTTTAGCGCCGTTGTTTTTCTCTAACACCACACAAACCCCTCACTTTAACCCCTTATAACTGCTTTGTGCAGTTATTTTTTTTATAATAAAAAAAGATGTTCAAATTTTTATAATTAATAAATTAACTGTAAACTTTATTTTGGGGGAATTTTGGGGACATTTTTTTTCATTAACCAGAGATCTGATCTCTAGTTAATGAATTCTACCACAAAGTGCGAGCTTGTGGTAGCATAAACCAGCCACATGTAATGGCTGATTATTTAATGTGCGCCCGTAAACTGGCAAATTCGCCCCTTTATGGGCATAAGTTTAAATAGCTCTCCACGTGTTATTTAGCCCAAAATATTTTTTAGCAAATTTAGAAATCTAATTATTTCGTCTGTGGTTGACGTATATAAAAATTAGCTTTTACAATGTTGAACAATTACTATTTTTAATTTATGCAAATTCAATGCTTGTTCTGAACGTTCATGGTATGTTGAATGTGTGGCTTACAGAAAATATTGCAACACATAAAAACTGGAATAAAAAGATAATTCAGTACTAATATACGGTTTATAAATATCCATTTTGAATGCTCAGGACAGAGCTTTTTATTAGATTACCATATTGCAATATAAAGATTCCCAGCCAATGCACGGAATTGCAGACCTTAGAGCTGTGGAATGTGTCATAGATGTTTGGGTCTAGTATTCCTGTGTTTTTTGTCCATCTGTTGTAATTTCACTTACATATGGGAGGCTTTATCTTACGAGCAAATGGTCTACTAGGTCAATTTTTCCCTTCACATTAGGTTTGTTGCCATTGAAGAGCAGGGCGTTTACATTCTTTATCAAGGAAAGATCTCACAATACTTTTATGGTATTCTAATTCTCCCAAAATGGACTTCGTGTCAGGGTATAATATGAGTTGTTCCTCCAACTCCACAATTTTATTTATTGTGTTATTCAGATGTAGTCTATTTTGTTTAAAATGTTATGCTTTAATACTTAACAATCCCCCACTTCTAGTTCATCTATGTGCTTTCCACAAGACCCTGAAATCAGATACTCATTCTGTATTCATGGAAAAGTATTCTTTCTATGTGTTGGCTATACAATGGATCCTCAAATATCTTGTCTTCTAAGCGCCAAATAGAAGTTGTGGAAGAGGCAGAATGTCAAATTATTGTACTTTCAAACACAGAATGAACTGTCCACACTGTGGGGTGGATGATCGTGTTATGTACCAAAGTTAAACTAGTGACGTCCACCATAATGTTATCAATGCAGGAATATCTAACATGGGAGAAGAAATAGAATATATAATTTTGTTTCCTAAGGTACAAAATCCTACAAAAATCATGTACCAAAAAATCTTTGAGGTGTTGCTTAACTTTAGTAACTCCATATGGAGGAAGTTTTACTGGAGTTATCGAATTGAGGAGAAATTAAATTAATGTCTCCTCCAGTAATCAAAGATCCCTTGGACTCTTTAAGCAGATGTTTTAATTAGGCGTTTTAAAAAAAGTATCTTGCTTTACATTAGGGGCATACACACTAACCAGTGTAATATCATTCAATTCATTGTAAATATTTCCCACCAAAAATCTCCATTCTTAGGGGCCGATTTATTAATGTCTGTCCGACATAATAAGCTGTAGCGTATCATGTCCGACAGACATCGCTGAATGCCGATAGCAAACACTGTCAGCATTTACCATTACACAAGCAGTTCTGGTGAACTACTTGTGCAATGCCGCCACCCTGCAGATTTGTGGCCAATCGACTGCTAGCAGGGGGTGTCAAACAGCCCGATTATATAGGATCAGCCAGATTGCAGACCGCAGCCTCAGAAGCAGCGGACCAGTTATGGAGCAGCCATCTTTAGAACGCTGCTTCATAACTGCTGTTTCCAACAAGCCTGAAGGCTCCCGCGGAAACAGGGGTATCAAGCTCCATTCGGAGCTTGATAATTTGGCTCCTTTATCTTTAAATGTATTAAGCAGTTGGAACGGGACATTTCTTCTAATCAATAATCCAACTCTATTGGTCTTGGTGGTATTGGAAGCATAAAATGTATCACCAAATTGATACTGTGAAAATGTGTTTCCTGGAGGCCTATCAAATCACCCTTTCTATCTCTAAAATCCCTAAGGGGCATATTTATCAAGCTCCGATTGGAGCTTGATTCCCCGTGTTTCTGGCGAGCCTGCAGGCTCGCCAGAAACAGCAGTTATGAAGCAGCGGTCACAAAGACCGCTGCTCCATAACCTGACCGCCTGCTCTGAGCAGGCGGACAGACATCGCCGGAAATCAACCCGATCGAGTACGATCGGGTTGATTGACACCCCCTGCTGGCGGCCCATTGGCCGTGAGTCTGCAGGGGGCGGCATTGCACCAGCAGCTCTTGTGAGCTGCTGGTGCAATGCTGAATACGGCAAGCGTATTGCTCGCTGTATTCAGCGAGGTAGGTCGGACCTGATCTTCATTTCTATGTAAACAATTTCTGTTGAATGCAGATACCATGCTAGTACTTATATGAAGCCAGCGATAGAAAACACTATTTGGGATGTACAAAAGAATTAATATTCACATTGGCTTAACATTTTAAAGTAATACACTTAGAAAAACAATACACAATTTTATAACCAGCAATTATTAGTTCAATAAATAAACTCTTTCATGTGGGAGTCTGCTAACAAGTACTATTTCATTACAAAACTAGTAAACCTTAACAGCAGGAGACAGAACTTTACCTAGACATTAAGATCATCAGAACACAAAACACTGTACATAAGCAGCCTTTAATCGCTTATAAAAAGTGTAAACATTCGACATGTGCAGCCGGAGCTTTCATAAAACACTGCATGCGGAAGAACGTGGCTTTTCTTCTGTTTGGCTATTTTTGGAGCCAAATTTATACTTGTGAAACAGCAACACACTAAAATCTGGATTTGCACAAATTTTAGTATGTTGTTGTTTCACAGGCATAATTTCAGCTCAAATAATAGCAGAACAGCTCAAAGGGAAAACTCTTGAATACACACCTCTACTAAACATTTATATATATATATATATATATATATATATATACACACAGACACACATTACAGGCAGGTGCAACAAGGATATATACCTTGGTTATGATTATATCATCCTGGAATTGTGTATATATATATATATATATATATATATATATGTGTGTGTGTACATATGTATTTATAAATGTATGTGTATACATGTATTTACAGACATACAGTATATACACACATAAACACATAAATACATATGTACACACATATATATATATATATATATATATACATATATATATATATATATATATATATATATATATATATATATATATATATAAAAGTGCATTGGAGCCCTTTGCAGTTAAGTAGATGAAAACATGTAAAAACCTATTTATGCAGTATTCATATTTGATAAAGTGTTATACTGTGTATTTAATGTAAACATTTCACACTCCAATGTTCTTCGCATAGGAGAATATATTATATTTTTAAATAGATATTCCTATATAAATCGATATTCCTATATAATTATATATAAAAAAACATCAGATATACTGTATATAGAAATATATATTTATGAATAAACATGTGAAGAACATTGGAATGTTGAATATTCAAAACAATGTATTTCTGAGCTAAGGCAAGCAGGGACACTTGCCTAGATGTGAAAATTGAACAAACAACTTAGACTGTGTATTTCAATATGTGGATAAATAGCAAAAAGCAATGTTGAAAAGACAGCACAATATGTTAGTTAGTACTGACTAAAACAAATATCACTTTATCCAATTTCGAAACAATTGTAGTAAACCTGTGTTAGACTGTTGCAGCTTGTTGGATAATCCATTAACCCCTTACATTCGCAAGACTCATCATTAAAAATAGATAGAAATAAGCCAGATAATACCAGCAAGTATAGAAATATAAATCAAACTCACTTTATTCTGAGATTGATGTCCAATGTTAGATGAGATCCAGGAAAACGGAATTGTTGTATTCACTCTCTTATGGTAGAATCAGTTGCAGCAGATACAGACGCTGCCAAAATTCAAAGCAGCATCCCGGCTGGTCTCACAGGTGTTGAGAAGGGCTCCCCTGCTAAGCCCTCAATTGAAGCAATAAGTGAACAAAGATTATTCAGCACCTCTAGTTGAGACCAAAAAGAACCCAATAATGGAAAGAGCAGTAAGGCTGTTGATATACGTTTAAAATTTCACCTTTATTTAGACTCCGTGAGTAAAAAGACAAAGGCACAGTACACAGACCTGACTACCGCTGACGCGTTTCCTACCCTATTGGGCACTTCATCAGAGCTAACATTCAGGTGTGTAAGGGCTCCTTAAGAATAGGGTGTAAGCCCTTCACACCTGTTGCATAGTTAATTACAAAAGGACAACAAAAATAACATTGTCAAATGAACACCAATCCAATGTGAAAAATAAATCAAACTATACATAACAAACAAACTTGATAAAATCATAAAAGAAAAATACACATATTCATACTTAGACTATGTTTTCATATAAGATTATAATACTTCAACTGCACATTAATGACGATAATATATTCAGAGTTGGAGAGCAAAATAACTCATTCTATTCGCCATAAGGTGGATATTTAAAGAAGAAATCCTAGTAGCCTAAAGCTAACTAATTTGAATTTAGAGCATATATAGATTATTAAAGATTATTGAAATCGTACCAACCATATTCAGTGAAACCAACAAGTAATAAATACATTCATATAAACTGTTACCCACAGAGAGCAAAATCTGTCATGTACCCCAATATATAGTGTACCATATAAAAGTCAAATGCTAAAAGGTATAAATAAACTGAATGGGGCACGGACAAACAGCTCCCTGTGAGTCTAAACATGAATGAGATATTACTATCATTGTGATTACTCCTGATTACACCAAGATTCCAATCAATTGTAAAACTAAAGCCCTGAGAGTATACAAGACCTTAAAATAAGGAATATTATATACCAAGTAAGCAACCTGCAATACTTAGAATTACGTATTATCAATAAATAATTTAATGTCACTTATTTTATTAATACCAAAAGGAGCACCAGTTTTTAGAGTATGGATCCAGTAAACCTCACGTTTACTGAGTGCAGCATATCTATTACCACCTCTGGGTTCTAGTTTAACTACCTCAATCCCTTGAAATTTAAAACCAGCTGATCTATCTTCATGTAAAGCAAAATTTTTAGCCACAGGGGTTTTAGGAATTTCTGCCTCAAGAGAGAGCAAATGCTCTCTTATTCGATCTTTAAGCATTCTAGATGTTAATCCTGTGTATTGAAAATTACAAATTCTACAAGTTAAGAGATATATAACAAAGGTAGAAGTACAGGAAATATGCTCTTTGATCTTATATACCTGACCCGTATATGTAGAGGTAAAGGTATCCCCAACTGTGGCATGACTGCAACTTTTACAAGGTCTAACATTACATCTGTAAAAACCTGGTTTTGATGTTAACCAATTGGTAGATTGTGTAGTGAGTGAGCTCTTTTTGCTAAAATCCTTTCTGACCATATCACCAATAGTTTTGGCTTTTCTGGAAATAAAGTTACATTTAGTAGAAATATTTTTTAGATCTATATCCCTATCTAAAATAGGTCATCTATTCTTTATAATTCTACTAATGTTGTCAAATTGTCTACTGTAAGACGTGATAAAATTAACACCATCCTTATTCCTAACATGTTTATCTTTATCTTTAAGTAAATTATTTCTGTCAAATTTACTCACTTGTTCAGATATTGTCAGCAAAGTTTGTTCATCATAGCCTCTCTCTTTCAATCTAAGGGTGAGATCTGCTGCATGTTTTTTGTAACTCTCTAGATTACTACAGTTCCTCCGTAATCTGATATATTGTCCTTTAGGTATTCCTTTTTTTAAGTGCATTGGATGGCATGAATCTGCTCTAAGAATGGTGTTGCCCGAAATATCTTTCCTAAAAACTTCCGTAACAATTTCCTCTGTACCATTACTGAGTTTGAATGACTAAAGGTGAATTTAAGGTTGGCATCATTCTGATTCAAATATTCTACAAATTCTTCCAAATCTCTATTATCTCCACTCCACAATAATAACATATCATCTATAAAGCGTGTATAATAGATGATGTGTTTCTTGAATGGATTTGTGATATTGAACAACTTTTTGTCTTCAAATTCTGCTAAATAGAGATTAGCATACGAGGGGGCAAATTTGGCCCCCATCGCAGTGCCTCTCTGTTGTAAAAAATACATACCATCAAAAATAAAATAATTATGATGTAACAAAAATTTGGTCACTTGTAACATGAAGTCAATCAGAGTCGAATCATAATTACAATATTTAGATAGCATAGCTTTCATTGCCAACAAATCTTGATCATGTGGTATACATGAGTACAAGGACACAGCATCTATTGTTACAAAGTTGTAATCTGTGTCACATTTAAACTCATGTAAAGACCTAATTAGATGTTTTGTGTCACGTAAGAAACCTGGCAGAGACTGCACCACTGGTTGCAATTGTGCATCCAACCATTCTCCCAACCTTTCCCCCAGAGAGCCAATTGCAGATATAATTGGTCTCCCTGAGGGATTGGTTAAGCTTTTGTGTACCTTCGGTAAGAATTTAAATACAGGGATTCTAGGATGTTCTACACACAATGAATCACAAATACTATTAGTAAAGATACTGTATATATATATATATATATGTATATATATATATATATATATATATATATATATATATATATATATATATATATATATATATAAAAGTGCATTGGAGCCCTTTGCAGTTAAGTAGCTGAAAACATGAAATATTATTTGTATACAATATTATTTTTTAATAAAGTGTTTAACTATGTATTTACTGTAAATATTTCATGCCCCAGTGTTCAGATTTTCATGTCGGGTTAGCACACATTAGAATATGTGATCGGGTTTGCGTGTGAGTAGGGTGTATTTTTCTCTACTTTTCACGTTCCATTTAAGCATATGGGAGTATACCTTAACGCAATATTTTAACTTTGGCTTTTTGCGCATATTGGGTTAGTGCATGAGCAGTTTACGTTTAATTTTTAATACGAGCGTTACCCGACAAGTGCAAAAAGCTTACTTCTAGCTTAGTTAACATGCAAGTGGTAGCAATAAATAGTGCGCCACTCATAATCTGGCCCAAAATGTGATCTGATCTTCATCTAACTCCTAATTATAGACAAACACAATCCGACTAAACGGTACTTTTAAAATTAATATTGAAGAGATTGAGTAATCATTCACAGTGCAGGCTGGAAAAAAATGAGCTCTTGAATTTAGTAACTTTTAGCAACATCCTCCACCAAATGTTTCTTGTAGATGCTTGAACAGTTAATGGATGGATTTTGAACCATTCTTTCTTCTCTTCAAATCTGTTTCAGTTCATCAGTATTTCTGGGTTGTCTTGATTACACAGCCCTAGTTAATGCCACAGTATCTCAACTGGGCTAAGGTCAGGACTCTGACAGCTATTCCAAAGCATACATCTCCCTTTTAGCCATTCTTTAGTGGAATTACTTGTGTACTTCGGCTCAATGTCTTGTTCAATCAACCAATCTCTCTTACATTTGGGGTAATAAACTGCTGCCCTGACATTCTGTAAAATGTCTTGATACACTTTTGAATTAATTGTTCCCTCAGTGATTGCAAAGTTGTCCATGCCCTGAGGCAATGAGGCAATGCAGTCCCAAACCATGACCCTCCCTCCACCATGCTTCACAGTTGGAATGAGGTTTGGTGCAGTCCCCTTTTTCCTCCTCAAATAAAGTAGTACATTTTTGCCCAAAAGTTAAAATTTTTACTCCTATCCACAGCACAATTTCCCAGAAGTTGGTTTTGGTCAAACTTGAGATGGGCTTTTTTTAGACAGCAGGGGCCTCCCTTGTGGTGTTCTTCCATGAACACCATTCTTGTTCAGTGTTTTTCTATTAGTGGACACATATAGACTGTCTTTCTGTGGATTGTTAAACACCCATGCATTTATTTAAAGGGCAGGACAACTGTGCAACCCACAATTTCATTCTCATCTCCTTAATTTAAACAACTAATTCCCAATAGCTTGTGGAGAAGCTACTAATACAGATGTTCACTTTTTTCCAGCCTGCACTGTGACTGATTACTCAATGTGTAAATACAAATTTGAAAAGTAATCAATGCAGAAATCCAAAGGGTTCAAAAGGTTTTTCCTGCACCTCTATCAGCAGCACTTTCACAGAGAAGCTCTCATTTTGAGCAAATTCTATATATTATGATCCTTTGATGCTCTTTGTGCAAAGAACATTAAAATTACATTGGAATATAAAAAAAAAACCTTACTGTGAAAACCCTTGTTAAGAAAATGAGTGGGTTACCATTTTTCTTAGACTTATCTGTGTATGTGAATATAAAACTTGTCCTTCAGATTTTGTTAAGTGACAGAAAGGGTTAATACCAGCTCTATATTTGTTTAGGGTCTGTTCATCATTACAGAGGGGGGGGGGGAATTCACTAAGGTCTTGGCTTGAAGTTTTATTAAGGAATAAATAAATTAGCTGGGAAATGTTTCAAAGGTTTCCAGAGAGAGATAGAAGATCAATACACACAATATCAGAATTGTTTGTACTAAGCAACAAAGCTGGGAAAAGTGTCAGCTATGTACCGTTCTGGTGCAGTGACCTTCTGGCTTATTGTGCAACACGGATAGAAAGGAAAGCTCTGAATAAAGTCAAGCAAGTCACGATTTTTAGATTCACTTTTCTCCTAGAAAAAGAAAATAGTCTAGAGGTTTGCAGTAATTGAATGTAAACATGGAGGAGCTGGCCTCGTTCAAGGACTGCGATGAACAATGACCATATTCTATAACTGATGTCTTACGATCGTTGTCAGAACATATCCCGTCATGTATGCACAATGTGTCAATAAATGGCACTTTGATGGACATGGGGGCTAAGTACATAACCAAAATATGCTATGAGGTCACTGGGATATGTTAAAGGAACGTTAAACACTTTAAGATTGTAATATAAAATGTTTAATTATAAGTAGTGCAAAAAATGGTTCCTTTTACTGTAAATAAAAGGGATACTCAACCCAATTTTTTTCTTTAACGATTAAGACAGAGCATGCAATTTAAATCAACTTTCTAATTTTCTCCTATTATCAAATTTTCTTCGTTCTCTTTCTATCTTTATTTGAAAAGCAAGAATGTAAACTTAAGATCCGGCCCCTTTTTGGTTCAGGACCTGGGTTGCGCTTGCTAATTGGTGGCTAAATGTAGCCACCAATCAGCAAGCTCTATCCGGGTGGAGAGAGAGTGAAGAAAAATTGATAATAGGAGTAAATTAGAAAGTTGCTTAAAATTGCATGCTCTATCGGAATCATGAAAGGGAAAATGTGGGTTTAGTATCCATTTAAAGCTACATTACACCCATTTTTATTGTATTTCATGATTCAGATAGAACATACCATTTAAAAAAAACTTTCAAATGTACTTCTATTAATCTAATCAGTGTTGCTCCATTCTCTTGATATCTTTTATTGAAGGAGTAGCAGTGCCCTACTGGGAACTAGCTGAACACATTGGTAAGTCAATGACAAGCAGTATATACGTGCAGCGACCAATCAGCAGCTAGCTCCCAGCTCTTGAGCTTACCCATTCAACAGACAAAGGAAAATAGATAACATAAATAAATTGGAAAAATTGGGTTTTATGTCCCTTTAATTCAAAAAGATGGAGTTTTTCCACTTCTCACGAGAACTTGCATTTCATCCACCAGCCATTGTTTGATCACTATACAAGCTCAGATATATCTGTCCTTAAAGGAATAGCAAAATCAAAATTTAACTTTTATAATTCATCTACAGCATGCAATTTAACCCTTTGAGTGCTAATGATGGCTCTGAGCCATCACAGACTTTCCCACTCTGGTGCTAATGACGGCACTAGCACTCCAATCAGCCAATAGGATGCCGTGAAGATAGAAGATGCCGTCTGGATGAAGACTTCTGCCCACCTGGAGGACCACTTCTGCCCGGTTGGATGAAGACTTCTTCCCGTCTGGAGGTCCACTTCTGCCCGGTTGGGTGAAGACATCTCCCAGTAGGGTGATCTTCAAGGGGTTAGTGTTAAGTTTTTTTAAGGGGGAATTGGGTGGGTTTTAGAGTAGGGTTGGTTGTGTGGGTGGTGGGTTTTAATGCTGGGGGGGAATTGTGATTTTTTTTTACAGGTAAAAGAGCTGATTACTTTGGGGCAATGCCCCACAAAAGGCCCTTTTAAGGGCTATTTGTAATTTAGTGTAGGGTAGGGATTTTTTTATTTTGGGGGGCTTTTTTATTTTGTTAGGGGGATTAGAGTAGGTGTAATTAGTTTAAAAATCTTGTAATTTATTTATTATTTTCTGTAATTTAGTGTTGTTTTTTTTCGTACTTTAGATAATGTAATTTAATTTAATTTATTTATTTGTAGTGTAGTGTTAGGTTTAATTGTAACTTAGGTTAGGTTTTATTTTACAGGTAAATTTGTCTTTATTTTAACTAGGTAGTTATTAAATAGTTAATAACTATTTAATAACTATTGTACCTAGTTAAAATAAATACAAAGTTGCCTGTAAAATAAAAATAAACCCTAAGCTAGCTACAATGTAACTATTAGTTATATTGTAGCTGGCTTAGGGTTTATTTTATAGGTAAGTATTTAGTTTTAAATAGGAATAATTTAGTTAATTGTAGTAATTTTATTTAGATTTATTTTAATTATATTTAAGTTAGGGGGTGTTAGGGTTAGGTTTAGGGGTTAATAACTTTATTATAGTGGCGGCGACATTGGGCATGGCAGATTAGGGTTTATTAAATGTAGGTAGGTGGCGGCGACATTGGGGGTGGCAGAGTAGGGGTTAATAAATATAATTTAGGTGTCGGCGATGTTGGGGGCGGCAGATTAGGGGTTCATAAGTATAATGTAGGTTGCGGCGGTGTCCGGAGCGGCATATTAGGGGTTAATAATATAATGCAGGTGTTGGCGATTTCGGGGGCGGCAGATTATGGTTTAATTAGTGTAATATTAGGGGTGTTTAGACTCAGGGTTCATGTTAGGGTGTTAGGTGTAGACATAACTTTTATTTCCCCATAGGAATCAATGGGCCTGAGTTAGGAGCTTTACGCTGCTTTTTTGCAGGTGTTAGGTTTTTTTTCAGCCTGCTCTCCCCCATTGATTCCTATGGGGAAATCGTACACAAGCACGTTTTACCAGCTCACCGCTAACGTAAGCAGCGCTGGTATTGAGGTGAGATGCAAAACTTGTAATCTAGGCGTATATTTGCTTGTTACCTACTCCTAAACAAATTACAGAGAATATCACTTTCTTGTCTCAGATTTCACCAAACACTATATCTCTATCTATGTATCATACATGTTTAAATCTGCTGCTCCATATTCCAAAGTCACCCTAAAGAGTGCTAAAAAAGACAGAATATTCTCTGTGCTAGATTATGATACACTTTCAAGATCTAAGCTATATACAAATATTAACAAAGTAAAAAATAATGGCCTAGCATTATTTTTATCAATATCTCAGACTAGGTAGAGTTTGAGTGTGATACTGTTATTCCAAAATAAGGGAATAGATAAAAACCCACATAATTGGATATGTCACTAGAATTAAATATTTCAGTCACTAGACCTTTTCGTTTGTTAGAAATAAATTGTTATCATTCCCAAAAATGTATTAGATCAGCATGGATCCTGGAGCCCTAGTTTTTAATTTAAATATCCAAAATGCCTCATGTTTTTGGAGCAGTTTATCTCTGTTCCCACCCCCCCAAGGGATCTTAACATTCTCTATGATTTTCCACATAAGATTATCAACCCTTTCATTGTGACAGATTTGAAATGGAAAGCCACTTGAGAGCTGGGAGAAAGAGATTTAACATAGTTTAAATGCTCTTTTATTCTATCTCTAGCCTCTCTTGTGGTAAGACCCACATACTGCAGGTTACACTCCAAGCATGTGACCAAATAGACTACAAAGGTTGTACGACAGTTAGTGCAAGCATCTGTGTCAAATATTCTTTGTGTGACAGCAGACTAAAATTGCCTTGCAGCTACCAGCACCACACCTATAGTGTCCCTTGCACTGCAACCAACTGCTTTCTCTGTTTTTTGTTCATTTTAACCTCACTTGGAGCCAAAATATTACCCATAGTTTTATTCCTTCTGGACACACATTTGCATCCATTCTGTATCAAGGGTAAAGAGCCTCATCACCCTGTAAAATTGGCAGACATTTTTGAATGATGTTAGAGATTTCTTTGAACTGGTTACTGTAATTCCTGACAAAGGTAGGCATATCATCTCCTAATCCTCTTTTGTATCTGCTGCTTTTGTGGATAATTGTGTTCCTGTCCATATTCTCTACCTCTTTCGCTAAAAAAAACCTGCTTGTTTCTTAAAAGCCTCCTTAGATGAACAATTCATTTTGAGTCTGATTTATTCACCTTTTAATATCAAATATCTCATGTGTCTTGGGTGCATACTCTTAGCATATAAAATGCTATCACCTGCTATTTGTTTCCTATGTAAATAGGTTTCTATGTGCTTTATAGAGTTGTTCCCCACCAGAACCAAATCCAGATATTCAATCTTCAATTGGTCTCTTACAAATGTGAAACTCAGACCAATATTATTGGAATTAAGTTCTTTAAGAAAAGCCTCACTATCTTGTGCTGTCTCCTCCCATATAAATAGGAGGTCATCGATATACCTCTTATAAAACACAATATTCCTCCTCTGGAGGCAGTCTCCCCCATAGATCTGGGACATATAGAGGTTGGCAAAAGCTGGGGAAAAGGTGGCACCCATAGCTGTCCCTCTTCTCTAGAGGAAAAACTGGCCGCCAAAGGAGAAATAATTGTGTGTAAGCAGGAATTTGAGTACTCTCATCACAAAACACTTATAATCCTCTGCATAACCTGTAAAAGTATCCAGAAAATAGCCTATGGCCTCCATTCCTTTATCGAGGGGTATACTGGAATATAAACTCACAACATCTACAGTCATCCAGCTGTAGTTGTCTTTCCATTTTAGGGAGTCTATCATGGTCAAAATTTTTTTATTATCCTGCAGATATGATGGTAACCTCCTTACCAGGGGCTATAAAACTTTTCCATCCACTCTCCCAAAGGCTCAAGCAGGGACCCAATCCCAGAAACTACGGGTCGTCCCTGCACGTTTGTCAAAGATTTATGAGTCTTTGGGAGGTCGTGGAAAATAGGTACTCTGGGTTTTTTACATTAAAAAATCTATAAGTATCATCATCAAAAATACCCATATCCTTTCCCTCATCTAATATCTGCGAGAGAATCATCTGATAGGATACAGGAGGATCAAACTCTAACCTCTGGTAAACCTCCTCATCACCCAGCTGTCTGAATTTCTCTGAAAGGTAATCACATTTATTAAGGACCACAATATTAATTGTAGGAATATTCTGATTGGCTGATGGAATCAGCCAATCAGAATCAAGTTCAATCCGATTGGCTGATCCGATCAGCCAATCAGATTGAGCTTGCATTCTATTGGCTGATCGGAACAGCCAATAGAATGTGAGCTCAATCTGATTGGCTGATCGGATCAGCCAATCGGATTGAACTTGATTCTGATTGGCTGATTCCATCAGCCAATCAGAATATTCCTACCTTAATTCCGATTGGCTGATAGAATCCTATCAGCCAATCAGAATTCGAGGGACGCCATCTTGGATGACGTCATTTAAAGGAACCGTCATTCGGCTAGTAGGCGTCGGTTGAAGAGGATGTTCCGCGTCGGCTTGGAAGAAGATGGCTCCGCTCCGCTCCAGAAGAAAGAAGATTGAAGATGCGGCTTGATAGAAGACTTCATCCCGATGATGGACTTCCGACTTCAGCCCGATGATGTATTTCTTCAGCCGCCGCTTGGATCCAGACTTCAGCCCGAGGATGGACGTCACTCTTCAGCCCCCCGCTTGGGCTTGGATCAAGACATCGGAGGCTCTTCTGGACAGATCGGGACCCGGTGAGGTGAAGATAAGGTAGGAAGATCTTCAGGGGCTTAGTGTTAGGTTTATTTAAGGGGGGTTTGGGTTAGATTAGGGGTATGTGGGTGGTGGGTTGTAATGTTGGGGGGGGGGTATTGTATGTGGGGGGTTTTTACAGGCAAAAGAGCTGAATTCTTTGGGGCATGCCCCGCAAAGTGCCCTGTTCAGGGCTGGTAAGGTAAAAGAGCTTTGAACTTTTTTAATTTAGAATAGGGTAGGGCATTTTTTTATTTTGGGGGGATTTGTTATTTTATTTGAGGGCTTAGAGTAGGTGTAATTAGTTTAAAATTGTTGTAATAATTTTCTAATGTTTGTAAATATTTTTTTATTTTTTGTAACTTAATTCTTTTTTATTTTTTGTACTTCAGTTAGTTTATTTCATTGTATTTATTTGTAGGTATTGTATTTAATTAATTTATTGATAGTGTAGTGTTAGGTTTAATTGTAGATAATTGTAGGTATTTTATTTAATTTATTTATTGATAGTGTAGTGTTAGGTTTAATTGTAGATAATTGTAGGTATTGTATTTAATTAATTTATTGATAGTGTAGTGTTAGGTTTAATTGTAACTTAGGTTAGGATTTATTTTACAGGTAATTTTGTAATTATTTTAACTATTTTAGCTATTAAATAGTTCTTAACTATTTAATAGCTATTGTACCTGGTTAAAATAAATACAAAGTTACCTGTAAAATAAATATAAATCCTAAAATAGCTATAATATAATTATTATTTATAGTGTAGCTATATTAGGATTTATTTTACAGGTAAGTATTTAGCTTTAAATAGGAATAATTTATTTAATAAGAGTTAATTTATTTTGTTAGATTTAAATTATATTTAACTTAGGGGGGTGTTAGTGTTAGGGTTAGACTTAGCTTTAGGGGTTAATACATTTATTAGAATAGCGGTGAGCTCCAGTCGGCAGATTAGGGGTTAATGTTTGAAGTTAGGTGTCGGCGATGTTAGGGAGGGCAGATTAGGGGTTAATACTATTTATTATAGGGTTATTGAGGCGGGAGTGAGGCGGATTAGGGGTTAATAACTTTATTATAATAGCGGTGCGGTCCGCTCTGCAGATTAGGGGTTAATAAGTGTAGGCAGGTGGAGGCGACGTTGTGGGGGGCAGATTAGGGGTTAATAAATATAATATAGGGGTCGGCGGTGTTAGGGGCAGCAGATTAGGGGTACATAGGGATATTGTAAGTAGCGGCGGTTTACGGAGCGGCAGATTAGGGGTTAAAAAAATATGCAGGTGTCAGCGATAGCGGGGGCGGCAGAATAGGGGTTAATAAGTATAAGGCTAGGGGTGTTTAGACTCGGGGTACATGTTAGAGTGTTAGGTGCAGACGTATGAAGTGTTTCCCCATAGCAAACAATGGGGCTGCGTTAGGAGCTGAACGCAGCTTTTTTGCAGGTGTTTTTTTTCAGCTCAAACAGCCCCATTGTTTTCTATGGGGGAATCGTGCACAAGCACGTTTTTGAAGCTGGCCGCGTCCGTAAGCACCGCTGGTATCGAGAGTTGAAGTTGCGGTAAATATGCTCTAAGCTCCTTTTTTGGAGCCTAACGCAGCCATTCTGTGAACTCTCAATACCAGCGGTATTTAAAAGGTGCGGCCAGAAAAAAGCACGCGTAGCTAACGCACCCCTTTGGCCGCAGAACTCTAAATCTAGGCGTAAGCGAATAGACAGTTATATATATATATATATATATATATATATATATATATATATATATATTTTTAAATGTTTTATTTTGTACAATAGCATATCTATATTATATTTATGAATTCCCTACAATAAATATTTAAATCCTTTTGCAATATGTAATTAAGTAGGTCACTATTTGTCATGTTTGTAAGTTGTTCTCTGAGTTAAAATATGTGTTAAATTATACCGTTCTCTGTGTAACAAAAAAGTAAAGAAAAGTGGTTGCCAAAAAGTAACAAAAAGTATGTAATCAAAAATATGTAAGCAATGTTTATGTTAACATATCTTTATATATCACACAATGCGTTAACAATGTAACTTAGTTAATCAATCCCACTGCAGCGTAACCCTATGAGAAAAGGGACCACTTAATACAGCTGGCATCATCATCATCATCATCTGTAAGGAAATTAATCTAGCAAAGGGTTATTAGGATATCCTTTAAATAGGAAGGAGGAGCTGGATTTGGCCATCTTGACAAAGGCTTTCTATGAGTCGAAACGCATAGATCACCATTTCCAGCATAATACTTTTGGCCAGTGAGTGGCTACAACACAACTCCCAAGGCTGCTTTATCGGCAAAATAAATAAACCCCGCCATCCGCAGAGGAGACGGGCCGACTAAGCATTAGGAGCCGGGAGCCATCAGGCTTTTTTCAGAGGAGAATTCAAAAGAGTGTGCGCACTTGGAGAATAGTGGGGATTGGCTATCGAGCACCCACATGACTATTCAGACCAAACGTAGAGAAGTCCCAGCAAGTACAGACATACAGGAAGCAGGTGAGCTGAAACTGTGCCGTCTGTACCGGAAAGCTTGTTGAGTTGCAAACAGTTACACTAACAGTTTGAGAGAAAGGATATTCTTGGAAATACAATAATACAATTATACAAGACTATTTACAAGACTAGTTTCAAGATAACAGATATAATCTGACAAATCCAACAACCTAGCGCTTTACAAAAAAAAAATTGTGAAACATCTTAGCCGACTCATTGGATTGATTATAAAAAACCTAACACATTGTGTGACTTTTAAACAAACCTGCAGGTTATTATAGCATTATTTATGTTTATGAATTGGTAAATGTGAACGGTATTTTAACTCGTATATGAGCCAATGTTATGAGCATGCTTTTGTCTTACATTGATTAATGGATTTAACCATAGGGTGTTAATATTATTTTAGACACCGGTGTCTTAGTTTTAAACTTATGTAAATGATTTTTAGTGAAATAGAATTTCTAACGAAAATATATTATTATAGTTTTGTGAGATAATAATTAAATTTTTTGTCTATTTTTTCAGTGAGTCATAAAAGTTTATTTTCAACCTATATATAAGTTTATTCTCAATTTATAGTAGTTCTGTTTTCATTTATGAATTTGCACGCATCAGACTGCTGTAGGCACCACCTCCATCAGTTTTCTTTTTAAATTGAAAAAAAATATGGCTGCTAGATCACAAGACCTATGAGATTTATGTTGCATAGGATTATGCACAGCATAGATCTCTAGCATTGTGCCAAGTTTCATGAGTTTTTGAGTTATGCATTTGAAAAAAGCAGCGGAATATAAATAATAATAATCTGAATAAAAACAATAAGTGTCCAGAACGATATGCTTTGCCACCTAATTACCACAAATGAAAAAACAAGACAGCACTCAGCCAATAGGACCCTAGAGGATCGAGCGATGCAGTTCACTTAGCGTAACCGGAGCACGGCTCAGCTGCTCTGTGAAAAGCCGAAGCAAATGACATGTTCTAAATTCTTACTAGTCAGTATTATAAACTTTTCTTGCAAATTTATAAAGTTCTAGTTGGGGTCTTGGACATAGGCAATGTGTCTAGGAGTCTAATACTTAAATAAATACATAACTATATACTCTCATAATAATAATAACAATAATGATTATAACAATAACAAGCATAACCACAATATAGACAAATGCTAATATATATATGAGAAAAGAGGTTTCAACAGCGCAATTGATTTCTGTGCTATAACATAAAACATAACAATTAGAATGGTTAGATTAAAAGTCAGTAATGATGATCGTATTTTTTGTGAATCTGAAGAATCCAATAGAAATAATAGGTGGAATAATATTCCCCTTACCGGAATATACCTCAATCAGATGAGGTAAGTTGCCGCAACTTGTAGAGGGTGGTAGAATTCCAGTGTATATGGGTAGAAGTCAGTGACGTGTCCTCCACCTCTTGGAGTA
This sequence comes from Bombina bombina, assembly GCF_027579735.1. Classification (NCBI taxonomy): domain Eukaryota; kingdom Metazoa; phylum Chordata; class Amphibia; order Anura; family Bombinatoridae; genus Bombina; species Bombina bombina. The sequence goes on along the minus strand of NC_069499.1, from coordinate 1,516,890,188 downwards.
GGTGTTCATCTGTGGTTTTTCTTCCCAAAGGTATTAGCTTAGTATGGGGATTGCCACAGACCCATGGGCGTTCACAAGGGGAAGCATCTGCCCTCCCTAGGTTTTCCTCTCCACCTAGAGTATAAACTTTCAAACTTTGTTTTTCCTTTTAGAGATAATTCCTCTCAGTCTCCCATGGGGACTGTTGCAGTATCCCTTACTGCTGGCATTCTTCCGATTCACAGAAAATACGATCATCATTACTGACTTTTAATCTAACCATTCTATTTGTTATATGTTTTATGTTATAGCACAGAATTCAATTGCGCTGTTGAAACCTCTTTTCTCTTACATTTACACCCTTGGATAGGTGAGAGTTTCTCACTCACACCTGTTCTATCTGTATCCCAATAGCTGCACATTTTTGTCTTCCTATATACTGGCGCATATTTAATAGTGCTGCTTGTTTTCATTCCAGTTTACTGGTTTGTGACATTCTACTTTTTTTCCATATATTGTTATATATATAGGGGACCAAGTGATTCACAACAGAAAACAAGTTTCTTCACAAAATCCTGAGTAATTGTGTGTACTTGATGAGTATAATAGGCATGTGTTACTACACAAGAACAATGGCACCACAAGGGCTTTTTCCCTGTTATTATATAATTGCAAACAATGCTTATTTGTCAATAAAGCCTTAATTATTTTGACAAAGCCCGGAGGGGCGAAACTAGTCAGGAGTCATTGTGAGCGTTTGGGCGCTCAGTTTTTAAACAGCCTAGCACTACTATGCTAATCTAGACAGAAAAAGATATTATCAGCTATACTCAGTTAACTTGTTGATCAGTCTGGGTTGTGCCAGACTTAGCCAGAGTTAATATTTAAAACAATACAGGTATCCACTCTTTGACCGTGCAGGATATGAGAGAATATACACTGCACTAAGTCCTTATGAACAGCAATCATAATAGAAAATACATTAACCGTGATAGCAGTAACCTGAATTGACATAACTATAGGTTGTGTTTGTAGCGCAAACAGAGCCAAACGAAATTGTGACATATATTGGCAACACAGAGATAGTGTTGTCTTCTAATAAAGACACTGCAATTTTGAGTTACATGTATCATTAATAAACAAATGATTGTAGCATATGCAAGACTATTGGCAGCCCTCATGTATATATGAAGTGGAGGGTCACAGAGAATCTACTGTATAAACAGAATAATACAGATTTGCACTGTTTACCCGGTTTTGTAATGTACTGAACATATGTGGCGTGAAGTCCTTTTTCACATTGAATGTTGTTAAAGACAATATATAATACCAGTGTTGCGCACAAACCAGATCTTCTTTAATTATAACGTTCACCCACACTATAGAACGTGACACTATCTAGTTGCACATAGGCAACACAAGATAAATATTGTTCTCTAACCAATACATACAAGTTATAAAATATACAAGAGAGGACAGGTTGTCCAAACAGGACCTAACAGCAGCTACTATTTTTATAGATAGTGCAGGGACTGAGTGGATCAATTTCTGGCTCATACTATATAAACTAGAGCTATCAGGGTATCCAAATATCCTTACAGAGGGTGTATGTCATAGAATAATTGTATATACACACCATTTGGACTCACTATTATAAGTATAGCTGAGTAATTATAGCACTACCCAGGGGGCATATATTTATTCATTACAGGCCTTTGATACTATAGTCCTCCATATAGTGAATATATATTGTCAGATTACATGATAGTGCTAGTGTCGATTTTAATTTGTGTGTTACCCTTATTTTAAGTGCAATTCATAATAAAAGTTATATTTTATTTTAACCCATTCTGGAACAACTGCCTCACAGTCTAGGCTGAGAGTGCTTATAGGTGCATACTTACAGGAGATATCCACATCTCTATGTGAGAGTCTTCTTAGTTTTCAGGAATATAATAGGCATGTGTGTTGGATGCCTTATTTATATTAATAATACTGTAAAATTTATCTTTTTTACCTTTTAAATCTTAATTGATCAAGTAGAACACTTTTTTTGGTTTTGCCCAAAATTCAACCTATAATCAAAAAGAACTGTACGTGAAATTAATATCCCTCAGAAGAAAGAGGGTGCCACTTATACCATCTTCAATACAGCGATATTAAAAATTAATTCTCTGTACCACGTTAAAGCACAAAGTTATAAGCTTTGCTCCATTCATACAATGGAGATGCTATAATCTTGCCAAAAGATTGCATTCACATTATACAAAACAGTTTTACTTAGGTATGATAGCAACATTAACAAAACAATTGAAAATGTTTTAAAAAATATATTTTCACAAAATCCTCTTCAAAACAGTGTACTGTGTTTTTTTAAGGATTACCATGAATTTCCCAAACTTGCAAGAAAAGTCACTTCACAAGTAAAAACGTGTCTTTTATAAGCATGATGTTTGGACTTCTTTTTAAAAGTGGCAAAAGAAACACCAAAAAGTAGCTTAGAAAATGTGGATCTTGTTAAAATTGAAATCATTGCTGATACAGCAAATAAAGATGAGTTCCAGCCTCCAAATTCTCTTAAAAAGGGACCTTAATAGTTTAATTGACAGCGTTTCAGCCCTGAGACATGACTAAGGGCTAAGTGTAGGCTTGAAACATTGTCAATGTGTTACACTTTGGACCCTGCCATTAAACAAAAAAGGTCCCTTTGTAAGATAATTTGGAGGCTGAAACTCTATTTGCTTGTATATGGTTTGGAGGTGGCTGAACCAGGGTTCCGTGCCCTATATATTGACTGTTGTTTTCCAACTATTTGATTTTGAAGATTGCTGATACAAACTGTGTTTGATAAAATAAAAGTTCTGCAACTTAACATTACAGAAATACAGTAAATTCAAACATTGGCATAATTGCCAAACAGCTTGTAGTAGATGCTGCATTCAATACATCTGCATTCAATGATCTGTTTTTCTATCAGTTCTCGTTTTCTGTACAAGATATGAAGTATTTTTATAATATTTACTTTTGCATATTTAAATTTTACAATCCCCACCAGTGATAGACTGTACAAGAGAAATGAAGGGGATAGCAATAGATTTAGACCATTATTTCATAGAATCATCCACTATGGTTTTGTTGGCTAATTGGTTGTTGATTGCTCCTTCTCTTGTGAAGTGTAACTAAATCACAATTTCAGAGACACAAAAAATATATTGCCCTTTAGTGAAACCCTTATATTCAAGGGAAGTCAATATGTTTTTGTAACAACATTGCCATCTAGTGGCTGATTTTGGCCAATGTTCTGGGTCATCTTGGTTCACTTGCAATATTAAAGGAACAGTATACTGTAACATTGTTTTTTCCGTAATCTATTTCCAATCAATTGTTATTCCAGCTGCAGAGTATACAATGTATGATAAATTATATTTTAAGGTTTATTTGTGTATATGAATTCAAAAGTTTTGGGCTTTTTACCCACAACCTAATGAAATGGGTTGAGTTTGCAGGTAATATCAGATCTCATTATGTTATCAGTTTGTGTACACACACTTGCTTCCTTATCTTATATCTGTTTGTAAATCAAAATGGATCATTGGGAACAATTTAAAGGGGCAGTGTTTTGGGGGATAAACTGTCCCTTTAAGTTATTTAAAAATCATCATTTTATTTTGATAGCCACATGACAATTTGTAGTCAATCAGAAATCTTAATCTTTACTAGTTAAAACATCCTATTGACATTATTATTATTTCCCCCTAATTAGCATGTGAGGAATGGGAAGGATTATGATGGGAACCTTTTATCTTTTGTCTTGATTTTAAGCTAAAATGCCAGAAGACTGAGGAAGAAGTGCTTTAAACAATACAGATACATACCGATAAACTGTCAATAAAACTACAATCTCTCCCAAAAGAATTGCTGAACATTTCAACTTGAAAATTGAAGACTTCACAGAGATTTGTAAGTGGAAAGATCAGCTACATTATAATAGACTAGTCCTAAAGCCCGTTCACACGGGCCATTTTTTGAAGTACAGCGGTCCCACCCCTTGCGCTCTCTCCCTCCCCCTCTCTTTTTGCTGTCTCTCTCTACCCTCTCTCTTTTGCTCTCTCCCCCCTCTCTTTTGCGCTCTATTTCTCCCCCTCTCTTTTGCGCTCTCTCTCTCCCCCTCTCTTTTGCGCTCTCTCTCTCCCCCTCTCTTTTGCGCACTCTCTCTCCCCCTTTCTTTTGTGCTCTCTCTCCCCCTCTATTTTGCGCTCTCTCCCCCCTCTCTTTTGCTCTCTCTCTCCATCCCTCTCTTTTGCTCTCTCTCTCCATCCCTCTCTTTTGCTCTCTCTCTCTCCCCCCTCTCTATTGCTCTATCTCCCCCCTCTCTTTTCTGCTCTCTACCCCCTCTCTTTTGCATGCTCTCTCTCCCCCCCTCTCTTTTGCGCTCTCTCCCCCTCTCTTTTGCGCTCTCTCCCCCTCTCTTTTGCACTCACCCCCTCTCTTTTGCGCTCTCTCCCTCCCTCTCTTTTGCGCTCTCTCCCCCCTCTCTTTTACGCTCTCTCCCTCCTTCTCTTTTGCACTCTCTCCCCCCTCTCTTTTGCGCTCTCTCTCTCCCACCTCTCTTTTGCTCTCTCTCTCTCCCCCTCTCTTTTGCTCTCTCTCTCCCCCTCTCTTTTGCTCTCTCTCTCCCCCCTCTCTCTTGCTCTCTCTCTCCCCCCTCTCTTTTGCTCTCTCTCCATCCCTCTCTTTTGCTCTCTCTATCTCTCTCTCTCTCACTCTCTATTGCTCTCTCTCCCCCTCTCTATTGCTCTCTCTCCCCCCTCTATATTGCTCTCTCTCCTCCTCTCTCTTGCTCTCTCTCCCCTCTCTTTTGCTCTCTCTCTCCATCCCTCTCTTTTGCTCTCTCTCTCTTCCCCCATTCTCTATTGCTCTCTCTCCCCCCTCTCTAGTGCTCTCTCTCCCCCCTCTCTAGTGCTCTCTCTCCCCCCTCTCTATTGCTCTCTCCCCCCCTCTCTTTTGTGCTCTCTGCCCCCTCTATTTTGCACGCTCTCTCTCCCCCCTCTCTTTTGCGCTCTCTCTGCCCCCTCTCTATTGCGCTCTCTCCCCCCTCTCTTTTGCGCTCTCTCTCCCCTCTCTTTTGTGCTCTCTCTCTCCTCCCTCTCTTTTTCTCTCTCTCCTCCCTCTCTTTTGCTCTCTTCCTCTCCCCCTTCTCTTTTGCTCTCTCTCCCCCACTCTTTTGCTCTCTCTCTCCCCTCTCTTTTGCTCTCTCTTTCCATCCCTCTCTTTTGCTCTCTCACTCCGCCTCTCTATTGCTCTCTTTCCCCCTCTCTATTGCTCTCTCTCCCCCCTCTCTTTTGCTCTCTCACACCCTCTTTTGCTCTCTCCCCCTCTCTCTCTCCCCCCCCCTCTCTCTCTCTCCCCTCTCCCTATCTCCCCCTCTCTCTCTTTCCCCCCTTCTCTTTTTCTCCCCTCTCTCTCCCCCCCTCTCTCTCTCCCCCCCTATCTCTTTTGCACTCTCTCCCCCCCTATCTTTTGCGCTCTCTCCCTCTCATTTGCTCCCTCTCTCCATCCCTCTCTTTTGCTCTCTCTCTCTCCCTCTCTATTGCTCTCTCTCCCCCTCTCTATTGCTCTCTCTCCCCCCTCTCTTTTGTGCTCTCTACCCCCTCTCTTTTGCACGCTCTCTCTCCCCCTCTCTCTCTCTCCCCCTCTCTCTCTCCCCCTCTCTTCTTTTGCTCACTCTCTTCCCCTCTCTTTTGCTCTCTCTCTTTCCCCCTCTTATTTTCTCTCTCCCCCTCTATTTTGCTCTCTCTCCCCCCTCTCTTGCTCTTTCCCTTCTCTTTTGCGCTCTCTTATCCTATCTTTAGCTCTTTCCCATCTGTTTTGTTCCCTCCCCCTCTTTCTATCTCTCCCCCCTCTCTATCTCTCTCCCCTCTATCTTGTGTGCATGACTGTGCCCTGCCCCCATCACACCGCCCCGTCATGCCTGGCCATGCCCCCGCTCATTCCCGGCCACGCCCACTTCTGCCCGCACCGGCTGCAAACAGTAGATCAGGTGGGAACTCTAAGGCCAGGTGTGTCTGTCCTCGTGCTGTCTCTATTGCGCATGACAACTTCGGACAAACACACTTGGCCTTTTATATTATAGGATGGAGCTATATCTATCTCACAACAATTGACTGCATGCGACATATAGCAAATCATAAAAATGCCTTCAAAAGGATACTAAACAAATCAATAAAAGTGAAAAAAGTTCAAGTGTGCCATATAGATAATGTGCTCTTTCTCTTGTGGAGTTATTTATGAGAGCACTGATTGGCTAAAATGCAAGTCTGTCAAAAAACAGTGATAAGGGGGCAGAGGCTTAGATACATGGGGGCCGATTTATTACAGTGCAGACAATGTAGCGTTTCATGTCCACCGAACATCGATAAATGCTGACAGCATATGCTGTCAGCATTTATCATTGCACAAGCAGTTCTTGTGAACTCTATCTCCCCCCCCTCTCCTCAGCCTCAAAGCAGGCGGACAAGTTATGGAGCAGCGGTTGTGGTGAGCCTGAAGGCTCACACGGAAACAGGGGCATCAAGCTCCATTCGGAGCTTGATAATTCGACCCCATGATAATCAAAGAGACAAAAAGTGTATTAATATAACAGTGGGGAATGGGTAATAAAGGGATTATCTATCTTTTTAAACAATAAAATGTTTCAATTAATAATAACAATTCTGGAGTAGACTGTCCCTTTAAAGGGAAAAAAAACCTTAAATGTATCTCACAAATGCAAATGTATCGATCTGTCCATCTATCTGTCTATCTATCTAATACAATAGATGGTATCAACCACTAGGGGGTGCTAATGTTATAAATTGTAAGTATAACAAATGGTATTTACTATTTGGAAAAAAACAATAAAAATGTAGCAATCCAATTGAATTTTGATACAAATTACATACAATACTGGAAACTCAAATGTCCATAGCACAACCAAGATACTCAGTGCAATATCTTAGAAAATTACAAGCTTGCAAATGGAAACATCCGATGATTTATGTGACACATATCTAAGGTTGTTCTTCTTTTTCCTCTAGAACCAAATTGATCTGTAAAGTAACCACGCCTTTTCTGACAGCCCCCTGATCACATGACTATTTATTTATTATCTACTTGCATTTTATCCAATTAGTGCAGTGTTTACCACAAACCACGGGCGTTAGCACAATGTTATCTATATGGATCACATGAACTAGCACTCCCCTATTGTGAAAATCAATTAAAAAAGCAAGGCTGTCTTTAGTGGCTTAGAAACAGGCAGAAATTTAGAGGTTTAAATGTTATAAAGTAAATGAATATAACAGTGTTGGTTGTGCAAAGATGGGGAATGGGAGTAAAGTCATTACCTATTTTTTTAAACAATAACAATTCTGGTGTAGACTGTCTCTTTAAGTTTAAAGTGTTGTGAAACAGTGTAGACCACTAGATGTTGCAAATTAGGGATAATAAAACATTCTTTATTTGATAAAAAAAAAAAACAAGTAAATGCAAATTGACACTGATAAAAGGATAAACCTATTAAGGTCTACAAGACATGCAACATGTTTCTATGCCGTAAACGTTTCTTCAGGCATCACAGCAAACTTAATACAACACAATTAGCCAATCACATTAGATAATCCCTTCCCCCTCTCTTCAAATTAGTAGCCAATACCCCCTTACATTGATTTCATAGGTTATCTCATATAAAAGTCCTCCTAAATTCCATAAATCATCTCATAAGAAAAAAACAACTTTTAAACTTAACAGTAACTGAATAACAATGGTGACAGCGATGATTTAGTGTAAGGTAGTGGGGAAAGGGGATCTGTAGTATTATTGGGGGGAAGTGGATCTCCTTATTAGTGAATGTATTAACTAATACAAAGTTTATCAGTGAAAGTAACTGGCTAATCGATGGGGATCATATTAGAAATTAATAATAATAATAATAATCATAATAATAATAATATGGAAGATTATGAGTTGAAACTGACATTACTGAAATGAAAGCCAATTCGTAATGGAATAATTTGTTTAGTCCTCAATATTGGATGTACTATGAAATTACTCTACTATTGTGTGATGTATAAAACACTAAAAATAAACTAAATAGTGAATATTTCACTGAAAAGAATACTCCTATTTGTATCATACTAAATGTATATAAGGGCATGTCTGTATCATCCAATAGGAATATAACAAATAAATAAATTACGTTTAGAGTGAAAATAGATGTGAAAGAAAGCGTGTCTAAGGAAAACTGCCCCTGCTGATGCAATGTGATTCTTATATAAGAATGAGTGAGAAAAAATCATACTATCTATCTATCATCTAATATGTCTGTCTGTCTATCTATCTATCTATCTATCTATCTATCTATCTATCTATCTATCTATCTATCTATCTATCTATCTATCTATCTATCTATCTATCTATCTATCTATCTATCTATCTATCTATCTATCTATCTATCTATCTATCTATCTAATATGTCAGTCTATCTGTCTGTCTATCTATTTATCTTATATTTTCTTCTCCATGAAACTCAGATGTTGATAACCTTTTTTAACACTATTGATGATTTCAGACAGACTAGCAATTTTTTTTTTTTTTTTTTTTTTTTTTTTTAAGTGAGGTTTCTCCAATACTTTTGAACCATAATCTGTTCATAATAGGTTTAACACAGCAACTGTAGACAAAATAAAATTATACACCTAGAACATGCCGACAAAATGTACAAAGGTCCCGGCTTGGGTCAGATTTCTAACCAATTTTAAACACATATTATATTAGCATCCTGCCAAAAGGAGGAATTCTTAGCTAGAGTGCTGGTAATATAACATTAAAAGATTTAGTATTCTATAAAAAGCATAATTGGGTCTGATGGGATATTAATATCAGAACTCATCAAAAATTGCTCCAAATAAAAGGGACAGGTCAAATAACAAGTATGTTTTTGTAACGTTCTTTTTATACTTAATGAGCTGGAGACCTTACCAGATCACCGTATGGAATAAAGATTACCTGTGAAGCTCATTAGATATTTTGCTTAATGGAGTATCTAAGTGTTTTTACTTTCAGTTCATGAAATATGAGAGTGGTTTACTGCTGTACATTCATTTAACTAACACATTCTTTCCCTTCATTACAGTACAAGTTGTGATTTTGAAACATAACCTCTTTATTTAAAGTCTGGTAATTTTTATGGGGGGGGGGGGGGGTTATATCCATTAAAATTAAATGAGATAGGTAGCTCCATCTCCCAACTCATTTAACCCATTTGGTGTAAATCTTTACTCCTCTGATTTACCTTTGTGATTGTGAGCACTTTACTTTCTGCGTCTATTAATTTTGTGAGTGCACATTCACTATCTATCTATCTATCTATCTATCTATCTATCTATCTATCTATCTATCATCTATCTATCTATGATCTATCTATCTATGATCTATTATCTATCCATCTATCATGTATCTATCATATATCTATCTTTCTATCATCTATCTTTCTATCAATCTATCTATCAATTTAATCTATCTATCTATATATGTATTAGCTATCTATTTGTCTATCAATGCAATCTATCATCTATCTACAGGGAGTGCAGAATTATTAGGCAAGTTGTATTTTTGAGGATTAATTTTATTATTGAACAACAACCATGTTCTCAATGAACCCAAAAAACTCATTAATATCAAAGCTGAATAGTTTTGGAAGTAGTTTTTAGTTTGTTTTTAGTTATAGCTATTTTAGGGGGATATCTGTGTGTGCAGGTGACTATTACTGTGCATAATTATTAGGCAACTTAACAAAAAACAAATATATACCCATTTCAATTATTTATTTTTACCAGTGAAACCAATATAACATCTCAACATTCACAAATATACATTTCTGATATTCAAAAACAAAACAAAAACAAATCAGTGACCAATATAGCCACCTTTCTTTGCAAGGACACTCAAATGCCTGCCATCCATGGATTCTGTCAGTGTTTTGATCTGTTCACCATCAACATTGCGTGCAGCAGCAACCACAGCCTCCCAGACACTGTTCAGAGAGGTGTACTGTTTTCCCTCCTTGTAAATCTCACATTTGATGATGGACCACAGGTTCTCAATGGGGTTCAGATCAGGTGAACAAGGAGCCCATGTCATTAGATTTTCTTCTTTTATACCCTTTCTTGCCAGCCACGCTGTGGAGTACTTGGACGCGTGTGATGGAGCATTGTCCTGCATGAAAATCATGTTTTTCTTGAAGGATGCAGACTTCTTCCTGTACCACTGCTTGAAGAAGGTGTCTTCCAGAAACTGGCAGTAGGACTGGGAGTTGAGCTTGACTCCATCCTCAACCCGAAAAGGCCCCACAAGCTCATCTTTAATGATACCAGCCCAAACCAGTACTCCACCTCCACCTTGCTGGCGTCTGAGTCGGACTGGAGCTCTCTGCCCTTTACCAATCCAGCCACGGGCCCATCCATCTGGCCCATCAAGACTCACTCTCATTTCATCAGTCCATAAAACCTTAGAAAAATCAGTCTTGAGATATTTCTTGGCCCAGTCTTGACGTTTCAGCTTGTGTGTCTTGTTCAGTGGTGGTCGTCTTTCAGCCTTTCTTACCTTGGCCATGTCTCTGAGTATTGCACACCTTGTGTTTTTGGGCACTCCAGTGATGTTGCAGCTCTGAAATATGGCCAAACTGGTGGCAAGTGGCATCTTGGCAGCTGCACGCTTGACTTTTCTCAGTTCATGGGCAGTTATTTTGCGCCTTGGTTTTTCCACACGCTTCTTGGGACCCTGTTGACTATTTTGAATGAAACGCTTGATTGTGCGATGATCACGCTTCAGAAGCTTTGCAATTTTAAGAGTGCTGCATCCCTCTGCAAGATATCTCACTATTTTTTACTTTTCTGAGCCTGTCAAGTCCTTCTTTTGACCCATTTTGCCAAAGGAAAGGAAGTTGCCTAATAATTATGCACACCTGATATAGGGTGTTGATGTCATTAGACCACACCCTTTCTCATTACAGAGATGCACATCACCTAATATGCTTAATTGGTAGTAGGCTTTCGAGCCTATACAGCTTGGAGTAAGACAACATGCATAAAGAGGATGATGTGGTCAAAATACTCATTTGCCTAATAATTCTGCACACAGTATATATATCTATCTGTTATCTATCTATCTATCTATCTATCTATCTATCTATCTATCTATCTAAAAGACTAGTAGAAACACAGTAGATAGTGAAAGCAGTTAGTATCCACTACACATCCAAAAAATCCAATAAAATATTGGATTAAACAGAATTTTAGAAACAGAAGTATATAGATGCGCCTTTCATTCTAAAAGTGAATATCACTACTAATTAAACAAATTAAAAATGATTTTAAACCAGATTATAAAAATTTGGGGATAAAAACGTATATAAAATTGAAAATTTATTGAATTAAATATCGCACACAGATGTTAAAATTAAATTTCTTTACTAGTTAATTCGTTCTTAAAACATCAATTAAGTTAAAAAGCAACAAAATACATTTTATTCATAAATCTTTATAAAAAAAAAATCTAATTTTTTTTTCTAAAAATGAGACCAAATGAGTCGCAATATTAGAAGCTCCAGAGAAGAAAGTGATAAACCACCAATTATCTTTTAAACACTACATGATCTATATCTGGAAACACTTGCTATAACATCTTTATGTCCTGCTAATTCGACTGAACTCCAGTTCCACAAATTTGCAATCTCTGGGACCTGATCTGGAACGCCAAGGACTTAGGCGGTGGCCTTCATATAAGACCAAGCAGCTGTTTGTCTGCTATCGCTTTACTATCAAGCAACGTCAGCTACTATACCAGCATTACAGTTAATGTTGTGAAGGCAAAAGGAAAGGGATCTGATATAATAGATGCCATGGAAACATGGGAGCATAACACGCTGGCGTCATTGGCCCAACATTTTCGAGACCTGCAGACGCAACTTCGATATGTGATGACTCAATTACAATCAGATATAACTTTACAGACAACGGCTCCTGAAACACTGTCTAGCATTGGGAACATGTCTTCTAACTCCTAAAACGATGCCCTACCACAGTTACCTCCAGCACTCATGTTAGCAAAAGCAACAGCAACTCCTCTACAACATATACAAAATGAGCTCTGCCAATCGACTGAGGGGAAAAGTAAGGACTCTAGCAGTAATTATCTCAAGATAACCCTACATCGTCCTGTACTCGTCACAGAAAAACCCATAAGAGCCTTTGCCCTTCACAGATTTCAATAACGGAACTGTTCCTACATATTCTCTGACAGGCCTCACACTTCTGCGCAGCTTAACCTTATGCGACAGTCAACTTCTATATATGACGGGATGCCGGCATACAGAGGGGGACAGTCCACTCATAGCTGCTGAATTTGTCAAGTATGCTGAGTTTCCATCAGAGTTCTATTCCTTGTATATGATTATAGAAGAATTTTGTCCTCTGGCCTATATTCAGAATCAAAGTCGTTATGGCATAGGCTAAGACTGATATTCAACTTAGAACATTGGTTCCTGCCTGTACGGCTTTAGAAGCTAGAAATGTTATACTTGCCTAGGTGTTATATTGTCTAATATATTTATATTTTGCAGGATTTTCCATTAATGTTGTGTGCCTCTCTTTACTTCTGTTGCACAGTTATTATCCCCCCTTACGGTTAGACTACAGACCTATATATATTATTTAGCTTTCTCTAAGTGCTATAGGCTCTCCTTTTGATCTAGTTAGATAGTACATGGCACCTATATATTTTCTGTTTACCAAACTGTTAACATACTAGAGCAGAGTCTTCAAATATCAGAGGGTTTGTGAGTTCATGTTTGGGCAATAGCCTATACCTCCACTTTATTTTATTATTCACTCCCTTTTGAGGTCAATACTCATTTATACCGGGGTTTTATATAGACTTTTACAGCATAAAGCAGCATTATTTCTTCCAGATGCCTAATATTATTATCTCTACCTCACAGAGGTCAGATTGTGGTGGTTCTTTCGGGGTGGGTGGCGAGTTGTTTGTGGCTGGGATGTCACGTCGCTAGCATGCCATAGAACATAGACCACATAAACCCTCCAAGGCACTTTTTCAGAGTAATCCCATAAGAAAAGAGGGGTTATTTTAAATCTCTTGTTTGTGAAGGACATTTACCTAAAATAGACCTAGGATCTAGGGATGGAATTATTTGTTTATATATAACTAACAGTATTTATACCTCTGTTTGACCAATGTTCCTTATTAAGGGGACCTATTACAATACCTCTTAGGGTATTTAACTATGTACACTTGTATGTTGGTATAAGTAGAATCTCCTCACATTTTTGGACAGAAACTCAGCAATCTATCTGTGAATTATGCAATTTTCTAGTAGATACCTAGACATATAATAACCTCACAGCATCTAATGAAACATCATCCTATACCATTATAACTAACTTCACTGCATTTACAGTTTATAACTACACTTAAGATAGATTACCTCCAATATTCTCTCTTACTGTTTATTGGTTCAAGATAAGCCTTTACATTCATAGGAGGATAAATACTATGCAAAAGCGATTTATTTTAATTATGTTCTTTACAACTGATTCTAGCTAGCAGTGAATGAACATTTTCATAATGTTGTAACTGATACATAGCTTTATAAAAGATTTATATTCCTTTTATTTTGTTGTTTTTATTTCTATTTTTTCTACGCTTGTTTTTACCATGCCCAAGAGTGACTATTTATATTAGACTAGCTCACAAAGGTCCAAGACTGGCCTATTATTTTCATTGGAGGTTACTATAATTATAAAATGGAGGTCTCAGTCATATTGGCCTAAATTTCACCAAAGATATATGTTACCAGTTCATTATAGTATGGTTTGGTTCTGAGCATTCCGTTACCCTGTTCTTGCTTATTTATGTACAGGTTTCTTGTTGCTAATACTAGTCCTATAGGTATGTTCAATAAGCTGATATCCCTGTCTGGGCTTAGTGGAATCCATTAGCTATTCATACTTACCCAGGAAACAAATCACTGACTAGTAACTCCTAATGTTAGATTTTACATGTTCCTGTACTCTTTGTATTATTGACAATGTACTTTATCACTCTGTTTTGAATTAATCTTGTACGAGTGTTTTATATGTGGAAAGCTATATTATATTCTTTGTTATTTCTATAAACCTCAATAAAAGAATATGATAAAAAAGGGACCTATATCTTTTGAAATATATTATCAGATCAAACTCTTTTGAAACTTAGTATCAGATAGAGAGACTTATTTTTTCATAGCCACAATTTTTTAAATCCAAGAAAAGAAAATTAAATTGTCCAAACGTTTCCTTCTATAATTCCTTTTTAACTGGCCAGTGGTAGGAATTATCAATAGACAATATAGTTAGTAATAAAAAAGTGCCAGGGAGTTTTAATGAATAAAAAGAATAATTAGGCAAACCTTAAAGGAAACGCATCCTTTGGAGGATTCTGTTTTTCTATTATATCTGGCGATTAGCGGTAAAAGCCTTTTCTGCACAAAACACCCTTCTGCTGTATATTCCGTTTAGCTTGTGTCATTGAGCCCTGATTACAGGAAGTCTTTTCCCCTTCTGTGGTCTTCTAAGTTTCTTGGGTACTTAGGAGAAGACTAGCTCCTGTGCCTGCAATGTATCTCCAGAATTCTCTTTGGGCAATAGTCTTTCTCTTTTGCTCCTTACAAATTACACTACGTGTTTCAGCTGTAACTACAGCCTTTCTCAAGTGGTATATCATCCTCCATAGATGTCTATTTTGCAAAACTCATGTAAAAATGATAAGAAACCATTCTGTTGAAACCATTGATCTTTCGTGCAGAATGTTTCAACAGAATGGTTTCTTAAATTTATAATTTTCACATGAGTTTTGTAATCCCCATGGCAAATAGACCAATAAAGTACATGGTAATGTCACATCTCCACCAATCCATGTACTCAGATAGGTTTAAATAAGGAGACACCTATCTCACGTATCTATCTATCTATCTATCTATCTATCTATCTATCTATCTATCTATCTATCTATCTATCTATCTATCTATCTATCTATCTATCTATATCATCTATCTATCAATTTCTCTATCATTATAATATATTAATCTATCTATCTATCTATCTATCCATTCATCAATTTATCATCCATCTATCTATCTATTATCTATCTATTTAAAGGGCCATGATACCCAAACGTTAAAACACTTTAAAGGGATGCAGCATAGCTGTAAAAAGCTGACTAGAAAATATCACCTAAACATCTCTATGTAAAAAAGAAATATATTTTACCTCAAAATGTCCTAAGTTTTCACCCCCAATTGTAAAGGGCTTTAAGCAGCAAATCAGTATGCCTGTCCTGGGACAGCCAAGGGAGTGAGCCTCATGCACACACGTGTTATTTCCCTAATCAGTTTAAGAAAGTTTACTATGAAATCTCATGAGAGTTAAGTGAAATCTCATGAAATCACAGTAAAAGATTTCATGACCTAAGCACTGTTGATGCTGATTGGCTGCAATTCATTTCTTCATTTTTTATTTTATTTTTTATCTGCTGCTGGACAGCAGCTGAAGTATAACTTTTTACACAGGACTTACTCTGGTGATCTGAGGAAGTTATTAGGTAAAATATCTTTCTTTTTTTACATAGAGATGCTCAGGTGATATTTTCCTGTCCGCTTTTTACAGTTATACTGCATCCGATTCAAGTGATTTAGCATATGAGTATTATGTCCCTTTAACTATCTATTGTTTTCTGGACTCACCCTTCGATATCGCACATTTTTGTGTGCATCACACTGCACACAATAGAACACTAGCTTTTTAAAGCCTGTTTTAAATCTAAAAGAAATAAACATCTAGATCATAGATGATTCCAACAGGATATTGGTATATTTTAAGATGGTTGACAGATTTCCCTAATGATATTACATGAAGTGATACTAGATTATGCATTTATCTGGGAGAACAAAAATATTAATAATCATTAGCACAGACAGATATACCTTTAATACACTAGAATGTTCTTTTTCTCACCCATTGAGAATATTGTAGTTTATTTTGTATAATTGCAGTTAAACTTAATTGAATGTAGATAGGCAAAAATGTATTATATAATAGTTACCTCATATGGGAATGCCTAACTTCACAGTAACAGATGCTATCAATTATAGAGTGTTTGCTAATCTTATCTCTATTTTATACAAGATCAATTAAATTGAAATACAATTATTATTTTCACCAAGTCTTTTCTGTTTCCTTTGAATGTGGCATCTTAAATGTATTATGGTGTTGAGACAATCACATCAACCTGTATTTTCCTTTTAATGCAAAGCATTTTTTTATTTAAAGGGACATGAAACACACATTTTTACTTTCATAATACAGACAGAAAATACAATTTTAAACAAATTTCCAATTTACTTCTATTATCAAATTTGTTCTCATGTTATGCTTTGTTGAAGAGATATCTAGATAGGTAGTGTGCACATGTCTGCAGCATTACATGACAGGAAATAGTGCTGCCATCTAGTACTGCTTATGTATAACATTGTTCCAAAACTGCTACCATAGTACTGCAGACACGTGCACACTCCTGAGCTTACCTTCCTGCTTTTTAACAAAGCATAACAAGAAAATGAAGAAAATTTGATAATAGAAGTACATTGGAAAGTTTTTTTAAATTGTTTGTTCTGTCTGAATCACAAAAATATTTTTTGGGGGGTTTTAAGTCCCTTTAATCCCTTCACTACTGGGACTTTCACAGAAGAACTTGCCCTAAATACCAGAGAATTGTCAGCATTTTTGCTATCATTCAATTTAAACAGAAATAGAGCATTTTTTTTATTTATTGGTCAAAACTATATATATTTTATTTTTTAAGTAGACAACCCAAGGTTTGATCTAGGCCCATTTTGGTAAATTTCATGCCTCCAATTCACCGCCAAATGCGATCATATAAAAAAGTTAACTTTTTCACAAACTTTGGGTTTCTCACTAAAATTATTTACATACTGCTTGTGCAATCATGGCACAAAGGGTTGTAAATGCTTCTCTGGCATCCCTTTTGTTCAGAAATAGCAGATATACTGTACATGGCTTTGCCATTGCTTTTTGGTAATTATAATGCCGCTAATTGCAGCTGCGCCCCACACTTCTATTATTCCTGGCAGTGAATGGGGTTAATCAGGTAGCTTGTAAGGTTAATTTTAGCTTAAGTGTAGAGAGTACCCTCCCACCTGACACCTCCCACCCCCTTATCCCTACCTGATCCCTCCCAAACAGCTCTCTTCTCTCCCTCACCCCCCACTGGTCAGCACCATCTTAGGTACTGGCAGACAGTCTGCCAATATAAAATTTAAATTTACTTTAGGCCAGATTAAAAGTGGCGCGCTTATGAAAGTGCTGGTTGCGATAAGCAATATTGTTAGACCATGGTAGTTGGCATTTACCAGAGAAGGATTAGTGCTGCTGACACAATCTATACTTTCAATGGAGATCATGACCATGCTAATAGGGATC
This sequence comes from Bombina bombina, assembly GCF_027579735.1. Classification (NCBI taxonomy): domain Eukaryota; kingdom Metazoa; phylum Chordata; class Amphibia; order Anura; family Bombinatoridae; genus Bombina; species Bombina bombina. The sequence goes on along the minus strand of NC_069499.1, from coordinate 1,516,872,618 downwards.
ATATTACAAGTTAAAAGTTATAGTTATAGGTTATAGGTTGCCCTTGAGCGAAAGCCGAAACTGTGCTAGAATATTTAACATAACTTGAGATCTGAAATAGTTAGGGTTTAAAATGTTTTTCACAAAACACATCCCAAACACATCAAAATAAACGATTACACTTTTTTAATTAAAACATATTTTAATAAAAAAAAGTTTTAAAATGGTTAAAAAGGGATATGGTATACGGCAAAGTACTGGAAAGGGCTTTAAAGTGTGTGTGTGTATATATATATATATATATATATATATATATATATATATATATATATATAAACCACCCAAGAATGCAGGCACTCACTGGGCTTTATTATATTAAAAGTATAAATATATTATTCCATTTAAAAGTTAGACATGGAATAATAAATTTATACTTTTAATATAATAAAGCCCAGTGAGTGCCTGCATTCTTGGATGGTTTGGATACATATGTAGCAGTGCACTGTGGCATTACTGATTGTGGGTAAGATTGTACTGTCCTTACTGGATTCTGTATATATATATATATATATATATATATATATATATATATATATATATATATATATATATATATATGTCTAAATATGTGTATCTGTGCACATGTACATATGTCTATATATTTCTACATATGTGTATACAAGTAAGTGTATTTATGTGTTTATATAGGTAAATATGTATGTGCACACATACATACACATATGCACATGTATACACATATATACACAAACACACACACATATATATATATAAACCAACGAACAGAAGAGCACTCCAAAGTTCTTGCAAAAACCAATCACTTTTATTGTGAATGTTTTCGGGTCAATACGACCCGTCCTCAGACTTACAGTAACCCATTGCACTTACCCACCACCTGTGTTATACCAGCACGATTTTTTTCCGGTCACCCCCCTATTCATTGGGGGTATGTGGTCAATAATAGTATATTTGAGGTCAGGGACCTTGTGTTGATGTTCTTGAAAATGCCTGGCCACCGGCTGTTCCGAGGTACCCCTCTTCAAAGCAGCGCGGATGGCAGAACGATGGTTCACCATCCATGCCCGCAGATCATCTGAGTTCTTACCCACATAATATAATCCACAGGTACAGTGTAGTAATTACACGATGTATGTAGTTTTACAGGTTAGACAAAATCTGTGCTTGTAAGTCTTACGTCTGTGAGGGTGCGTGAAGGAAGAGCCAGTAAAAAGACCTCCGCATGTAATACAACCTAGGCATCTAAAGACGCTGGGTTTCTTCATGTCTAGCCATGTTGTTTGTTTGTAACAGTGTATAGGGTCAGTTTTGATTAAAAAGTCACGTAGTGATCTGGCCCTCTTATATCCGATCAGTGGTGATATTGTCTGAAAAAGTGGTAATGTTTTGTCGGTTTTGATAATCTCCCAATGTTTATTGATTGTGTCCGTGAGTGTACCTTTGACAGTAGTATAGGTAGTGACAAAAGTCATTCTGTTGGACTCTGGATTCCTTGCAATATCCTGTTCTGTCAAGAGTTGTTCACACTGGGTTACCAGTAATTTCTTAGGGTAGTTTTGTGCTTGAAAGCGTTGTAACATCTCTTCCAGTTGTTCGTCCATTTTACTTTTGGAGTTATTCCTCATAACCCTGAGGAGCTGGGATTTGGGCAAAGCTTTTTTAAGTGCCGGGGGATGACAACTAGTGAAGTGCAGAAGAGCATTTCTGTCCGTGTCTTTCCGGAATAGTGTGGACTCTATCTTCCCATCTCTCTTATAAAGTCGAACATCAAGGAAGTCAATCTGGGTCTTATCATATTGCATCTTGAATTTTAATGCTGTCTTGGCTGAATTGATTTGCTGAAACCATTTTTCCAAATTCTCTGCTGTACCTGACCAAATCTATGTACCTCTTAAAAAAGAGGATTTTCCTTTGTTTGGAATAGTACAGTTTCAAATTCCTCAAAGCAGACCATATACAGGTTGGCGTAAGATGGGGCCATGTTGGACCCCATCACAGTCCCCATCAACTGGAGGTAAAAAAGATGTTCAAACCTGAAATAATTGGTTGTTAGGCAAACTTCCAAGAAGTATAATAGAACATGTGGGTAAGACCACAGACGATCTGCGTACACGGATGGCGAACCATCGTTCTGCCATCCACACTGCTTTGAAGAGGGGTACAGCCCTTTTCAAGAACATCAACACAAGGTCACTGACCTCAAATATACTATTATTGACCACATACTCCCAATGAATAGGGGGGTGACCAGAACAAAGCACTGTTACAAAAAGAGGCAAAATGGACATTCCATCTGGACACGATTATACCGAAGGGATTAAATACCCACCTCGATTGGCAGTTTTTTTTTATAGACATACATACCTACCTTTAAGTCTATTTTGAGGTCCATGATCCTAGATTAATAATTAGGCATATTGCCTTTACCCAATAAGAGTGGCCTGATATGTTGTACTCTGCTGTACAGCCTGTCCCTATAATTGTATCCTCCAAAATTCTATATATTATATATTACATTGTTGAACTGCTACTCTATTATGGATATATTTATACATTGTTTTCGTTGGTTGTGTTTTGGCAGCTATTCGGGACTCTGCATGTCGGCTTCCAGATATGTATATTGACACCTTTGAGCAGATGATTGTTACTATGGTAACCGCTCATTACTATCTTTGGAAGCACACGGTGCAGACTCCTATTTATAACACCCTGTCTTGTCGTAGCTTTCAGGCCTATTATACACCAGTATAGGATGTGTACACTTACTGATAGAAATTACTTTTTTCATAGATTGTTTCATATTATTATTGCGAGCCATATTGTTGTCGGTTGCTTGGCAACATTGACAGACCAGCTACTCCTACCGACCAGATTCTTCCGCATTCAGCAGCAGGTCTCCCTATGTTGGTTGCTATGGATACCATGTAGCGTCCAGGTTTGGACTCTAGGAGTTTTGTAAATGTATATTTTTTCACTTACACGTTGCCTCAGGTGATTTCTTCCCCATTGTTGGGGGCATGTCTACTGAGGAGAGTGTGATGTCTGATTATCATGCTGGTATAACACAGGTGGTGGGTAAGAGCAATGTTTCATTCATGAGGCTGAAATGTTCCCAAAATGGAGTTACAGGTCGTATATGCTCTAAATACTACACAAATGGTCTTAGAGCCGGTTACAGGTTTTGACACTGAGGCTGTAATACTCATCATAGTGGTATTTAAATGAGGCTGAACAGCAACATATCATATACCTAAAGGCATATATTTAGAATATGGAAAAATAAAGCTCATTAAAGCAATTGTTATGATATGAGAGGATGCAATAGTAATATTGAAAAAAATTACTGACCAGTATCTATTCATACATGCATCACTCATAAATAATGAACATTTTCTTTCATGCTCTGTGGACATTTTTCAACAGAAAAAAGATTTATTGTTTTTTTGCTGATAAAAAAAAAAATATCTTTAGTGAAACTTTGAAGTGGACTGTTTTCACACCTTGGCTAGCCTTGGTTTTCACATGCAACATAACACTAAACAACACATTATTAAATTATGCATTTTTATCCTCAAGAGTGGTACTACCCAATGTAGTTTTGTTTCTATCTCTAAATATGTTTAAAAAACAAATAAATATGTTTATTTGGAGCCCTCCACAGTCAACTACTTTGAAACATGCAATATCATATATATTATGGGGTCGATTTATCAATCAGTGGATGCGGCAATCTACCCCCAAAGTTTCAGGTCCGTCATAAGACTGCTGCTCCTTAACTTATCCGCCACCTCTGAGATAACGGACAGCAATCATCTCGATCGGATATGATCGGATGATTGACACCCCCTGCTAGTGGCCAATTGGCCTCGAATGTGCAGGGGGCGACATTGCTAAGCATTTCACCAAAAATTATTGTGCAATGTTAAATGCCGACAGCGTATGCTGTCAGCATTTAGCGATGTCGAGCGGACATGATCCGCTACAGCAGATCATGTCCATCCAACATTTAAAAAAACCACCCCTATATATCTTTGTCTATCTATCTATTCATATACAGTAGATATATAGATAATAGATATAGATATATATTTTACAAATTATTTTATATATATACAAGGCAATAAGCCTGCCCAGAGGGCAGTCTATGTTTAAGAACTACAACCCCCCAAGCTAAAGTTATAAAAAAAAAAAAAAGTTACAGAAAAAAAATAAACAAAGGTATCCAAAATAAAAAAATTCAACCTTAACTAATACCCCTATAAAAATAAAAAATTCCCCCCAAAATAAAAACATGCCCTAAGTTAAACAGCTCTTTTACCTCTAAAAAATACTAAATCCCCCCTAAAAAGTAAAAAAAACCTACCCACCAAACCCCCCAAAATAAAAAAAACTAACACTAAAAAAAAACTAAACTACCCATTGCCCCTAAAGGGGCATTTGTATGGGCATTACCCTTAAAAGGGCATTCAGCTCTTTTACTGCCCTTAAAAGGGCAATCAGCTCTTTTTCAAGCCCAAAAAACCACCCCAAAAATTTAAATAAAAAAGCCTAAACCTAAGCCCCAAAAAGGTACTCGTTGTTCCTGAAGTCCGGCGGAGAAGGTCTTCTTCCAGATGGATCCATCATCTTCTATCTTCATCCGGAGTGAAGATGGTGCGGAGGTGCGGAGCTGTGTTCCCGATGCCTGGATCCTCAGCGGCGGTCCTCAATGGCGGTGGTCCTCGGTAGCAGCGGTGGAGGAGGTGTTTCTCTGCGTCATGTAGGCTCCACTTCATTCGATGTCCATCGTAGACTGAATATTGAATGCAAGGTACCGCAATCAATTTGGGGTACCTTGCATTCCTATTGGCTGAACTTTTTAAATCAGCCAATAGGATTAGAGCTACTGAAATCCTATTGGCTGTTCAAATCAAATTTTAAATAAAATCAGCCAATAGGAATGCAAGATACCCCAATAAATATGGGGTACCGTACATTCAATCTTCAGTGTGCAGCAGACGATCGCATGAAGAGGAGCCTCCACGTCCCCAAGGAGCGCTCTGTGCCTCCTTTGCTGTGGATGAAGATAGAAGGTGATGGACCCGCCTGGAAGAAGACCTTTTTCCGCCGAACTTCAGGAACCATGAGTAACTATTTGGGGCTTAGTGTTAGGGTTTTTTTTTGTTTTTTTTAAGATTAGGGATTTGGGCGCTGTAAAAGAGCTGAATGCCATTTTAAGGGCCGTAAAAGAGCTGAATGCCCTTTTAAGGGCAATGTCCATTCAAATGCCCCTTTAGGGGCAATGGGTAGTTTAGGTTTTTTTTTTTTTTTACTGTTTGGGGGGACTTGGTTTATTTTTAACCCTTTGCTAGCACTCACCCAACTTGAGGGCAATCTGGGGGCTCCCATCGACTCCGGTGATCGGGCCTGTATAGTGACAGGCATCGTCGGGGCTTCACGTTTTGCGCGGTGACGTCACATGCAATGACGTGGTGACGTCACTGCGCAACTTTATTGAAAATGTACAATGGACAGTATAGGGAAATGGGGCATGTTGCTTAGAAGCCTGTATCTCAGGCATCTAAGCCTAACCTTTCCAACGGTATGTCTTGGGGCTCTGAAAAAAAAAAAAGTAAAAAAAATAATATATTTAAAAAAATAAAAACCCTCAAATCCAGCTTAGCACCCAGGTGGGAAATTGCTTAGCAGCTCAAAGGGTTAATGTAAAAGATCTGATTTCTTTAGGGCAATGTCCTACAAAAAGCCCTTTTAAGGGCTATTGGTAGTTCATTCATTAGGGGGTGTTTTTATTTGGGGGGGACTTTTTTATTTTGTGTAATGATATACTTTTATTTTGTGTAATTTTAGATTATTTTTAAACTTAGTTTTCTTTCGGCTAGATTACGAGTTTTGCGTTAGGGTAAAAAAGCAGCGTTAAGAGGTCCTAATGCTGCTTTTTTACTCCCGCTGGTATTACGAGTCTTGAAGGTTTACGGTCACCGCATACTTTTTTGGCCTTACCGCAATATGACTTTGTAAAGACTTTTTTCTATTGGATTTCCATAGCGCCGGTATTACAAGTCTGTCCTGGGAGGCCAAAAAGTGAGCAGTACACCCTCTCCTGTCAAGAGCCCTAACGCATTTTAAAGTCAGTAGTCAAGAGTTTTATGGTACAACGCCGTAGCATAAAACTCATAACTAAAGTGCTAAAAAGTACACTAACACCCATAAACTACCTATTAACCCCTAAACTGAGGCCCCCCGCATCACAAACACTAAAATGAAAATTTTAACTCCTAATCTGCCACTCCAGACACCGCCGCCACCTACATTATATTTCTGAACCCCTAATCTGCTACCCTAAACATTGCCAACACCTACATTATATTTATTAACCCCTAATCTGCCGCCCCAATATCCCCGCCACCTACCTACACTTATTGACCCCTAATCTGCCGCCCCCAACGTCGCCGCCACTATAATAAACATATTAACCCCTAAACCACCGCACTCCCACCTCGCAAACATTAGTTAAATATTATTAACCCCTAATCTGCCGTCCCTAACATCGCCACCACCTACCTACATTTATTAACCCCTAATCTGCCTCCCCCAACGTCGCCGCCACTATATTAAAGTTATTAACCCCTAAACCTAAGTCTAACCCTAAACCTAACACCCACTAACTTAAATATAATTTAAATAAATCTAAATAAATATTCCTATCATCAACTAAATTATTCCTATTTTAAACTAAATACTTACCTATAAAATAAACCCTAAACTAGCTACAATATAACTAATAGTTACATTGTAGCTAGCTTAGGGTTTATTTTTATTTTACAGGCAAGTTTGTATTTATTTTAACTAGGTCGAATAGTTACTAAATAGTTATTAACTATTTACTAACTACCTAGCTAAAATAAATACAAAGTTACCTGTAAAATAAAACCTAACCTAAGTTACACTAACACCTAACACTACACTATAATTAAATAAATTAACTAAATTAAATACAGTTACCTAACTTAAATTAAATTAGCTAAAGTACAAAAACAAACACTAAATTACAGAAAATAATAAACAAATTACAGAAATTTAAACTAATTACACCTAATCTAATAGCCCTATTAAAATAAAAAGCCCCCCCAAAATAAAAAAAAAACCTAACCTAAACTAAACTACCAATAGCCCTTAAAAGTGCCTTTTGCGTGGCATTGCCCCAAAGTAATCAGCTCTTTTACCTGTAAAAAAAATACAAACAACCCCCCCAACAGTAAAACCCACCACCCACACAACGAACCCCCCAAATAAAATACTATCTAAAAAAACCTAAGCTCCCCATTGCTCTGGAAAGGGCATTTGTATGGGCAGTTAACTCTTTTGCCGCCCAAACCATAATCTAAAAAATAAAACCCACCCAATACACCCTTAAAAAACCTAACACTAACCCCCTGAAGATCGACTTACCGGGAGACGTCTTCATCCAAGCCGGGTGAAGTGGTCCTCCAGATGGGCAGAAGTCTTCATCCAAGCCGGGCAGAAGTGGTCCTCCAGACGGGCAGAAGTCTTCATCCAAGCCGGGCAGAAGTGGTCCTCCAGACGGGCAGAAGACTTCATCAAGACGGCATCTTCTATCTTCATCCATCCGGCGCGGAGCAGGTCCATCTTCAAGACATCCGACGCAGAGCATCCTCTTCTTCCGACGGACTAATGACGAATGAAGGTACCTTTAAGTGACGTCATCAAAGATGGCATCCCTTATATAGATAGAAGATGCCGTCTGGATGACGACTTCTGCCCGTCTGGAGGACCACTTCTGCCCAGCTTGGATGAAGACTTCTGCCCATCTGGAGGACCACTTCTGCCCGGCTTGGATGAAGACTTCTGCCGGTCTTGAGGACCACTTCGCCCCGACTTGGATGAAGACGTCTCCCGGTAAGTCGATCTTCAGGGGGTTAATGTTAGGTTTTTTTAAGGGTGTATTGGGTGGGTTTTATTTTTTAGATTAGGATTTGGTGGCAAAAGAGCTAACTGCCCTTTTAAGGGCAATGCCCATCCAAATGCCCTTTTCAGGGCAATTGGGAGCTTAGGTTTTTTTAGATAGTATTTTAATTGGGGGGTTCGTTGTGTGGGTGGTGGGTTTTACTGTTGGGGGGGTTGTTTGTATTTTTTTTTACAGGTAAAAGAGCTTATTACTTTGGGGCAATGCCCCGCAAAAGGCCCTTTAAAGGGCTATTGGTAGTTTTGTTTAGGCTAGGGTTTTTTTTTATTTTGTGGGAGGCTTTTTTTTATTTTAATAGGGCTATTAGATTAGGTGTAATTAGTTTAAATTTCTGTAATTTGTTTATTATTTTCTGTAATTTAGTGGGGGTTTTTTTGTACTTTAGCTAATTTAATTTAATTTAGGTAATTGTATTTAATTTAATTAATTTATTTAATTATAGTGTAGTGTTAGGTGTTAGTGTAACTTAGGTTAGGTTTTATTTTACAGGTAAATTTTTATTTATTTTAGCTAGGTAGTTAGTAAATAGTTAATAACTATTTAGTAACTATTCTACCTAGTTAAAATAAATACAAACTTGCCTGTAAAATAAAAATAAACCCTAAGCTAGCTAGAATGTAACTATTAGTTATATTGTAGCTAGCTTAGGGTTTATAAGTATTTAGTTTTAAATAGGAATTATTTAGTTAATGATAGGAATATTTATTTAGATTTATTTAAATTATATTTAAGTTAGGGGGTGTTAGGTTTAGGGTTAGACTTAGGTTTAGGGGTTAATAACTTTAATATAGTGGTGGCAATGTTAGGGGCAGCAGATTAGGGGTTAATAAATATAGGTAGGTTGCGGCGACATTTGGGAAGGCAGATTAGGGGTAATGTAGGTGTCGGCGATGTTGGGGGCAGCAGATTAGGGGTTCATAACTATAATGTAGGTTGTGGCGGTGTCGGGAGCGGCAGATTAGGGGTTAATAATATAATGTAGGTGTCGGCGATGTCGGGGATGGCAGATTAGGGGTTAATAAGTGTAAGATTAGGGGTGTTTAGACTCAGGGTTCATGTTAGGGTGTTAGGTGTAAACATAACTTTTATTTCCTCATAGGAATCAATGGGGCTTCGTTAGTGAGTTTAGTTATATGCTGCTTTTTTGCAGGTGTTAGACTTTTTTTTCAGCCGGCTCTCCCCATTGATTCCTATGGGGAAATCGTGCACGAGCACGTACGACCAGCTCACCGCTGACTTAAGCAGTGCTGGTATCGAAGTGAGTTTTGGAGCAAAATTTTGCTCAACGCTCACTTTTTGTCTTTTAACGACGGGTTTCTGAAAACTCGTAATACCAGCGCTGTATGTAAGTGAGTGGTGAGAGAAAACTGCTCGTTAGCACCGCATAGCTCCTAACGCAAAACTCGTAATCTAGGCGTTTATTTCTAAAGATATGTTAGGTTTATTTATTTTTATTGTAATTTAGAATTATTTTAATTTATGTAATAAGGGATTTAATTTTATTTAGGGGGTGTTAGGTTAGGGGGCTTAGTGATTAGCTATTTGCATTGTGAGGTTTTTTTTATATTTATAGCGGGCGTTTAGTTTTAGTTTTTTAATACATATTGTGGGCGGTTAGGTTTTTTTTTTTTAATACTTATTGCAGATGGTTATTTATTTATTTTTAATACTTATTGCAGGCGGTTAGTTTTTTTTTTATACTTATTGCGGGCAGTAAGGTTTTATTTTTAATACTTATTGCGGGCGGTTAGGTTTTTGTTTTTGTAATGCTCTGTTTGCCTTCGCTGTATCCAGGTGGATTCTGAAAATGGCAGGGTGGTAAAATTATCCACCTTTGGTGGATTCTTTCACCACCTTGCCATTTTCGAAAATCGACCTGGATGCAGCTTTTCTGCATCCAGGGGAATTCTTTTGGCTGCGCACGCAGCCAACATTCTTTTAGCTTCCTCGCGCTGCCAACATTCCTTTGAGGATGCGTACGCAACTGGAGACACCGACGGAAGTGTTACAAATGCACTTATAGTATATATATATATATATATATATATATATCTGTTTTAAAATAAAAAGAACATTTTCTTCTTTGTGAAGAACATAGGAATTTAAAGTATTCCTAACACACCTTCAAGTTTGGCACAGTTGATCTAGCGCAGTGTCGGGTTAGCGTTTGTTTGAGCGATAACCAATAGTGCTTTTTGTACCAAGTCCCATTGAAGTCTATGGGGAAAAGTTAGCAAGGTTCAAAGACCTGAAATTAGCGCACCTGAGTCTTTTGCTCTCGTGTCAACTTCTTTTTACTTTAAACTTGTAATACGCATGCTAATCCGTGCTAATGCTTAGCAGTAAATTGCGTCATTTAAAAAATAAAATCTAATATCCCTTACAAGTATGGCAGTTTGGCATCTGGGTTAAAAAAACAAAAACAACTGTCTCACATTGAAGGAAGATTAAGTTTTAGTGTCATGCTGGAAAAATGTAAAGCTTGTTTAGGCTCTTAATGTCTGAAAATAAATGTGCCTCTGTGACATAAATCATTTGCTAAGCTTCATATATAAAAAAGGAATTTCTGTTACTTTTCATATATTCTATTTATAAGACTCAAAACACTCTAATAACAGAAATGGCCATATGGGTAATAGTAAATAAAAGCATTTTTCCTTTCTGCTTTATAGATTAAGCAATCTCTTTTTATTTAAGTGTAGTAAGGGGGAATTGGAATAATTTATTGGTGCTACAAAAAAAAGAAAATAGAGAGACATACTCTGTTGAGAATAATTACCATTCTGTGTTCCGTCAGGGCCAGATTACAGGTGGATTGCTAACAGTTATGTGCAAGCGAAAAGGGGTTTATTGCAGGTGTTTGCGCACATTGGGTTTTTTGCTCTTATTACAGGTTTAAAGTAAATGTGATTGCTTGAGCGAAATTGAAGTTAACGCACTTTGGGATAGCGCGTCCTCGGAGCTCTGGTTAACTATTTGCAAAACAAAAAGTGTTTGTTATGAGAGACTTACTGTCCCCTTTTGGTGTCGCCTTGGCAGAGGAAAAACCCACTCTCCGTTTACGCTTCAGACTTTTTTTGGTATTAAACTGATATTAAATTGATACTCAAGCAAAATTATGTTGCTTGCCCTTCGAGAAGGTGCAGTGTATGCTTTCTGTGGTTAGAATGGCTGAGGCAGCAAAATGTCAAGGAGGCTATTAAACTTTGCCTTTCGGGTAATTCTTTTAGTTTATGTTTCTAGTAGAATTTAATAGAACTTTGCTATGAAGGGTTTTATTTTTCTAACACCTAAGATCTCATATCTTTGAGCCCTTATAAAACTTATTTGTGCAATAATTTTTTTTAAATAATTTTATTAGATAGTGCTATTAAGAGTGTAACTGTACTTGGTAATGCATTTTTGCATGCTAACCTGACTTGCAATAACGATCGTATTTACTTTCAACTTGGAATATGAGCACTAACCCAACGCACGCAAACATGTGAGATAAATCCGATATCGTTTGCATGCAAACATTAGCGCTCCATTCGTAATCTGGCGCAATATTGTCAAAATTCAGCTAAACTAAATGACCTCAGGAACTAATTTTGAAAAAACTGAAGATTTTTTTTTTTTATCATGAAAAATTTGACCAAAACTAATATACTGGGGTAAATTCATCATGATGCTGACAGACATGATCTGTCTGCATTTATCATTGCATCAGCAATCGGCCGCTAGCAGGGGGTGTCAATCAACCCCATCGTATTTGATCGGGGTGATTGCTAGTGGTCTTAGGACCGCTGCTTCTTAACTTCCGCTTCAGGCGGAACTAAAGCGAAGTGGGTCGGAAGCAGCATCCACTGTTTCATAAATCGACCCCTTTGTCTGTCTCCATGTCTAGTTTTCAGAACCCTCAATGTAAACTTTTTGAAAAGGAGGCACTATTAAAAACATTAAAGGGACATTAAACCCATTATTTTTCTTTCAAGGGCATGCAATTTTAAACAACTTTCTAATTTACTTCTATTATCTAACTTGCTTCATTCTCTTCATATTCTTTGCTGAAAGGCATATCTAAATAGGCTCAGAAGCTGCTGATTGGTGGCTGCACATAGATGCCTCGTGCGATTAGCTCACCCATGTGCATTGCTATTTCTTAAACTAAGGATATGTAAAGAATGAAGCAAATTATAGAAGTAAATTGGAATGTTGCTTAAAATGTTATTCTCTATCAGAATAATGAAAGGAAAAATGTAGGTTTAATGTCCCTTTAATGTATGATGCACATACTATGCAATAAGCATTTTATATTACAATCTCAAAGTTTTTTTAATATTTGATCTGCTAGTAGAAGTTTCTATAGAAAGAATGCTAACAATCAGATATTGAATACTACATTTTTATATTCAAATATTACATTTAAATAATTATTCCCATAGACTAACTTTGAGGTTTATCTAGATCAACATTCCAATGTTAATATTCATGTACTCAATGTTATGTTTAATATTTAAATCTCACATTTGATGAATGTAATATTATTTTTCACAAAGCATTCAACATTAGTTTAAAATGAGTATCTTCCATTCATTATTTTTGCCAAATGTGGCAATCTGTAGAAACAGAACATGTTGAAGGGGACAAACTGATTGTATAACCTCATTATATTCCTATCTATCTGTCTCTCAGCTGTTAAAAATAATATGGAGTGTAATGATATATAATGAGACTTCTACTGCTCAGCTCAGCATGATCTGTTGACCCTTTATAAAAATAATAAGAATGATAACAATAATACTATTTTAGAGCAGTTTGAGCAAACAGGGATAACATATAGGGCTGAATTTATCAAGCTGCCAATGCTGCTTTGAAGCCTGCAGCCAAAAGTTAAAAGCAGCGGTCATCAGACCTCTATTTCCTAACCTATTCACTAGCTAGTTTCCAATTTAAAATCCACCAACCAGAGTGATTGACAGCCACTTCTCACAAGTGATTGACCATGTGTGAAAGTGTGGGGGGGGGGGCACATTGCATGAGCAGCCACTCATGTAATAATAAATGTAGGCAGTATGATAATGCCCGCTACCCACAATCCGGGGCATACAGATTCCCAAAGTAGAAACCTGTCCATCCGTCCGTACAATAATAAATGTAGGCCATAGAATGTAGGAGTAGACAAGTGGAAATACAGAGATAGTTTGAGAAAATAGCGTAGATGGGAACTAACAAGGGGTATAAAAACAGTGGGCTATATTCACAACATTCAATGACACTACTGAAATTCAAGCCAGTTTGTAAATGAGCAGTTAGGGCTTATATGCTAATTCGTTTAGGACATTCTACATGTTTTCTGAAGTTTTCAACTTACTTAACAAGATCATAGCATTTGGTAAGATCACCAAACTTGTCAATCCATCTAGTAAATCCTTAAATCTCAAGTTGGATTCCAAATAAAATTTAAAGATAACTTATAAAATCAAAACTTGGGTTTATTGAATCCATATACCTCAAACATACCTCCCAGCCATCCTGAATCATGTGAGATTGTCATGACTTGGGAAGTCTACCCATACACCCTCCTAAAGCTTCCCAAAATGTCCTAGCTTTAAATGATTGACTTGGTCCTGCCCACAACAAGCCCCACTCCTCCCAACCCAGCACAGGCTCTCCTATGGCAGACACATGACCCTGCCTCTCCTTTCTCAACACCCCCTACCAAATGCCTTGTCACAAGCCTCTGGGGAATGTTGAGAAGTGTGCTCGCATAGAATATGTGGGAGCTCACTTAAATAAATATATGTTTTATCTGGGTGCCTCTGATCAACATGATACTTAATAGGACTTTTGTGTACAAATTGTTATTCTCCCCCACTCTCTAGAGATGCCAAAAAGCAAATGTTGTAATCTGCAAAAACTGCAATTCAAACAGCCAATCAAAGCAATTTGCAGCATTTTGAAACTCAAGTTTTTTTCCAACTCTTTAGGGAGCATGTGACAAAGCACTATTTTTACACAAAAGCAAAACTATTTAATGTTGTTTATTTGCATTAACATTTTTAAAACAAATTAGCATTCTTTTTACAGCAATTAGCTTTTAATAGCCACATTTCACCTACCTTATTTGGAGGCAATAATATATTAAAAGGACATTAAACTCAAAATCAAATTGCCCATAAAAGGCTAGATTACAAGTGGAGCAGTAATGCTAACGTGAGCACGATATAGCAATTTCACGATCACATTAACTTGCTCTTATATTAGAAGTTGAAAGTAAATGTGATTGCACAAATGCAATTGCATTTTACACTCAAATATTTTGAGCAACTTAAAAGCTTGAATAAAGGATTTGGGCTTAAAAACATTTGCACTATACACAACATGAATACATTAAAATAAAGTATTGAACTGAAAATGACATATACTACTTAACCCCTAGCTGCCCTACGCTGCTTAACCCCTAACCACCACAACCCTCATCGCAAACCCCCTGCTACACAATATAACACCTAAACGTCTACAAACCCATCACAAAACCCCTGCTACACTACTTAGCCCCTAAACTGCCACAACCCCTATTGCAATAAACCCCCTACTCTATTAACCCTTTAACAGCCACAACCCCTATTGCAATAAACCCCCTACTCTATTACCTCTAAACAGCCACAACCCCCATCCCAATAAACCCCCTTTTCTATTAACTCCTAACAGCTAACCCCTCAAGACCCCTAACCTAAGACCCCCATAGCTACAAAAAAACAAAAAAAAACACCAGTTTAAAAAAAAAAAATGTAAAAAAAAAAATGTAAAAAACCCTATAATAAAACTAAAGTTCTTGCTACACCCAATAACATAGGTAGTGTAGCAGAGGTCATGCTCTTATCAACCGATAATTTGGTGCTCTAATAGTTTCTGGAGCGAGGAATGAATGATTTTTATTTATATCTAAACAGGGGAGCAAAGATATAAAGATCACAGTGTGAAGTGGGGCTTTGTCTTCATGCCTATTAAGGAGTGACTGCATAGGATCTGAAAGTCTTCTTCAAGAAGCACGCTGAATTAAAGCACTCACGATGGGTAGAGAATCCATTCCCTCTTATTAACTGAGCCCAACCCTTACCTCATAGGATTAAGGTAGGGTCCTTTAAGTACACAACCATATAATTAAGCTATTGATTGGTTTCACAAGCTAATCTCTTTATAACCTTACTTGGGCATAGGATTCAAATAGAAGATATGTGAAACATTGACTATTGCATGTTGTACCATTTGGATTCCTGTGCACTTATTTACTTGTTTTTTCTTGCTTGTAATTGATCTTTAAAATAATTATTAGGGGTACTCCTAATACGTTAAAGCTGCAAGGAATGTTCTAGTTAAGATTTTTTTGGATATAAAAAGATACACCCTATAGGAACACAGTTTCATTTACAACTGTATCTTTACATATATTTTCATATAGTTGAGACATTAAGACCTGAGTGCTAGTATTTTCTTTTTCTTGCATTTGTTAAAAAAAATAAAGTACACTAAAAAATAAAAAAGCCCCCCTAAAAAAAGTATCCTAAAACTATAGTAACCCCAAGGGGAGTATCATGCTTGCAGGGCAAGTAAATACACTTGGCTCTATTTAGCACATTGTGGATTGACAAAGTTCCCAGCATTTGCAGCAAACTGATGTTGTATAAGCACCATCCACTGTTTCTATTTATTATTGCACATGCAAAACCTGCTCTTGAGTAAACTCATTAGACAAGGGTCTGTTAATCACCCAAAAAGTGACTCCACTGTGAATCTCATAGATGGCAAAGAAGCTAGAAAGAAGTTAGAAAAATTGTATTAAAAAAAAAATTCTTTCAGGTTGAACATGATGAGGACTTTTCCAATGATCTTCTCAATGAGTTTTCTATTGAAACAAATATAGTCCCGCCACATCCTGTAGATTTTTGCAGATTTATGTACAGGACAATCCCTATTAGAACTACATTCAGAATCTGATAGAAAGGTAGACAACATTGAGAGATACAAAACAGCTAATCAACACCTTAAAAACAAAAGTAATTTTTACCCAGTACAAGCTAGCTATTCGTACATGCTGAAGGAAATCATTTTTGTCATTTCACCTGTTTCTTAATCTAAGAAGCATTTCCAGCCGCTTTTCATTTTAACACAGCTTGTCAGAGCATCAGACTGATCTTTCCGCTCTTCTGTGACGTAAACCGGCTCTGGCTGCAACTCTAACAAGCCTGTGTTCACTCTGCAGTCTAACCTTACAGCCAGCTCCTTACTGAGCGTACACCGCAACCAGGAAATAGTATCAGCTTACCTGCTGTGATCCGCCTTCATTCTATCTCAACTCCGCTCTCTGCAGTTCTTAGCTGAATCGCAAGTATCAATACCTTTTGTATACATTTGTCTCTTGCTGTATATATTTGTATCCAAAGCTCTGCTGACATACGCCCTGTTATACTGCTGACACCTGGTTTAATCTCGCTCTTCCCTTCTCTCTGTATCACAAGCTTTGCCTGCTATAGCCTGATAACTTTTGCTGTATGGACTTTGCAGACCGCAATTCAGATACACGCTTCCAAGCTTGACTAAAAAAGACTTTGCTATAAAAACTGCTTTTCTCATACAAGCTCCTGTAAGCTATTTGTTTGCTGCCTTTTAGTTTTATTGAACACTACTCTTTACAAGTGTGTAAAACATACAACAGCTACATATCATCTGTTTTATTCATTTTATTACTTGATTCTGTAAAGTGTTATAAAAAGAACTTATACTTATTAAATTAGCTATCTCCCTCGGTAATAACCTTTTGTATAAGCCTGTTTCACTTAAGGTTCTCAGGGAATAGCCACATTATACAAGCTTATGACAGAATTATCAAGCCTATAAAGAAATTTACTAACATATATACATTATAGATTGAAAGCTTGTATTTAGGAAAATCATGGATCCTGCCTCAATGGCAATTGAAATAGCCTCCTTAAACCAGAAAGTTGAAATTTTAGCACAAGGTTTGACTGAAGTTAAAAATGAAAACCATACACTGAAAAGGTTAATGAATTATTTTTTTTCACGGAAAGAAGCTGATTACCCTGAACCACAGGTTAACCCTCCGTGTATTTTCTCTGGTGAAAGAACACGCTTTCGTGAATTCAGAAATGCATGCATGCTGATGTTTTCCATGAAGCCCAGGACATATTATACTGACAAGATCAAGGTATGTACTACCATCTCTTATCTAACTGGAGATCCACGTTCGTGGGCTGATCAGTTTTATGAAACAGACGATCCCTCATAAAGATATGCATAGCAATGGACAGACGATACAGAGAGAGGAGAGCTGAAAAACAACACCCTGAGACTTACCTCAAAAGGTTTACACCCTCTCATGCTGAAAAGACCTCCACAGCCCCTGTTCCCATGGAGATTGGGGCCATCCGTGGACCATTATCCCAAGAAGAAAAACAGAGAAGGAGGATATCAAACCTCTGTATGTATTGTGGGAATAAAGTACACAGTGTCTCTTCCTGCCCTATTCTGAACAGACAAAAAAGGGGTAAGATACTTATAGTTAACCCAAGTACTGACACCAATCATGAATCACAATTAACTTTCACATTGTCTTTACAGTGGGACCAACATCATCTCAAGACTGAGGTGCTGATTGATTCTGGAGCTTATGGAAACTTTATAGACAAAACCCTTGTATATACTAATAAAATACCTTGTGTGCAAAAGCAAACCCCTATCTATGTGAAAGTTATTGATGGCTCTACCTACCTAAAGGGTCCAATCACACACCATACTGTTCCTTTACTTGTCTCTTGTGACATGGGTCATACAGAATACATCACATTTGATATCATTCCTAGCTCATTACACCCCTTAATATTGGGCTACCCTTGGTTAAGAAAACACAACCCCAATATAGACTGGAGCAGTAACACAGTAACTTTTTCTTCCCCATACTGTTCTGCTACCTGTTTTCCCTGTGTAGAAATCAAAGCTCTACACCCTCATATACCCTTACAGTATTCAGACTTTTCAGATGTATTCGACCTTAAGGAGGCCGAAAATCTACCCCCTCACAGACCTTATGATTGTCCCATTGATACTAAGCCTGGGTCTATCATACCATTCGGCCGAATTTTTCCACTCTCTCAAAAAGAATTAAAATTCCTCAGAGAGTACCTAGATGATAATCTTAGGAAAGGTTTCATTTCTACCTCAACCTCTCCTGCAGCAGCTGGCATATTCTTTGTCACTAATAAAGATGGGACCTTATGCCAAATCATTGATTATAGAGCATTAAACTCTATTACGATTAAAAACAGATATCCACTTCCTTTAATAACCGAATTACTTGAACGGTTAACAGATGCAACCATTTTTACCAAACTAGATTTGAAGGGAGCATATAATTTAATCAGGCTAAAAAGCGGAGATGAATGGAAAACAGCTTTCCGAACCCGTTATGGTCTCTTTCAATACAATGTTATGCCATTCGGACTAACTAATGCACCGGCCACATTTCAATTTTTTATAAATTATATTTTTAAAGACCTGATGGATGTGTGTGTTGTAATATATCTAGACAATATTTTGATATACTCCAAAAATCTAACTGATCATATAAAACATGTAAGATGGGTTTTGTCTAGATTAAGAGAACATCAGCTATACGCCAAGGTTGAGAAATGTGTATTCCATGTAAAGACAATAAAATTTTTGGGTTACATAATCTCCCCTAACGGTGTAAACATGGATCCAGAGAAGGTTACATCCATACTCAGAACAAAGGGAATAACCCAATAGGGGG
This sequence comes from Bombina bombina, assembly GCF_027579735.1. Classification (NCBI taxonomy): domain Eukaryota; kingdom Metazoa; phylum Chordata; class Amphibia; order Anura; family Bombinatoridae; genus Bombina; species Bombina bombina. The sequence continues at coordinate 1,516,853,809 of NC_069499.1, read as the reverse complement.
CGCTACTAAGAACGGTGTAGAATATATATGTAGGCCCACGTGACCATATATGGATGTTTCAGACAAACAATCAACAAAGTACTAATATAACATAGATACAATGTAAGTGTGTGTATTCACAATATTATACCCAATCCTAGATCAGGATGATAGACAAATATACAAAGTCCAGGATAACCCAATCTGGTATAGGTATCTGTCTTCTATTGGACTGGAGGCAGCACTCGATCTTCACCCTCCAAAGGTTATAAATCTAAAATCAAACACAGGAAAGAGGCGCCGTATGTGTGAATCTGAAGAAGCCAACGACAAATATAAGACATGTGCAGGGTACTCACAATGTGAAAAGGCACTCCAATGTGCCTATAGGGGCAGGCTGGTATTCACAGCAAACCAGCTGGCTGAACCGGCTAACCAGGATACCCAAGGTAGAGGACTCTATGTCTTGATGGACTGTGTATACTGGATCCAGCAATGTGGGAACAGGAGCTAGGTGCAAACACAGGCACACCACTGTGTGAATCTGTAGGAGTACACAGGTAAATATGCAATCTGTGCAGGGTACTCACATTCTGTAGCAGCACTCAGTTGTGCCAGTAGAGGCAGGCTGGCTTTCTCAGCAACCCAGCTAGCTGTGTAGAGTATGAAGCAGGATACTAGGCAGCAATCAGGATTGGCAGGTAGCTCAGAAATGGACAATTGCAATGAGGATATATGATTAAAAGAAGGATTTTAATAAAAAATTAAAAGCAATAAAATACATATATTCCTCATGCACAGTAAGTAAGTAGCATGCAACGCGTTTCTCGGTGTCAACCGTTTCCTCAGGCATGTGTTCTAACTCTACATAAACATCTTATAAAGGCCTGAGCTACCTGTATTGCCCCACCCTTCATGACAAAAGAAACCAATCACAAAGGCCCTTTGTTTAATTGCCCATTAGTTGATACACCTGCACACTTCTCATACCAAACCCTAATATGCTTGCAGGGCTTGTACATGTTTTGTATTAAATGGGGGAGGAAAACCTAACTAAATGTCTTTTTGAAAAAAGTGCCCCAGTTGAGGATCATAATAACATTACTGAATGTTTAAAGAATAACATATATGCTCCCGGTATGTGGCCTTAAATAAATAACATACTCTCTGCGATTGACCTCATTCTATAACCATAAAACCAAATATTCATACCTGTCTGCTGGTCTTTGGCGTAGTACCTAACAAATACACAAAATATCCAAATATCGAAATTTTTCTATATTAGATCTTCTGTGTTTCACTGTGGATCACTAATCGCCTAATACACACAATTTTGTCAAAAACAAATGACCGCCACCCAGATCGTAAAAAGTAAACAATCCTCTGTGATTGTTTGGCGTCTGACGTCAACGCCAATGATAGGCTGATAGGTTCCAACTTTCTAACCAATCCTAAATGAGAACCGCTACACACCCCCACTGGAGCGTGTCCGCGAATCTTCAAACTCATAACAAATGGAAAAAAGGCCCTCTCATTGAAGTCCTCGGTGCCCACAGCCCTCTGTAAACATTACCAGCACCGGCTCTGGTACCGATCAGTGTCGCAAGCTAGATCCAGCTCCCGCATATAGGCCGATTTAGGGGAAACTTCTCCCAGCTCAGGTCCATCAGCGGCAAGACTCACCTCCTCACTACGTCACTCAGCTGTCAGCAACATCCTCCGTAAATACTCCCACAACTGGGTACACTCGCTCCTATGGCTAAGCGATACTAGTGCCAGCAGCTATTCCTGTTGTTTAGCCTATGATGCAGCAAGGTATCTAATGGGTGACATTGTATATATGGCAAGAAAAGTTGAAAAGATTATCGCCACTATATGATCCAAAATGAATCTCTACCTAGTGCCCCAATATACAACCCAAAACAAAAACGAGACAAACTGACCCTCTACATGATCATAACCACCATGCTTGGTGGTCCATACCTAAACTAGGTGTGCTCTCCGCACACTAATAATTATATTTATAACAAGTGTAACAAGTAAACGTGCTAATTTTTTTAGAGTCCAATACACTCACTGGTCTATATTGTATTAACAACATTTTCTCTTTATAAAATACTGTATGTCAGAAAATGATTTACATATTGTAACCCTTGATTGATAAGGTACAATGATTTACATATTGTAACCCTTGATTGATAAGGTACAATGACCTACCGAACCCCTTATATACCACACTATCATCCCTGCCAGTGCTATGCATTAGAGTTATACTAAGAAGGTCATTAGTTATAAACCACTATGTGCATATGACCATGATAAAAAGTGCTTCACATATTGTGACCCTTATTTATTAATATATATAATAATAATATCATACCATTCTCCTCATACTCAAATACTTCTAACCTTACTGGTGCCATAAATAACTAAATGGTCCTAAATCCCTACCGAAAATAATCATATGAATAATGGACAAGTGATACTAAATTAACCCAAACTTTTATCCTATCTCATTTAACATAATACATATGTAAAATCAATCAGTGAAGGTTCCTGGTCATGATATACCATTAAACGTGATATATATACAATCATAAACAATTATAGTGATGGTGATGACTAATGTTGTGCGTGATGTATATACTAAATCAGAAATGGTCTGTGTATATAAGAAATTCTCCAATGGGAATGTGTTGGAATCTGTGTGTGATGTAATTTTGTTGTGTAATCTCCATATAGTGGTATATGTGTATAGTGATATCCCTATGTACCTGTTAGAACAATTAGCTCTAGGTGTGTGTATATAGAGAAATGGGCAGATGTCAACATAGGATTAAACTCCGGTTCACAAAAAAGTGCACAAAATCATACAAAGCTTGCAGTGTCTATCACTTCATTGAGACCTGATGGAAACAACGTTTTGAACCTATAGATCCAATAGGTCTCTCTTTGTCGGAGTCGTGAGAACCTGTTATATCTGCGACTAGGTGGAATACTTTCTAAGGGGGTAATTTTAAATCTACATCTCCCTGCAGTGTGTTCCTGGCAAACATGTCTAGGTACACTGTGTTTCATAGATTTGTTTTTAATGTTTCTTAGATGTTCGCTCCACCTGATTCTTATTTTCCTGCAGGTTCTTCCAATATACTGGACCCCACATTCACAGATAAGTACATATATTACATATGAAGAGTCACAAGTTAATCTAGAGGTTATCTGATGTTGTTCTCCAGTTGTGTAAGATGTCACATTAGAAGCTTTATGGGTAATATAATCACACATAAAGCACCGGGTCTTGCCACACCTAAAGCTGCCCTTAAGTAAGTGTCGAGTTGTCATCAGTGCAGATTTATTTAAGGTATTTTTCTGTATTGTACCTTTAGATAGCATAACCACTTTGCTGGGTGCTAATTTTTGTTTTAAGGTAGATGCCCTGCGATATACAATCTTGGGTCGTCCAGGTAATGTTTTCTTCAAAATGGGGTCTCTCATAAGGAGTGGCCAGTGTTTGTCTAAGATTTTTCCTATGGCTTTGTGATTAGAGTTATATTGGGTCACAAAAAGAGGGATCTCCTTAAATGAGTCCTCTTGTTTTTTCTCATCATTGTTTTTTGTTGACAAAAGTAATTTAGTCCGATTGAGTTCCCTAGCTCTTTCGTAGCTATTAGTTACCAGTTGTAATGGGTAGCCTTTCTCTAGAAATCTTGACTTGAGTGTTTGGGATTGTTCATCATACTTGTCTATAGAGGAGCAATTGCGTCTTATTCTACAAAACTGGCTGAAAGGGATATTTTTCTTCCAGTTTAGTAAGTGGTTGCTGCCAAAGTGTAAGAAATTGTTACAGTCAACTTGTTTAAAATAAGTTGCAGTACAAACATTGCCATCAATGTCCCATGTAAGGCTTAAATCCAAAAATTCTATTGTGGATTGCTGTATGTTGGAGGTGAAACCAATGCCCATATTGTTATTGTTAAGATGTAGTACAAATTCTTTTGCCTCAGCTAAGGAACCATCAAAAATAAACAAGAGATCATCTATGTACCGGCCATAGAACACCAGATTGCCCCACCAATTCGAGTCATAAATATACAGCTTTTCGAAATGGCCCATAAAGAGATTAGCAAAACTGGGGGCAAATCTGGTGCCCATGGCCGTACCTTTTATCTGCAAATAAAATTCATCTTGAAACTGAAAATAATTATGGTGTAAAATAAAATCAATCAATGTGAGCAAAAATTCCTTTTGTGTTTTGGGCATATATATGTCTCCCTCTAAATATAAACTAGTAGTGAACAAACCTATCTCATGCGTGATGTTGGAATACAAAGATCCTACATCACAAGACACCCATAGGGTATTGGTATTCCTATTTAGTTTAATCCGGGATATCTTGTCCAATAGATCTTTAGTGTCTTTAATGTATGATGGTAGATTACACACATATCTCTGAAGATAAAAATCTACGTATTCCGACAATTTGTCCGTCAAGCTGTTAATGCCAGCAATAATCGGTCTACCTGGAGGCACTTTATCATCCTTATGTAGTTTTGGAAGATGGTAATAAAAAGGTATATCGGGATGATTTGGCATCAGATATCGTTTTTCTTTTTTGTTTAGAATACCAGAAGTGTGACCGTATTCCAGAATTTTTTCCAATTTTTTGGAAAATTCCAAGGTAGGATCAGATGTCAACTTTCTGTAGTATTCTTGATCCCAAAGGATGCGTTTGGCTTCCTTAAGGTAATCACAAAGATCTTGTAGAACAATCCCACCCCCCTTATCAGCCTGACGAATGACCAAATTGTCATTCAAAGTCAGGCTATATAATGCTCTTGCCTCATTAGGCCAGATTTTTTTATTTTTGGGGATGTGATTGGGGATTTTCTCCCAATCTTCCAATACCAGCTGTTGAAAAAGGTCGATGTAAGATACATCCTCCTTCGGGGGGGACCATGTAGAAGGGGGGTGGAGAGGAGTATGTAAATATTCCTCAAAAAGAGTTTCTGTGATTTGACTGGGATCACAATAGAGAAGATTGGATGATTCTCTTTCTCTTTCTATGTATTATGTTAAATGAGATAGGATAAAAGTTTGGGTTAATTTAGTATCACTTGTCCATTATTCATATGATTATTTTCGGTAGGGATTTAGGACCATTTAGTTATTTATGGCACCAGTAAGGTTAGAAGTATTTGAGTATGAGGAGAATGGTATGATATTATTATTATATATATTAATAAATAAGGGTCACAATATGTGAAGCACTTTTTATCATGGTCATATGCACATAGTGGTTTATAACTAATGACCTTCTTAGTATAACTCTAATGCATAGCACTGGCAGGGATGATAGTGTGGTATATAAGGGGTTCGGTAGGTCATTGTACCTTATCAATCAAGGGTTACAATATGTAAATCATTGTACCTTATCAATCAAGGGTTACAATATGTAAATCATTTTCTGACATACAGTATTTTATAAAGAGAAAATGTTGTTAATACAATATAGACCAGTGAGTGTATTGGACTCTAAAAAAATTAGCACGTTTACTTGTTACACTTGTTATAAATATAATTATTAGTGTGAGGAGAGCACACCTAGTTTAGGTATGGACCACCAAGCATGGTGGTTATGATCATGTAGAGGGTCAGTTTGTCTCGTTTTTGTTTTGGGTTGTATATTGGGGCACTAGGTAGAGATTCATTTTGGATCATATAGTGGCGATAATCTTTTCAACTTTTCTTGCCATATATACAATGTCACCCATTAGATACCTTGCTGCATCATAGGCTAAACAACAGGAATAGCTGCTGGCACTAGTATCGCTTAGCCATAGGAGCGAGTGTACCCAGTTGTGGGAGTATTTACGGAGGATGTTGCTGACAGCTGAGTGACGTAGTGAGGAGGTGAGTCTTGCCGCTGATGGACCTGAGCTGGGAGAAGTTTCCCCTAAATCGGCCTATATGCGGGAGCTGGATCTAGCTTGCGACACTGATCGGTACCAGAGCCGGTGCTGGTAATGTTTACAGAGGGCTGTGGGCACCGAGGACTTCAATGAGAGGGCCTTTTTTCCATTTGTTATGAGTTTGAAGATTCGCGGACACGCTCCAGTGGGGGTGTGTAGCGGTTCTCATTTAGGATTGGTTAGAAAGTTGGAACCTATCAGCCTATCATTGGCGTTGACGTCAGACGCCAAACAATCACAGAGGATTGTTTACTTTTTACGATCTGGGTGGCGGTCATTTGTTTTTGACAAAATTGTGTGTATTAGGCGATTAGTGATCCACAGTGAAACACAGAAGATCTAATATAGAAAAATTTCGATATTTGGATATTTTGTGTATTTGTTAGGTACTACGCCAAAGACCAGCAGACAGGTATGAATATTTGGTTTTATGGTTATAGAATGAGGTCAATCGCAGAGAGTATGTTATTTATTTAAGGCCACATACCGGGAGCATATATGTTATTCTTTAAACATTCAGTAATGTTATTATGATCCTCAACTGGGGCACTTTTTTCAAAAAGACATTTAGTTAGGTTTTCCTCCCCCATTTAATACAAAACATGTACAAGCCCTGCAAGCATATTAGGGTTTGGTATGAGAAGTGTGCAGGTGTATCAACTAATGGGCAATTAAACAAAGGGCCTTTGTGATTGGTTTCTTTTGTCATGAAGGGTGGGGCAATACAGGTAGCTCAGGCCTTTATAAGATGTTTATGTAGAGTTAGAACACATGCCTGAGGAAACGGTTGACACCGAGAAACGCGTTGCATGCTACTTACTTACTGTGCATGAGGAATATATGTATTTTATTGCTTTTAATTTTTATTAAAATCCTTCTTTTAATCATATATCCTCATTGCAATTGTCCATTTCTGAGCTACCTGCCAATCCTGATTGCTGCCTAGTATCCTGCTTCATACTCTACACAGCTAGCTGGGTTGCTGAGAAAGCCAGCCTGCCTCTACTGGCACAACTGAGTGCCGCTACAGAATGTGAGTACCCTGCACAGATTGCATATTTACCTGTGTACTCCTACAGATTCACACAGTGGTGTGCCTGTGTTTGCACCTAGCTCCTGTTCCCACATTGCTGGATCCAGTATACACAGTCCATCAAGACATAGAGTCCTCTACCTTGGGTATCCTGGTTAGCCGGTTCAGCCAGCTGGTTTGCTGTGAATACCAGCCTGCCCCTATAGGCACATTGGAGTGCCTTTTCACATTGTGAGTACCCTGCACATGTCTTATATTTGTCGTTGGCTTCTTCAGATTCACACATACGGCGCCTCTTTCCTGTGTTTGATTTTACATCCATACTCAAATGGCCTGTACCTACCTCTGTAAAATCTCTTCAGAGGTTTCTATGATTCTCTAATTTTTATAGGAGATTCATCAATGGATTTTCATCCATTGTCCAACCTCTAACTAAACTAACCGGTAAGAATCGATTTGTTTGGTCTGAAGAAGCCCAACAAGCTTTTAACCATTTCAAATATTGTTTTATTTCAGCTCCTATTCTACAGCTTCCTAATACTGAATTCCAATTCGTGTTAGAGGTTGATGCTTCTACTGTTGGTATTGGTGCTATTCTCTCCCAACAACAAAATTATACTTCAGTCCTACATCCTGTAGCATTTTACTCTTGACTCCTGTCTATTGCTGAAAGGAATTACTCTGCGGGTGACCTAGAGCTTCTAGCTATCAAAAGTGCTCTGGAACACTGGAGACACCTGCTGGAAGGGACACTCAAACCTTTTACAGTTCTTACAGACCATAAGAATTTACAATATCTCAGAAAGAACAAGGCCTTGTCATCAAGACAAGTTCGGTGGTCTCTATTCCTAGACCGGTTTAATTTTCAGATAACTTATAGACCAGGTTCAAGGGACATTCAAGCTGATGCTCTTTCCCGTTCTTTTACCAAACATAATGAAAAGGAAGAACAACAAACAGTTATACCGTCATCCAAGTTTATAGCTGTAACTTTAAGCCTACAAAAAGACATTTTAACAGATTTACTAAAAGAATCATTTAGAGAAAGCTAAATGTACTCAAAATACCTATTTCGATAAAAGACATCTAACTCCACCTCAATACTCAGTTGGCGATAGAGTTTGGCTCTCAACAAAAAACCTTAAATTAAAGGTACCTAGCAAAAAATTGGCTACCCAGTTCATTGGTCCGTTCAAGGTAAAAAGAATGATCAACACTAATGCTGCAATTCTTGATCTACCTGCATCTTACAGGATACATCCATCTTTCCATGTGTCCCTATTTAAACACTATCAAGGTTCTGATGTTCACATTCCTCAAGTCATCAAGGACTCTCCTCAACTGATAGACGACCAAACGGAATTTGAAGTGAAATCGATTCTGGATTCACGCCATTGGGGTAGAATGATTGAGTATCTGGTTCATTGGAAGGGGTATGGTCATGAGGAGGATTCTTGGATACCCCTTAGGGATTTACATGCTCCCCAATTGCTCACATCCTTCCATCAACTACATCCTGACAAACCCGGTTCGGATCCGGGAAGGGGGCGCCCCTGAAAGGGGGGATCTGTCATATTCCTGTATCTTTAAGTACTAGACCAACCCACTCCTTCACCTCCCTATAAAGGTGTGTTCAGTACACCTGTGCTTTGCTTGATAATTAAAGTTTGTAGTTCCTACTCTGCTTCAAACTCTCAAGCTAAAATTCTACAGATCCTGCTATTCGTACATGCTGAAGGAAATCATTTTTGTCATTTCACCTGTTTCTTAATCTAAGAAGCATTTCCAGCCGCTTTTCATTTTAACACAGCTTGTCAGAGCATCAGACTGATCTTTCCGCTCTTCTGTGACGTAAACTGGCTCTGGCTGCAACTCTAACAAGCCTGTTTTCACTCTGCAGTCTAACCTTACAGCCAGCTCCGTTACTGAGCGTACACCACAACCAGGAAATAGTATCAGCTTACCTGCTGTGATCCGCCTTCATTCTGTCTCAACTCCGCTCTCTGCAGTTCTTAGCTCAATCGCAAGTATCAATACCTTTTGTATACATTTGTCTCTTGCTGTCAGGCAGACAAATTTTCTAAAGAGCAAAGAGAGTATTTTAGTAAAACCACAGCTGCTGAGATTAAAATTGAGTTTTGTAGCTTAGAAGTAACTGATAAACACAAGTGCTACTTGTAAGCGAAGTGTGTCCAACAATAACTACTAAGCAATTTGATATATGGTTAGTTTGAATTAACAAACCCTGATTCTGCCACATGTGAATAAACACTGAATTTGCAGCAAGGTCGTTAACTCAGAAACCGGAGTGTAGCAGAAAAAATAAAATAATTGCAAATATGGAAAAGAGGAAAAAATCATAAGATGCTAATGAGGATAATAATGCCTGAAAGAGTAATGAGGAATCACATGGATAATATCCAATAGATATAACTGGATAGGTAAACTGAATCAATTTTAGGAACCAAACATTCAGGTTGATAATTTAAATGAGAGTATCCGTTTTAAAGTCACTTAAAGTCTGGTTATAATTATCACAGTGAGTGAAGATACCTGTAGAGAAGTGGTTGTCTATAATATTAGATACAGAGGTTCTTGCAGTCCGGTTTGCGGTGTTCCGTGATATAGAGAGCTGATGTGTACCGGTCGGTCCGTGTAGTTGGCGTGTGACGTCACCGCGAATGAATCCAATAGATCCGGCCGGAATGATGTTAACTGTAGCAACTCAAAGCAAGTAAGCAAGATACGTACACAGACTTGGATGGATTGCAGAGTAAGCTTAGAAATGTGTAACAGCTTCAATACCAAGCAATGAACTAAAGGGCTGATGGTCTTTTATAGGAAACAGGAAGTGAATGTAAAGTTGTCTTAAAGGTACAGTGGTTAGATAACACTAAGGAAAAGAGAGTCCTGCACACAATCCTGACAGAATCCCCCCTTCAAAGAGCAACTCCGGGGCTCAAGGACTGGGACGGTCAGGGTTCCTTCGATGGAACAGGTTAATCAATCTAGGAGCGGAGATGTTACCTGCAGGCTCCCAAGAATCATCATCTGGTGTATAACCCTTCCAACGAATCAGATATTGGAGATTACCACGATGAAGTCTTGAGTCAAGGATGGAATGTACTTCATACTCCATGTTAGGGTCCACTACTACATCTGGGATGAAATCAGCGGAGGCAGAGTTCCTGAGGGCTCTATAGGGTTTCAACAGAGAGACATGGAAGGTAGGATGTACTTTCATAGACTCAGGTAATTTAAGACGAACAGCATTAGTATTGATGATGTGTATCACAGGGTAAGGTCCGATGAATAGTGGAGTAAATTTTCGACAGGGAGTGTTCAATTTTAGGTTTCTAGTTGACAACCAGACTAAGTCACCAATTGAGTAAGGTGGAGAAGGCAATCTTTTCTTATCATAGTAATATTTCTGAGATCTTTTTGCATCTTCTATTGCTGCTTTAACAGTTGCGAAATTGGAGGCAATAAGATTTGAGAGATCAGAGATGTTAGGAGAATTACTTCGGTTGTCTGGAAGTATCTGAAATCTGGGATGAAAACCGTAGTTCACGTAGAATGGAGTTTGTTTGGTGCTAGAGTGAATAGTGTTATTAAAGCAGAACTCTGCGTAAGGAAGATGATCTGACCAATGAAGTGGTTGTGAAGAACAATAAGTTCTAAGGAATTGCTCAAGCCATTGGTTTGACCTTTCTGTCTGGCCGTTAGTCTGAGGATGATAAGCAGTGCTGAGGCGTTTGTCGATGGAGAAGGCCTTGCAGAATTCACTCCAGAGTTTACTAGTGAATTGGGAACCTCTGTCAGTAAGCATGGTGTTTGGGAGACCATGATGTTTAAAGACGTGAGAAATGAGTAGTTGAATAGTTTCAGAGGCAGAAGGGAGTTTATGGTAAGGAATGAAATGTGACATCTTGCTAAAAAGATCAACTACAACAAGAATGGTTGTATTGTTTTTTGAATTTGGAAGATCTACGATAAAATCTAGAGCTATCTCAAGCCAAGGTCTACTGGGAGTAGGTAGCGGAGTCAAAAGTCCATAAGGTGGATGTTTATCCTTTTTGGAAATAGTACAATCTGCACAGGTGAGAACATAGTCTTTAACATCCTGACTGATTCTTGGCCACCAATAAGAACGCGTGACAAGTTCCTGTGTCTTCTTGACACCTGGGTGTCCTGCGAATAAAGAATCATGTGAGGATTGAAGTACAATCTGTCTGAGAGTAGGGGGAATGTACAATTTGTCCTGAAAGTAGAAGAAGCCGTCAGGTTTTTTCTGTAGCTGGGAGATTGGTTTTGATGTATCCATTGTTTGTTCACGGGAGAGATGAGAATTAGTATCAATAGTGAAAGATACAAAGTTCTCGAGAGGAATAACAGTGTTTCTGGGAGTCTCAGATCGGATGTGCATTGGTAATCTTGATAGAGCATCAGCCTTATGGTTTTTGTTTGCTGGTCGGTAAACGATCTGGTAGTTAAACCTAGAGAAGAAAAGGTTCCAGCGTACCTGTCTTGCTGAGAGTGTTCTGGTGGTTTTCAGGTATTGTAGGTTCCTATGATCCGTGTATATGACGGTGGGAATTGAGGTGCCTTCCAGTAAGTGGCGCCAATGTTCCAACGACATTTTAATGGCAAGAAGCTCCTTATCTCCAATAGGGTAGTTTTGTTCCGAACTGGATAGACTGCGAGAAAAGAAAGCTACAGGGTGTAGAGGTTGATTGATGCCTGTTCTTTGGGAGAGAACTGCTCCTACGGCTACGTCCGAAGCATCCACCTCTAATACATAAGGCAAGTCAGGATTAGGAAACCTCAAAATCGGTGCAGTTGTAAACCGATGTTTAAGCATATCAAAGACCTTTTGTTTGTCATCATTCCATATAAAGGGTGTGTTATTTTTTGTTAATGAAGTTAAAGGTTTTGATATGTTTGAGTAGTTCTTTATAAATTTACGGTAAAAATTAGCAAACCCGAGGAACCTTTGCACATCTTTTTTGTTTTTGGGAGGAGGCCAATCAAGAATGGCCTGAATTTTAGATTCCTCCATGTGGATTCCAGTGGATGTTATTACATAACCTAAGAAGTTTATGCTTTGTGTATTAAAGATGCATTTCTCAGGTTTAGCATAAAGGGAGTTACTTCTCAATCTAGATAGTACCTGTCTCACGTGTAGAATGTGTTCAGGCAAAGTTTTTGAATAGATCAAGATGTCATCCAGATAAATGACAAGGAAAACATCTAGAAAGTCTCTGAAAAGATCATTGATTAAATGCTGAAACGTGGCAGGGGCATTACATAGCCCGAATGGCATCACGGTATATTCGTACAAGCCGTAGCGTGTACGAAAAGCCGTGAGCCACTCATCTCCACTTCTTATACGAATTAGGTTATAAGCTCCCCTCAGATCTAATTTGGTGAAATATTTAGCCCCTTCTAATCTTTCAATTAGTTCGGGGATTAGAGGTAAGGGGTATCGATTTTTTACAGTTACTTTATTTAGCTGTCTGTAGTCTACTATAGGACGTAGAGAACCGTCTTTGTTTTTAACAAAAAATATGCCAGCTCCTGCTGGTGAGGTGGAGGGGCGAATAAATCCTTTTCTTAAGTTTTCCTCAAGATAAACTTTTAAATGAGTAAGTTCGGGATTGGATAATGGGAATATATGCCCATAAGGTATTTCAGCTCCTGGTACTAACTCAATAGGGCAGTCGTATTTCCTGTGGGGAGGTAGATTCTCTGATTCACTTTTGCTGAATACATCAGCAAAATCTCTATACTGTTCAGGTAGTTGTATATCAGACTGTATAGCAGAAGCGAGCATGATGTTCATTGGAAAACATGTAGTATTGCAATAGTTGGACTCAAAAGTGAGAGCCTTGTTTGACCAATTAATCTGTGGATTATGTAGAGATAACCAATTTAAGCCTAAAATGACTGGAGATACAGGTGAGGCTATGACATCGAATGATAAGTACTCCCTATGATGTTCAGGGGTTACCATTAACAGTGGGATTGTTTGATATTCTACTAAACCTGAAGATATGGGCCTCCCATCTATACCCCTTAATAATACAGGACATTTTTTGTGCACAAGTGGAATTTTATTGACAAGTGTAAAGTCCTTATCTATGTAGGAAGCTGTAGCTCCCGAATCAATTATTGCGGGTACGTTGAGGCGATGATGATCCCACTGAAAAGAAATTGAGAGTTTACAGTAGAATGTTTTTTTATCATAAATGCTGCAACACACAGTAGAGTTATTTGACTCACCCTTAATTTTCAGCAGGACTGGACAATCTTTAACAGAATGTTCATTTGAGGCACAATAGAGACACAGGTTATTCTCTCTTCGTCTGATTTTTTCTTGGGGGCTTAGAGGGCCTTTGATGAATCCAATCTCCATGGGTTCAATGTTTGATTTGTTAGAGGAAGTTGTTGGATTACAACTAGTACTTTTCTTAGTATAAGTTTCAGGGTATGCTCTTTCATGTTGTCTTTCCCTTAACCTTCTATCAATAGTAATACTAAGTTTAATTAACTCCTCTAAAGTGGGAGGAATCTCCGTGCGGGACAACTCATCCTTAACGGCGTCTGAAAGACCCAGACGGAACTGATTCCTCAAAGATAAATTGTTCCACTCGGAATCTTTCGCCCACCTCTTGAAATCTGTAATGTAGTCTTCGACTACCCTTTTCTTTTGTTTCAAAGCCCTGAGTGCGGTCTCTGCAGTTTGTTGTTTGAAGGGGTCTTCATAGAGTTGACCCATAGCTAGGAGGAACTGATCCAATGAGTTGAGTATAGCTTCATTAGTCTCAAAAAAACTATTAGCCCAGCTACGTGGTTCCCCTCTAAGGAAAGAAATGATAGTTAAAACTCTAGTCCTATCGTTAGGATAAGACTGAGGTTTTAATGTAAAGAGCAGGAGACATGCATTCTTAAAATCTCTATAGTGTGCCCTGTCTCCATAGAATTTTTCTGGCAGGCTAACCTGTGGCTCAGGTGAATGTATTTTAGTTTCAAGATAATCTTTAATATAGGCTTTAAGAGCAACATTCTCGGCCTTCAAGGTATTAAGGCCATCAGCTAGTAATTCTACTTTTTGATTTAAAGTTTGAATTTGTGTAGTCATCTCAGCTGGGTCCATATTTTGTATGGCTTGGTATTCTGTCAGGCAGACAAATTTTCTAAAGAGCAAAGAGAGTATTTTAGTAAAACCACAGCTGCTGAGATTAAAATTGAGTTTTGTAGCTTAGAAGTAACTGATAAACACAAGTGCTACTTGTAAGCGAAGTGTGTCCAACAATAACTACTAAGCAATTTGATATATGGTTAGTTTGAATTAACAAACCCTGATTCTGCCACATGTGAATAAACACTGAATTTGCAGCAAGGTCGTTAACTCAGAAACCGGAGTGTAGCAGAAAAAATAAAATAATTGCAAATATGGAAAAGAGGAAAAAATCATAAGATGCTAATGAGGATAATAATGCCTGAAAGAGTAATGAGGAATCACATGGATAATATCCAATAGATATAACTGGATAGGTAAACTGAATCAATTTTAGGAACCAAACATTCAGGTTGATAATTTAAATGAGAGTATCCGTTTTAAAGTCACTTAAAGTCTGGTTATAATTATCACAGTGAGTGAAGATACCTGTAGAGAAGTGGTTGTCTATAATATTAGATACAGAGGTTCTTGCAGTCCGGTTTGCGGTGTTCCGTGATATAGAGAGCTGATGTGTACCGGTCGGTCCGTGTAGTTGGCGTGTGACGTCACCGCGAATGAATCCAATAGATCCGGCCGGAATGATGTTAACTGTAGCAACTCAAAGCAAGTAAGCAAGATACGTACACAGACTTGGATGGATTGCAGAGTAAGCTTAGAAATGTGTAACAGCTTCAATACCAAGCAATGAACTAAAGGGCTGATGGTCTTTTATAGGAAACAGGAAGTGAATGTAAAGTTGTCTTAAAGGTACAGTGGTTAGATAACACTAAGGAAAAGAGAGTCCTGCACACAATCCTGACACTTGCTGTATATATTTGTATTCAAAGCTCTGCTGACATACGCCCTGTTATACTGCTGACACCTGGTTTAATCTCGCTCTTCCCTTTTCTCTGTATCACAAGCTTTGCCTGCTATAGCCTGATAACTTTTGCTGTATGGACTTTGCAGACCGCAATTCAGATACACGCTTCCAAGCTTGACTAAAAAAGACTTTGCTATAAAAACTGCTTTTCTCATACAAGCTCCTGTAAGCTATTTGTTTGCTGCCTTTTAGTTTTATTGAACACTACTCTTTACAAGTGTGTAAAACAAACAACAGCTACATATCATCTGTTTTATTCACTTTATTACTTGATTCTGTAAAGTGTTATAAAAAGAACTTATACTTATTAAATTAGCTATCTCCCTCGGTAATAACCTTTTGTATAAGCCTGTTTCACTTAAGGTTCTCAGGGAATAGCCACATTATACAAGCTTATGACAGATACATACCCAAAATTGTTGGGTATCCTGGATGAAAAAATTGGTGAATATTTATTGCAAGACAATCCAAAAATACAAAACTTAAATCCAAAAATACAAAACATAAAGATTCCCCACATCCCCCAGGTAGACCCATTGTCTCTGGAGTGGGGTCACTAATAGAACATTTAAGGTAATGGGTAGACAATTTATTACAGACTATTGTCCCCTAGCTCCCTGGCTATCCAAAAGACACTACACACCTACTCAACAAAATAAAGAACACACAGTGGCACCCCATATGGGCTTGGTTAACAATAGACGTTAGTTCTTTATACTCCTGCATTCCTCACACACTGGGTATCAAGGTAGTGAGATACATTTTGAATCTATATATTAAGTTCCCAGATGAACTAGTAGAATATATTCTAGAAGTTAGATATTTTCTTTGGACACTTAATTTTTTTCAATTCAATGGGGGGTTTTTTTATTAACAAAAATGTGGCACAGTCATAGGGGCGGAATTTGCCCCCTCATATGCAAATATTTTTCTTGCATGGTTTGAAGCACATTATATTTTTTCACACAGAAATATTTTTTCTAGTAAGATTATTAATTATTAATTATACCAGATATATTGACGATTTGCTAATCATATGGGATGGGGAACAAAACACAGCCAAGGATGCTGTCTCCTATATGAATAACAATTATTCCAATTTACAGTACATTTCACTTATAATTTTGATACATCCAATATTCAGTTTTTGGATGTAACACTAAAAGGAGATAGCACCAAAAAATGATAGCTGTAGAATTATACAGGAAAGAAATTAGTGGCAACACAATTTTGAGATCAGATTCAAGTCACCCGCCTCATGTATCAAAAGGTATTCCAAAAGGCCAATTAATTTATTTTAGACAAAACTGTACAACTCTAGAAATCTATGACAAACATTCAAAACAACTGGTACAAAGACTAATATTAAGTGGATACAACGGACATGATTTGGAAACCTTAAGACTAGATATCCGAGATAGGAATACGAAAAAGTTGTTAAAAACTAAAACTAAAAAGAAAAATTTAAGAATGAGTAAGACACGAAAGGAAATAAACTTTATTACTACATACAGTACATCAGACAATATAATCAGATTGTCAAAATAATAAAATCAAATTTAAATATTCTCCAAACCGATTCAACTCTAAAAGAGATTTTATCTCATGGTTGTAGGTATATACCCAAACAATCTCCTACTATAGGAGACAAAGTGGCAGAATATGTATTCACTAGCAAAACTTTTAAAACAAGAGAAAGTTGTTATAAATGTGGGCATTGGTTTAAAAAAAAATGCGTACTCTGAGTTCTGGTGGGCAGGCCTACAGTGAGCAGGGCAAGTTCAGTGCTCTGTATGGCTCCATATTCCAACCCCCCAGGATACGGACTAACTGCTGCCCAAGTGGAGGAGCCCTTGACTGGATTCCTGTCTGGGCTATTGAACCACTGGAGAAGGCGAAAGAAAAAACTCTCCCTCACCGAAGTCAAAGACACGCAGGTAAAGCGTGGAAGTGGACGCTGCAGATGATAGACAAAGTCTATCTAACGCTTGTTGAACACTTGGAACTGCCGGAGGAAAAGTACCTATCCAGACTCCTGGGTTTAATGAGATTATTTTTATGCAGAAAATGTGTATTGATTAAGACCAAATATATATGTCTAGTTGTCCTATATCAAGCAGGCTATAAATATATCTATATTAATTAATATTTATTACATTTTCTGGTACCTATGTATTATGGACACAATATAATCTATAAATCTACTTTAATTAAGTAAAATTAAAATTAATTATCAAATACTACCATAAAACTTACAAGAACCATTTGTAATTAGCCAACAGCACTAGTCCAATGCCAAAATATGGATTACTAACTTACAATGCTCAATTAACAAAAACCAGAGATTTAACCACAATAATAAATGCATTTGTTATAATATATTTATATACCAAAACTGAGTATAAGATAGGGGCGCTATCACAAAGTATACAGATGTACCACAAAAATATATATATATAGGTATACAAAGACAGAAATAGCCACAACTATATTTAGGGGCTGTAATGATCTCAGGGATATATGTCACCTGTATATATATATATATATATATATATATATACACACAAGGTATCAAAAATCCTATATATATATGCACTGTCCCAGTGAACCGAACAGTCCAATGAGTCTCCAAGATGTAGTTATGATAGTATTAGGCAGCTCTCCTCGAGGTGTAAGGCCATCCACATCGAGTAAATTCTATAGAGAAACAGAGAAGGCGCCAAATAGCATAATTCTGTGTGATATATCAGCAAATAATATTGAAGCTCTGATACACTCACGTTTAGCAAAGCATCAAGATATGATGCAGGCTGGGCAGGCCGGAACCTCAGAGTTGTTCGGTAAAACTCTCCTCTCAGGCTTGATCTCCCAGGTACCAGTGAGTAGTTACTAGATGGTTGTGATGCTTGAAATTCAGGTGTATTTTTCCAACTCCAGCAATTAAAGGTATACACCAGGCAGGGATATCTAAAAGAGGCAATGTAGCAAGTTGTATGAATAAAAGTGTTTATTTTAACACATTAAAAACATAGCAACGCGTTTCTCAGTATCCAGTACTGTTTCCACAGGCTGATAAAACTATACAATACTTGCTACTTGATATATACAGGTGAGACCAATAAGCAAAGTTGTTTAACAAACACACCCTCATTTCCCTTGATTGGTCACAGGATTCACAGGTGGTTACAGACCACAGCGTTAGTATTTCCCAAATGCAAATTCTTGAATCATAATAGTAATAATAAACATCAAATTAATAAAAACATATATACATGCAATTCCCAGCAATATATTTGCAAAATACATATAAAATATAACCATAAAACTACCTAATCATATATATATATATATATATATATATATATATATATATATATATATATATATATATATATAATGACAACAGATGTATTTATTATAAAAGGACTTTACTACTTAACCTGCTATTGCGGTTAAAATTCTAACCTTAATCTGATTTATAAACTCTGTAGAATAACTGCTAGTGAATCGCAGCTAATTATATAGTCATGGATAGTGTGGCTGCCATCGCATCGGTTAGTAGTATTGAGCGCTTGAAAAATATATATATTTGTATTGTCAGACCCATTAACTTTCTCTGTAGATGTTACCTTCATATCCATTTGCGGGGCTGAAGGATACATAAATATATAATATTATTGGACTTCAAAACTATCCAATTTTCATTCACATAGAAGGAACTGTAACAGTGTGTGTAGACTACTGGTCGACCAATAGTGAACGTATGTCTGACGTGTTAGTCCCTGTTAGGTGTGTGTCATCGGGATTGTATACGCCCTCGATACGATCTGCCAATGATTACAATGAAATAGGGCTTAACATAATGTTTGACTTGCAGGCTATCTACTTTGTGATCATGTAAAACAGGTTGTATACGCTGTCAGTAGAGTGTAAAGACAGCGTGTTAGTCAATAATGAGCATGTACGTGACGTGTTAGTCTCTAGTGGGTGTATACCATCAGTATATATACACCCACTCTCAGTCTGTCAAAAGATATAATGAGCCTCTGCTAACTCTGATAGGTGCTCTTAAGCATAACATCCAATCTGATTCTAGATAGTAGTCCCACTACAATTCTTTTGACTATAAAGAGCGTGACGAGATGGGAGTTGGCTATAAGGGCCAATAGGAACAACTGATGATAAATATCAGAGGTATAATAATGTAATATATAATTCATGCATTATGTATTTATACTTACTATAATATACATATAGAGCATCTCAATGTGCTATTAAATTGCTGCCAAATGAATTATCACTGGCCATAATATATATATATATGAAAATTGTGCGCGACAATTTGATGCAACCTAATAAAGTGTGTATATATATATAATTAGCTATATAATTAGCTGCGATTCACTAGCAGTTATTCTACAGAGTTTATATATTTGCAAACAGGGTATCACAAACACAGAGAGTTATTCCAAACCAGGTCCCAAATCAAAGTGTGTTTTTGTGTCTCTTTACTTCTTTGCATAGTCTTTTTGTCTGTGACTGACTCTACCTTCAATTCTAAATCATTCAATAGAAAAATCTCTGATTACGCCCTTAGTTTTCATTGGCTAATTGGTTATTTAATTTCCCAAATTAATACCTTTGGCTGCAATTCTCATATTGGACACCAGAGGTGGCAACAGCCAACTGGAGGGTAGTTCCATTTTTCAGCTACAGGGAAAATGTATTCCCTTATATATTTTTAAAACCTATATTTAATATACTTATTATTTCCTAGTATTAATTAACTATCTGGTCAACATATCCGAATGGAGCTTGATGCCCCTGTTTCCGCGCAAGCTTTCAGGCTCGCCGGAAACAGAAGTTATGAAGCAGCGGTCTAAAGACCACTGCTCTATAACTTGAATATAAAAGAGATAAAAGTACCAATTTATCCCATAGGGGACCCTTCCTACCTAATAATAAAACATCTATCAATAAAACAAATACACAATAAACATAAAGTCCATATCATCCAAAATGAGGCAGCTCTCTGTCAAAGGACAGTCAAATCCTGGTGAAAGATGATCTGTAAAAATGAAACAGATGTAACACAATGGCTTAGTACCACTAAAACAAAGGGTAATACGATAATGCAAGTAATGTACTCAAAAGCGTGATTCACCCAATGGTGCTGATGGGGCAGGCTGGAACTTTACAGTAGTCCAGCTCACTGTGTCCAACCGACTGTGATCCAAGGACAAAAGCTCTTAAAAAGTTCCCCCGAATACCTATGTAGGAATGAAGAGCAAAAAAAACATAGCCCAGTACAGCAAATACAGGGACAAAAAGGTATGGAGTATTTGCACTTACATAAAGGAAAGCACCTCCAGGTGCAATAAAGGCAAGCTGGAACTTCACAGCCGCCCAGCTAACTGATCTCCACAGCAAATGACTGGATATGCTCCAATATCTCCAAAATAATGTAGCAGAGTCCACCACAGCAGCAAGTGTAAATAAAATACAGTATCTTTATTAAAACAAGTGATGCGTTTCTCAGCCTTTGTAGGGATGTTTCTTCAGGCTGTTCATAAATACATAGGTATTCTGGGGGACTTTTTAAGGAGCTTTAGGCCTTGGATCACAGTCGGTTGGACACAGTGAGCTGGACTACTGTAAAATTCCAGCCTGCCCCATCAGCACCATTGGGTGCATCATGCTTGTGAGTACATTACTTGCATCATTCAAATCACCCTTTGTTTTAGTGGTACTAGGCAATTGTGGTGCCTCTTATTACTTTTTACTGCTCTATAACTTGTCCGCCTGCTCTGAGACTGTGGACATCAATCAGCATGATCCTATACAATCGGACTGATTGACACCCCCTGCTAGTGGCCAATTGGCCGCGAATCTGCAGGGGGCAGTATTGGAAAGCAGTTCCCAAGGACTGCTTGTGTAATTATAAATGCCGACAGTGTAAGCTGTCTGCATTTATTGATGTGCGGCGGACATGATACGCTACATGGTATTCATGTCCACTCGCACATTAATAAATTGTTCCCATGGGTTTTTTAGTTTAACTGAATATGTTCATTGTAAGACTAGACATGGGCATGTTTATTATACATTTAAATATTAGACCTGGTCATAATATTAAATCTTGTAATATATATATATATATATATATATATATATATATATATATATATACTTCCTATTGGATTATATCATATATATATATATAAATATATATAACTGTGTATATATATATATATATATATATATATATATATATATATATATATATATATATATATATATATATATATATAATCTTTAAGTAGCATTCTGTGGTGATTAAATCCTGACAGATAGATATAGTAGCATTATTATTATTTATTATTTTATATACCTGTATATATATATATATATATATATATATTTATTTTTAAATTATTTTATCATTTCATATGCCTTAATAACTTTGAGTGCATGGACTCATGTCTATGACAAATATTCATAGGACAGCTGTATTTAGTATGTATCAGTCATCTCAGATGTTTATTAGATTCTTGGAATAATAATTTTTTTTTTATTTATTTTGAAATACGGTCAAACATTTTAAATTCATATTCACTTCACTTCATATTTAATATATTATATAAGCATTAGACACATCCCCCAGATCCAGAAATATATATTATTTATACAATCTGAGGTACAAATGAAATATTTGAAAATTTGTAATATATGTTATTTAAAATACCAATCTGCATTCACATGCCTGTAAATGTCTCCTTATTTATTAAGATCTAAACTGCCATCCAGTCTGGGAATCTGTGTATTGGGACTTGAAAGGACTTCTTTGTCCCATCATTTGCCTGTGTTAAATCAATTACCCTCCTTAGATCTCTGATAGTCAGCAGACTTTCGTCCTTTTCATTGCAGGAGTTAGTTATGTTGGTAATTTTATTATCAACTTATTCAGGCAGTGATCAAAAGTTTCTTTTAAGTGACCTCATTTCATGAGACAACTGTCTTCTCTTTGATTGTATTTTTCAGATAACCTATGTGTATTCAACTGGTTTGGGTTACATTTTGATTTCATATATATATATTACATAATGTCACCCACCTATTCCCTGATGAGTTAGTACTTGCTTCAACACTTTGTTATTATTATTATTATCATTTATTTGTATAGCGCCGACAAATTCCGTAGCGCTGGGTACAATGATAGGGGTGTACAATGACAAAGATTTGTGATAAAATACAAAACATAACAAAATTAAACAAATCTAGTACAGGAGGAAAAGGGCCCTGCTCCGGAAAGCTCACAGTCTATAGGTTTAGGGTGCAGAGACATAAGGTTGGGGTAGCTTGTCACATCAGTTGTAGTTGCAGCAGTGAGTCAGGCAGTTCATGTATTAGTTTGGTTCGGATGCGGGATGGAGGAGAGATGGGTAGCCTCTCTGAATAGGTGAGTTTTCAAGGATCGTCTGAAGCTATACAAGGTTGGAGACAGTCTAATGGAGCGGGGTAGAGAGTTCCAGAGGACAGAAGCAGCACATGCAAAGTCTTGGAGGTGGGAGTGAGATATAGAGAAGACAGGAGTGTAGAGACGTAGGTCAGAGGTTGATCAAAGAGGACGGGATGGGGAATATTTCACGATGAGAGAGGAAATATAGTTGGGAGTTAGACTGTTGAGTGCTTTGTAGGTTAGGGCTAATACTTTAAATTGTATTCTGGAGTGTATGGGGAGCCAGTGTAGAGACTGGCAGAGCGGAGCAGCTGATGTAGATCGTCGACTTAGGTGGATGAGTCTAGCAGAAGCATTCATAATAGATTGGAGGGAGGAGAGGCAGTGTTTTGGAAGGCCATTTAGGAGTAGATTGCAATAATCAATGCGTGACAAAATGAGGGAATGAATAAGTATTTTTGTAGTTTTTTGAGTAAGGAAGGGACAAATTCTGGAAATTTTGTGTAGGTGTGAACGGGAGGATTTGGTAAGCGCTTGTATGTGTGGGATGAATGTGAGTTCTGAGTCTAGTGTGACCCCTAGGCAGCGGACCTGGGGTGAGGTGTTGAGAATAGAGTCTCCAACCATCAGATAAATGTCAGGTGTTTGATGTCTCGAAGAGGGGGGGATAGGAAGCAGCTCAGTTTTGGACGGATTGAGTTGGAGGTAGTGTGAAGACATCCAAGAGAAAATTGCAGAGAGGCAGTCAGAAATCTGGTTGAGTAAAGAGGGAGAGATATCAGGAGAGGAAAGATAGATTTGGGTATCATCAGCATATAGGTGGTACTGGAATCCAAAGGAGGCTATAAGTTTTCCAAGGCAGGATGTATAAAGAGAGAAAAGCAAGGGGCCCAAGACAGAGCCTTGCGGTACCCCAACTGAGAGAGGCATAGGATCACAAGATATGTTGTTAAAGGAAACTGAAAAAGAGCGGTTTGAAAGATATGATGCAAACCAGGAGAGGGCTGTGTCTCGGATGCCAAATGAATGTAGAATTTTTAGGAGGAGAGGATGGTCAACTGTGTCAAAAGCTGCGGACAGGTCAAGGATAATTAGTAAGGAGTAATGGCCTTTTGCTTTAGCTGATAACAGGTCATTTGTTACTTTAGCAAGAGCGGTTTCTGTTGAGTGTTTAGGGCGGAAACCAGATTGTAGTGGATCAAGTAAGGAGTTAGTTGTGAGAAATTGAGTTAGCCGATTATAAACTAGTCGTTCCAATAATTTTGAAGCAAAGGGAATTAAGGAGACCAGTCGATAGTTAGAAGGCGTGGAGGGGTCAAGCGAGAGCTTTTTTAGGATTGGTATGATTGACGCATGCTTGAATGTGTCAGGAAATGTGCCAGCGGTGAGAGATTGGTTAAAGAGATGAGTTAGGGTAGGGGTTAGTGAAGCAGAGAGAGAGGGAATAAGTCGTGAAGGAATAGGGTCAAGTGGGCAGGTTGTGAGATGAGCCAAGGATAGGAGTGCAGAGACTTCTTCCTCTGTTACAGGAGGGAAGTAGCATAGGTTTTTGTTATTAGAAGGGGTGGGTAGGATTGCTGGGTTTGAGGGGTGTGAGGTGCAGATATCTTTTATAATGGTGTAAATTTTATTTTTGAAGTGATCAGCAATAATTTGAGCAGTGAGGTTGGTAGTGTATTACTTACATGTTATACATTGGCATCTATTTATCAAAATGTCAACTTACCTGCATTCGACTGCACCAATACGCTCGCCTAAGATCGCCTAACATCGCTGCCGCGGACCTGAATACGTTCTCCAAAATTATCAAAAAAGCTGTCAAAAAGCCGTGCACCAAGTACGGTGCGATGAGCAGCGGACTGTTGTTAACTAACTTTTTTACAGCTTTCTTGGTACCCTGTCACTAAACACCCACACTATACTATGCTGTTTATCCCCTATACCGCCGCTCCCGGACGCCGCCGCAACTCTAATAAAGTGTTTAACCCCTAAACCGCCGCTCCCAGACCCCACCGCAACTCTAATAAATGTATTAACTCCTAAACCGCCGTTCCCGGAGCCCACCGCAACTCTAATAAAGTGTTTAACCCCTAAACCGCCACTCCCGGACCCCGCCGCAACTAAATACAATTATTAACCCCTAAACCGCCGCTCCCGGAGCCCACCGCCACCTACATTATATTTATTAACCCCTAATCTGCCCCCCCTACACTGCTGCCACCTACCTACATTTATTAACCCCTAATCTGCCGCCCCCAACGTCGCCGCCACTATATTAAATTTATTAACCCCTAAACCTAAGTCTAACCCTAACCCTAACACCCCCTAACTTAAATATAATTTAAATATATCAAAATAAATATTACTATCATTAAATAAATTATTCCAATTTAAAACTAAATACTTACCTGTTAAATAAACCCTAAGATAGCTACAATATAACTAATAGTTAAATTGTAGCTAGCTTAGGGTTTATATTTATTTTACAGGCAACTTTGTATTTATTTTAACTAGGTACAATAGTTATTAAATAGTTATTAACTATTTAATAACTTCTTAGTTAAAATAAATACAAATATACCTGTAAAATAAAACCTAACCTAAGTTACATTAACACCTAACACTACAATATAATTAAATAAATTAACTAAACTAAATATAATTAAATACAATTAAAAAAATTATCTAAAGTACAAAAAAAACAAACACTAAATTACAGAAAATAATAAAATAATTATTTTTTAAACTAATTACACCTAATCTAATCCCCCTAAGAAAATAAAAAAGCCTCCCCAAAATAAAAAAAGCCCTACCCTACACTAAAATACAAATAGCCCGTAAAAGGGCCTTTTGCGGGCATTGCCCCAAAGTAATCAGCTCTTTTACCTGTAAAAAAAAAATTACAACCCCCCCAACATTAAAACCCACCACCCACACAACCAACCCTATTCTAAAACCCACGCAATCCCCCCTTAAAAAAACCTAACACTAACCCCTTGAAGATCACCCTACCTTGAGAAGTCTTCACCCAACTGGGCCGAAGTCCTCCACGAAGCCGGCAAAAGTGGTCCTCCAGACGGGCAGAAGTGGTCCTCCAGACGGACAGAAGTCTTCATCCAGGCGGCATCTTCTATCTTCATCCATCCAGCACGGAGCGGCTCCATCTTTAAGACATCCGACACGGAGCATCCTCTTCTGATGACGGTGACTGAAGAATGAAGGTTCCTTTAAGTGACGTCATCCAAGATGGCATCCCTTCAATTCAGAATTAAGGTAGGAAAAATCCTATTGGCTGATGCAATTAGCCAATTGGATTGAAGTTCAATCCTATTGGCTGATCCTAGTTAAAATAAATACAAAGTTGCCTGTAAAATAAATATAAACCCTAAGCTAGCTACAATGTAACTTATTAGTTATATTGTAGCTATTTTAGGCCTAGATTTAGAGTTTTGTCGGTAAGGACCCGCGTAGCTAACGCCGGCTTTTTTCTGGCCGCACCATAAAAATAACTCTGGTATTGAGAGTCCACATAAAGACTGCGTTAGGCTCCAAAAAAGGAGCGTAGAGCATTTTTAACGCAGCTTCAACTCTCGATACCAGAGTTGCTTACGCAAGCGGCCAGCCTCAAAAACGTGCTCGTGCACGATTCCCCCATAGGAAACAATGGGGCTGTTTGAGCTGAAAAAAAACCTAACACCTGCAAAAAAGCCGCGTTCAGCTCCTAACGCAGCCCCATTGTTTGCTATGCGTAAACACTTCCTTAGTCTGCACCTAACACTCTAACATGTACCCCGAGTCTAAACACCCCTAGCCTTACACTTATTAACCCCTAATCTGCCGCCCCCGCTATCGCTGACCCCTGCATATTATTTTTAACCCCTAATCTGCCGCTCCGTAAACCGCCGCTACTTACATTATCCCTATGTACCCCTAATCTGCTGCCCCTAACACCGCCGACCCCTATATTATATTTATTAACCCCTAATCTGCTCTCCACAACGTCGCCTCCACCTGCCTACACTTATTAACCCCTAATCTGCCGAGCGGACCTGAGCGCTACTATAATAAAGTTATTAATCCCTAATCCGCCTCACTAACCCTATAATAAATAGTATTAACCCCTAATCTGCCCTCCCTAACATCGCCGACACCTAACTTCAATTATTAACCCCTAATCTGCCTACCGGAGCTCACCGCTATTCTAATAAATGTATTAACCCATAAAGCTAAGTCTAACCCTAACACTAACACCCCCTAAATTAAATATAATTTTAATCTAACAAAATTAATTAACTCTTATTAAGGTAGGAATATTCTGATTGGCTGATGGAATCAGCCAATCAGAATCAAGTTCAATCCGATTGGCTGATCCAATCAGCCAATCAGATTGAGCTCGCATTCTATTGGCTGTTCCGATCAGCCAATAGAATGTGAGCTAAATCTGATTGGCTGATTCCATCAGCCAATCAGAATATTCCTACCTTAATTCCGATTGGCTGATAGAATCCTATCAGCCAATCGGAATTCGAGGGACGCTATCTTGGATGACGTCATTTAAAGGAACCGTCATTCGTCGTTCAGTCGTCGGCCAGGATGGATGTTCCGCGTCGGAGGTCATCAGGATGCTGCCGCTCCGCTCCAGATGGATGTCGATAGAAGATGCCGCCTGGATGAAGACTTCAATCAGATGGAAGACCTCTTCTGCCCCGCTTGGATGAAGACTTCAATCGGATGGAAGACCTCTTCTGCCCCGCTTGGATGAAGACTTCTACCGGATCATGGACATCTTCAGCCCCCCGCTTGGGCTTTGATCAGGACATCGAATGAGCTCTTCAGGACCGATCGGTGAACCTGGTATGGTGAAGATAAGGTAGGAAGATCTTCAGGGGCTTAGTGTTAGGTTTATTTAAGGGGGGTTTGGGTTAGATTAGGGGTATGTGGGTGGTGGGTTGTAATGTTGGGGGGGTATTGTATGTTTTTTTTACAGGCAAAAGAGCTGAACTTCTTGGGGCATGCCCCGCAAAGGGCCCTGTTCAGGGCTGGTAAGGTAAAAGAGCTTTTAAATTTATTAATTTAGAATAGGGTAGGGCATTTTTTATTTTGGGGGGCTTTGTTGTTTTATTAGGGGGCTTAGAGTAGGTGTAATTAGTTTAAAATTGTTGTAATATTTTTCTTATGTTTGTAGATATTTTTTTATTTTTTGGAACTTAGTTCTTTTTTATTTTTTGTACTTTAGTTAGTTTATTTAATTGTAGTTATTTGTAGATATTGTATTTAATTAATGTATTGATAGTGTAGTGTTAGGTTTAATTGTAGGTAATTGTAGGTATTTTATTTAATTAATTTAATGATAGTGTATTGTTAGGTTTAATTGTAATTTAGGTTAGGATTTATTTTACAGGTAATTTTGTAATTATTTTAACTAGGTAACTATTAAATAGTTCTTAACTTTTTAATAGCTATTGTACCTGGTTAAAATAATTACAAAGTTGCCTGTAAAATAAATATTAATCCTAAAATAGCTACAATGTAATTATAATTTATATTGTAGCTATATTAGGATTTATTTTACAGGTAAGTATTTAGCTTTAAATAGGAATAATTTATTTAATAAGAGTTAATTAATTTCGTTAGATTAAAATTATATTTAATTTAGGGGGGTGTTAGTGTTAGGGTTAGAATTAGCTTTATGGATTAATACATTTATTAGAATAGCGGTGAGCTTCGGTCGGCAGATTAGGGGTTAATAATTGAAGTTAGGTGTCGGCGATGTTAGGGAGGGCAGATTAGGGGTTAATACTATTTATTATAGGGTTAGTGAGGCGGATTAGGGGTTAATAACTTTATTATAGTAGCGCTCAGGTCCGCTCGGCAGATTAGGGGTTAATAAATGTAGGCAGATGGAGGCGTCGTTGTGGGGGGCAGATTAGGGGTTAATAAATATAATATAGGGGTCGGCGGTGTTAGGGGCAGCAGATTAGGGGTACAGAAGGATAACGTAGGTGGCGGCGCTTTGCGGTCGGCAGATTAGGGGTTAATAAGTGTAGGTAGCTGGCGGCGACGTTGTGGGGGGCAGGTTAGGGGTTACTAAATATAATATAGGGGTCGGCGGTGTTAGGGGCAGCAGATTAGGGGTACATAAGGATAACGTAGTTGGCGGTCGGCAGATTAGGGGTTAAAAAAATTTAATCGAGTGGCGGCGATGTGGGGGGACCTCGGTTTAGGGGTACATAGGTAGTTTATGGGTGTTAGTGTACTTTAGAGTACAGTAGTTAAGAGCTTTATGAACCGGCGTTAGCCCAGAAAGCTCTTAACTACTGACTTTTTTCCTGCGGCTGGAGTTTTGTCATTAGAGTTCTAACGCTCACTTCAGCCACGACTCTAAATACCGGAGTTAGAAAAATCCCATTGAAAAGATAGGATACGCAATTTACGTAAGGGGATCTGCGGTATGGAAAAGTCGCGGCTGAAAAGTGACCTGTAGACCCTTTTTTGAGTGACTCCAAATACCAGAGTTAGCCTAAAACCAGCGTTAGGAGCCTCTAACGCTGGTTTTCACGGGTAACGCCAAACTCCAAATCTAGGCCTTAGGGTTTATTTTACAGGTAAGTATTTAGTTTTAAATAGGAATAATTTATTTAATGATAGTAATATTTATTTAGATTTATTTAAATTATATTTAAGTTAGGGGGTGTTATGGTTAGGGTTAGACTTAGGTTTAGTGGTTAATAAACTTAATATAGTGTTAGCGACGTTAAGGGCGGCAGATTAGGGGTTAATAAATATAATGTAGGAGACGGCGGTCTAGGGGGCGGAAGATTAGGGGTTAATAAGTATAATGTAGGTGGCGGTGGCCCCTGGGAGCGGCGGTTTAGGGGTTAATATGTTTATTTAGTTGCAGCGGGGTCCGGGAGCGGCGGGATAGAGGTTAATAAGTTTTATTTAGGTGGCGGCGGTATAGGGGGGGCAGATTAGGGGTGTTTAGACTCGCGGTACATGTTAGGGTTTTAGGTGTAAACATTCCCATAGGAATCAATGGGATATCGGGCAGCAGCGAACATAAGCTTTCGATGCTTTCCGACTCCCATTGATTCCTATGGCATCCACCACCTCCAGGGTGGCGGATTAAAAACCAGGTACGCTGGGCCGGAATAGTGGCGAGCGTACCTGGTAGTTATTTGATAACTTACAAAAGTAGTCAGATTGTGCCGAACTTGCATTCGGAACATCTGTAGTGACGTAAGCATCGATCTGTGTTGGACTGAGTCCGGCGGATCGTAAGTTATGTCACTAAATTCTACTTTTGCTGGTTTGTAGGGTTTGATAACTAAGGCTCGCCACAAATACGAATCAGGCTCGCCACAAATACGCTGCGGAATTCCAGCGTTTCTACGGTTGACGGCTTGAAAATAGATGCCATTGTATGAAGATTTGACATTTCAAACAAAACTTCTGTTTTTGGGCTATACAGTGTTTTTTTTATTCTCTACTGGCTAGATTACGAGTTTTTGTCGGTAAGGCTTGCGGGGCTAACAAGACTTTTTTCCCCACCGCTCCCTTAAGCCAACGCTGGTATTACAGGTTTTTTTAAACCTGGCATTAGCCGCAAAAAGGTGAGCGTAGAGCAGAATTTAGCTCCACATCTCACCTCAATACCAGCGTTGCTTATGGTAGCGGTGAGCTGGCTAAACGTGCTTGTGCACAATTTTCCCATAGGAAACAATGGGGCTGAGCTGGCTGAAAAAAAACCTAACACTTGCAAAAAAGCAGCGTCCAGCTCCTAACGCAGCCCCATTGTTTCTTATGGGGAAAGGAATTTTATGTCTAGACCTAACACCCTAACATGAACCCCGAGTCTAAACACCCCTAATATTACACTTATTAACCCCTAATCTGATGCCCTCGCTATCGCTGACACCTACATTATATTATTAACCCCTAATCTTCCGCTCCGGACACCGCCGCCACCTACATTATCCCTATAAACCCCTAATCGACTGCCCCCAACATCGCCGACACCTACATTATATTTATTAACCCCTAATCTGCCCCCCCACGTCACCGCAACTATATTAAATTTATTAACCCCTAATCTTCCACCCCCAACGTCGCCGCTACTATGTTAAATTTATTAACCGCTAAACCTAAGTCTAACCCTAAATCTAACCCCCCCAACTTAAATATAATTTAAATTAAACTAAATAAATTTAAGATAATTAAATAAATGAATCCTATTTAAAACGAAATACCTGTAAAATAAACCCTAAGATAGCTACAATATAACTAATAGTTACATTGTAGCTAGCTTAGGATTTATATTTATTTTACAGGCAACTTTGTATTTATTTTAACTAGGTACAATAGTTATTAAATAGTTATTAACTATTTAATAACTTCCTAGTTAAAATAAGTACAAAAGTACCTGTAAAATAAATCCTAACCTAAGTTACAATTACACCACTACACTATCATTAAATAAATTACCTAAACTACCTACAATTAATTACAATTAAATTAAATAAACAAAATTACGAAAAAAACACACCAAATTACAGGAAAAAAAAAAGAATTACAAGAATTTTAAACTAATTACACCTAATCTAATCCCCCTAATAAAATAAAAAATCCCCCCAAAATAATAAAATTCCCTACCCTATACTAAATTACAAATAGCCCTTAAAAGGGCCTTTTGCGGGGCATTGCCCCAAAGTAATCAGCTCTTTCACCTGTAAAAAAAAATACAATAACTCCCCCCAACATTAAAACCCACCACCCACAAACCCAACCCTACTCTGAAACCCACCCAATCCCCCCTTAAAAAAACGTACAACGATTAGTACAGCAACTCAGGAGTGCAGTGCTCGTGAAGACAGGGTCCTGCCAAGTCTCCCCAATTCCAATAGTGAATATACAAATGTCCACAGCACTGTATCATTCAAAATATTTTATTCTCTGTACATAACAGGTACTCGAAACGTCGCTGTTTGAGTACCTGTTATGTACAGAGAATAAAATATTTTGAATGATACAGTGCTGTGGACATTTGTATACCCCCTTAAAAAAACACTAGCCCCCTGAAGATCTCCCTACCTTGAGCCGTCTTCACCCAGCCGGGCACAAGTGGACCTCCAGAGGGGCAGAAGTCTTCAACCGATCCGGGCAGAAGAGGTCCTCCAAGTGGCAGAAGTCTTCATCCAAGCGGCATCTTCTATCTTCATCCATTCGGAGCGGAGCGGGTCCATCTTCAATCCAGCCGATGCGGAGCCATCCTCTTCAAACGACGTCCTAACACTGAATGAAGGTTCCTTTAAATGACGTCATCCAAGATGGCGTCCCTTGAATTCCAATTGGCTAATAGGATTCTATCAGCCATTTGGAATTAAGGTAGGAAAAATCCTATTGGCTGATTGGATCAGCCAATAGGATTGAGCTTGCATTCTATTGGCTGATTGGAGCAGCCAATAGAATGCAAGCTCAATCCTATTTGAAGAGAATGGCTCCGCGTCGGCTGGATTGAAGATGGACCCGCTCCGCTCCGGATGGATGAAGATAGAAGATGCTGCTTGGATGAAGACTTCTGCCGCTTGGAGGACCTCTTCTGCCCGGATCGGATGAAGACTTCTGCCGCTCTGGAGGTCCACTTGTGCCCGGCTGGGTGAAGACGGCTCAAGGTAGGGAGATCTTCATCGGGGTAGTGTTAGTTTTTTTTTAAGGGGGGATTGGGTGGGTTTTAGAGTAGGGTGTGTGGGTGGTGGGTTTTAATTTTGGGGGTATTGTATTTTTTTTACAGGTGAAAGAGCTGATTACTTTGGGGCAATGCCCGGCAAAAGGCCCTTTTAAGGACTATTTGTAATTTAGTATAGGGTAGGGAATTTTATTATTTTGGCGGGATTTTTTATTTTATTAGGGGGATTACATTAGGTGTAATTAGTTTAAAATTCTTGTAATTCTTTTTTTTTCCTGTAATTTAGTGGGGGGGTTTTCTCGTAATTTAGTTTATTTAATTTAATTGTAATGAATTGTAGGTAGTTTAGGTAATTTATTTAATGATAGTGTAGTGGTAGGTGTAATTGTAACTTAGGTTAGGATTTATTTTACATGTAATTTTGTACTTATTTTAACTAGGAAGTTATTAAATAGTTAATAACTATTTAATAACTATTGTACCTAGTTAAAAAATATAAATCCTAAGCTAGCTACAATGTAACTATTAGTTATATTGTAGCTATCTTAGGGTTTATTTTATAGGTAAGTATTTAGTTTTAAATAGGATTAATTTATTTAATTATGTTAAATTTATTTCGTTTAATTTAAATTATATTTAAGTTGGGGGGGTTAGAATTAGGGTTAAACTTAGGTTTAGGGGTTAATCAATTTAATATAGTAGCGGCGACGTTGGGGGTGGCAGATTAGGGGTTAATAAATGTAAGTAGGTGTCGGCGATTAGGGGTTAATAAAATTTAACTAGTGTTTGCGAGGCGGGAGTGCGGCGGTTTAGGGGTTAATATATTTATTAAAGTGGCGGCAATGTCCGGTCGGCAGATTAGGGGTTAAATAATTTATTTAAGTGTTTCCGATGTGGGGGGGGGGGGGCTCGGTTTAGGGGTTAATAGGTAGTTTATGGGTGTTAGTGTACTTTTAGCACTTTAGTTAAGAGTTTTATGTTCCGGCGTTAGCCCATAAACTCTTAACTACTGACTTTTAAATGTGGTAGAAGTCTTGACAGGAGAGGGTCTACCGCTCACTTCTTCCAAGACTCGTAATACCAGCATTAGGCAAATCCCATTAAAAAGATAGGAGACGCAATTGATGTAAGGGTATTTGCGGTAGCCTTGAGTCGCGGAAGAAAAGTGAGCGGTGAGCCTGTACCTGCCAGACTCGTAATACCAGCGGGTGTTAAAAAGCAGCGTTGTGACCTCTCAACGCTGCTTTTTAAGGCTAACGCCAAACTCGTAATCTAGGCGTATGTCTTTTCATGCACATGCAATTCCTGCTCTTAAGTAAACTCATTAGACAAGGATCTCATAGATGGCAGAGAAGTTAGAAAGACCTGGTCTTACGACTGTTGCTTCTTAACTAATGGTTGGTAGGCTTGCATGAGAGAGCCTTCAACACAAAGGGCTTCAAATCTGCCTCTACAGCTTGATTAAAGGAGCCTGAGCAGATATATATATATTTTTTAAAAGTAGCAGTTCTGGGAAAGTTTTGCAGAGGTGGTGAGTATAAGAGTATTTGCAGACAAGAGCAGAGATATAGTAGAGAGCATTGTTAGTGGAAGCCAATGGCGGAACTGCCAGTGAAGCGCAGCAGATATGGTACAATGTACATGAACGATGAGTCTGGTATAAAATATAACAAAATAACTTTTGTTTTGATGCTTATGGTTTTGCTACGATGATAGACCAACATATCAATATCTTCATGTACCACAAATTAATTAATGTAGTGGCATTTACAATGGTTGCTGGAACAGGAGTGGCAAAACTCACTGGTACAATAAGGAGCAAAAGCAAATATAGAAGAGAGAGTAAATGAACCAAATTATTTTTACCTAATGTTTTTTCCGCATTCAAAGAAAATATCTTCACAATAAACAAGTTTTCTTTTATGCATTTCTAGCAACCAAACACCTGGGTTTCACCGGCATCTTGGGAACACAAGAAAGTGCAAATCTGTTAATCTGAAGATAATGTGAATATGGGTTCCATCTGTTTTTCTCAATTATCATGGGTAATTTTCTTGACATATAAAAAAATAAAATAGATTTGCACAGAATTCAACAGAAAATGTAATTGCTAAAATACAGCCAGTTAACGTTCTTTTAATCTTATAAACATATATATATATATATATATTTATATTTACATATACAGTATATATATATATATATATATATATATATATATATATATATATATATATATATATATATATATATATATATATGTAATGCATAACTCAAACAAACCGTATTATTTCAAATAACAATATCAAACAGGCTCAAGCCACTAAAACTGCGAGTAATGCTGATGAATAAGGGGCCTAACTAAAGCTCCGTGGCTGTGAGTGACATTACCAGGGGAGCAAACAGTGATGCATGTTGTGTAGTGTATGGTGATGCTAGAGCCCGGTGTCTAAAGGACAATAACTAATATTACATGCAAGCGCACTGCTGGTCCGATAACTATCAACTAGTAGTTATACATATGTAGGATTGGCCCCTATAACTAACAGCGTTTAGGATACATACATGAGGAAATATTTACCCTATTGTAATGACAGATAACAATATAACTCCTAGGAGGCAGAGTTAGAATTCCATGTGAGAAAGGCTATTGGAAGAGGTACAGGCAAGGGTGTTGATAACTGCACAGAATAAAAAAATGCTGCCACATGCTTAATGTTAACCCCTTATGTAAAAAAAGGACGGGGATTATGCATGCCACCTATCTGGAGAAGGTAACTATAAGGAGCCCCATATATCAAATGGTTAAACACCCCATATTGCCCCCTAATGCACACAATAATCATATTCAGCTAGATTATGAGTTTTGCGTTATGACTCAAAAAGCATTGTTATGGCCCATAACGCTGCTTCTTCCCTAACGCCACTATTATAAGTCTTGTCAGAATAGGTGTACTGCTCACCTTTTTGGCCGTCACGCAACATCAGTACCGCACTTTAAGAAAAGTCCTTTTTCAATGGGACTCCCATAGCGCCGGTATTACAAGTTTTGCTGTGAGGCCAAAAAGTGAGTGGTACAGCCTAAAATGACAAGATCCGTACCACCATTTAAAGTCAGTAGTTATCAGTTCTATGCTACAAAGCTGTACAATAGAAATCATAACTAAAGTGTCAAAAAGTTCATTAACACCCATAAACTACCTATTAACCCCTAAACCGAGGCCCTCGCGCATCACTATAATAAATTTATTAACCTATAATCTGCTGCTCCCGATATCGCCGCCACTTTAAAAAAATATTAACCCCTATGCCGCAGCTTCCCGACATCGTCGCCACTATAATAAAATGATTAACCCCTAAACTGCCGCCCTCCCACATCGCAAACACTATTTAAATATTATTAACCCCTAATCTGCCGTCCGCCCACACCGCCGCCATAATAAACCTATTAACCACTAAACCACAAGCCCCCACAATGAAATATACTATCATAAACTATAAACCCCTAAACGTCTGGCCTCCCACATCACTACATACATATATTAATCCCTAACCCTAATATAACCCTAACCCTAACGTAACCCTAAGCCTAACGCCGCCTAACTTAAATATAATTAAAATAAATCTAAATAAAACTTACAATTATTACCTAAATAATTCTTATTTAAAAATAAATACTTACATATAAAATAAAACCTAAGCTAGCTTAACTAATAGTTATAATATTGTAGCTATGTTAGGTTTCATTTTTATTTCACAAGTAAGTTTGTATTTATTTTAACTAGGTAGACTAGTTAGTAAATAGTTATTAACTATTTACTAGCTACCTAGTTAAAATAAATACTAATTTACCTGTAAAATAAAACCTAACCTGCCTCACACTAAAACCTAACATTACAATAAAATGACATAAATTAAATTAATCAATTACAATTATCTAAATTACCAAAAAAAATAAACACTAAATTACACAAAATAAAAAACCAAAATAAAAATAAAAACTCTAGCCTACACTAAACTGCCAATGTAAAAAAAAAAATACAAACAACCCCCCAACAGTAAAACCCACCACCCACACAACCAAACCCCAAATAAAATTCTATTTAAATAAACCTAAGCAAACCATTCCCCTGAAAAGGGCATTTGCATGGGCATTGCCCTTAAAAGGGAATTTAGCTCTTTTACTGCCCAAACCCTAATCTAAAAATAAAACCCACCCAATAAACCCTTTAAAAAACCTAACACTAACTTTAATTTTGTGTAATTTAGTGTTTATTTTTTTGGTAATTTAGATAATTGTATTTGATTAATTTAATTTAATTTATTTCATTTTATTGTAATGTTAGGTTTTAGTGTGAGGAAGGTTAGGTTTTATTTTACAGGTAAATTAGTATTTATTTTAACTAGGTAGCTAGTAAATAGTTAATAACTATTTACTAACTAGTCTATCTAGTTAAAATAAATACAAACTTACCTGTGAAATAAAAATAAAACCTAAGCTAGCTACAATATAAGTATTAGTTATTTTGTAGCTAGCTTAGGTTTTATTTTACAGGTAAGTTTGTATTTAGTTTTAAATAGGAATTATTTAGTTAATAATTGTAAGTTTTATTTAGATTGATTTTAATTATATTTAAGTTAGGGGGTGTTAGGTACAGGGTTACGTTAGGGTTAGGGTTATGTTTAGGGTTAGGTTTAGGGGTTAATATATTTATTTAGTGTTAGTGATGTTGGAGGCCAGAGGTTTAGGGGTTAATAACTTTAGTATAGTGGCAGCGACATTGGAGGCAGCAGATTAGAGGTTAATAACTGTAATGTAGGTGGCGGTGATGTTAAGGGTGGCAGATTAGGGGTTAATAAGTGTATTTAGGTGGCAGCGATATCGGTATCGGCAGATTAGGGGTTAATAGTTTTATGTAGGTGGCGGCAATGTTAGGGGCGGCAGATTGGGGGTGTTTAGACGTGGTTTTTATGTTAGGGTGTTAGGTTTAAACATAACCTTTTCTTTCCCATAGACATCAATGGGGCTGCGTTACGGAGCTTTTGTTTCCGCAATCTCAGTTGTTACTCTTTTTTGCCAGCTCTCCCCATTGATGTCTATGGGGAAAATGTGCATGAGCATGTCAAAGCAGCGCTTGTATTTGGGTGAAGCATAGAGCTCAATGCTACCATATCACCTGCACAAGCCTGCTTTTTATAAACCTGTAATAGCAGCGCTATAGGGAGGTTGAATACCGCCGCTTTCGTGACGGTCGGTAATTTCCCTATAGCGCTCAAAACTCGTAATCTAGCTGATTATGAATAAAACTCATGGTGTATATTCGCATTAAGCTAAATCATATACATCATATATATCATATATATCTGTAGTGATGATTAACCCTCACGTAAAAATAGACATAAAACCTTCCCAAGATATATACGTGCTAGACAATTTAAGGAAATATATGAGAGAACCTGTCAAAGGCAAATTTACTTAAGTTATTGTGGAAAACGGTATAAGAGCGTATTTCCGCTATACTTTAAAGGGACACTAACCCAAATGTTTTCTTTTGTGATTCAGATAGAGCATGCGATTTTAAGCAACTTTCTTATTTACTCCTATTATCAATTTTTCTTAGTTCTCTTGCTATCTTTATTTGAAAAAAAGGCATCTAAGCTATTTTTTTGTTCAGAACTATGGACAGCACGTGTTTGTTGGTGGATTAATTTATCCACCAATCAGCAAGAACAATCCAGGTTGTTCAACAAAAATGGGCCGGCATCTAAACTTACTTTCTTGCATTTCAAATAAAGATACCAAGAGAATAAAGAAAATTTGATAATAGGAGTAAATTAGAAAGTTGCTTAAAATTGCATGCTCTATCTGAATCGCGAAAGAAAAAATTGGGTTCAGTGTCCCTTTAATGAAGCATGAAAAATGGGGAAAATAGCTAACACCTTTTTCTCAACTGTGCTAAACTGACATGAAATATTAATATTTCACATTCCAATGTTCTTCACATAGCAGAGTATGTCATATGTATTCATAAATACACACATATATATATATATATATTAGGGATGCACCAAAATTTCGGCCGCAGAAAGTTAAAATGGCATTTTTTTGTTATTTCGGTTTTCGTTTTTTTGCCTTTTATTTTCGGTAAAATTATTGTGTAGCATATTTCAAATTTAATGCCAGCCTAGAGCTGCTGTTTGAGTTCATTACTTGACTTACTGTTTTGCATATAATAATAGTTTTCTAGGACTATACTTTATTTTGATAATTGGTAACAAAACAAAAATGGTTAAATCTGATTCTGTTACACAGAACTAAATAAAGAATAATACTAGCGATGCACCAAAATTTGGTCTGCCGAAAATGTGCAATTCCAATTTCGGCCCAAAGAGAACCAAAATGGCTAAAAATGTACAGCCCTCCCCTGTTCTATTGAGTTACATGTCTATCTTAAGAATAAGGTGAGCAGCACAGCA
This sequence comes from Bombina bombina, assembly GCF_027579735.1. Classification (NCBI taxonomy): domain Eukaryota; kingdom Metazoa; phylum Chordata; class Amphibia; order Anura; family Bombinatoridae; genus Bombina; species Bombina bombina. The sequence continues at coordinate 1,516,815,102 of NC_069499.1, read as the reverse complement.
CTGGCATGGTACACAGAGCACACACATAAGTACCATGACATGATGATATTTGAAACCAGCAGAGCCCTTTTTTTTTTTAGAAGAAAACCAAAGTTCTGAATAGTGAATACAGTAATTAAAGGAGGATAAGTAACCTATTTATAAACACTTGATATTACCAGACACAGCCCTAAGCACACACAGTGAATATCTATAAGCCTTATATACAGTGCTTATACATCAGCCTCTTGTGCGTAGACATTCTATTCACCTGAGGCAAATATGCGTGCACACTATATATGCATAAGCCCCAAGTTCGCACACAGTTGGTACAAATTAGTACCCACCAGACAGTGTATACAAAAAAGCACAGTAACTTTCTATAACTACCTTGCACATAAGGTTGTAGCTATGTCCGGTGGTCCTGGTGATAGGTGACAGGCAGACTCCATTTGGGGCTCCGGACATATAATCTGACGGGTCAGTGTGAGACCCGAACCAGGCGGAGATACGATGAGAGACGATCAGGTGCAGCCACGCCCATTGCACAGATAACTACACCCAAAAACAAAAACACATGTCCCCCTCGTATTGTTGTCTGGCTATAACCACACTCTCCCTTATAGAGCTCCAGTATTTACTGCAGATCACGCCCTACGGTACAAGTAACCACATCCATTTGTTGGAGCTTTCCCGCCTACAAGCTCTCTCAGCTACACACACACACTGTAGTTAAAAAAGAAAAAAACAATTTCGGTTTCGTTTCGGTTTTCGGCCAGGGGCATCCTGAATTTTCTGTATGGGTTTCGGTCCAGAATTTTCATTTCGGTGCATCCCTATGGGATTCTTTTCCAGCAAAAAATATGCAAATGGTAATGTAGGCTCAAAGACTGTAATAAGGCTGGTAATGACGGAAAATAAAAATGTTATGGAAGTAAGAATAGTAGCTAGGGTGCGGAACAAGTAAGAGAAACCACATAGGTAATACTTCTAAAATAGGAGGTTTGATATAGTATGGTGACTAAGTATGGTATGATATCTAGGTTGCGGTATAGGTAAGAGAAACCGCGTAGTTATCCCTCTCCAAGAAAAAGGAGGGGTACATTTGCATGGGGGGGAGGAGGTGGGAAGTTAAGTATTAAGTGAGACATATCAGATAGTCGCACATTGTTGAGAAAGATGAGATAAGCCACTGTATCCTGACTTAGAGTAACCAGGTTGCAATAAAGCTAAGCATTACATCAATGTAGGGGACTAATTGGGTATGAGTGAAGACTATACTCAGTTCGTTTAAACCTAGGAGCCTAATATGGTATGGATAACAAGGGGGATGCATAACTAGAGCTGAATATAGGGATGAGAAATTGGGCAGCTAGTTATAGTCGCAGGTCCAGCCTGCGTTAGAAAACAGGTCGTCCTGGGGTACTGGAGACCCGCCTGTAAGATAGATATTCATCAGTGTGGGTCCAGTCTCCACTAAGGCTTTTTGCTTGCAATCCAAGGAAACTATTCTATAGTAGATTAAAGTGTGCAACCACAACTAAAACATGGAAAGGCCATCTTGAGTCTAGCAGAACATTATAGGGATAAGGGTTGTCGTGAGTATAGATACCCAGGATTTAGGGTGCGGCTGAGGAGAGAAAAGTCACGCATTAAGCCCATCTAAAATAGGAGGTTTATGAGCACTAAAGAATGTATTTGTTCTGGGGATTAGTCTTGTGGGGCGTAAAATGGAAAGTTAAACTAAATAAGGGGGGTGAAGGTTGTTTAAATCATTCTGAGACCTTAAGGTAGTGCTTGTTAATGGGGAAATATAGTTGCACACATATAGTATCTTTGACAATTTAATATAAAAGTGTGATTGAATCAACACAGCTTCAATGAGAGCGCGGAGGAGGGGCATAAATCAGCTGTTAAGGTAATAATATACCACAGTAGCCTTGCCAATTGGACATGGGCCCTGTATCCAACAGCAGGTCACCGCGGTAGGGTTAGTTACCCCTTCCCATATATACAGAAGATAAGCAGCTGCCAGTTACTCAGGATATCAGTGAGGTTCAAAACTAATATGATATAAGGGTTTAACTATTTGACTAAACAATGTTGAGGTAAATCAATTATTGGTAAATTGGACAACCTTGATCTTAAAACTCACACCTCACAATAAGATAACTATGGGATATCAAGGCTAATCCAGTTATACTACAGCTAGATTATTATATCCTATGTCCTATGCCTTTGAACACTTATGAGCACAATAAAGGGACGCAGAAAATATTCATATTAAAGTTATGTCAGGCACCACATGTGAAAATAGGAACATATGTAGTAAACAGTATGACATAAGCAATTGGGTAATAAATTTAAAGTATAATATTTGAGGACCAGGACATGTCAACCACAAAAACCAGCCAAATATAATGACAAAGTTCTTTATCAGAGTTTATGGTTTCTCTTATCAGCCTGCAGCCTGTGTGTAGAATAAAGCAGTGGGCCAACATATTAAAAGGAAGAATATGTAGGAAAGTGGAACATTATATAGCTCAAAAACTAGTGTCACAGATATCACAGAAGTTTCCCCCAGTATGAGCACTGAAGCGGTGGTCAGGTTTAACCAATTCCTCGTCTGGGACCAGTTGATTTGGAAGACATTAAATGAGGCAGGCACACCAAGCCCTGGGATAGCGAGCATCCAGCTGAACTCCATAGCTGCAAGGTATGTAGCCGTCCGATAGAAAAGTTTTCCCCCACCTTAGCAAGTGCAGGTAGATCAGAGGGAGCCTCAATGCTGTTGGTGGAGCTAGGCATTGGTGCGGGAGCAGAGTCTAGTAGCTGACGGGACATGAAACCGGGAGCTTTCATGGGAGTGCAGGGTAAGGTCGCTGAGACCGTGGGGTAATCTGTGGCTTTGCGTGTCTCAAGCTCCGCAGCTACAGGTAAGGTTATGAGTGAGAGCTGAGTGTTTCTGAGGTCCCGCTTCCCATTGGGCAGCCCAAGGACAGAGCGTGTAGCTAGATAGACACAATCTGCCGCCCCCGGTGATATGCGCGTCTCTCTAGCAGCTTGACAGAAGGTAGGCCCGAGTGCGCAAAGGCTCTCAGAAGCTAGTGAAAGACAGGATTCGCACTGGTTTGTATTCTTCCAGCTGCAAACTTGAGATTTCTGGTGCGGCTCAATATTGTAAAGCGGAGCCTCCATCTCAGAGTTGCAGGTATCGGTAGCTATGCACAGCATGGTGCCTCTCGCTCTGCAAATGTCTTGTCCATGACCCACCAGAGCAGGGGTGATATAGTTAAAGGTTGTTTTAGCAAAGACCTTGAGTAGCTGAGTCTCTAGGAGCCGGTGGGAGGCCTCAATGTAGCCCCAAGCTATCAGCTCCCAATCCTCCGCTGTCGCCATTTTATAGATATAGATTTGCCACGTCACTTTTTCTTGAAGGGAAACCAATAATGCTGCCGATAATGTGTCCTCTGAGGCTGTCCCTGCTGGGCAGTTCAGTAAGCTGGGTGCAAATAGCAGTAGTTATGTGACTCGTATAATGTGCCAGCCTTACCCCGACCTCTGCAGAGTTTCCAACAGCTGCGCCATTAGACTGCTCCTCCTGGGCCACGCTGCAAGACTCAAGTCGGGGTTGTATTAAGTATATAGTCACCCAGGTTAAATGAGCAGAAAGCTTTATGAAGAGAACATGTAGATGTGTTCAATCATGATGTATAATCATATCGTAGATCGTGGTATAACTCCAAAATTCACAATTTAGAGCCAGAGCTCTTACAGCATGCGACCGGCCATTTAGGCAGTTGGCTCCGCCCCCGCATCCCTATTTTATATAATGTTTTTTGGTAAAATGTATGTCTAGGTATATATATAATTATATATAGGTATAGAAATATAGGTATATATATAGTATAAATAAATAGAACATATCCCCTTATTTGAAGAACATGGGAATGTGAAATATACAGTAAATACATGGTTAGATACCTTATTAAAGGTTAATATTGCATCAGTGACGTGCAGTAATAGGAGGCAGGGTAGGCAGTGCCTACCCTGTCCAATGAGGGAAAAAAAGAATTTAATTCGAATTTATTAAAATTAAAAAAAAGTGTTTATTATTTATTCACAATTTTGGCCACGCCCACCTTTGCCCAAGGGTACCTACCCCCCCCACCCCCATGGCGATATTTGTGTTACGGTACATACATAGTATACTAGCGCTTTGGTACTAGCGCTTTGTGCATGCGCAAAATATTCTCTATCTTCTCTATCCATTTCCATTGTTGCGCAATTAGGAGGCAGTGAGCCGGTCCGCTGCCCTCCATTAATTGCGCAACAATGGATCTGGAGATGCGCCACCCACTGGTGACTCTAAAGGGCCTGCTACAAGCTCCAATGGAGGCGGTTCTCAAAACCGCCTCCATGATGAGCTATGTAATTTCAGCCAATCACTGCGGGGAGGCGTGCCTGCTGGGCTGCTGATTGACAGATGTGGGGCCATGTGACCAGTTTGACGTGTCACCGCGTTGCGCGCGCCGCTCTGACACAGTGGCGGGAAGACTCAGCAGTGTCAGTGGAGGGAGCTGCTCTTGTGCTAATGTGCGTGCGTGCCACCGTCTGACCACTAACTTCTGTCACCGACGGTCACGGTCCAGTGGGTCCACTGAGGAGTCAGGACAGGACTTGGAGTTGCTGCAGAGTGCAGTGCCTGGAGGAGCAGGACTCAGGAGGAGAGAGAGTCAGGACTGACCGACGACGACCCGACCGGATTGAATCTTCTTATCATCAGGTAAGGATAAGGAGGAAGGAAGCCATGATTTAAGCCAGACTGTGTGACCACTAAGTTAGTTTAAATTTTTTAGTAGTAGTATTAGATACTATTAGTAGTTAACCTAACCAGTGACTGGTTAGGTTAAAACTACTAATAGTATCTAATAATTATACTTATAATACTACAGTGAGGACATGGTATTCTGGCATAGAGGCAAAGGGTAAATGTTGGACACACTTTTATTATGCATGGTGCATAGCCCACCTCTTCTGCGTGCCTAGAATTTGGGACAGGTTGGCAGACTTGTCTCTTAGAATTGTGATATTTGATCTCTCTCCTCTGTCTAACTGTATGATAGATCTGTTCCTCCTGCTTTACCAACCTAGCTGGCCCCCTACATACAGGTCTCCTTTATGGTTATAGTATAGTATTATATGTTTTTTTGTGTTGCATGCAATGACTTATGTTAGTCCAGTTCATATCAGAAGTTTTGTCATGAATATTTAGCCTGCTTGCTTAGGTGAATGATTACCGCACTGAAGTGTTATACCTTTTACAGCAATCAGAATAATGTTGTACACATGCTTATCATACACTACATTTTAATAACTTATATGAGTTTCTCTATATTTTATTAGTGTGCCTACCATTGCAGCGCTATGTATAAGTAGCCTGTAACTTATTGCCTGCCCTCTGGATTAACAAGGAGAATTGCACAACCAATTATTTCTAGAGTAAATGACATTTTCCTCTAATATGATTTTTCATATCTATAAATAGTAAATATTTTACCTGATTGCCCTTCCTCTAATTAATTTGTTTAACAAGTGGAAATCTGTTTCTGTACATGGTATATGGGAAAGACGTTTGCTATGGTAAAGGCTTAAAGAGAACATTTTGTGTATAATTTAAGATCAAATTATTTTTCTTCACTCCCTGATACACATTTAAGATTTCAGATATGATTTATGGAACATGTATCAGTGTTGTAATTATGTTTAACCCTGTCTGAATAGTGTAATGCAAACAATCCACTTGCAGTTGGGTATCCTGTAGCTCTGCTCAGGGCCATGACAGGCTATGAGAAATGGCTAGGTTGTAAACTTTACAAATTGTAGTGTTTTATGTAACTGACTTTCAGAAGAGTTGGCAAAGCAAATGCTGACCAGATGAGTGCCATATTTGAATTGATTCCCAGTGACTGTTTGGGGCTGTGTTTGGAAAGTCTCCCTTTTTGGTTCATGACATGATGTAAAAAGAGATAATGAATTCTCATCTGAGTCATTTAAAAAAAAAATATGTAATAATGATTGCAGTTGTTAAATGTTTTGAGAAATAATGCCACTGTACAGTAAATGGTTAAACACATAGTCAAAGGGACAGGACATTCAAAATTAAACTTTCATGATTGAGGTAGTGCATGTTATTTTAATAGACTTTTCTAGTTAATTATATTTTGAGAATTAGCATTAACTGTTACTGGCCCCATGTCAGCAAATCAAATTAGTTTTTGAAAGGAACATGACAGTCATAATTAAACTTCCATCATTCAGATAGAAATTGCACTAACAAAACAAAAAACCTTTCTATTTTACTTTTACTATGTACTTCATTCTTTTGGTATCCTTTGTTGAAGAGCATACATAAGTGGGATGTGCGCATGCATTTCTTGAGCACCCTATTGCAGCAGCTGTGTTGGCAGTATTGATAACTTGGTCTTTGTGTAAAATTTGTATGGTAAATTATTTCTATTTTTACAATACAGTAGTGAGTAGAGAAGAGATTGTGTATCATTCTAATTGCTTAGTAACTGGCACTGTGCCACAGAATTGTGTGAGTGTGTATGTGAGCAGAGTGTGTGTAGTGTGTGAGTCAGTGAGCAGAGTATGTGTGCTTTATTCTCCAGATAATCAACACATTTCAGATGAGCTGGTGATTTAGATGAGTGTTTCTCAACCATGGTGATCAAGTACCCCCAACAGGCCAGGTTTTCATTTTAGATGAATCAGTGCACCTGTGAAGTAATTAGCTGATCAGTAACACAGTGGTTACTAACTTGCTCTCACCTATCAGCTGATTATTTCACCTGTGCACTGGTTCAGCTATAATGAAAACCTGTCATGTTGCGGGTACTTGTGGCCCGCGGTATATGTGTTTCTCTGGCATATCATATCTAGTGCCTCACCTGCCTCTGACCTCACCGCACGTCACTGTATTGCATACATATGATTTTACATGTTTTCAGCTGATTGACTGCAAAAGGCTCCAATACACACACACACACACACACACATATATATATATATATATATATATATATATATATATATATATATATATATATGTGTGTGTGTGTGTCTTATTTGTGTTTTTCTTGTGAACTGTTGATGCAATGCCGCCCCCTGCAGATTCACGGTCAATCGGCCACTAGCAGGAGGTGTCAATCAACCCGATCGTATTTGATCGGGTTGATTTCTGTCCGCGGCCTCAGAGCAGGCAGACCAGTTATGGAGCAATGGTCTTTAGACCGCTTCTTCATAACTTCTGTTTCCGGTGAGCCTGAATGCCCTTTTAAGGGCAATGCCCATACAAATTCCCCTTTAGGGGCAATGGGTAGTTTAGGTTTATTAGTGTTAGTTTTTTTTATTTTGGTGGGTTTGGTGGGTGGGGGGTCTTACTGTTAGGAGGGACTTTGTTTATTTTTAATGTAAAAGATCTGATTTCTTTAGGGCAATGCCCTGAAAAAAGCCCTTTTAAGCGCTATTGGTAGTTTATTCTTAGATTAGGGGGTGGTTTTATTTTGAGGAGCTTTTTATTTTCATAGGGATTAGGTTTAGTTTTTTTATTTTGTATAGTGTTGTTTATTATTTTTTGTAATGTTAGGCTTTTTTATTTTCTGTAATTTTGGATTAATGTAATGTAATTTTTTTAAATTTTATTTTAATTGTAATGTAGTATTTTTTTTTTTAAATGTAACTAAGAGGTTAATTTAGGTGGTGTTAGGTTAGGGGGCTTAGTCATTAAATTTGTTTTTTTGCGTTGTGGGGGTTGGCAGTTTAGGAGTTAATAGGTAAATTAGGTTGAATGCATTGTGAGGAGATGGCAGATTAGGGGTTAATAGATGTATTAGGTAGTTTGCGATGTTGTGGTTGGCGGATTTAGGGGTTAATAATTTTATTGGGTATTTATTTTTATTTTTTCTTAATACTTCGTATGTGCGTTTTTTATTTTTTACTACTTATTGCGGAAAGTTAGGTTTTTTTTTAATACTTATTGCGGGCGGTTAGTCTCGCGCTGCCAACATTCCTTTGAGGATGCATGTGCTACTGCTGACATCGGACAAGTTACAAACACGATTATAGTATAGATATGTGTATATACTGTATATATTTATAGGCATACCTCGGAGATATTGCGGGTTTGGGGGGTGCGGTTAAGAAAGTGATACTGTAAAGTAAAAATAAAATTGAATAAGACTTGACCATGGATCACATGGTAAGGTCTCACTGGAGCCTTGTTTTTTTTAAAATGTATATTTAAGTGGTAACCCTAAGAATTATTTTATTTAATCTCCTCGTCTTTGTGGGATGAGTAGAAAGAAACAATATATATTTGTTAATAGCTTTCCCACTATCAATACCAATTTTCTGCAACAATTAAAAAAAGAAGAAAAATATCTACCTTGCGGTTCATAAGTGACTCTGTCTTTGCTCTCAAACCCCTCTGTCTATTTCTCCAACCCCACTATGTCTTTCTCCAAACCCAGTCTCTCTCTCTCCAACCCGTTTTTATCTCCCCCTGTCACCCCAGCATCTCTGTATCCCCCTCTTTCTCTCTTCTTTGTCTCCCTCCCTCTGTGTGTGTCTCTCTCGACCCTCTCTCTCTCCATCTAGCTAGCTCTCTCACCCTCTGGCTTGCTCTCTTTCTCTCTCTTTCCCTCTGGCTCTCTCTTTCCTTCTGGCTCTCTCTTTCCTTCTGGATCTCTCTTTCCTTCTGGCTCTCTCTTTCCCTTTGGCTCTCTCTTTCCCTTTGGCTTTCTCTTTCTTTCCTTCTGGCTCTCTCTCTTTCCTTCTGGTTCTCTCTCTTTCCTTCTGGCTCTCTCTTTCCTTCTGACTCTCCCTCTCTCTCTTTAATTCTGACTCTCTCTCTCTTTCCTTCTGTCTCTCTCTCTCTCTCTCTCTCTCTCTCTCTCTCTCTTTCCCTCCGGCTCTCTATTTCTATCTCCCTTTCTCTAAGTACTCACAACTTTTAGTCGTAATAGTTATTCAGTAATAGTTTTACATACTTCCAGACTATATAGTCTCTAGTAAAACATTGTGAAGCATGACATTATTTATTTATTTCTCAGCTACAGGGATTATTAATTCAGTAGTTATTATAATATTAACCACTTACACATTGTTTTATTATTTCTAATCTATACATGTTCTTGCAGATGTCTCCAAATAATTAATATATATATATACTAAATTATATTATAAACAAAAATGCATTATTTTGAGACATTGGAGACATCTGCAAGAACATGTATAGATTAGAAATAATAAAACAATGTGTAAGTGGTTAATATTATAATAACTACTGAATTAATAATCCCTGTAGCTGAGAAATAAATAAATAATGTCATGCTTTACAATGTTTTACTAGAGACTATATAGTCTGGAAGTATGTAAAATTATTACTGAATAACTATTACAACTAAAAGTTTTGAGTACTTAGCCTTTAGCATGTAGATGAGGCTGATAGAGAGTCTTGACATTAGAGGGTCTGTGTTGCAGACACAATAATTTTTGCAGAGCCTTTGAAAATGACCCAGACAGCGAAGAGGAGAGGAGTAGAGGAAATATAGCAGGAGGTCAAGAGCTCTGCGCAGTTCACTAGTTTAGAGGAATTCAGAAACGGAGTTTTTATCTCCACATCCTGTGAGATTTTTTTTATTTTTAAATAGTGCTATGTGCTTTTTCCCCCATTTAAGACACAATTTATCTCCCAAGTATCAGAGAAAGCAGAAGACGAGATAATGTAAAGGAGGAGGTGTGGGAGATAGTAGCAGACACCGGCAGACAAGAGACAAATGATGCAAGGAGATTCAAAACATCATCACACAGAGACAAAGAATATAGAGGTGATCCAGCTAGTGGAGCAGACATGGGGAAGAGGTGGCAGTGGTCTGTGTGGAAAGAACACGAACATACACACATTAAGCCTTCCGGAACAAAAATTACAAGACATAGTATTTGGGGAATAATTAGGCAGCAACACCACGTGTCAACTGCTCATGTTTTAATCATCGGGTGCATGCCTTAAAACTTATTTGCGAGTCGATAGTGATAGGAGGAACTAATCATAACTCACTACACACAAAACGGTAGGCGGAGCTTAGCAGCCATTTTAGGTTATTAACAAAGTTGAAATATTTTACATTTTTGGCAACTTCTTGAAAACTTATAGAAGAGAGACATGGTGAAGGGTTCTTGTGTGGTATTGAAAAATATGTTAAAATACTTATATGTAGGGTGTAGAATGTCCCTTTAAGTGTGCAATAGCATTATATCTAAAAAAAACATTATACATATCTTAATTAAAAAATACTTTATTGCTAAAAAATGCTAACCATCATCTGAGCCTTTAGTGAGTCATAATCTTTTTGCTGGTGGTGTGTAAATATAAGTGTGTATAAATGTGTATTCATGTGTAATTATGTGCTTATATGTGTATGTATGTTGGGAAAACGGTACTGATAGACTTGCTCAACACAAGGTTCCACAAACCTTCTATTTGAAGAAAGAGCAATATCTGCGAAGCAAAATAAAGCGAGGCGCACTAAAACGAGGTATGCCCTTTGCAGTTAATATATGGAAACATTAAAAAAAAAAACATAGGTATGCAATATTCATATTTAATAAAGGTTTTAACTATGTATTTAGTATACATAATTTAAATTCCAATGTTCTGACATAGCAGAATATGTTCTATGTATTTCTAAACACCAGCGCAACTCAATGTACATAAAACGTTTGCTTATAGGGAAAGCTCTCTAGTTGTAATCTTTAGTGTGTAATTTGCTACTTGTGCCTGCTGGCACATTGCTGGCACATACCATTGAACCCTTGGAAAATCTTCTTCTTTAGGTATGAAATGTATTTCACTACATCTTTAAGTTCTACTTTCATCCAGTAAAACTGTGGTCCCCAAACCTCATGTTACAAAGTCCACAACACACAGACTAACACCCAATTACTGCTCAAGGGACATATTAATTCCACACAGGACTGGATCATTGATCCTCCTACCTGAACCACTTGTTAAAATTTCTGGGAGCCAGTCTGGTGTGGGCTGATAGCCATTGGGTCACAGTTAGGGTTATGGATAGTGTGTAGAACAAGAGGGTCTTCATTATATAAATAACTACAATTTATATAATATAGGAAAGTGGTAAGGGTCAGATATTTTCTGATTAATGACCATCATTAAGGACATAAAGATCAAGCAATTAAAAATAAAATGATATACGTTTTTGATTAGCAATTAAAGTGAAGCAGCCTTATTTCAACAGCTCAGTAATGAACTACCCCAAACAAAGTATTTGGTAACCCAACATCATAAATGGGGCTCAGGATATTTTTATTGCAATTTCTGCAGAAGAAAATAAAAAACAGATGGAATAAAATTGATTGAGGTTGCAACTTCCAAAACAGCCAACACCTGCTAAGCATTTATATTTCTCTATAAAATGACTAAGGAACCCAAATACGACTCCCTAATCCAGCTTTTTAGATTAACATTTTAAATATTTAAAAGAAGATTTCAATCCTTTTATCCCATGCAGGCTTAGGGATTTCTTAATTTTTGTTTTATTACCTTTTTTTTCTTATTTTCTACAAATGGTTTATTCCCAACTGTCTCATTAATGAGTGTAGAAAACATTGTACTTAGAATGCTTCATACAGAATGCCAGTTATTTCCCACAGTCTAAAAAAAACATAGAGTGCATGATGTATATAAATATAAATGCTTGTTTTCAGAATGATATTGCCTTTAGTTTATAAGAGTATTTGTGTGTGCAGCATCCTTAATTTCATTAAAAGTAAAGGACTGAAAAAGAACAAGCTGTGCAGGGTCCAATAACAATGAAGGAACATTTGGTCTCTATGGCAACTGCTGCAGCAACCCTTTCTAATGGCATTTAGAGGTATAACAGCTACAAGCACTGCTAACAGGTTAAAAAAAGGAGTCAGTTGCATTGTTTAAGCTTTCCTGTCTAAATTAATAGTAACACAATTACATAACAATTCATTTTAGCAGTAAATTGTTGAATGGGATATTATACCCCACTAAATGACTTCATTTTAAAGACACATATATAATCTAAAGACCCAAGCAATCATCACCATTTACTCTGTATACAAGAAGTGATATACAAGGTGATCATCTTTATTAATTCAGAAAAAAAATTTGTACATCATTTTTTTTGTGTACATCATTTACTTTTATCTGAAGCTTAATGGATAACCTCACAGCACTGCTGCTGAAGTGAGTTGTCTCCACAAGTCTTTTCAGCACAAGAACAAATATTTTTTAAAAGCACCAACATGTATATGTAATTAAAGAAAATAAAAGAACTTGAAATGATATTTATCATTTATTAAGCCTCCTTTGGCTGTAAAATACCTATGAATATTGTTGCATGCTCCACTCCCTCCTAGATTTTGTAAAACATGAGCAGTTCAGGCATATACCACTTGATTAATTAAATTATTGTCCCTAGTCTTCTTTGTAATGGCCAATGAGGAACAGGTGCAAATAAGCTTGTTCTCTGAACTTAGCAATCACTTTGTAGAATTCTGCAGGGTCAGAATAAAATTGCTTAAGGGGGTAGCAAAGGAAAAAATAAACGTTCATAATTCAGACAGAACATGCAATTTTAAGCAACTAGCTGGCTGCACACATATTCCTACTATCATTGGTTCAGCCTATGTGTTCCGTTAGTAACATGTCAGCAAGTTATTGATACATTTTTAAATGCTATTAAGATTAAGTTCCCCACTCTAACGGCTAGATTTGGAGTTTGGCGGTAAAAGGGCTGTTAACGCTCCGCGGGTTTTTTTCTGGCCGCACCATAAATTTAACTCTGGTATCGAGAGTTCAAACAAATGCTGCGTTAGGCTCCAAAAAAGGAGCGTAGAGCATTTTTACCGCAAATACAACTCTCGATACCAGAGTTGCTTACGGACGCGGCCGGCCTCAAAAACGTGCTCGTGCACGATTCTCCCATAGGAAACAATGGGGCTGTTTGAGCTGAAAAAAAACCTAACACCTGCAAAAAAGCAGCGTTCAGCTCCTAACGCAGCCCCATTGTTTCCTATGGGGAAACACTTCCTACGTCTGCACCTAACACTCTAACATGTACCCCGAGTCTAAACACCCCTAACCTTACACTTATTAACCCCTAATCTGCTGCCCCCGCTATCGCTGACCCCTGCATTACACTTTTAACCCCTAATCTGCCGCTCCGTAAACCGCCGCCACCTACGTTATCCCTATGTACCCCTAATCTGCTGCCCTAACATCGCCGACCCCTATGTTATATTTATTAACCCCTAATCTGCCCCCCACAACGTCGCCGACACCTACCTACACTTATTAACCCCTAATCTGCCGACCGGACCTGAGCGCTACTATAATAAAGTTATTAACCCCTAATCCGCCTCACTAACCCTATAATAAATAGTATTAACCCCTAATCTGCCCTCCCTAACATCGCCGACACCTACCTTCAATTATTAACCCCTAATCTGCCGACCGGAGCTCACCGCTATTCTAATAAATGTATTAACCCCTAAAGCTAAGTCTAACCCTAACACTAACACCCCCCTAAGTTAAATATAATTTTTATCTAACGAAATAAATTAACTCTTATTAAATAAATGATTCCTATTTAAAGCTAAATACTTACCTGTAAAATAAATCCTAATATAGCTACAATATAAATTATAATTATATTGTAGCTATTTTAGGATTAATATTTATTTTACAGGCAACTTTGTAATTATTTTAACCAGGTACAATAGCTATTAAATAGTTAAGAACTATTTAATAGTTACCTAGTTAAAATAATTACAAATTTACCTGTAAAATAAATCCTAACCTAGGTTATAATTATACCTAACACTACCCTATCAATAAAATAATTAAATAAACTACCTACAATTACCTACAATTAACCTAACACTACACTATCAATAAATTAATTAAACACAATTGCTACAAATAAATACAATTAAATAAACTATCTAAAGTACAAAAAATAAAAAAGAACTAAGTTACAGAAAATAAAAAAATATTTACAAACATAAGAAAAATATTACAACAATTTTAAACTAATTACACCTACTCTAAGCCCCCTAATAAAATAACAAAGACCCCCAAAATAAAAAATTCCCTACCCTATTCTAAAATACAAAAATTACAAGCTCTTTTACCTTACCAGCCCTGAACAGGGCCCTTTGCGGGGCATGCCCCAAGAATTTCAGCTCTTTTGCCTGTAAAAAAAAACATACAATACCCCCCCCCCAACATTACAACCCACCACCCACATACCCCTAATCTAACCCAAACCCCCCTTAAATAAACCTAACACTAAGCCCCTGATGATCTTCCTACCTTGTCTTCACCATGCCAGGTTCACCGATCCGTCCTGGCTCCAAGATCTTCATCCAACCCAAGCGGGGGTTGGCGATCCATAATCCGGTGCTCCAAAGTCTTCCTCCTATCCGGCAAGAAGAGGACATCCGGACCGGCAAACATCTTCTCCAAGCGGCATCTTCGATCTTCTTCCATCCGGTGCGGAGCGGGTCCATGTTGAAGCAGGCGACGCGGATCCATCCTCTTCTTCCGATGTCTCCCGACGAATGACGGTTCCTTTAAGGGACGTCATCCAAGATGGCGTCCCTCGAATTCCGATTGGCTGATAGGATTCTATCAGCCAATCGGAATTAAGGTAGGAATTTTGGCTGATCGGAACAGCCAATAGAATGCGAGCTCAATCTGATTGGCTGATTGGATCAGCCAATCGGATTGAACTTGATTCTGATTGGCTGATTCCATCAGCCAATCAGAAAATTCCTACCTTAATTCCGATTGGCTGATAGAATCCTATCAGCCAATCGGAATTCGAGGGACGCCATCTTGGATGACGTCCCTTAAAGGAACCGTCATTCGTCGTCTAGTCGTCGGAAGAAGAGGATGGATCCGCGCTGGAGGTCTTCAAGATGGAGCCGGTCGTCATCGGATGGAAGAACATAGAAGATGCCGCTTGGAGAAGATGTTTGCCGGTCCGGATGTCCTCTTCTTGCCGGATAGGAGGAAGACTTTGGAGCACCGGATTATGGATCGCCAACCCCCGCTTGGGTTGGATGAAGATCTTGGAGCCAGGACGGATCGGTGAACCTGGCATGGTGAAGACAAGGTAGGAAGATCATCAGGGGCTTAGTGTTAGGTTTATTTAAGGGGGGTTTGGGTTAGATTAGGGGTATGTGGGTGGTGGGTTGTAATGTTGGGGGGGGGTATTGTATGTTTTTTTTTTCAGGCAAAAGAGCTGAAATTCTTGGGGCATGCCCCGCAAAGGGCCCTGTTCAGGGCTGGTAAGGTAAAAGAGCTTGTAACTTTTGTATTTTAGAATAGGGTAGGGAATTTTTTATTTTGGGGGTCTTTGTTATTTTATTAGGGGGCTTAGAGTAGGTGTAATTAGTTTAAAATTGTTGTAATATTTTTCTTATGTTTGTAAATATTTTTTTATTTTCTGTAACTTAGTTCTTTTTTATTTTTTGTACTTTAGATAGTTTATTTAATTGTATTTATTTGTAGCAATTGTGTTTAATTAATTTATTGATAGTGTAGTGTTAGGTTAATTGTAGGTAATTGTAGGTAGTTTATTTAATTATTTTATTGATAGGGTAGTGTTAGGTTTAATTATATCTTAGGTTAGGATTTATTTTACAGGTAAATTTGTAATTATTTTAACTAGGTAACTATTAAATAGTTCTTAACTATTTAATAGCTATTGTACCTGGTTAAAATAAATACAAAGTTACCTGTAAAATAAATATTAATCCTAAAATAGCTATAATATAAATGTAATTTATATTGTAGCTATATTAGGATTTATTTTACAGGTAAGTATTTAGCTTTAAATAGGATTAATTTATTTAATAAGAGTTAATTTATTTCGTTAGATTAAAATTATATTTAAGTTAGGGGGGTGTTAGTGTTAGGGTTAGACTTAGCTTTAGGGGTTAATACATTTATTAGAATAGCGGTGAGCTCCGGTCGGCAGATTAGGGGTTAATAATTGAAGGTAGGTGTCGGCGATGTTAGGGAGGGCAGATTAGGGGTTAATACTATTTATGATAGGGTTAGTGAGGCGGATTAGGGGTTAATAACTTTATTATAGTAGCGCTCAGGTCCGCTCGGCAGATTAGGGGTTAATAAGTGTAGGTAGGTGTCGGCGACGTTGTGGGGGGCAGATTAGGGGTTAATAAATATAACATAGGGGTCGGCGATGTTAGGGGCAGAAGATTAGGGGTACATAGGGATAACGTAGGTGGCGGCGATTTGCGGTCGGAAGATTAGGGGTTAATTATTTTAAGTAGCTTGCGGCGACGTTGTGTGGGGCAAGTTAGGGGTTAATAAATATAATATAGGGGTCGGCGGGGTTAGGGGCAGCAGATTAGGGGTACATAAGTATAACGTAGGTGGCGGTCGGCAGATTAGGGGTTAAAAATTTTAATCGAGTGGCGGCGATGTGGGGGGACCTCGGTTTAGGGGTACATAGGTAGTTTATGGGTGTTAGTGTAGTTTAGGGTACAGTAGTTAAGAGCTTTATGAACCGGCGTTAGCCAGAAAGCTCTTAACTCCTGCTTTTTTCAGGCGGCTGGAATCTTGTCGTTAGAGCTCTAACGCTCACTGCAGAAACGACTCTAAATACCGGCGTTAGAAAGATCCCATTGAAAAGATAGGCTACGCAAATGGCGTAGGGGGATCTGCGGTATGGAAAAGTCGCGGCTGTAAAGTGAGCGTTAGACCCTTTAATCACTGACTCCAAATACCAGCGGGCGGCCAAAACCAGCGTTAGGAGCCTCTAACGCTGGTTTTGACGGCTACCGCCGAACTCTAAATCTAGGCCTAAATATGTAAGTAGTTAAATTAGCGCTGCAAAATCTGTTGGCGCTTTATAAATAAAGAATAATAATAAATAAATGCAGCATAAATATATCTGAAAGCTGCTAGGCAATTGGGAAAGAGTTTGTTTGATAGCTAGCTGGGTGAAACCATACACACAGTCACACATAACTGATATACTGATCTTCATGCATTGCATTGTGTTTGATATTTTACATAGTAACATAGTAGATGAAGTTGAAAAAAGACTGAAGTCCTTTGAGTTCAACCTATTCTAATCCAATATACTAATAAAAAAAAGATCCAGTTGAGCTTAAAGGGACACTGAACCCAAATTTTGTCTTTTGTGATTCAGATAGAGCATGCAATTTTAAGCAACTTTCTAATTTACTCCTATTATCAAATTTTCTTCATTCTCTTGGTATCTTTATTTGAAATGCAAGAATGTAAGTTTAGATGCCGGATCATTTTTGATGAACAACCTGGGTTGTTCTTGCTGATTGGTGGATAAATTCACCCACCAATAAACAAGTGCTTTTCATGGTTCTGAGCCCCAAAAAGTAAATTTATGCTTACCTGATAAATTAATTTCTTCTATGGTACGACGAGTCCACGGATTCATCCTTTACTTGTGGGATATTTTCCTCCTGCTAACAGGAAGTGGCAAAGAGCACCACAGCAGAGCTGTCTATATAGCTCCTCCCTTAGCTCCACCCCCCAGTCATTCAACCGAATGTACAGGAAGAAAATGGAGAAACTACAAGGTGCAGAGGTGACTGAAGTTTAAAATAAAAAAATATAATCTGTCTTAAAATGACAGGGCGGGCCGTGGACTCGTCGTACCATAGAAGAAATTAATTTATCAGGTAAGCATAAATTTACTTTTCTTCTATAAGGTACGACAAGTCCACAGATTCATCCTTTACTTGTGGGATACAATACCAAAGCTACAGGACACGGATGAACGGGAGGGACAAGACAGATGGTTAAACAGAAGGCACCACTGCTTGAAGAACTTTTCTCCCAAAAAAAGCCTCAGAAGAAGCAAAAGTATCAAATTTGGAAAATTTGGAAAAGGTATGAAGCAAAGACCATGTCACAGCCTTACAAATCTGTTCGACAGAAGCATCATTTTTAAAAGCCCATGTGGAAGCCACCGCTCTAGTAGAGTGAGCTGTAATCCTTTCAGGAGGCTGCTGTCCAGCAGTCTTGTATGCCAAACGGATGATGCTTTTCAGCCAAAAAGAAAGAGAAGTAGCCTAGGAATCCTAGGAATCCTGATCTTACTCCATGAGTAGCCTTTGGATTTGCACCAATAAAGATATTTACGCCATATCTTATGATAAATTTTCCTAGTGACAAGCTTTCGAGCCTGAATCAAGGTATCTATGACCGACTCAGAGAAACCCCGCTTGGATAAAATAAAGCGTTCAATCGCCAAGCAGTCAGCCGCAGAGAAACTAGATTTGGATGCTGGAACGGACCTTGAATCAGAAGGTCCTGTCTCAGTGGCAGAGTCCATGGTGGAAGAGATGACATGTCCACCAGGTCTGCATACCAAGTCCTGCGTGGCCACGCAGGTGCTATCAAAATCACCAAAGCTCTCTCCTGTTTGATTCTGGCAATCAAACCAGGAAGGAGAGGAAATAGTGGGAACACATAAGCCAGGTTGAACGACCAGGGTACTGCTAGAGCATCTATCAGTACTGCCTGAGTATCCCTTGACCTGGACCCGTAACAAGGAAGTTTGGCGTTCTGACGAGACGCCATCAGATCCAATTCTGGTGTGCCCCATTGCTGAATCAATTGTGCAAACACCTCCAGATGGAGTTCCCACTCCCCCAGATGAAAAGTCTGACGACTTAGAAAATCCGCTTCCCAGTTCTCCACTCCTGGGATATAGATTGCTGATTGATGGCAAGAGTGAGTCTCTGCCCATCAAATTATTTTGGTAACCTCTATCATCGCTAGAGAACTCTTTGTTCCCCCCTGATGATTGATATATGCTACAGTTGTGATATTGTCTGACTGGAATCTTATGAATCTGGCCAAAGCCAGCTGAGGCCACGCCTGAAGCGCGTTGAATATCGCTCTCAGTTCTAGAATATTTATCGGGAGGAGAGCCTCCTCCTGAGTCCACAAACCCTGTGCTTTCAGGGAATTCCAGACTGCACCCCAGCCCAATAGGCTGGCGTCCGTTGTCACTATGACCCATGCTGGCCTGCGGATACACATTCCCTGGGACAGATGATCCTGTGACAACCACCAAAGAAGAGAGTCCCTGGTCTCTTGATCCAGATTTATCTGAGGAGATAAATCTGCATAATCCCCATTCCACTGTTTGAGCATGCATAGTTGCAGTGGTCTGAGATGCAAGCGAGCAAACCGAACTATGTCCATTGCCACTACCATTAGTCCGATTACCTCCAAACACTGAGCCACTGATGGCCGAGGAATGGAATGAAGAACTCGGCAGATGGTTAAAATCTTTGATTTCCTGACCTTCGTCGGAAAAATTTTCATGTCCACCGAATCTATCAGAGTTCCCAGGAATGGAACTCTTGTGAGTGGGATAAGTGAACTCTTTTTTATGTTCACCTTCCACCCATGAGATCTTAGAAAAGCCAACACGATGTCCGTGTGAGACTTGGCTAGTTGGTAAGTCAACGCCTGAATTAAGATATCGTCCAGATAAGGCGCCACAGCTATGCTCCGTGGCCTTAGAACCTCCAGAAGGGACCCTAGCACCTTTGTGAAAATTCTGGGAGCTGTGGCCAACCCGAAGGGAAGAGCCACAAACTGGTAATGCTTGTCCAGAAAGGCAAACCTGAGGAACTGGTGATTATCTTTGTGGATAGGGATGTGCAGATACGCATCCTTTAAGTCCACGGTAGTCATATATTGATCCTCCTGGATCAGTGATAAAATAGTACGAATGGTCTCCATCTTGAAGGATGGGACTCTGAGGAATTTGTTTAGGATCTTGAGATCTAAAATTGGTCTGAAGGTTCCCTCTTTTTTGGGAACCACAAACAGATTGGAGTAGAACCCCTGCCCCTGTTTTGTTTTTGGAACTGGGCAAATCACTCCCATGGTATATAGGTCTTCTACACAGCATAAGAATGCCTCTCTTTTTGTCTGGTTTACAGACAATTGAGAAAGATGGAATCTCCCCCTTGGAGGAGAATCTTTGAAATCTAGAAGATACCCATGGGTTATGATTTCTAAAGCCCAGGAGTCCTGAACGTCTCTTTCCCAAGCCTGAGCAAAGAGAGAAAGTCTGCCCCCTACTAGATCTGGTCCCGGATTGGGGGCTACCCCTTCATGCTGTCTTGGTGGCAGCAGTGGGCTTCTTGGCCTGTTTACCCTTGTTCCAAGTCTGGTTAGGTCTCCAGACTGACTTGGATTGAGCAAAATTCCCCTCTTGCTTTGCATCAGGGGAAGAGGTAGAGGGACCACCTTTGAAGCTTTGAAAGGAACGAAAATTATTTTGTTTGGTCCTCATCTTATTTGTCTTATCCTGAGGAAGGGCATGGCCTTTCCCTCCAGTGATGTCTGAAATTATCTCTTTTAGTTCAGGCCCGAATAGGGTCTTACCCTTGAAAGGGATGGCTAAAAGCTTAGATTTTGATGACACATCAGCAGACCAGGACTTAAGCCATAACGCTCTATGCGCTAAAATGGCAAAATGGCCGCTAATTTAGCCAGTTGAAAAGCTGCATCTGTAATTAAAGAATTAGTTAGCTTGAAAGCCCTAATTATATCCAGAATACCATCTAATGGGGTCTCAACCTGAAGAGCCTCCTACAGAGCCTCGAACCAAAAAGCAGCTGCAGTAGTTACAGGAACACTGCACGCTATAGGTTGGAGAAGAAAACCTTGATGAACAAATATTTTCTTTAGGAGACCCTCTAATTTTTTATCCATAGGATCTTTGAAAGCACAACTGTCCTCAATAGGTATAGTTGTACGCTTAGCCAGGGTAGAAATAGCTCCCTCCACCTTAGGGACCGTCTGCCACGAGTCCCGCATGGTGTCTGATATGGGAAAAATTTTCTTAAAAGTAGGAGGGGGAGCGAACGGAATACCTGGTCTATCCCACTCCTTAGTAACAATGTCCAAAATCCTCTTAGGGACCAGAAAAACATCAGTGTAGGCAGGAACCTCTAGAAATCTGTCCATTTTACACAATTTCTCTGGAACTACAATAGGGTCACAATCATCCAGAGTCGCTAAAACCTCCCTGAGCAATAAGCGGAGGTGTTCTAGTTTAAATTTAAAAGCCGTCATATCTGAGTCTGTCTGAGGGAACATCTTTCCTGAATCAGAAATCTCTCCCTCAGACAGCAAATCCCTCACCCCCAACTCAGAACATTGTGAGGGTACATCGGATATGTCTAATAAAGCGTCAGAGGGCTTACATTTGTTCTCACACCAGATCTACTGCGCTTCCCCTGCAACCCAGGCAGCTTAGATAAAACCTCTGTGAGGGTAGTATTCATAACTGCGGCCATATCTTGCAGGGTGAAAGAATTAGACGCACTAGAAGTACTTGGCGTCGCTTGTGCGGGCGTTAATGGTTGTGACACATGGGGAGAATTAGATGGCATAACCTGATTCCCTTCTGACTGAGAATCATCCTGTGACATACTTTTAGTAGCTAAAATATGTTCTTTGCAATTTATTGACCTTTCAGTGCAGGGACACATTCTAAGTGGGGGTTCCACAATGGCTTCTAAACATATTGAACAATGACTTTCTTCAATGTCAGACATGTTGAACAGGCTAGTAATGACTACAAACAAGCATGAAAACACTTTATTTAGTGAAAAAAATAACAATCTTAAAAAACTGTACTGCGCCTTTAAGAGAAAAAAGCATACACGTTCTGAAAAACTGCTTTAAAATGCACCAAATTTTTCAAATTTTTGCAAGCAGACTCAATATGTGTAGTTAAAGGATTACTTTCTGTTATAATTTTTAAGCTAAACAACTAACATATTAAAGTTAATAAAAATTAATTAAAACCTACTGACCTATATTTTCTCCAAAACGAAGTTTCATAACGTTCTAAAAGTTATATCTTTTATTTGCCGATGATGTCACGTTATCCTGCCCACTATTTTCAGCACTGCATGTTCAAAATACTTAAACCAATAACTTTGTGTTTAAAGCGCCATTTTGAAACCTTGGTATTGTAAACGGATTGGTACAGAGCAAAGGATACCCAGAGTGGGTTTGAAAAACAATTAAATTTGCAGACAAGATTTCTGATATACGGTAGAGATATGTTAATGAAATGCTATAAAAAGCGTATTTGGGGTAGTTAGTTAGTAACAGGCATAGAAAATATTTACTTACAGTGGCCCTTTAAGTTTGCCCCACAAGGAAATTTAACATATAACCCTTTAATGTGCAAACCGTATTGAAATTAGGCCTAAATGCGCCTACCTGCCCTCAGGGATAGTAAATATGGGGTTAAAGCTTTGATTTGGCCCAAAACATCCACAAGAGCCCTCAGGAGTTGGAGCTTGCTGCTTGCTGAGTGAAAACAACTGCGCATCTGAGGCGCGAAAATAGGCCCCGCCCATCTCACTCGATGTCTCTACAGCCTCAAAGAACCGCACCAGAGCGGTTTTAAACTAGCCATGTGGGTCCTGAGACCCAAAAATAAGCCAAGTGTACCCTCAATAAAGTTGCCCAAAAAACGTTATTGCCCATAAAACGTTAATAGCACTCCCAGTTCATAAAACGTTTGCCCACAAACATTCAAAACTCAGTGTCAACCATTTTTGTAATTAGCCCCTTATGCAAGCTTAGTAATGCCTTTTTATAGCTCTTAGGATTACTGCTTACCCTTACCCTCATGGGGATACTGTCAGCCTTTCTGAAATACACAATCTCTCCAGAAAAAATGACTGAACTTACCTCACTGCTATATAGCATGAAAACGTTCCTCACACTAAAGTTTCTTGTACCCCTCAGCCTCTGTGGGAACAGCACTGGATCTTAGTTACAAATGCTAAGATCATCATCCTCCAGGCAGAAGTCTTCATCCATCTGCTGCCTGAGAGTAAATAGTACACACCGGTACCATTTAAAACAAAAAACTCTTGCTTGAAGAAATTAAAAACTAATATTTTATCACCTCTTTCACTTTACCCTTCCTAGTATTTAGAGTAGGCAAAGAGAATGACTGGGGGTGGAGCTAAGGGAGGAGCTATATAGACAGCTCTGCTGTGGTGCTCTTTGCCACTTCCTGTTAGCAGGAAGATAATATCCCACAAGTAAAGAATGAATCCGTGTACTCATCGTACCTTATAGAAGAAAATAGCTTAGATGCCTTATTTTTTAAATTAAATCTCCTTTCCTCCAACCTTAAATTATGATCTCTTGTCACAAACAATTTTCTTGGACTAAGCAGAGCTTCTGCCATCTCTGTATATGGGCCTTGAATATATTTATAGAAAGTAATCATGTCACCTCTCAAGTGCCTTTTTTCTAGAGAAAACAGACCCAGTTTGTCTAGTCTCTCCTCATAGCTTAAATTCCCCATTCCCCTTATTAGTTTTGTGGCCCTTCTCTCAACTATTTCTAGATCTGTAATATCTTTTTTTGCTATTGGTCTCCAGAAATGCACTCCGTACTCAAGGTGAGGTCTTACCAGGGATTTATATAGTGACAGAATGATGCTTTCCTCCCTTGAATCAATGTCTCTTTTAATACATGCTAGTATCTTATAAGCATTTGAAGCCGCTGCCCTGCATTGTGCACCCATCTTTAGCTTGTTATCTATTACTACTCCCAAATCAATTTCCTCCTCTGTTTGGCTAAGTCTTGTCCCATTTAAATAATACATTGCCTGCTTAATTTTTACTTACAAAATGTAGAACCTTGCATTTTTCCGTATTAAATCTCATTTTCTATTTACCTGCTCATACTTTAAATATGTTAAAAAAATATATCATTTTTGCAGATCCCATTATAATGAAAGTTCATCCTGCACTGACCTAATGACCTTAGTATCATCTGCAAAAATTGAGACGTCACTATTTAATCCTTGCTCCAAGTCATTAATATAAATATTAAAAAGAACAGGGCCCAGTACTGATCCCTGGGGGACTCCACTGATTACCTTTGTCCAATCTGAGTATGATCTATTCACTACTACTCGTTGCTCCCTATCTTTTATCCAGTTATTTATGCATGAGCTAACATTTTCAGCTATTCCCAGTTCCTTAAATTTGTGCATTAATCTCTTGTGTGGCACTGTATCAAACGCTTTTGCAAAATTTAAGTATATCACATCAACTGATTCCCCTATATCTATATTTTTACCTACTTCCTCATAGAATCTAAGTAGATTAGTTTGACATGATCTATTTCTCATAAAACCATGCTGATTTGAACTCATAATCTTGTTTACGTGAATATGCTCATCAATATAATCCCTTATAATCCCTTCAAATATCTTCCCCACTATTGATGTCAGACTAACTGGTCTATAGCTTCCTGGATAATCCCTGCTTTCCTTTTTGAAGAGTGGCATAACATGGTCACATTTGAAATCTCAGGGGTAGCAGCTTGTTGATCCAAAACATTTCCCTAACTTTGAGGAGGAGTTCTCTCTCTGTATACTCAGGTAGACATGACTAAGGACTTAATGAGGGTTGCTTTTCTTGTGGACCATGGCACAATAAAGGTCTTTTTATATTAATCTGCCAAGGCTGGAGTACTTTCTCTCAAGATTTATTGATATGGGGGGAGTGGCTGCCTCCCAGCTCTTTTTGTTTGGCTGCTGTTCCCCACTTTTTGCTTATCCATGTTTTAAACACAAGAGGAGAACAAAATATCTTAAAGGGACATAAAACCACCCAAAAATATTTCATGATTCCGATTAAACTTTCAAATTTACTTCTATCATCAAATGTTCTTTGTTTTTTTAATCCTTTGTTGAAAAGCTGGAAGGTATGTTCAGGAGCGTGCATGTGTCTGCAGTACTATATAGCATAATGTGTTATACATTAGCAAGAGCACTAGATGGCAGCACTATTTCCTGTCGTCAATTTACTAATGTGCGAGCGGACATGATATAATGTAGAGTATTTATCATTACACCAGCAGTTCCTGTGAACTAATGGTGCAATACCACCCCCTAATGATATCTATATGAAAAACATGAACTAACACCCTCTAGTGGTGAAAAACCTGTTAAAATGTATTTTTAAGAGGCGGCCTTCAAGGTCTAAGAAATTAGCATATGAACCTCCTAAGTTAAGCTTTCAACTAAGAATACCAAGAGAACAAAGAAAAATTGGTGATAAAAGTAAATTGGAAAATTGTTTAAAATTACATGCCCTATCTGAATCATGAAAGTTATTTTTGGACTAGACTGTCTGTTTAAAGGACCACTCAAGTAAAAATTAAACGTTCATGATTCAGAACGAGAATGCAATTTTAAACAGCTTTCCAATTTACTTCCATTAACAAAATGTGCAGTCTTTTTATATTTACACGTTTTTAGTCATCATCAGCTCCTTCTGAGCATGTGCAAGAATTCACAGAATATACATATATGCATTTGTGAT
The DNA here is from genome assembly GCF_027579735.1 of Bombina bombina. Lineage (NCBI taxonomy): Eukaryota > Metazoa > Chordata > Amphibia > Anura > Bombinatoridae > Bombina > Bombina bombina. The sequence goes on along the minus strand of NC_069499.1, from coordinate 1,516,789,587 downwards.
TGGCTGATGGCTGTCACATGATACAGGAGAAGTGGAAATAGACATAACTTTGAAATATGTCAGAAAAAAATCTACTACTCATTTGAAGTTTAGACTAAGTGATATTGCATTGTCTTTTTATCATGCATGTGTTGATCATGAAGATTTATAGTATTTACTATTCCTCTAAGTTAAAACATGGTGGCTCCCATAACTGTATAGTAGAATGTAGAAAACCAACAATTTTCAGAGCTAAATTACAGGAAAATGGGAAGGAATAAACAATAAAACAAATTTCAAAGTTTCTAACTACACATTTTATGTAACAATCTTATACTGTGTAATATTCCTTTAATTTATATAAATGTATCAAGTGAATCCTCGGTCTAACTGTGTAATAAGTGTATTTGAAAACAAATAAACGTGTCTAGCGCTCAAGTATTGGGGCAGTGGGAAAAGTACTTTATGTTTATCTTTTTTAAGCTTTTATAGAAACTAGTGGGAAGACAATCACTTACAAAGTCTTTCTCCTCAGGGCAGCTGGCATGCATGAGCTATTTTCAGCATATGACACACCTAATAGAGAATATTAACCAAGAAATTGTAGTTCCTTCCATATGTCCTAATCCTAATCTTCAAAATAGAGATTATTACATAATCTTGATTTAGTCAGAGCGTTAAAATCTTATCTACCAGCTACTAAAGACTTTCAGCAGCCTTGTAGGGCTCGATTAATCAAGCCCCTACGGCTGCAAGTTCTCACAAGAACTTGCTCGCCGTGATTTATCAAGCAGCGGTCACCAGACCGCTGCTTCCCTAAACTCTTCGCCACCTCTAAGGTGGCGAAATTCAATCTCCTCGGTTGACAGCTCCTGCCCGCGCGTGATTGGCTGTGCGCGGGCAGGGGGTGGGATTGCACGCGAGCGCAAAATACCTGCGGGTAATTTCGCCCCACCACAGGCAAGCTGAGGCGTACAGGGGCGCGTATACGCGCCCCTGTACGCCTCAGCGTTAATAAATCTAGCTCGTAGTTTATTTTAGGTAAAGGTAAAGCTCAGAAGGCAATTTCTGTTAACTTAGCTTCATTGAAGAGTCTAATTCACGGAGGCGGGACAGTCACCTCCCTTATGTTCACTTCTTATGCTTTCAAGAATGAGGAATCAATAGAGAAAATCTGCAAGGCTGCAACATGGTTGTCCTTACACACTTTCACCAAATGTTATCATTTTTATGTTTTTGCCTCAATTGAGGCAGCCTTTGGCAGGAAAGTCCTTCAGGCTGTAATTCTCAGTAAATAAGTGCCTTCCTTTCCTTATTCCCACCCATTTTTTACATAGCAGCTTGGGTATTAGTTCCCAACAATGTTGGATCGTGGACTCTCACCACCATAAGAAAGAAAACATAATTTATTCTTACCTAATCAGGGGCGTATTATGGCCTAGGCCAACAAGGCCGGTGCCTAGGCAGCAGATTTGGGAGGGGCAGCACATCTGCCCTATCCTCTCTCTAAAAGCCAGCACACAGTACAGTGAGCGATAAAGTGAAGGCTCTTACAGAGAAGACAAGGCACGTGCGCTGATTAAGGTTGCTCTTCACAGGCAGTGCTCCTTTAAACCGTTGCTTTATTTAGAGCTGCCGGCATTTTTGCAGTGGAAGCGTTCTTGGTGAGAAACTTGCCTGGGGATATGCTTACAAGATGAGGCTGGAGGAGAAGACCTTGTGCCGATATGCTGCCTCCCTTTGTCAGCTGTGGTGGGTCTGCAAGCACAGTGCAAATGTGCAAATTGCAGGTCTTAGTAACAAACAGACTGGATGCGTCTGTGCGCTGCTTAGATTAGCTTGTGATGTCTAATCATAAACTCTCAGAGTCAGCGCTAATGTATGTTAGCTACTAATAGCTAGCTTCCTCTGCATTCATGAACCTACGGAGTAAATAGTAAACGGATACTTAAAAAGTTTCATTACTTGAATGATTGTAATTACTGTATGTGGCATGTGAAGGGCAGTGACTGCTTCAAAGTGTATTCTTCTTTTCCTCCCTTCCTCTTTCCCTTCTTTCCCTTTCTCCCTGCTTTCCTCCCTCAACTCCCTTCCTCCCTCAACTCACTCCCTCCTTTCTCTCAACTCCCTCCCTTGCTCTCTTCTTTCACTCCTTTCTTGACCTCCCTTCTTTCCCTCCCCCCTTTTCTCCTCTCCCTCCCCACTTTTCTTTTCTCTCTCTCCCTCCCTTCATTCCCTCCTTTTTCTCCCCTCCCCTTCTTTTCTCTCCCTTCTTTCAGGGAGAAAATGGTATGATGCATGCAATTTAACCCATGCATACAAGTGTTTTGCTAGCCCATTTTATTTTAAATTGTTATGGAAATTTTTTTTTACAGACTGATGCCAAAAAAGTATTAGGGGGAAAACAGGCCTAAAACCGTTTTTTTTTTAATTTTTTTTAAGGGGGGGGGGGCAGCAGGGTTTTGAGTGCCTAGGGCAGCATACAACCTAAATACGCCCCTGTACCTAATACATTTCTTTCTTTCTTGGTAGTAAGAGTCCTCAAACCAGTCCACTAACAGCAGTTAAAGTTTGCATCTATTTACCCTATTATCTTTGTTACTTCTTCCTCCTTTTCTTGGTTATACATAATACTGGGAGGGTCAGGGAAGTAGGAGGGATATTAAAGGGACATTAAACCCCAAAAAATTATTTCATGATTCAGACAGAGAATACAATTTTAAACAACATTCCATTTTACTTCTATTATCGAATGTGCTTCATTCTTTAGATATCCTTTGTTAAATAAATTGCAATGCACATGGGTGAGCCAATCACATGAGGCATCTATGTGCAGCCACCAATCAGAAGCTACTGAGCCTATCTAGATATGCTTTTCAGCACAGAATATCAAGAGAGTTAAGCAAATTAGATAATAGAAGTAAATTAGAAAGTTGTTTAAAATGGCATTCACTATCTGAATCATGAAAGAAAAAAAAAAAAGGTTTAATGTCCCTTTAAGATCTTGGTGTAGGGTTCTTTGCCTCCTCCTGGTGGCCAGGGGATGAATCCCAACAGTAATGAATTCTGAACTCTCACCACCAAGAAAGAAAGGAATTTATCAAGTGAGAATAAATGATGTTGTTTTTTTTTTGTTTTTAAATAACGGAAATAATGATTTTATACTTTAGAGCATTTTTTGATTGTGATCACTGGAAAAACACAATGAAAATACCGTCTAATTTTCAGAAATCATCAACTGATTGGTTTAGGAGACTGCTTATTTGTCTATTGGCATTCTGTTAAAGGGACAGGCTAGTCAAAATTAAACTTTAATTATTCAGATAGGACATGTAATTTTAATCAACTTTCCAATTTACTTTTATCATCAAATTAGCTTTTTTCTCTTGGTGTTCTTAATTGAAACTAAACCTAGGTAGGCTCATATGCTAATTTCTAAGCCCTTGAAGGCTGCCTCTAATCACATGCTTTTAAAATTGCTTTTCACAACAAGAGATTTGATAGTTCACGTGAGTCCAGACACAGAAAGTTATTTAAGATTTAGCACAACACAATGCTAAATTAAAGTCAATAGATAATAAACAGTCACAGTCATGTGATCAGGGGGCTGTCAGAAGGTTCTTAGATACAAGGTAATCACAGAGGTAAAAGGTATATTAATATAACTGTGTTGATATTGCAAAACTGGGGAATGGGTAATAAAGGGATTATCTATCTTTTAAAACAATACAAATTCTATTGTAGACTATCCCTTTAATGTTACATCAACTGTGATTGGCAATGGTTCAGGAGACTGTTTATTTGTCTTTTGGCATTCTGTTAATGTTGCAAAAACTCTGTAAGAATAAGTCTTCTAAAGTTCTGTGCACTGACAATCACACATCTTTAGATCATCTGGATGTGTATAAACCAGGACGGTCCATAACCAGTTAAACATCAATCCTTAAAGGGACAGTATACACTCATTTTCATATAACTGCATGTAATAGACATTACTATAAAGAATAGGATGCACAGATACTGATATAAAAATCCAGTATAAAAACTGTTTAAAAACTTACTTAGAACTTGAATCTCTCAGTTTAGCTCTGTTGAAAAGGTAGCTGGAAAGCCCACTGCAAGTGGGAAATAAGACCCTCGCCCCTTCTTTTGCATATGAAAAGACCATTTACACAAACAGGAGCAAGCTGGAGAAGGTAGCTGACAGTATTCTCATAAAACTTTGGGGCTTGGTTAGGAGTCTGAAAATCAGAGCAATGTTATTTAAAAATAAGCAAAACTATACATTTAAAAAAAAAAACAAAACATTATGGGCTATATAAATAGATCATCTACAAAACATTTATGCAAAGAAAAAATGAGTGTATAATGTCCCTTTAATGTACAGTCTAAAAACTCAATATTCTAGTGTCTGGTGATACATGTAAATAACACCGTTAATGTGTTTCAAATTATTCATTTTACCTGTTGTAGTGTATTAAATGGTTGCTTTACCTTTATTTTGTCATTTGAAATAGCCTATACTATAAATTCCAATACTCCAGTATTGGCTATAGAAAGTTATGTAAACCATAGAAAGCAACAAAAATCAACATCCCAGTGTGAGAGAGAGAGATTCCAGCCCATTTGAAAGGGTGCTTCCATATCTGCTTTAATTAGAATGATCTCTTCATCAGCTGCTTGACTGAGTACAGTTCCCCTTTAATTAAGCATCATTACTTTAAACCATAGTTAAATTCACTAGAACTTAGTCCCGTGACCCAATGAACTATACAAAGCATTACAATCTGCATGTACTGTGCTATTTCCCCAGAATCCAGATTTGATGTTTCTCTCGTAACATTATTAGAGTTTTGCCCTGCTGGGCATTTTTTGCTATAACTGAACAAGAGGTTCTTCATCACAGCAAAGCAGATCGATAAAAGCTGTGTTGAAGATGTAATTATTATCACTATTAACTGCACAATCGAGAAATTTCAGGTGTACATAGATGGCTGCTGTGAAAAGGCTTAATTAAATCTAATGGGTAAATATTGTCATCTTTATGTAACGAGTTTATCTGAATTGCTCTAAAGAAACTGTGAATCATAAACCTTGTTTTGTCCTATTTATTGAATCCATAACAATTCTAACTCCATAAGAAAAACGCAGAGAGGTAGAATGTCTGGCTTGTTTATGGTTAATTTATGTGAGGGAAAATCATGTAAGGGTTAATACCTTGCAGGGGACCATGGAATTAGAAAGTTGAATGCTAGGGGGTACAGTATGGTTGGGGTTATATATATATATATATATATATATATATATGTAGCATAGATACTAATATTATTGTGGCAGATGTCAGTCAATGTGCTAAATTCATGGTCACTTGTTTGGCTGCCAAAGAAAGCCTCTACCTTATAGCGAACCTATGTCCAACATTTATAAAGCTTCACTTTATCTATCTTTTCTAGTTGATAGCCAACAAGCGTTACGGACATTAATAACAGTGGCCAATACATGATATGTTGCAGAGCAAAGGAGATCTGCTAGTGATGCAGTGAAGCAATAATTACAATCACAAGACTTTGGAAACACGCTTGCAAAAAGAGGTTCTGTAAATGTTTGCAATTGTTAAATATTTATGTGGCTGTTTTGTTGTGGTAAAGTAGTGATGCTGGATAGAATGGAATTTGCACTGCCAAACTCGTAGGTGGGAATATGTGGCTGACCCTGGGCAGTCCAGCGTGTTACGTGCATTTTTAACACATTTGAGTTTTTTCACCTTAAACTCGGAACGTAGGATAAAGACGGATTGTCCTGGAGCGTAAATTTTTTCATGGTGTGAGCGGACATGATACAATGTAGGGTATCATGTCCGCTGCACATCGTATTTGATTGGGTTGTTTTTTGTCGGCGACCTCAGAGCAGGCAGACAAGGTATGGAGCAGCGGTCTTTTGACGGAGCTTGATAAATCGTCCCCCATGAGTCATGTCTCACTATGTCAAAGCTGATAAGGTTGTCCCGGTTTTATTTCATTTTTCCTGAACTTTGTTTGAAAGTTGTACATATTTTACAGTGGAGGGTGTTTTTTCACTATTTTTATTCCTTTGTTTTCGCAGACAAAATTTACAACAGCCAACTGAGGGCTCACTTCCATTGAGTCGTTAAAAATGGAGCCGTAAGCTACCAAAGTGGCCGACAGCTAAAAGTAATTTACGGCTCCATTTTAGTACCAGGTTTTTCATTGAAATATTTTGCACATTGCGTGCAGTCGCTGTTTTCGTTGCTAAGGTAACCCGACCTTACGCTATAGAATTTAGGTTTAACGTTTGTGCTCCTTATCTGTGATCACCTCTCAAGAAAAATAAAGATACACTTATTTATAATACATATTTTTAACAATATCAAATACTATTTTTTAATATAATTATATTTACCAATTCATAAATATAAGTAATATGTATTGCTGCCCTAGGTATAGGTCTAGTTTGAATTCTGTAGATATGTTCTTGCATATATTATTATATTTAAATATATACTGATATTTCTATTAGAATATAAATTCAACACAATAAATATTACTTATAACAATTTATTTCTACATTAAAAATAGGTCTCAAAAAGCAAAATGTTCCTCTTTTACACATAGTTGAGCTGGGTGTAATATTTCTCAATGTATCAACAGCCTCCGACAGTCTATTAACGGTTTGCGCTTTCATTGGAAACCTGGTATAATGTATTGATTAACGGCTTCTATTACTTTCTATGGGACACAAAGATTTTTTTGACTGCCGATATTGAGGTATAACGCACCATTGGAAACAGTCGATAAACGAAATTGCACCGACAGCATATTTATCGGTTTGCAAGCGCACGCAAACCGAATTACGGCTCAATGGAAACGAGCCCTGAGACAGACATAATTCTTCTTTACTACAAGCAACAGACACCCTCCTTCCTGCTACGCCACTGGAAATCTGCAAGCATTAAGGAGCTTATTACCTGTTGCCGCTTGTACAGAGGATAAAGCCTGTCAGCCCTGCCCTTCATGTGGTTCACACAATGGGGTGCAACCTTAAAATTTGGGGAGCTTTGCATCCATTCACGCGTCCGACGTCCCTAAAAAAGTCTTCTAGAAAGATAAACCTACAATCAATGACCTCAAATGCTGTACTTTGTACTATGCAGATGTGAAAAAAGAGAAATGACAAGATTATAATAGACATACAATTGCTATTGACTTAAAGGGACAGTCTACTCCACAATTTTTATTGTTTAAAAAGCTAGATAATCCCTTTATTACCCATTCCCCAGTGTTGCATAACCAACACTGTTATATTAATATACTTTTTACCTCTGGGCCTCTGCAGACTGCAACCTTATCTCAGTGCTGACTCATATATAACGCCACAGGAGTGAGCACAATGTTATCTATATCGCACACATGAACTAGCACTATCTAGCTGTGAAAACTGTCAAAATGCACTGGGATAGGAGGTCATAGAAATTAGCATATTAGCATAAATATTGTTTAAAATTGCATGCCCTATCTAAATCATGAAAGTTTAATTTTGACTAACTGCCCCTTTAATGATGCATGTACTTCTTTATAATTATTGCAGCTTACAAACAAAAAGCAGGGCCCGCTCAAGACATTGGGGCCAATTTATCAAGCTCCGTATGGCTGCTCCATAACTTGTCCGCCTGCCCTGAGGCCACAGACAGAAATCAACCCGATCAAATAAATTGATTGACACCCCCTGCTAGTGTTAGGTTTAAACGTAACATTTTTTTTCCCCATAGACATCAATGGGGTTGCGTTACGGAGCTTTTCATTCCGCGATCGCAGGTGTTAGGTTTTTTTTCTAGCATGCTCTCCCCATTCATGTCTATGGGGAAAGCGTAGCGCTTGTATTTTGTGCGGTATGGAGCTCAACGCAACTATATCGCACCCACAAACCGCCTTTTTCAAAACTCGTAATGGCAGTGCTATGGAGGGTGAAATAACGCAACTTTTGTTGCGTTCGTTAAATACCCTCTATAGCGCAAAACTTGTAATCTACCTGAATGTTATCTATATGGCTCACATGAACTAGCAGTCCCCTGTTCTGAAAAGCAAATAAAAAAGCATGTGATAAGAGACTGTCTGTGGTGGCTGAGAAACAGGCAGACATTTAAAAGTTTAAAAGTATATTAATATAACAATGTTGGTTGTGCAAAGCTGGGGAATGGGTAGTAAAGACGTTATCTATCTTTTTAAACAATAACAATTTTAGGGGTTAATTTATCAAGCTCCTTTATGGATAAGACCGCTGTTCCATAACCTGTCCGCCTGCTCTGAGGCGGCGGACAGAAATCAACCCGATCGAATCTGCAGGGGGGCGGTGAAATGATAAATGCGTATGCTGTCGGCATTTATCGATGTGCAGCGGACATGATACGCTGCATTGTATTATGTCCGCTCGCACTATAATAAATATACCCCATTGTGCTGCCTGGGCCAAAGAATAATATAATGTCCCTCAACTCCTCAACTCTCTGCTCACTGTAGTCTAAACCCAATCAGAGCCAGTTGTCTCAGATATTAAAGTTCAGCAGATTAAAACATGCAGATGGTCATCATAGAAGATTCATTTCTCTTTAGAATTACTATTATCCAAAATATGCTCTCCCTATGTTCTGCCCCGGTCAAGTGCTGCCTGGGTCCAGTGGTCCCACATGGTCTAATTATAGAGCCGGCTATGCAAACAATTGATTAATTCTAAGCATATTAAATATAAGTGTATTGTAATTTATGTGCTTCTTCATCCCATGCATAAATGTATGAAACACCCTATAGTGAGATACAGAGCTTGAAAGATAAATTTGCCTTTCTGCAATAATTTAACGAGCCTTGTAGTAATGAAGGAACTTTTTAGACAACCTGCACTGTGGTGAGCTTTTGTTGTCATTAAAGCATTACCAAAGGTGTCAGACTTTGTGGTAAGTAACACTTTACAAATTGTCTATTGATTTATATATAGTTAAAATATTGAGTGCTGCCAACACATAGCTGTTGATTTTTTTATTGATTTTTTTTTTATTTTATGAATTGCTCTTCCAATTTTCCGCCCTTTACAATAAACCCTAGATTTTCTAAATTATGGAAAGACAAAAAATAAATACAAGGATAAGAGTTGTCAATCCTGGATAATTTATTGTCACATTACACCAGGTTATTGGCTTCATAATTGTAAAATGTCCATTTCTTAACTAACAAAATAAATTTCAGAAATAATCAGTTTGTATTTTGAATACAAAGTAAGTATCTTTGATGTCTAAACAAATTAACTGGTATTACTGGTGTCTATTCCATTTGCATGGATTTTTCTTCAAAGGCATTGATTTCCCTAACTTACAAAGCACTCAACTCCCATCTATATTTCCTCTCTCATCATGAAATATTCCCCATCCTGTCCTCTTCGATCAACCTCTGACCTATGCCTCTCCACTCCTGTTATCTCTACGTCCCACTCCCGTCTCCAAGACTTTGCATGTGCTACTCCTGTCCTCTGGAACTCTCTACCCCGCTCCATAAGACTGTCTCCCACTTTGTATAGCTTCATATGCTCCTTGAACCCACCTATTCAGAGAGGCTTATCATCTCTCCTCCATCTCTCATCCTAACCAAACTAATACATGAACTGCCTGACTCACTTCTGCAACTACAACCAATGTAACAAGCTACCCCAATCTTATGTCTCTGCACCCTAAACCTGTAGACTGTGAGCTCTCCGGAGCAGGGCCCTCTTCCTCCTGTACTAGATTTGTTTAGTTTTGTTATGTTTTGTATTTTATCACAAATCCTTGTCATTGTATACCCCCATCATTGTACTCAGCACTACGGAATTTGGCTGCGCTATACAAATAAATGATAATAATAATTTCCAATACATTTAAAAACCTTTAGAAAAGAAACACTAGTGTGTAGAATTCAAGGTATTTGCTAGGGATGGGCAAATGTTTCGCAACATTCGAAAAACGACACGAATTTTAACACATTCGTTCGTTCGAATCGAATTTCGAATGTTTACATAACATTCTAACATTCGATTTTCGAATGTTCGGTTTCGAATTTTACGATTACATTCGAAAATATTCTTTTAAAAAAAATCGAATTTAGATTGTAATAGTATTTCTAATGCTTTTTCTTTAAATGTAATATTCGAATTATGCAATATTCGAATTCGAAAAATTTGAATTTAGATTGTAATAGTATTTCTAATGCTTTTTCTTTAAATGTAATATTCGAATTATGCAATATTCGAATTCGAAAAATTCGAATTTAGATTGTAATAGTATTTCTAATGTTTTTTCTTTAAATGTAATATTCGAATTATGCAATACGTGTATTCGAATTCGAAAAATTCGAATTTAGATTGTAATAGTATTTCTAATGCTTTTTCTTTAAATGTAATATTCGAATGATGCAATACGTGTATTCGAATTCGAAAAATTCGAATTTAGATTGTAATAGTATTTCTAATGTTTTTTCTTTAAATGTAATATTCGAATTATGCAATACGTGTATTTGAATTCGAAAAATTCGAATTTAGATTGTAATAGTATTTCTAATGCTTTTTCTTTAAATGTAATATTCGAATTATGCCATACGTGTATTCGAATTCGAAAAATTCTAATTTAGATTGTAATAGTATTTCTAATGCTTTTTCTTTAAATGTAATATTCGAATTATGCAATATTCGAATTCGAAAAATTTGAATTTAGATTGTAATAGTATTTCTAATGTTTTTTCTTTAAATGTAATATTCGAATTATGCAATACGTGTATTCGAATTCGAAAAATTCAAATTTAGATTGTAATAGTATTTCTAATGCTTTTTCTTTAAATGTAATATTCGAATTATGCAATACGTGTATTCGAATTCGAAAAATTCAAATTTAGATTGTAATATTATTTCTAATGCTTTTTCTTTAAATGTAATATTCGAATTATGCAATACGTGTATTCGAATTCGAAAAATTTGAATTTAGATTGTAATAGTATTTCTAATCCTTTTTCTTTAAATGTAATATTCGAATTATGCAATATTCGAATTCAAAAAATTTGAATTTGTATTCGAATTCAAAAAATTCAAATTTATATGTTTGTAATAGTATTTCTAATGCTTTCTTTAAATGTAATATTCGAATTATGCAATATTCTAAATGGAAACATTCGAAATGATATATTTGTATCTATTATGTATCAATTTACTAAATTCCCGCCCTACCACATGAACTATTGAACTTCTGAATAGTATTTGTTAAATAGAATGTTAAATTTGAAATTTCGAATGTGGACATTCGATATAATTATAAACATTCGAATTCGAAAGGACATTCGAAAACTGTAAATAACATTCGATTTTCGAATTTTTAAGAATATTCGTTCTTATCGACATTCGGATTTAGAATTCGAATTTCGGTAATAACATTCGTTCTACATTCGAAATTCAAAAATTTACACATTCGCCCATCCCTAGCATTTGCACAATCTTAATTTAGCCAATGAGGCAAAATTATCAAGCCGTCAACTATGCTGCATTCAACGGCACCAATACGCTCGCCTAACATCGCGGCCGCGGACCTGAATACGCTCTCCTTATTTATTAAAAAACTGTCAAAAAGCTGTGCACCAAGTACAGGGCGATGAGCAGCAGACTGTTGTTAACTAACAGTCATCGATCTCGTTGCTATTCGGCTTTTTACCAACTTTATTTATACCCTGTCACTAAACACCGCCACTATACTAAAATGTTTAACCCCTATCCCGCCGCTCCTGGACCCCACCGCAACTAAATAAAGTTATTAACCCCTATCCCTCCGCTCCCGGAGCCCACCGCAACTCTAATAAAGTTATTAACCCCTATCCCTCCGCTCCCGGAGCCCACTGCAACTCTAATAAAGTTATTAACCCCCATACCTCCGCTCTCCCGGAGCCCACCGCAACTCTAATAACGTTATTAACCCCTATCCCTCCTCTCCCGGAGCCCACCACAACTCAAATGAAGTTATTAACCCCCATCCCTCTGCTCCCGGAGCCCACCGCAACTCTATTAAAGTTATTAACCCCTATCCTGCCGCTCCCTGTCCCCTCCGCAACTAAATAAATGTATTAACCCCTAAACCCCTGGCCTCCCACATCACTACCACTTACTAAACCTATTAACCCCTAAACCCGCCAACCCCCCACATCTCCATAAACTAAATTAAGCTATTAACCCCTAACTTTACATTAAATATTAACTAATCCCTATCTTATAATAAATTTAAACTTACCTTTAGAATTAAATTAAACTATATTAAACTACTAATTAACCTACCCAGTTATCCTACAATTAAATTAAACTATATTAAACTATTAATTAACCTACCCTAACTATTATACTAAAATTACATTAAACTAACAAGTACATTAACTATATTACATATTTAAAAACCTAACCCTACTCAAGTTATTTAAATCTACTATAAAGAATTACTGTTACAAAAAAATAACAACTAAGTTACACAAAATAAAAAATAAATTGTTCAAATATTTAAACTAAATACATCTAATCTAATAGCCCTATCAAAATAAAAAAGCTTCCCCAAAATAAAAAAAACCCTAGCCTACAATAAACTACCAATGGCCCTTAAAAGGGCCTTTTGCAGGGCATTGCCCCAAAAAAATCAGCTCTTTTACCTGTAAAATAAAACAAACACCCCCCCAACAGTAAAACCCACCACCCACACAACCAACCCCCCAAATAAAAACCTATCTAAAAAACTTGAGCTCCCCATTGCCCTGAAAAGGCATTTGTATGGGCATTGCCCTTAAAACAGCATTTAGCACTTTTTCAGCCCAAAGTCCCTAACCTAAAATTAAAACCCACCCAATAAACCCTTAAAAAAACACTAACCCCTGAAGATCCACTTACAGTTTTTGAAGACCGGACATCCATCCTCATCCAAGCGGCAGAAGTCCTCAGCGAAGCCAGCAGAAGTCTTCATCCAAGCAGGCCGAAGTCCTCATCAAAGCCGGCAGAAGTCTTCATCCAGACGGCATCTTCTATCTTCATCTACCGGCACGGAGCGGGTCCATCTTCAAGACATCCGGCGCGGAGCATCCTCTTCTTCCGACATGATGCTGTGTACTGTCTGTATATTGTGTGGCTGCATGTATGTGAATGTATGTGAATGCTGTGTAGCGTGTGTGTTGTGTATGTTGTGTGCCTGCATGAATGTGCATAAGAAATAGTGAGCAGAAAGAGGGGGGGGGGGGTAGTGGGCCTTTATGCCCAAAAATGCCCGGGCCTTTTTTTGGTCCCAGTCCGGCCCTGCTCTTCAAACTTTATCAAGTAAACATATTACTAACCTCCTGAACCCCCAGGAGGTACCCACATTACTTTCAAAACTTCTCAGGCATCAAGAACGCCGCTGCAACACCTCGCCTGCCGTGCTAAAAAACAGGGAAGGGCGGGCGGGAGCTGCTCTTCCTCCCAACAGGTCCGGATATGGAGATGACCCCTTCACTTCCTGCCTCTCCTTAAAGGGACATGAAACCCACATTTTTTCTTTCATGATTTAAAAAGAGCATACAATTTTAAACAACTTTCTAATTGACATCTAGTATCTAATTTGCTTCATTCTCTTGATAGGCTTTGCTGAAAAGCATATCTAGATATGCTCAGTGACTGCTGATTGGTAGATGCACATAGATGCCTTGTGTGATTGGCTCACACATGTGCATTATTTCTTCAACAAAGGATATCTAAAGAATTAAGCAAATTAGATAATATAAGTCAATTTGAATGTCATTAAAAATTGTATTCTCTTACTGAATCATGAAATATTTTTTTTGGGTTTAGTGTCCCTTTAACTACTCAAAACCGAGAGCCACCCTCTATTCCTGACAGCCTATCCCTTGAGTCCTCTGGCCTGCCCTGGGGTCAAAAGTCCCGCCTTTCTATTTTCTGCATCCGGGACTGCCTTTCTTACTTAACAAGTAATTCCTCCTAGATTTTAAATGTATATGGGATGAGTTTGATGTACCACATGTATTTAATGTTTTAAGGTTTTAATTTGTTTTTTATTATGATGTTGGATTAGTAAAATAACATTTTTATCATACTCCAGGATAAACACATTTTTAAATTTTTTAATAAACCCCTTTTAAACTTATATTTTAGCATTTTTGCACAATCAGGATTTATTTGTTTAATTTGATTCCACTTTTTAGGTGAGGGAGATCACTAATTATCCTGTTTGTTTATATACATTATTTCTGTGCACTGGTCATTTTCATTATTTAATTGATAAGCACTCAAGTACATGGACTTTATATGAGTAATCGGAGTGTGAGTTTACACTTTGAGTTTGTCATAGAAAGTATAGGGATGTAGTGAATGTAGTCCAGCGCTAAATTAGCACGGGTAGATCATTTAGTTAAATTATATGATTTGAATATTTTTATTTTTGAAATTAAATGAATATTTTATATATATGTTGCAATCTTGTATTTATATATTTAATGCAGATTATCCTAAGTTATTTATCAACATTCAGTTTAGAAGAGTTAATGAAAAAAATATATAATGTAAATAAACTTTTATGTATGAACTGATATATATAAGCTTCTTGTCTATATATGGGCTTCTTATCTATATGTAAAAACTAATAAAACATTTGTATAGTTAAACAGAAATTTAATAACTTGCTAAAAACAACACAAGATAAAAAGGGGCGTCTCCCTTATAACATAGATTGCATCAGAAAAGACAATTGGATAACTTTAGTTAATGTTTCCGCTATTAATAATCAGGTACCTGTTATATGATGTAACAAATAATAGTGTCCAAAATATTGAATTAAAAAATCTTAAAGTTCCAAATGAGATAACCTACCCGCTGTTATGGCGGGTGTTTGTTACCGGTCCGTTAGTGAGAGACTGGTATTTTAAAATATGTCATGTGACTTTTCCTACGTTACACTTGTGATCGTAGCTGTTTCAATTTAGTTGCAATATAACCAGTGATCCTTGATATTCTGTCAAGCGCTTATTATGTTGCAATTTTTTTAACTTTAATCTGTATGTGTGTCAGAAGGTGTATTCCCCTATTCCATGTATAATTAGGGAGTCTTGGGGGAGATTGCAACTTACGCTGGTTTTTTGGCACACCTGATGTCTCTATTGGTGTGGTCTTTGCGGTCACGTTCAGTGACTTGGATGTTAGACTGTGCGGTCACGTTTAGTGACTATAATGCAATCCTCGCAGTGTGGACTTGGCGGTCACTTATAGTGACTGTGATAAGATCTTTGCGGTCACGGAGGTGACTAACAGTGGGGTCTTTGCGGTCACAAGAGGTGACTAGGAGTAGAATCTTTACCGGACATCAGTGATGTTATACAGCAGGGTCTTTGCGGTCACAAATTGTGACTTACATATATTAACTTGCGGTTATATCTTTGCGGTCACAGATTGTGACTTAAGAGTGGTCTTTGCGGTCACGAACAGTGGTGACTTAAAGGAAATCTTTGTGGTCACTAGTAGTGACTAACAGTATGATCTGTATAGTAGGAGATCAAAAGTAAAACTTGGCAGTTGTTCTGTGCAACTTGATAGAGCTGATTAGAAACAAATGCAGGTTGTAGCAACGTCCAGCTGCAATGTTGCAGAAAGTAATCAGCAAAGGAGATCCTGTGGTAGTTGTCTTTCCTTTCTTGGCAATTATAATAGCAATCAATAGCTTAGACAAATAAAAATATAAAGTGCAGAGTGACAACAGTGTCAAGGTCAACGCGTTTCGCCCTTAGGCTTTATCGAGAAATTTTTGTCTGTGTCACCTGAGGCCATATATAGGGCTTGAATGTTTTGGATCGGCTGTTCTATGTATTTTAATTAAAGGTGGAAGGTATAGATATGTGGCAATTCAATATAAAGGTGGAATTTTATAGTTGTGTGTGTCCACAAGAAGCATATTAACCTTCATTTATTTTTGTTCTTTGTGTTGTTATAAATGAAGGGGATTAATAGATCCTAAAAAGGTTCTTATAAAAATGCAATAAACAAACATTATTTAAAATTATAGGAGTTCTAGATATATATATATAATATATAATGTATGTATTTGTATTGATTTCGATATGCTTATAGTTACATGGATTTTGAGCATATGTCCATTTTTAAAATATATAAAACAAATAAAAATTATAAATGAAAAAAATATAAATAAAAAATTTAAATGAAAATGTTATAACTTAATGGGGGGTAGTTATCAACGTGTCTATTTTACCTGTCTTCGCCCGGCCCAATACGCCCGCCTAAGCTCGCCTCACATCGCCGCCGCAGACCTGCAAAAATTCGCCTAAGTTATCAAAAAAGCTGTCAAAAAGCCGCGCACCAAGTACGGGGCGATGAGCAACGGACTGTGAGAGTTATCACTCATCCAATCTCGCTGCTCTTCGGCTTTTTTACAGCTTTCTTGCTAGCCTGTCACTAAGCACCCACACTAAACTACACTGTTCTACCCCCTATACCGTCGCCCCCAAGCCCCCCGCAACTAAATAAAGTTACTAACCCCTAAACCGCCGCTCCTAGACACCGCCGCAACTCTTATAAATGTATTAACCCCTAAACCGCCGCTCCCGGACACCGCTGCCACCTACATTATAACTAGTAACCCCTATCCTGCCCCCCCTATACCGTCGCCCTCTATAATAAAGTTATTAACTCCTATCCTGCTGATCCTGCACCTCGCCGCAACTAAATAAATAGTTTAACCTCTAAACCGCCGCTCCCTGACCCCGCCGTAACCTATATTAAATTTATTAACCCCTATCCTGCCCCCCTACACCGTCGCCACCTATAATACATTTTTTAACCCCTATCCTGCCCCCCACTACACCCTGCCACTGTAATAAAATTATTAACCCCTAAACCTAAGTCTAACACTAACCCTAACACCCCCCTAACTTAAATATTAATTAAATAAATCTAAATAATATTTCTCTCATTAAATAAATTAATCCTATTTAAAACTAAAATACTTACCTTTAAAATAAACCCTAATATAGCTACAATATAAATAATAATTATATTGTAGCTATCTTAGGATTTATTTTTATTTTACAGGCAAATTTCAATTTATTTTAACTAGGTACAATAGCTATTAAATAGTTATTAACTATTTAATAGCTTACCTAGCTAAAATAAAGAGAAATTAACCTGTAAAATAAAAACTAACCTAAGTTACAATTACACCTAACACTACACTATACTTAAATAAATTATTCCTATTTAAAACTAAATACTTACCTGTAAAATAAACCCTAAGATAGCTACAATATAATTAATAATTACATTGTAGCTATCTTAGGATTTATATTTATTTTACAGGTAACTTTGTATTTATTTTAGCTATTTAGAATAGTTATTAAATAGCTATTAACTATTTAATAACTACCTAGCTAAAAGAAATACAAAATTACCTGTAAAATAAATCCTAACCTAAGTTGCAATTAAACCTAACACTACACTATCATTAAATTAATTAAATAAATTACCTACAAATAACTACAATTAAATACAATTACATAAACTAACTAAAGTACAAAAAATAAAAAAAGCTAAGTTACAAAAAATAAAAAAAATAAGTTACAAACATTTTAAAAATATTACAACAATTTTAAGCTACTTACACCTAATCTAAGCCCCCTAATAAAATAACAAACCCCCCAAAATAAAAAAATGTCCTACCCTATTCTAAATTAAAAAAGTTCAAAGCTCTTTTACCTTACCAGCCCTTAAAAGGGCCATTTGTGGGGCATGCCCCAAAGAATTCAGCTCTTTTGCCTGTAAAAGAAAAATATAACCCCCCCCCAACATTAAAACCCACCACCCACATACCCCTAATCTAACCCAAACCCCCCTTAAAATAATCTAACACTAATCCCCTGAAGATCATCCTACCTTGAGTCGTCTTCACTCAGCCGAGCAGCGATGGAACCGAAGAGGAGACCCGGAGCAGCAGAAGTTATCCTCCAAGCGGCGCTGAAGAAATCTTCCATCCGATGAAGTGATCCTCCAAGCGGCGCTGAAGAAGTCTTCCATCCGGGCGATGTCATCTTCCAAGAGGCGCTGAAGAAGTCTTCTATCCGGGCGATGTCATCTTCCAAGCGGGGTCTTCAATCTTCATCCCGCCGACGCGGAACATCCTTCTTTCCCGACGGACTACCGACGAATGAAGGCTCCTTTAAGGGACGTCATCCAAGATGGCGTCCCTTCAATTCCGATTGCACTTTTCATAGCGCTGCCATTATGAGTTACTGAAAAGCATCCTTGTGCTGTGCAGTATGGTGCGTTAAGCTCTATACCACACAAAAGCCAAGGGTTGAGTTTATGAGCTCATGCATGCTTTCCCCCTAAACATCAATGGGGAGAGAGTGTTAGAAAAAAAACTAACACATATGATTGCGGAATGGAGATCGCCATAATACAACCACATTGATGTCTATGTGGAAAAAAAAACTAACACCCTAACATAAATTACTTAGTGAGAGAGAGGAAAACGATGGCACTACCGGTGTTGTGTCCCAGTAATACTGTTCTATATTGCATCAGTTAATGGATATCTAGATTTAAAGATGTTGATACTGAAGGGTGGGGACAGAGGTACTGTACACAAAAAGAAACAAAAACTGGAGCAGCTTCTAATGCATCGTATTAGCGAAGTGTGTACATGAGTAGCACTTAACAACACAATTAGAAACTAAGGATAAGGTACTGTAGAAAACAATATAAATCCCTGGTTATAGGGGTAAAACTTAACTTTTATTACTGAATTTTAAACCATAATTTATTAAAAATACAGTGTGGTAGAATAGGTGCAACAACAGTGTAGGTAAATTCCCTGTGGGTGAGTAACCCAGGTAGGCCAATTGGATCACTTATAGAATACACAGGGGAACCTAAAGGTAATTTCTGTATAGGCAATAGGTTTACCCGAGAGGTAAGTATGTAAGAAATGGTTATTGTAGGGTGTAGGGGCAGGGTAGTCCTGTGCTGATAGGGTATGGGGACTGGGAGTAGCACAGAGCAATACTATCATGAGATGGGCTCACTAATGTGATTAGCACTGTGAAAGTTGGCTCTCTATTATTCCGTATCAAGATTAAAGAGCGGCAATCAATATATATCAGCTAATTCCACCTCCTAGGTAGATATAGGTACTCTGTTGCATATGGGGTGAAGTTCACTGAAGATTATTCCCCAACAGTACCCTAATAATTAAACATGGGAGCAGGTACACTCTACAGCTGGAATACTAATACTCGTAGCACCAATATTGGCACCACAATTGTAATGCTGTATCACTGTGGAAGCAGGATTGTCAAATACTTCTAAAAATTGCTACAGGAAAGTTTAATAGTCCCAGATATTTATTGAGAGTTCACTATGTGCATAATTCGAAATCCTTCTGTGTGTTCCCCATTAATATCACACAAAAATTTAGCACACTGTATTCCTTAATGAAGGGTGTAATAGAGACCCTGTTTAAAGTCCATGAATTAGTAGCACATAAAAGTATTCGGTATGCATACTTGTCATTGTACATATGCTTTACTTTCCACCTCTTACTATTGTGTTATAATATAAACTCGGCGACACAAATTATCAGCCGATGCCCTTAGTGTTGATTCTAGTAATTTGGGAATATGATAGAGCTACGTAACATAATCCAAGTAGTTATAATCTGTACCCCACTTAGTTATAGTCAATACCCCACTTAGAGATCAACTGTGCTGACTATATTACCGGCCCCGGGATTAATTCCTCCCAGCTAACTGTCAGTATAATACTATATAAGGTGACACAAATCGTCAGCCATTAACTTAAATTATTAAAGAATTTACTTTGAATAGAGTGATAAAGTAGCACCAATTTACACAACTGCGAGTTAAAAATGGAGACTAGGCGCCCCCGCTCCCCCTGACATATTTCTCATTTCGGCTTTGTCAAAGGTGGGGCGGTGGGGCGGCCGCCTTCATACAGGATATTTATAGGCTGAATGGTTGCTGACGTCTTGTTCTCTCTGTCACCTGATTGGCCCCTACTAGAATCATTGTAATAGTTTTGTTAAGGGGATGTGTTTGACATGCCATTCCCGGTAAAGTTCAGACAGGTTCATTTCATTATATAATTGGAACTATAATAAGGGGTTTACTGTTATTGACGAATATACTGATCATATCATGCCTTTTTATCACTTGTTTTTGATCTTATACATTAGTAATAAGGATATAGCTAGCACAGGAAGTGTATCACACTTTTGTTTAACACAGTCTAAATCGTATATTATGCTGCTTCTGATATGACATGTTATTATCTACCAAAATGTAAATATATTTGGTTAATTGTGCCAGATTCGCATTGCAAGTGGAACGTTCCAAATCCCCAAATTAAGGTATGCTCATAGTTTAAGGTCCATGTAATATACCTACGGCGATTGTCTGAAAGAAGTAAATTATGTACTTATTTTATACCCTATATTGTAAGGAGGGGGGCAGCAAGTGTAATTATTCTATTAATACCAGAAGGGTAATACTTATACTTCCCCCAAGCATATATATTAAATGTTACGTCAACACATAATTGAATACATACATGAAGGAGGGAGGCTGGTGAAAGTGCTCGTGACCTGTTTGGAATAACAAAACTTATTGTGAACAATAATAATAACAGTACACAAAAAAGGGGGTTGAAAAGAACCCACCCATTGTGGGTCATAGTGAAAAGCAATGTTTGCAGAATAAGAGCTTCTTATTTTAGAAAAAAAAATAATTAAATAGATTTATAGGATAAACTGCTAGATTTTCAGTATTCTTGTACAGGTCATATAGTGATCAAAGTGCTAGTTGAAACCAATAAATGTATCCTATCTTAGGGTGTTATAACATGGTGCTTAGTGTGTTAACAGGAGAGGGTAAGTGTAAAATTTTCATAGAAAGCAGTAGTAGTTGTTTTGTTCATTGAGCCCTTTGGGATTAACACAATTCAATAAGTATATCCTTCTATATTCGGCTCTAAGTAGAGCTTGTTCAAGTTTACCCACTCTGATTCCAAGGGGGATTTTCTCAATCCCCTGGCATTTAAGGTCTCTAGGGTTAGATTGATGGTGAAATAATAAGTGAGAAGCAACAGAGGAGTTCATTTTGCCATCTTCATGGTCTTTTGTAGCATTCTTTATGTTTTTAATATGTTCTTGAAGTCTAATGCGCAGTTTCCTGCTGGTCATACCTACATAGATCTTGGAACATTTACGCTATAACGCATATATTACACTTTCCGTAGAGCAGCTGATGTAGCTTCTCATTTTGTGTGTATAACCAAAACGGTCTTGAATTATGTTCGTCTTTTTGATGTGGTTACAATCTGAACAGTTTGCACATGGTAAAGAACAAGGGACAACTGCAATTTTAGTTTTGCCCACCTGATAATGGATACTGGACACCATGTTTTTAATATTTTGCATTCTCATGTAGCCTATTTGGACTCTATCACCCACAATTGGTTTCAGATCTTGATCCATTATCAGTATGAGCCAATGTTTATTCATGATTTCACTTATTAGGTGAACTTGTGGATTATATGTTAATATTAGCCCAGTATGTTTATCCTTTGTCTTGTTTTTTTTCTGTAGTAGTTCTGTTCGGTTTGTATGTAAGGCTCTAGATTTGACCTTTTAAACACTTCTTCTACTGTACCCTCTGTTAACTAATCTAGTTTCAAGTTCTTTAGCTTGTTCATTGAAAAGTTGTATTTCACTACAATTCCTCCTTATTCAAAGGAATTCACCTACAGGTAAAGATTTCGTAGTGTCAGGAACATGCACACTGCTTTTGTGTAGTAAACTGTTGGTGGTGGTTTGTTTCCTGTAAAGGTTGGTTGGATACTACCATCTGCATCTTTAAATATGGTTAGATCCAGGAAATTAGTTTCAGATTGACTTATTGTATATGTTAATTTAATTAGATTATTCTCCTTCAATTTTTGAAGGAATATCTCTAAATCTTCTTTACTTCCTTCCCATAAGAACAGGATGTCATCTATATACCAAATCCATAGCGGTATTTGGTCTGTCTCTACTGTGTGTCCATCTACTCAAATAAAAAAATAAACCTAAAACAAACCCCATAAAATCTACTAACGGTTCCTGAAGTCCGGAAATCCATATCCATCCAGGCAGCGAGAAGTCTTCATCCAGGCGACGGCACCTTCATCCATCCCGGGGACATCTTCTATCTTCATCCCGGTGGCGAGGAGCTATGCTGAAAGGCGATGACATCCTGCGCAGAGCGTCCTCTTCATAGGATCACCACCTTACACGGAAGTTGAATGCAAGGTACCCGTTTCAAAATTCAAATCAGCCAATAGGATGAGAGCTTCTGAAATCCTATTGGCTGTTCAAATCATCCAATAGGATGAGAGCTTCTGAAATCCTATTGGGTGATTTGAACAGCCAAAAGGATTACAGTAGCTCTCATCCTATTGGCGCAATGGCCAATTTTTCAGCGGTAATAGCCATACCAGAAAACTCATAATCTAGCCGATTGTGCCCACTCCCATGGGGGTTATTTATGAGTCAGCACTGATTTGCTAAAATACAAGTCTGTCAAAAGGACTGAGATAAGTGGGCAGTCTGCAGAGGCTTAGATACAAGGTAATCACAAAGGTAAAAAGTATATTAATATAACAGTGTTGTCTTTGGAAAAGTGGGGAATGGGTAATAAAGGGATTATCTATCTTTTTAAACAATAACCATTCTGAAGTAGACTGTCCCTTTAAAAACAAAGTTAGATGAGTAAACAAGTGAAAAAAGTGTAATTGCCTTCGCGAATAGAGATAGATCCAAACATAAGCACTGTTTAAAACATGTCAAAAAGATTACAAAAATGCAATTGCCTGTGGGGGACCTCAGTTACATGTTGACCATTCACTATGGTTTGCTTTCTACTTACTCTGCTTTTGTCTTTTTTCCAGATATAACTTTTCTTATAGGAGGACAACATGATTCTTTGGAACCTATTTGCTGAGGATATCCACAATATTTGAACTTAAAACCCTTCCCAAGTCTGCACAAACACTTCACACTGAATGGCTTGGAGCTATTAAAGCTAACATAAGATATCCAATACATTTCCCCTGAACTATCCAGACTCCATCCCCAGATGCCCATTCCTGGGTTATAAATTTATAATGTATTGTATGCATATGTGTATTCCTGATCGTTTCAATGGAAGTTCTCTAGTTTTATTCTGGGTTTCAGTTGTCTGAATGTTATTCGCTGTTATTTCCTTCTGTTAACACAATTTGCTGCAATAAAAAAAAAAATATATATATATATAAAGCTCAGTTAAGCATAATGTGGGTCTCCCGTCTTCCAATAAAATGTAAATATTACTTTGATGGCTGGACAATGACAGGATTATTAGTGTAGCAGATGGATTACAATTTTAAGTTAATACATGCTTTCAGAAATCCATCTGAATTTATCATTTTCCTAAGAATATTCAATATAATAGACAGATTGTTATTCAGATTTACATTCCTTGATTTAAAAAAAAAAAAAAAATATTTAGCTGGCTTGGAAGAAACATTTGAAGGATAATATCTGATTATAATACAGGATTTTTAAACCATTTTCTCACTTAACTAAACTCTGAATAATAACACATATAACCATCAGCAGTCCGTTTTAATATCTGTATTTATTTTAGTTTTGTACTCAAGCAATAAAATGCCATTCAAGGTAAGAAGGTAACTGCTATCTGAAAAGCAAAATCAGATTATATTTATCATTTTTTTCCCCAGGAAATGTTTCTTAAAATGACTGGTTATTAAAATCACATTATTTAAATTGTAGTATTATTTATGTGGCATGCTGTATAACTATTCAAAGAAATGAGGAAAAAATAATGAGGTGTACAATCAGTCCAATGAGGGTGAGTGAAACAGAGTGTTGCGCTCAAAAATAGGACAAATCACAACATAAACTGCTCAAATATCCATGATGGGATGGCATCCAAATGTTGAATTACCTTTTATTTCCCTTATTACATTGAGCACAGAAAGCCTTCAGAGTGCAACACCTAATGTATAGATAGCACTCCCCCCTATATGGACGGGCGCTAATACCCACAGAGAAATTCCTCAGTCCCCCTGTTAAATGTAGTATTTGGAGATTAGACCTTTCAGTTACTTTGTGCAGTGTATCAAATACATAGAATAACGGTAACACAGCTTTCCAGAAGTGGCTGGACACATACCTCTTGGTCCTGGCAGCGTAATGTTATCCAGCCTGTTGCCGCCTCACATATCCACAGCTAACTCTCTCTGGATAAGCTCCGGTCACGGATCCAACGTAGCGCTCCGAGGAAGAAAAAATTGAGTTACCCCTGCAGCTCTATGCCGTATGCTCAGTGCTCACTCTGGCCGTGGTGCAGACAGAATTGAAAAGAACATATGAGAAGCACACGAGCAACAGCATTTCAGTGTATTTATTAGAAATTCCAATGTTGGACAAAGGAAAAGTGTGAAAACAAACAGCAAATTCAAGGGTAATAATAACCCCAGTAAAAACAGAGACAGGTTCGGCTGGAGATACTAGTAACTGGCTTACGCGTTTCGGCCTAAGCCTTACTCATAGCCTGTTTAAAATTAGCACGATACCTACGTGCTATAAAACCTTACTCCAGCCGTGATAGGCCGTCAGGGACTCAGCCTGTATCTTGCTGGCCAATCAAATGCAAATGAACCTACACCCCCCCCCCACCCTCAAGCTATTGCGTGAATCCATGCTAACATAGGGGGGAGTGCCCGCTCGGCCAATCCTGTTATGCAACCGGCGGGACACTCCCTCCCCCTGGGCATGTGCTAAACGTCCTCTTGCTTGACAGCGGGCACAGAAATGTTTGTCAGTACCGTGGGAGTAACTAAATCCCAGCTACCAAATGTACTGTCCGCAAGCTAAGAAGTAGCCTAATCTCAGTGCTCACTGTGAAGCAATATTAAAAGAGGGAAAGGACTTGTGGGCAACGTATAAACACTAAGACAAGCTTCCAAATAGAGCTCCACTTCAGGAAGTCATGAACAATATAAATAATATAAACATCCCTATTACCGTGGGTACGGTTGCCTAGACAGGGTAATAAACAAGTGGTGCTGGCTACTTGACAGGGTGCTCTCAGATGGGAAGGGAAAAATCCCTTACAACGAGTGGAAAGGATGAGCCAAAGAATTGTGAAATATATATATATTGATAATAATACAATGAATAACATAGGTAGACTAGATGTAACTTAATATGCCTAATGCATAAATGGGGATAATTGGAATAATAGGAATATGGACCGGGTGGGCTTGACATATGGCAATAAACTTCTGAACATATTCCAGTGACCCAAAGTAAAGAGTCACAAAGCATGCCAACATGTACAGACCTAGTGTGAATCAGGGAACAAGTGAATAGTGAATTGGAACATATGAAACAATCCGAATTAACCCCTATTTGTTGACCAAAAATTTATAAGGTCAAACTCAGAGTTGAGGCCCTCCGGATCTCTAGTTCTCAACTTAAAGATCCAGAAGGCCTCTCTTTCTCCCAGTTTACCAACTCGATCAGTTAAACCCTGCTTGAGTGGGACCTTATCAATAATGGTCCATGTCAGTGATCTGGATGACTTTTGATGTACCTCAGCAAAATGTTTCACTAGGGGGGTCGTCATAGTGCCCAACCTAATGTCTGATAGATGTTCTTTAATGCGTGTTCTCGCCTCCCTAGTGGTTAGTCCTACGTACTGAAGTGAGCAGCTATTGCATGTGATAAGGTAAATTATGAAAGTTTGTCTGCAATTCAGGCAGAATTTAATCCTAAAGGACTCGCCTGTCATGGTAGAGGCAAATGAGTCTCCCACATTCACCTTCTCACATGCAACGCATGTATGGTAATGGCATTTGAACATCCCCAGGTGGGTAAGCCACGATGAGGGAGTTGTTCCCCCACCTATCCCTATCCTGGTGGGTGCCACCGAATTACCCACTGTCCTGTTTCTCCTGTACGCAAATCTGACTCCCTGGTCAATCACTCCTACTAGACCGTCATCCGCTCTCAAGAGCTTGAGATGTTTGTCTACAATCTGGCAGACTTTCTCATACTGTCTGGAATATTCGGTAATGAAAGTGACCTTGGAGTCAGAATTGAGCAGTGGATCAAAAATCTTATAGTTAGTTTTCTTCTGATCCAAGAGACTCTTTCTTTGTATCCTGTCCACCACTTTCCTTGCCTTCCTGATGGTTCGTGTATCATAACCCCTATCGCTCAGTTTCTGGGTCAACTCATCCGCCCGCGCCTCATATCTTTGAGGTTCAGAACAGTTCCTCTTCAGGCGGATGAATTGACTCTTGGCTACACCTCCAAAAACCCTACGTGGGTGACAACTAGAGGCATGAAGTAATGAGTTACCGGCAATGGGCTTGTGATACACGTCAGTCTTTATCCTCTGGCCTGGAATACCCACCAAAGTGATATCCAAAAAATTCACCCGAGAGACTTGTGTCTCCGAGGTGAACTCGATGCTAACATCATTCCTGTTTAGATATTCAGTGAATTCCATCAGGAGTGACCCAGATCCCCCCCAAATGAAGAGGAGATCATTAATGTAGCGCCCAAACCAGATGATCTCTCCCCGGTGAGGATTCCCATCCCCAAAGACGTGGGACAGCTCCCAACAACCCATGAATAGGTTGGCGTACGAGGGGGCAAACTTGGCCCCCATTGCTGTCCCACGCCTCTGGAGGTAGTACTCCCCACCGAACTCAAAATAATTATGGGTAAGAAGAAACCTAGTGACTTCCACCACATCTGAATTTTCAAAAAAAATCTGGTCATGAAGAAATGGATGGCCTCCAGACCCTTACTGTGTGGAATCGAGGTATAGAGGGATTTTACATCCACAGTGAGCCATCTGTAATTTCCTTGCCACACAATATCCTTAAGCAAGTTGATGACGTGCCTGGTGTCAGCCAAATGGCTCCACAGGGTACTCACCATGGGCTGCAAAATGCCGTCTAGCCACTCAGACATGTTTTCTAACAATGAGCCTATGCCGCTCACAATTGGCCTCCCCTGTACGTTTGTTAAAGATTTATGAACCTTTGGTAAATGATTAAAGGTTGCAATTTTGGGGTTCGGCACCAGTAAAAAATTCCTGGTGTCGGGGTCAATAAAGCCAAGTTCCACCCCATCGTCCACAAGGGAGGCCAACTGTGAGTAAAAGGCCTTGGTAGGGTCACCTATCAATTTGGTATAGTCCTCTGTGTTGTGTAACTGTCTTTCTGCCTCAGCTACAAAATCACCCCTGTTCATGATTACCACCATCCCGCCTTTATCTGCGGCCCTGACAATTATATCTTTATTCATGCTTAGGCTCTCAATTGCTTTTTTTTGGTGGTGGTTAAGATTGCCGCTTTTCCCTCCCTCTGTAGTGTAGTACAGTTTGGATAAATCATCCTCCACTCTCCTTTGGAATTTTTCAAGAAGGTTTCCCCTGCATTGTATGGGGTAAAAATTTGATCTCTCCCGAAAAGACGGGAGTTTACAGCCATCCCATTTGATCAAACCCATTCCTTCTCCCAAAGATTCCAATGTCCCTACATCACAGATTTCCTGGAAATCTAGGGAACTATCTCTGGGTGGCATGGATCTCAAATTTGGTTTATTTGGAATGTAATCATGACTCTCATTATCCCCAATTGGGTGCATGTTAAAAAAATTCTTTAGGGTTAGGTCTCTTATCAACTTGTTGACATTGAGTAAGGTCTTAAAGAGGTTAAAGTCTGTAGTGGGGACAAAAGTCCAAGCCCGAGGACCTTCATCTCATGTGGGTCTGGCGAATAGTCAGACAAGTTGATTACGTTCCGTAGCTGTAATTCCCCCTTCTCCTTCCTCTCCTCTGAGGGTACCTCCTTTGTTCTTGATGTTGGTGACTGAGATCTTGGTTTTCTCTTCCTCCTCCCCCCCCTTCGGGTGTTTTTTTGGGGATGGAAAAAACCTGCTCCAATTGAGCTTGTTCGCGTTCCCTAGCGTTACTCTGAGCCCCTGCAACAGGTAAAGCCTCGTCCCTGTAATTGGACCGTGAGTAAAATTGAGGAGTAGGATTTTTGAGTATTGGTGCGGTTGTTTTGGGTCTCGTAGCTCGTTCTTGTGTGAATTCTTCACCTCCCGATCCTGAGCCTGATCCCTCGTCCCAAGACTCCCCCTCACTTTCGTAGAAATTAACTCTGCGGCCCCTGTTGCATCTGTGCCTGTTGGACCCCCGACGTTGGTAGGGTTGAAAGGAGTTCTTGTTCTGTTCTCTCCTGAAGAGACTTTGTTCCCTTCGATTCCAGATATAGACCCTATTGAGGTCGTAATCCTGCTGGTCCCTCAAGTATTTATTATGTTTTACTTGGAGAAGTAGTGTCTTTGCGTCTGCAACTATCTGTTGAAGTGTGTTATTGAACTTAAGAAAGTTAGAATCCTCACTCCTGGTACTCAACTCCTTCTGTACCTCCTTGATCTTTCCAGCAAGCTCTTCCAGCTCTTTCTGTTTATATTCACAGATAAGTCCCATTAGTTTGAACGAACAATCCGATAGATTGTTATTCCATAGGTCCATAAAGGTTTTGTCATCCGTCAGGAATGTAGGATACTTGTTCAATCTCAAGCCCCTGGGAATAATGCCAAGTTCCAGGTATTTTTTTTAAAGTATTAATGTCCCAAATCAGCTTGTCCTCTTTGAGGAGTAGAAACTCCAGTTCCTCAAATAAGGTTATTAAGTTGTAATGTGCTTTGTTTGTAAAAAAAATCTTACTATAATCTTTGGTGTGGACATCCCTTTCCTTCTCTGATCTTAGTGCAAAGAGGGTGGGGGTGGTCTCTGTCATACTTCCATTGTCCATGTCAGCTGCAGGGGTAAAACTGCTGATTAAACACCAGGAACCAGGCCCAGGTTCCAGCAAAAATGCTATACACAATTCAAAGAAATGAGGAAAAAATAATGAGGTGTACAATCAGTCCAATGAGGGTGAGTGAAACAGAGTGTTGTGCTCAAAAATAGGACAAATCACAACATAAACTGCTCAAATATCCATGATGGGATGGCATCCAAATGTTGAATTACCTTTTATTTCCCTTATTACAATGAGCACTGGGGTTATTATTACCCTTGAATTTGCTGTTTGTTTTCGCACTTTTCCTTTGTCCAACATTGGAATTTCTAATAAATACACTGAAATGCTGTTGCTCGTGTGCTTCTCATATGTTCTTTTCAATTCATGCTGTATAACTAAGCTTTTAGCTGTCAACACTTCTGGTCTCACTTTAAACACTAAGGGCCAGATTACACATTTTTTTCCATTGATGAAAACATCATTAGCGTTAAGCTTTTTGCGCCAGCGGTAACCGAAAAGTGCAATAATCCTAAACTGAATTTTCGTGTGCACATGCCTGTATTCCCCTGTAGAAATCAATGGAGAAAAAAGTGGAAAAAACCCTAACACCCTACTCACACGAACAACCTGGCATTTTTCCATTCCCCATAGAAGTCAACGGAGAGAAAAAAAAGTGAAAAAAAAAACCCTACCATAAGCCCCTAGCCTATTAACCCCTAAAACACCATCCCCCACATCACAAACACTAATTAAAACTATTAACCCCTAAACCTCCACCCCCCATATCACAGAGTACCTAAATATACTATGAACCCCTAAACTGCCATCCCCCAAATCGCAAACACTAATTTAAACTATTAACCCCTATACCACTATCCCCCCACATCGCAAACACTAATTAAATCTATTAACCCCTAAACCCCAACCCCCCACATCGTAAAGTTATAAACTAACATCTAAACCCCCTAGCTTAACATCCCCTAACTTAACCCAAATTAAAATACTACCTTAAAAAAAAAAAACGTACCTGTAAAATTAAATAAAAACCTAATCTTACATTTAAAAATAAAAACACTAACATTACAGAAGATTCAAATCAGCCAATAGGAATACAAGGGTACCCCTATATAAAAGGGGTACTTCACATTCACTATTCAGTGTGCAGGGGGAGACCTTATGAAGAGGACCTCCGTGTTGAAGATCGCAAGAGGAGGACCAACATCGCTGCCGCCATCACCAGGATGAAGAAGATAGACCGCCAATTGGAAAAAAATAGACCTTTGCCTGGATGAAGAAGATGGAGCGCCGCCATCATCATCATCAGTGAGTGCCTTTATGGGGTTAGTGTTAGTTTTTTTGTTTTTATTGGGGGGTGTTTTTGTATAGATTAGCTTTTTGTTTTTTTAAATTTGGGCAGCAAAAGGGCTGAATGCCCATTTAAGGGCAATGCCCTTCCAAATGCCCTTTTCAGGGCAACGGGTAATTTAGGTTTTTTTGGTTAGGTTTTTATTTATTTTTGGAGATTGGGGGGTGGGGGATTGTTAGAGGGTTTAGTAGAGGGTTTCAACAAAAGAGCTGATCGCTTTAGGGCAATGCCCTACATAAGGCCCTTTTAAGGGCTATTGGTAGTTTATTTTTAGAATAGATTTTTTTTTTAGAACAGGATTACATTTTTTTATTTTTGGTAATTGCTTTATTATTTTGTGTAATGTTAGGTTTTTTATTTTGTGTAATGTTAGGTTTTTTTGTGTAATTTTTTATTTTTTTCTGTAATGTTAGGGCTTTTATTTTTCAAGGTAAGATTAGGTTTTTATTTAATTTTACAGGTAAGTTTTTTTTTTTAAGGTAGTTACAGTGGCTATTGAAAATAATCACCCCCTTGAAAATAATCACATTTTGCTGCTTCACAGCCTTAAATAAAAACAGACACAGTTTTTATTTATCCAGTTGTAATTACTCAGTGTAACTTATAACATCCAAGTGAAAGATATAACACCAACATATCAGGCAAAAAAAAAAACAATTCAAAAACAGAATCACTGAGTTGGAAAAAGGACCACCCCTCCTAAAATTACTTGTAAACTCAATCAGATGTAGCTAATCACCTTCTCAACTGCACACACAAAGCCATTTGACCTTTAACTGTGGTCAGCTGTGGGCATATTGATTAGCTCAGCATGAAAAGAGCTTTGCTGAAGCATCTCAGTCCCTGTTAGTGCAACTGAAGCAAACAATCAACTATTGGTGGCAAGGCACTGTCAAAAGATATCCGGGATAAAGTTGTGGACAGGCACAAGTCAGGAGATGGATACAAGAAAATATCAAAGGCATTATCAATGTCTAGAAGCACAGTGAAGTCTATTATAAGGAAGTGGAAGGTATTTGGTACAACCTACACCCTCTCTGGATCAGGACGTTGCTCCAAACTGGATGAAGGAGCCAGGAGGGAACTGGTCACAGAGGCTACCAAGAGGCACATAGCAATTCTGAAGCAGTTGTAGGAATTTATGACAAAGAGTGATCATTGTGTGCATGTGACATCAATATCACAAATTCTCCACAAATGTAGCTTGTATGGGAGGGTTGCAAGAAAAAAGTCACTCCTCAAGACAGGTCACATGCAGTCACGACTGTGCTTTGCCATAACACACCTAGGATATTCTGAGGCCACATCGAAAAAGGTGTTATGTTCAGATGAGACTAAAATTTAATAATTTGGCCTCAACACCAAATGATATGTCTGGTGGAAATCCAATAGAGTTCACCATCCAAATAACACCATACCTACAGGAACTATACTAGAGGATGTTGGTGACAAAGAAGGGAACTGGTTTTAAAAGCTGATTGAAGGCAAATTTGATATAATATTATGTAAAAGTAGGAAAACATAAGGAAAGATATTTTTGTACATTAGATACTATAGGAATATGTCACCTTACATGTTGCATATGCATATGATAATTAAACTCTAACAGTAATGTTTACAACAGCAACTGAGTTATGCCAGTGTCAGTCTTCATTGTAACTTTGCCTAAATTTTGGATCACAAGGTTTAATTTCATTTATGCCTCTTTACATATCAGGAGTATGTGTGTCATGATGAAAGCTCTGTAATGTGTGTCATGATGAGAGCTCTGTAACCTGACTGCTCTAAATAATGTATGGATATGTACTATTTCCAGCTATGGATTATGTGTGATTTTTTTAAACAATTAATGCCAGATAAATGCAATGTAAATAATAAGATAAAGTTATACAGTATAATTATAAAAGCAAGATCTTGTTCATACAGCACTAGAATTGACTGTGTGTTATGGAGGTAATGTAGCTTTAAGCAGCACACCTCCAATAATTAGCCCTTACCATTAGCCTGTTAGCCAATAGGATGTTTTTACTCCCTGTTTTAAAGCCTGTATGCTGAAGGGACAACCAAGCAAGCTATGAGTACGGCATTGTAGCCAAAACGCGTAAGCTGCTTTACACTATGCTAAGGGCTTATGCTGTTATCTGTATCATTTTTTAAAGGATAAAATAAAGGTGAAGTTTTATTCACTGATTCATGCTGCTGCTCCTCCATTTTTGTTATTTGTCATTATTATTACGATGCCCTTTACTGGAGAGGGATAGCAATGATTCCAGAGAGCTTACTGTATCCTGTATAGAGTGCCCCAGAAACCAGGAGTTGAAATAAGCCACCACACTGCTGGATATTGAACAGGTGAGCAACATCAACTTTACCCCCTGAAGCCGGCCATTGACGGTGACGTCATCATCCTGAGCGGCAGATTGCAGATCCAGAGGTACGCAGTGGTCGATCCGCGCTAGCTGAGTGTGGGCATTAGCTTGTCGAGCGGAGTAGCTCAGAGCGTACACCAGCAGAAGAGTACCCAGGAAAAGGTGAAGCTTAGGAGAGAGGTCTTCCAAGAGCTTTCAAGCTGTTGCCACATCTGTGGGCCATAAAGTGGGGGTAAGTTGAACTTTGCATCTCTTATTACCAGAGACTGATAACATTTTTGTACCACAGCCAAGCATATAAATAGAGTGGCACACTTTAGGGAACTACCGTAGGTTGTATGAAAAGGATGGCAATTGGCACAGGTGCACCCATGGTCTACTCTAACGGGGATTTCTAACCTAAGTATTTGGGTGTTTGGCCGCACCAGGCCCTGTAGTGATTGTCTGTCACTACGGATAGACATTTGCAGGTTGCACTGTATCCAATACAGCTCAGTACATTTGGGATCATTACTTTATATTTACAACATTATTTATTTTTCTATTTTTACATTGCTGTTGTTACACATATTGCACATTATGGAAGCCGCTTCAGAGACTGGTACATTCTTCTTCTCTCTCAAGTCATTGCAAGAGAGAGACAATAGTGTATAATATTTTGATGTTATTTTCTGTACAGACAGATCAATATTTACTCTTGTAAAGTTTTTTGAGGAGATGGAATTTCTTTTGATTTAAGAAAATAAGCTAAAATTGGACATTTGGACATTGAATAAATATCATGCATTGGGGATTATTCCTAGGGGCCTTAGGCTCAATAAATTCCCCACTTTCCAAACAGAGGATAGAGACTTCATTTGCCAATGGAATGAGATATTGTCTGAATGCTCATTAAGACTTATGGTACTTTTGGTTAGCTTTAAATCACAGGCGCTTTACACTATTAGTAAACAGATAGACGTTATACAGGTTGAATTAAACCTAAGAAGTACAGCTTCACAATATCCCAAATATGTACTATACTGCAAAAATCCTTAGCAGAGGCAAGGGCCCTGCTAATAGAAGTGAAACATAACAAATATCTAAGGGATCAGTTTGATTATGACAATAATAAAATCTATGTTTGGAACAGAAAGGAACGTTTTGAGGTCCAAAGAGCTTATAATCTGTGAAATGGGAGGGGTAGAGGTAGATGGAGTAGAAATAATGCACCAGCTAATAACAATACCAATAACACAAACACTAAGAAGCTAACATTCTCAGAAAGTGAGACAGAGTCTTATGATGAAAGCTCTGCATCAGGTGGGGAAGAAAGTGCAATGATTACAGACTCCACTACCCCCCCAAAATCCTCGATGCTCCCTTAGTGGTAATACCTAAAGAAATAACTAACAAAGGGGGACCACCCATTTTAAAAAAACAGGGGGATGGGGGGGGTCCAAGTATACACCAGATGATTTTCAGACTATGGAAGTTAGAACAGGGGGCCCCAGCTCTTCCTTGAATATGGAGGATAGACACAGCATGGAACAGGTTTTTTCCATCCCCCACAAAAAACAAGAAGGGGGGGGGGGAGGAAGAGGTAGACAAGATGTCCACCAGGGTCAGAGCAGTTACCCTGTCAGGAGAGGGAGATACCGGAGCAAGTACCAATAACCAATAATGTTATTAATCTGTCACATTATACATTATCAGATATGGAGATAAGTGCTAAACTTAGGTTTAGGCTTTGTACCCTCTAGTAAGTTCAATTTGTTTAACACACTAGTGGACATTTACAAACTAATTAGGGAACTAACATTAAGAGCATTTTTTTCCAACAAAGACACCACACAAGCCACAGACACCAGAGGACTAGTTTTACCTTCCAGTAGGCTTAAATCTAATGGTGCTCTATCTTTCAGTGAAGACTATGATTTAGTGTCTTTGGAACAGTTATTCCAGGAAGGTTCCACTACTGATGATTCACAAGCTGTTACCTATCTTAGATTTAAGAACAGGTCAAAATTTTAGGGGAACTATACTTGAGACTTTTCAGGAAAGAGAGGAAAGGGACTTGTCCTCACTACACCAGACCACTCCTGAGGGCAGACACAATTTAAGTAAAAAAGAGAGGTCTGTCCTTAAGAAACTTCAAGAAAATACAGAGTTGTTAATAAGGAATGGGGATAAAGGGGGGGGGGGTCTAATGTAGTGATTTCTAGGTCCCAATTCATCTCAAAGGCTGAAAGACAGTTGCACACTGAATCACACTATATACAATTATGTGGGGGTCCCAAATTAAAATACGAACGTGAGTTAGCACAGATCATTGATGATGGCAAGGATGTGGTATACATTGATGGGCCTACCTGTGACTTCCTCCTAGTGGATAATCTAGTGGTACCAGTTTTCAATCATCTACCAAAAGTACATAAACCCCTGGAAGAGGTCGCAGGTAGACCTATAGTCAGTGGAATAGGATCACTTTTGGAGAAACTTTCAGAGTGGTTGGATGATATTTTACAACCCTTGGTATCGAACCTTACCAGTTTTCTACAGGACACAAAAGATGCTCTTAATTTGATGCACACATTGAGTTGGGAGGAGAATGGTATGTTGTTCACTATTGATGTGAAGGCACTTTATACATCCATACCCCATAACAAGGGACTCAAGACCCTTGAGTTTTTTCTACTCAGAAATACTGGTTATCAAAGAGAATATGTGAAGTTCATTTTAAGGATTGCCAGGTTCCTTCTGACACATAATTATTTCTCTTTTGAGGGGGTTTTCTATCTCCAGAGATGCGGGACAGCTATTGGTGTGAAATTCGCGCCCTCCTATGTCATCCTCTTTATGGGGTGGTGGGAGCTGTCCTGCATCTATGGGGATGGGTACCCCTTCAGAAGGAATATAGGCATGTACAAGTGCTATATTGATGACTTGCTTCTGGTAGGGAGGGGGATAAAGGAGAGAGCCATAGAATTTGTGAATTGTATTAATACGAATGATGTTGGACTGGAGCTCACTTTTAAATGCAATAAACAAAGTATTAATTTCCTGGATTTAACCCTAAAGGGTATAGTATACCAGGAGAAGGAATTGTAACTGAGGTTAAAAGAAAACCAATTACGGGCAATACTCTCCTCCTTGCCAGGAGCAGTCATCCAAAACAAGTGTTTCAATCAGTTGCGAAAGGGCAGTTTACAAGGCTGAGGTGGAACTGTAGTACGCAGCAACAATATAAGATACATGCCAATCTTTTGACAGAACGTCTAAAGGATAGAGGGTATAAACCGAGTATTATTCAAAGGGCAAGGAAGGAGGTGGGAGTAATCATTCTATTAATGAAATCAAACAGCAAAGGGCTTGATCAGCCAAACAACAAGGTAAAAGGGACATTTTTTGTCACTGACTATAGTGAACAGTACCACAAAAAAATTGTGGGATAGTGCTAAAGCACTATAAACTATTGGCTGCCGATGATGCCCTGGCAGATACTATACAACAAGGCTGTAAATGCTCATTTAGAAGAGGTCTCTCCATGGGTAACATCTTAGCACCCACACAGTTGAAAACAACATAGGGAGAGGTTAGGAGAGGAAAAGTGTGTATAGGTGTAGTAACTCCACCTGTAAAGCATGTGACCATCACACAATAGGAGAAGGTTACAAAAGTTATGTTACAAACAAAGAATGCAACCACAAAAGGTGCATGAATTGTAGAACTGTTTATGCAGTATATTTATCAGGTTGTACTAGTTGTCAATCACAGTATGTTGGTTTGACGACTAGGGAGGTATGTTCTCGCATCCGGGAGCACCTCTCTAATATAAAGGCAGGTGCACTGACCACTCCCTTAGTTCAACATTTCAACTTGGTTCATAACAGGGACGCTTCAAGTTTTAAATGGACAATAATTGAAACTATTGATGTTGGAAAAAGAGGGGGTGACAGAGATCATATTTTAGCAAAAAGAGAAATATTCTGGAATTTTCAACTGCAGACCAGATACCACAAAGGTCTAAATTCAGAGTACGACATCATTCATTTATGGAATTGAGTAGAGTTGGGAACAAGAATTTGAGGTCATTGATAGAACACAGATTATACATGGCCTGTCCCCCAAATCAGATAGCTAGTTAGCTCTTTTTCAATATAGATTCCCACTCAGGAACTTTACTACAGGATGCTTGTGACAAAGAAGGGAACTGGTTTTAAAAGCTGATTGAAGACAATTTTGATATAATATTATGTAAAAGTAGGAAAACATAAGGACATATATTTATGTACATTAGACACTATAGGAATATGTCATCTTACATGCTGCATATACATACTGAGTTATGCCAGTGTCAGTCTTCATTTTAACAGTGCCTAAATTTTGAGTCATGAGGTTTAGTTTCAATTATGCCTCTTTACTTATCATGAGTATGTGTGTCATGATGAAAGCTCTGTAATGTGTGTCATGATGAGAGCTCTGTAACCTAGCCAATAGGATGTTTTTACTTCCTGTTTTAAAGCCTGTATGCTAAAGGGACAACCAAGCAAGCTATGAGTACGGCATTGTAGCTGAAACGCGTACGCTGCTTTACACTACGCTAAGGGCTTATGCTGTTATCTGTATCATTTTTTTAAAGGATAAAATAAAGGTCAAGTTTTATTCACTGATTCATGCTGCTGCTCCTCCATTTTTGTTATT
This sequence comes from Bombina bombina, assembly GCF_027579735.1. Lineage (NCBI taxonomy): Eukaryota > Metazoa > Chordata > Amphibia > Anura > Bombinatoridae > Bombina > Bombina bombina. Next base: position 1,516,752,195 of record NC_069499.1, on the reverse strand, counting down.
TCATTATTATTATGATGCCCTTGACGAGAGAGAGAGAGAGATAGCACTAATTACAGAGAGCTTCCTGTATCGAGTACCCCAGAATCCAGGAGTTGATACAAGCCACCACACTGCTGGATATTGAGCTGGGGAGCAGCATCAACTTTACCCCCTGAAGCCGGCCATTAGTGGTGACGTCATCATCCTGAGCGGCGGATTGCAGATCCAGAGTTACGCAGTGGTCGATCCGCGCTAGCTGTCAGCTGAGTGTGGGGATTAGCTTGTCGAGCGGAGTAGCTCTGAGCATACACCAGCAGAAGAGTACCCAGGAAAAGGTGAAGCTTAGGAGAGAGGTCTCAGAAGAGCTTTCAAGCTGTTGCTGCGTCTGTGGGCCGTAAAGTACCACCATCAAGCATATAAATAGAGTGGCACACATTGGGGAACTACCGTACATTGTACGGAAAGGATGGCAATTGGCACAGGTGCACCCAGGGTCTCCTCTAACAGGGATTTCTAACTTTATGTTATGGGGTGTTAGGTTAGAGGGTTTAGATGTTAGTTTATAACTTTGTGATGTGGGGGGGTGGCAGTTTAGGGGTTAATAGTTATAATTAGTGTTTCCAATGTGGAGGGATGGCGGTATAGGGGTTAAGAGTTTATTTGGGTAATTTGTGATGTGGGGGGATGGCGGTTTAGGGGTTAAAAGTTTATTTAAGTACTTTGCGATGTAGATACTTTTTCTATTTGGCCAAGATAAATAAACAAAACAAAAAAAACCTAATATATTGTGCAAAGCCCATGATGTATTCTCCTCGAAAAGTGTACATGAAAATGCAAATATTTCATACTACGAAAATGTTTTTGCAAGGAATATGTTCTATTTATTTATAAATAAATATGTTCTATTTATTTGATGATATTTTGACTGGTATATCTATTTATTGCCCGAATCACTCCACTACATCTGCCCTCTTAAAAGTTTGCAATGGCACCCAAACTGGCATGGAACACGGAGACCTAACTGGAGCTATTTTCCTTGATTTTACAAAGGCCTTTGACACAGTAGACCACAACATACTACTGCTCAAACTAAAAATGTAGGTATTGGTGATTGTCCGCTAACCTGGTTTCGATCATATGTATCGGATCGATCACAGTATGTCTCCATTTCTGACAGCGACTCCCTCTCCCAGTCACGTGTGGTGTTCCCCAAGGTTCCATTCTCGGCCCTCTACTATTCACATTTTTTATAAATGATCTGCCAAATGTCTGCAAATCCTCAACTGTACACATGTACGCAGGTGACACAGTAATCTATGTAAAAAAATCCGATCTGCCGCAGCTTGAAGCAGTGCTCAAGACCAGTTCACAGAGGTAGAAAAGTGGATCACAAAAAACAAACTCTTTCTAAACACTGACAAAACTGTCACAATGATCTTTGGAACAGGACCTAAATTACACAAACTACAAAATTCCCATCTACAAATCAAAACAAAATCAAATGGCACAATGACCGCAGTCAACTCTTTCAAATACTTGGGTATGTTGTTAGACCCTAATCTATCTTTTGGCCTCTACATAGAAAAACTTGCATCCAAACTCTATCCAAAACTAGGTGCCCTGTACAGAATCAAATCCTGCCTCAGCCCTACAGTAAAGGAAAAGATTGTACAGAAAATGCTGATGCCAATCATGGATTATGGGGATGTAGTATATGCACCTGCACCGCAAACTTACCTTAATAAACTTAATACACTGTATAACTCGTTCTGTCGCTTTGTGATACAATGTAATTACAGGACACACCAATGTGACATGCTAAAAGAACTAAACTGGCTGTTGTTTGGAATCCAGACACACCCTCCATCTTTCCAGCCTTGTGTTTAAGAGCTTTTCTGGGAAGCTCCCACCCTACCTGAGCAGAATGCTCTCCCTAGCATGCAAGTATAAGACATACGTTTCAATTATTTTTTTTGACTATGTATATTCTTCCCAAAGAAATCTTATCGAATAGTAATCTTCTAGCTGATGTAGTATAAAGTAGAGGTGCTTTTCAAGTTATATTGCTAATGTTACTGAGGAGATCCAATGATCTATTGAAGGTGTGGTAGTATTCTGCCAGAATTTGGGTATTAACTGGCACAATTTAACATTAAGCTGAGCAGCTTGGATCTAATTCTACATGTCAATTTAGTAGGCTTACCAAGAAGGCATATTAGTGGGTCATTAGGGATGTGGAAATTGAGTACCTTAATTATTTCTGTTATAATGAGTTTCCAATAGTTGCTAATTATAGGGCATGTCCACCAGATGTGGTATGCTGTTCGTATTTGACCACATTCTCTCCAGCATTCATTTTTAGAGTTTCCTTAACGTTCATAGAAGAGGTTGAAGAGGACATTTGTGTAATAATCTTCAGCCAATCCTTTTCTGAGACTTGTACCTATTTCCTCCTCCCATTTTTGTGTGTATGATGGCAAGTTGCGTGAGTGGTATTGTAAAATGAATTGGTATGATTTTGACAGATTACCTTTAACATTGTCTTTTTGGTAGCATAAATGCTAGTACTTTGTAATATTTTTTTAAATGTTTTGTGAAACTTTTATGTTGCTCAAAAATGTTAACTACAGCTCTTCAAGTGCGAAAAGGATTGTTGCTTAAACGGCTAATGGGCACGTGGAATCCCTATTTTTCAAGACTTGTAATACCTGCACAATGGAAATTGATTGCGAGAAAAACACATCTCGCACAGAAAACTCATAGCGCGCAACTTGTAATCTTGCCCAAAGTGTTTAGTGCCCCTCTAACAACAGAAGTTAACAGTTTCTTGGATGGAGAGTTCTAGAGGTGTACCAAGTCACATGAAAGAGCTTAAGCGATTACTAAGTTTATTTTTTTCCCATTTATGATTAAGCCCATAAATGACTAACCACCCTCCATACTGATGTTAAAAGGACAGTGTATTCTAAAAGGTTTGCCCCTTTAAAGTGTTCCCAATGGTCCATTATCTGTATTTGTTATTTGAAGTAGCTGATTTTGCCCTTTGCATCCCAACCTACACTGTGTGAGAAAGATGTTGTCTGTAGAAAAGCTATGGAAGTAGGAGACAAGAGTACTGATTAATCTCCAGGTGAGGGGTATGAGGGAGAGATACATTTTGTATGTGACATTAGCACTGATTAATCTCCCAGTGTGTGTGTGTGTGTGGGGGGGGTCGTGAGGGAGAGATAGATTTTATGAAATAGCTTCTTGTGTTTATTAACTCCCCCCATCCTCCCAGCCATAATTAGCATTTCAGTACCTAAAATGAATACTTGCAGGCTCAGCTCATTGTTTGGGGCATGTCCTAGTTGATGGTTTAATGAGGAAAAAACTAAATTTTAAAATACAGAAATAAACATGAAGGAAAAATTTCCTATACATTTAATACTCTAAAGTAGGTTTAAAAGTAATTTGAAACATTAAAGGGAAACATACTTTATAGTACAGTGTTCCTTTAAGTCTGTTTGATTTTATTATCATGACTACTAATGTTGGAAGCAACAATATAAACTTAAGAAAAATACCTTTAGCTGAATTAATTGATAATTATGGACATTTTCTGGTAAAGTGTAACAAACAGGAAACTGTTTTCCTGGCCGGGCCTGTGTCTTCAACAGTATTAGGTGGAATACTGTTGTCTCAGAATATAACAAGCTGGAATAAATAGCTTTAGAGGCCCGAATTACCATAAACCTTTGTTGGAACATTGCAAGTTAAACTAATTTACCGAGGAGGAGTTAGGGGTAAGAGAGCAATGGGGACCAAAATCAGTAGCTGAACTCTATAAAGAATTTTAATCTGCACCTACAAAGCAAAATAACAAATAAAGTTTAATAGTAAATACTAAAGAAAGAGGTTCATTCTAGAAGGGAGCAGAATTATTTTGTAAAATAAGTAAATGTAACCCCTTTGCTATGGTGAATTTTAGAGAAAATCTTCCCCGAAGTACTGGATAATATTTTGCATTTTTGTTATCACTCTGTTTGTTTTTATTTTTTATTTACCTATGAAAACTATACATATTTTTAAAGTAGACAACCCAAAGTATTTATCTAGGCCCATTTTGGTATATTTGATGTCAATATTTGGACCCCAAATATGATCATATAAAAAAAAGTAAATTTTTTGCATACTTTGGGATTATCACTGAAATGATTTACACACAACTACTGCAGTCATAAGACACATGGTTGTAAAAGCTACTCTGGTATGCCCTTTGTTCAGAAGCAGCAGATATGCATGGCTATGCCATTGGTTTTTGCAATTTGGGCCTCCATTACATATAGAGCGTCGCCTGCAAAAGCCGGAGACGCCGGTTTTTGCGCTGTTTTGGTATCACATATATGGCGTAGCATACAAGTTACGCCCGTATATATCACCCGTCGCTCGCAATTTTTACGCCCATAGGGTAACATGGGACCACGTCGTAAATCGGTATCCAATATCCAGCGCAAGGCCTTACGTGGCGAAAATGGAGAAATCTTACTCCATTTTTACCTCGCCATAAAAGGCAGCCGTAGCAGGCCTTGCACTCAGTATGGGAGCACCGTAACTCCATAAAATGCCTGCAAAAATAAACTAACACCTAACGCATGCGCAATGTCTATCTACCTGTCAACCGCAATCCCCCACCGCAATAACTAATAAACTCTATTAACCCCTAAACCGCCATAGCCCACACCGCAAGTAATAACTAAATTATTAACCCTAAACCGCCATAGCCCACATTGCAATAAACCTATTCTAGTATTAACCCCTAAACCGCCATAGCCCACATAGTCTATTAAATGTATTAACCCCTAATTTGCCACCGCCAACGTCACCGCAACTATAATAAAGTTATTAACCCCTAAACCTAAGTCTAACCCTAACCCTAACACCCCCTAACTTAAATATTATTTAAATAAATCTAAATAATAGTACTATTATTAACTATATTATTCCTATTTAAAACTAAATACTTACCTATAAAATAAACCCTAAAATAGCTACAATATAATTAATAATTTCATTGTAGCTATTTTAGGATTTATTTTTATTTTACAGGCAACTTTGTATTTATTTTAACTAGGTACAATAGCTATTAAATAGTTAATAACTATTTAATAGCTACCTAGTTAAAATAACTACAAATTCACCTGTAAAATAAATCCTAACCTAAGTTACAATTACACCTAACACTGTACTATCATTAAATTAATTAAATAAATTAACTACAATTACCTAAAATTAAATACAATTAAATAAAATAAACTATAGTACAACTAAATTACAGAAAATAAAAAAAAAATTACAAAAAGTTTAAACTAATTACAACTAATCTAAGCCCCCTAATAAAATAAAAAAGCCCCCCAAAATAATAAAATTCTCTACCTTATACTAAATAACAAATAGCCCTTAAGGGCTTTTTGCGGGGCATTGCCCCAAAGTAATCAGCTCTTTTACCTGTAAAAAAAGAAATACAACCCCCAACATTAAAACCCACCACCCACACACCCAACCTTATTCTAAAACCCACCCAATCCCCCCTTAAAAAACCTAACACTACCCCCTTGAAGATCACCCTACCTTGAGCCGTCTTCACCCAGCCGGGCAGAAGTCTTCATCCGATCCGGGCAGAAGAGGTCCTCCAGCAGGGCAGAAGTCTTCATCCAAGCGGCATCTTCTATCTTCTTCCATCCAACGAGGAGCGGCTCCATCTTGAAGACATCCGAACCGGAGCATCCATCCAGACCGACGACTACCCGAAGAATGGAGGTTCCTTTAAATGACGTCATCCAAGATGGCGTCCCTTGAATTCCGATTGGTTGATAGGATTCTATCAGCCAATCGGAATAAAGGTAGGAAAAATGCGAGGTCAATCCTATTGGCTGATTGGATCAGCCAATCTGATTGAACTTCAATCCGATTGGCTGATTGCAACAGCCAATAGGATTTTTCCTACCTTAATTCCGATTGGCTGATAGAATCCTATCAGCCAATCGGAATTCAAGGGACTCCATCTTGGATGACGTCATTTAAAGGAACCTTCATTCGTCGGGTAGTCATTGGTCTGGATGGATGCTCCGCGTCGGATGTCTTCAAGATGGAGCCGCTCCTCGTCGGATGGAAGAAGATAGAAGATGACGCTTAGATGAAGACTTCTGCCCGGCTGAAGGACCTCTTCTTCCCGGATCGGGTGAAGACTTCTGCCCGGCTGGGTGAAGACGGCTCAAGGTAGGGTGATCTTCAAGGGGGTAGTGTATAGGGTAGGGAATTTTATTATTTTGGGGGCTTTTTTATTTTATTAGGGGGCTTAGATTAGGTGTAATTAGTTTAAACTTCTTGTAATTTCTTTTTATTTTCTGTAATTTAGTGTTTTTTTTGTACTATAGTTTATTTTGTTTTATTATATTTAATTTTAGGTAATTGTAGTTAATTTATTTAATTAATTTAATGATGGTGTAGTGTTAGGTGTAATTGTAACTTAGGTTAGGATTTATTTTACAGGTAAATTTGTATTTATTTTAACTAGGTAGCTATTAAATAGTTATTAACTATTTAATAGCTATTGTACCTAGTTAAAATAAATACAAAGTTGCCTGTAAAATAAAAATAAATCCTAAAATAGCTACAATGTAATTATTAATTATATTGTAGCTATCTTAGGGTTTATTTTATAGGTAAGTATTTAGTTTTAAATAGGAATAATTTAGTTAATAATAGTAATATTATTTAGATTTATTTAAATAATATTTAAGTTAGGGGGGTGGTAGGGTTAGGGTTAGACTTAGGGGTTAATAACTTTATTATAGTGGAGGTGGCAGATTAGGGGTTAATACATTTAATAGCCTATGTGGGCTATGGTGAGTTTAGGGGTTAATACTAGAATAGGTTAATTGCGTTGGGGGCTATGGCGGTTTAGGGGTTAATAATTTAGTTATTACTTGCAGTGTGGGCTGTGGCGGTTTAGGGGTTAATACTAGGTTTATTGCGGTGTGGGCTATGGCAATTTAGGGGTTAATAATTAGGCTTATTGCATTGTGGGGGGTTGTCGTTCTAGGGGTTAATACATTTATTATTAGTAGTGAGAGGGGGGATTGTGGATATAGGGGTTTTTACGTGTCAGGCTTATTTTTGGGAGGCAGGTTAGACTTTTACGGGAGATTTGTTATTTTCTTTACATTTCTTAGGCGCTGGCAGATTCTAAAGTGCCGTAAGTCACTAGCGACTCCAGAAATTTGTAGTTACGCTCATTTCTGGACATCGCTAGTTTATCCGACTTACGGCACTCTATGAACTGCCGGCAGGGTATATGTAATACCCTGATGTGCGAGGTGAAATTACGGACGGCGCAGGTTCCCACGCTTGAGCCGAAACCTGCACGGTATATGTGATTGTGCCCTAGATTGTTTCTGGCAGTGAAGTACTTAATCATTCAGCTTGTACAGTTAAATTGTACTGTAGTGTAGGGATTACCCTTCCACCTGACACCTCCCACCACCTAAATCCTCCCAAACAACCCCCCCCCCCTCCACTGGTCACCACCATCTTAGATACTGGCAGAAGTATGCAGTATTCAGTGTAGGGCTTTTTTTCTGTAGTGCAAGGAGTGCTGATTTCTGTAGTGTAAGGATCTCTACTCTCCATCCTGATCCCCCAAAAGCTCTCTGAATCCTCCCTCTGTCTCCTGCTATGTTTGTTAATGGCAGCCAGTCTGCCAGTAACAAATTATTCTTATTTTTTTTTCATAATTGTTTTATATTTATCATATTTTTGTAAGGTAGGAACTCTCCCTCGCCCTCCAAGATAACTTTTTTCTGTAGTGTAGGAACCTATCTCTTCCTCTCCCCTCAAAAATAATTTTCTTTAGTGTAGGAAACCCTGTCTCTCCCTCCTGCGTTTGGCCGCTTACCCACATGTTCTCCTATTGCACTTTCCCTAGGCATCAATGGAAGGTCATTATAGAGAATGACACAGACATTGGCACTCTCTGTAATGATCAATCATCTGGCTTCTTATGGTAAAGGGGCATGATCAGTGCTCCCTTATAATATAAATGCCTTCTGCCCCCTGGTTGTGGCTTCAACTTAGACAGCGCAGACCACAACATGCGTCTCTGTGCTGGATGTAGGTCAACTGTGTGACGTAGTATCTACATCTATTTGACTCAAGGGGTTAATGCAGATCTGTGGTAATAAAGCTGGAGAACACTAGACATGAAAAAATCAGCAGCAACAGTGCAGGGGAAACAACCAATTACAGAAAGCAAGCTTCAAAGTCACTGTGCTTAGTTAAAGGTACGTAAATCCAAAACATTTTCTTCATGATTCAGATAGAGCTTACATTTTTAAACAACTTTCCAGCTTCTTTGATCAATTTTGCTTCATTCTCTATTCTCTTGGTATACTTTGTTGAAGGAGCAAAAATGCACTACTGAGTGCTAGCTGAACACATTGGTAAGCAAATAACAAGAGGCGTATATGTGCAGCCACCAAAGGGAACCTATATCCAAGCTCCTGAGCCTACCTAGATATGCTTTTCAACAAAGGATATTAAAAGAGCAAATCAAATTAGATAACTGAAGTTAAATTTTATGCTCTGTCTACATTTTTAAAGTAAAAAAAAATGAGTTTCTTGTTCTTTTAAGGAATTAAAGAATACAGACAACCCAGGTCAAAGCCACATAGGGAAAAAAAAGTAAAATATTAGAATTCAGATGCAGAAAGGGACAGTCAACACTAACATTTTTATTGTTTAAAAAGATAGATAACGTCTTTACTACCCATTCCCCAGCTTTGCACAACCAACATTGTTATATTAATATACTTTTAAACTAAATTTCTGCCTGTTTCTCAGCACCAACAGACAGTCTCTTATCACATGCTTTTTTTATTCGCCTTTCACAACAAGGGACTGCTAGTTCATGTGAGCCATATAGATAACATTGTGCTCACGCCCATGGGTTCTGCACAACACAGCACTTATTGGCTAAAATTCAAGTCAATAGATAAAAAAAAGTCATGTGATCAGGGGGCTGTCAAAAGAGGCTTAGATAGAAGGTAATCATAGAGGTTAAAAGTATATTAATATAATCATGTTGGCTGTGCAAAACTGGGGATTTGGTAATAAAGGGATTATCTATCTTTTTAAGCAAAATATATTTCTTTCTAATGACACGATGAGTCCATGGATCATCTAATTACTATTGGGAATATCACTCCTGCCCAGCAGGAGGCAGAAAAAAGCACCACAGCAAAGCTGTTAAATATCACCTCCCTTCCCTCCAACCTCAGTCATTCTCTTTGCCTACGTTAGAACAAGGAAGTGGTAAAGTTAGGTGTTAGTAAAAGATTCTTCAAGCAAGATTTTATTTTCTAAGTAATACAAGATTGTGCTGCTTTGTTCTGGGGTGTAGCTGTAGTCCATATCAGTCTCTTCAGTAGAGCAGTGGTGGCTTTAGAGCAATGGGAACTTGTGGGACATAATTCTCACTGAGACTCCCATGTAATTTATGCTGCCCTAACTCTGAAAGCCTGAGTAAAATTACTCAGTCTTTATCTCTTTTTTCCACAGGACCATGTGAGGGAGAGGACCTCTCAAACCTGGTTAGCTGCCTTGCTGTCTGGCAGATTTATGAGGTAAGTGCTGACTTTATTTTTTCTGGGTCTGGGAAAATAACAGAACTCAGAAAAAGTTTGGGCACTTTATTCGTATGGGACACATAAATTCTCCTATTGAGGGAGGGGACTTGTGTAGACAGCGTTTTATGCAGGCACTGGAGCTAAGGAGGTATATTAGGATCATTATTTTCTGTGGTTTCACTTCTCCCGGTGGCTTAATTTAGAATAAGATGGGCAGAGCTATGTGAGGCAGCATTTTGTGTTGCGCGCCACTTTTTCCTCACTTCCTGTGACCGGACGAAATGAGAGAGCTATCTCAGTCAGGATTACGCATGTTTGACTAAAGGCATGCGCTTCTAGGACCGGACAGCGGTTCATTGTTAACTACAGCCAAGTTCCGGATCTTTTGCTGAGGGGATTTGTATCCGGTGTCAGCAGGGCAGGTAGGCACCTCAGCAAAAGTTAAGCTGAGGTGTAGAGGTGATCTACAGTACTTGTGTGGCTATTTAGTCTTTCTTACATAGAAAATAAAAAACAACTTAACTTAAAAAACATTTTAAAATTTAAAGAGACAGTAACGTTTTTTTCAGTTTTAATTTTTTTCAAAAATTTAAGCTTTTTATTTGATAATTTGATCCATTGTGAGTCAGAATGGACCAAGATGCCCTGCAAAATGTCACTTGTTCTTTATTTTTTGATGCCAATGTGGAACCAACAACCCCTTTCTGTTCCTCATGTATTGAGAGAACTTTAAATTATATGGACAGACTTTTTTCTGAGCCATCATTTTCTAAGGCAGATGCTGTTCAGAAGTCTATTGACAATGTTCAACATATGTTGCAGCTTTCTCCTCAAGCGTCCCAACTTTTACCGCCCACACATGCAGTGCCCTGCACTTCCTCTCTAGCTCCTCCTGGAGTTATGTTGCAAGACATCGCTTCCCTCATGTCATCTGCAGTTTCTGATGCATTGTCTGCCTTTCCCATGCTGCATGGAAAGCGCAAGAGAAATAATAATCATTCAGTAAGTGAGGTTACTGATGCAGTTGTTGCTATTTCAAATGCCCCTTCCCAGAAGCCTGAGGGGGAGGATACTTGGGTAGCATCTGAGGGTGAAATCTCAGATTCTGACAGTGTAATTCCTCCTGCTGATACTGAAGTTGTATCTTTCAGGTTTAAGCTAGAACACCTCCGTCTGTTACTCAAGGAGGTTTTAGCTACATTGGACGACAGCGACACCACGGTCCTAGTTAATCCTAAGAAATCCAGCAAGCTAAACAAATATTTTGATGTAACTTCCTTGGTGGAGGTTTTTCCTGTACCAGATTGAGCTACTGAGATCATTGCTAAGGAATGGGAGAGACCGGGTATCCCTTTTTCTCCATCCCCTATATTTAAAAAGATGTTTCCCATAATGGAATCTATCAAGGAGTCTTGGCAAACAGTACCCAAGGTGGAAGGGGCAATTTCCACCCTGGCTAAGAGGACTACTATCCCCATAGAGGATAGTTGTTCCTTTAAGGATCCAATGGACAAAAAATTGGAGGGGTTACTCAAAAGGATGTATGTACACCAGGGTTTACAATGGCAACCTGCAGTGTGCATTGCTACTATCACTAGGGTGGAGGTATACTGGTTTGATGCGTTGTCTGATTCTATTAGGACAGACACTCCCCTTGAAGAGATCCAGGATAGGATAAAGGCCCTTAAGTTGGCCAATTCCTTTATTACGGATGCTTCTCTACAGGTTATTAAACTGGGAGCAAAAATTTTCAGGTTTTGCTGTGCTAGCCCGCAGAGCTTTATGGCTAAAATCTTGGTGTGCGTACGTGCATCTAAGTCTAAACTTTTGGCGACTCCTTACAAGGGAAAGACCTTGTTTGGACTGGGTTTGACGGAAATCATTTCTGACATTACAGGAGGAAAGGGCCATTTCCTCCCTCAGGATAAGAGAAACAAACAAAAGGGACATCAGAGTTATTTTCGTTCCTTTCGAAATTTCAAGGTAAATCCTTCCACTTCCTTTTCCAAGCAGGAACAGTCTAAACATTCCTGGAGACCCAATCAGTCTTGGAACAAGGGAAAACAATCCAAAAAGCCTGCTATTGAATCAAAGACAGCATGAAGGGCCTGCCCCCGATCCGGGACCGGATCTTGTGGGGGGCAGACTTTCCTTCTTCACTCAGGCTTGGTTCGAGAAGTTCAGGATCCCTGGGCAGTGGACATCGTGTCCAAGGGATACAAACTAGAGTTCAAGAACTTTCCTCCCATGGGCAGGTTTCTGCTTTCAAGATTATCTGTAGACCAGACAAAAAGAGAGGCATTCTTACAATGTGTTAGGGACCTCTCCGACCTGGGAGTGATAGTTCCTGTTCCGAGGCAGGAACGGGGTCTGGGGTTCCATTCCAATCGTGGTTCCCAAAAAGGAGGGAACCTCAAGATGAAAACTATTTGTTCCATTCTTCCTTTGATCCAAGAGGGTCAATTTATGACAACTGTGGATTTAAAGGATGCGTACCTGCCTGTTCCCATCCACAGGGACCATCACAAGTTTCTAAGGTTTGCATTTCTAGACAAACACTTTCAGTTTGTGCCTCTTCCATTCGGCCTTGCCACAGCTCCCAGAATTTTCTTAAAGGTTCTGGGATCCCTGTTGGTGGTGCTCTGACTGCAGGGCATTGCATTGGCCCCTTATCTGGACAACATTCTGGTCCAGACGCCATCCTTTCAACAAGCAAGATCTCACACAGAAATGTTGGTATCTTTCCTGCGATCTTACGGATTAAAGGTAAAATTGGAAAAGAGTTCCTTAGTTCCAAATACAAGAGTAATGTTCTTAGGAACCATAATATATTCCTTATCAAAGATTTTTCTGACAGAAGTCAGGAAATCAAAGATTTTCAATTCTTGCCTAGCACTTCAGTCCTCTCCTCGGCCATCAGTGGCTCAGTGCATGGAGGTAATCGGTCTGATGGTAGCGGTAATGGACATCATCCCGTTTGCCCATTTCCACCTCAGACCTCTGCAGTTAGACATGCTCAGTCAGTGGAACAGAGATTATGCGGATCTGTCTGGAGCAGGAGACAAGGGATTCTATTCTTTGGTGGTTGACTCAGGATCATCTCTCCCAGGGAACCTGCTTTCGCAGACCCTTTTGGGTGATTGTGACAATAGATGCCAGCCTTCTGGAATGGGGATCAGTCTGGGGCTCTCTAAAGGCTCAGGGAACTTGGACTCGGTCAGAGTCTGTTCTGCCCATAAATATTCTGGAGCTGAGAGCAATCTTCAATGCTCTTCTGGCCTGACCCCAGTTAGCCTCGGCCCGTTTCATCAGGTTCCAGTCAGACAACATAACTTCAGTGGCTTACATCAACCATCAGGGAGGGACGCGGCGTTCCTTGGCCATGGCAGAGGTAGCCAAGATAATTCAGTGGGTGGAGACCCACAATTGCTGTTTGACTGCGATCCACATCCCAGGAGTGGACAACTGGTAGGCGGACTTTCTGAGCAGTCAGACTTTTCACCCGGGGGAGTGGGAACTCTATCCGGAAGTGTTTTCCTGCCTGATTCTCAAATGGGGTCAGCCACAATTGGATCTCATGGCATCTCGGCAGAATACCAAGCTTCCCAGGTACGGATCGAGGTCAAGGGACCATCAGGCTGTACTGGCGGTACCTAGGAAATTTCAGTCTTGCATATCTATTTCCTCCATTTACTCTGTTATCTCGGGTCATTGCTCAAATCAAGCAGGAGAGGGCATCGGTGATCCTCATTGCACCGGCGTGGCCTTGCAGGATTTGGTATGCAGACCTGGTGGACATCTCTTCCACCTTGGAGACTTCCTTTGAGGAAGGACCTTCTACTTCAAGGGCCCTTCCTTCATCCAAATCTAGTTTCTCTGAAGCTGACTGCTTGGAGATATTAAGTTGTTATATTGTAAAGTTTTGTTTCTTGTTGCAATTTCATCTGCTCGTAGAGTGTCAGAGCTCTCAGCATTACAGTATGAGTCTCCTTACCTTATTTTTCATTCGGGTAAGGTAGTTTTACGTACCAAGTTAGGGTTTGTCCCTAAGGTAGTTTCTGACCGGAACATTAATCAGGAGATTGTCATTCCTTCCTTGTGTCCTAATCCTTCTTCTCAGAAGGAACAGCTTCTACACAATCTGGACGTGGTTCGTGCACTAAAATTATATTTACATTCGACTAAGGATTTTCGTCAGTCTTCTGCTCTATTTGTGGTATTCTCTGGGAAACGTAAGGGACAGAAAACTACGGCTACTTCTCTTTCTTTGTGGCTGAAGAGTATTATTTGCTTTGCCTATGAAACTGCTGGACAGCAGCCTCCTGAGAGAGTTACGGCTCATTCTACGAGGGCTGTTTCCTCTTCCAGAGCATTCAAGAATGAAGCTTCTGTGGAACATATTTGCAAGGCTGCAACTTGGTCCTCTCTTCACACTTTTTCAAAATTCTACAAATTTGACACTTTTGCCTCGGCTGAGGCCGTTTTTGGGAGAAAGGTTCTTCAAGCAGTGGTGCCTTCCATTTAGATTCCCTGTCTTGTCCCTCCCTTATCATCTGTGTACTCTAGCTTGGGTATTGATTTCCAACAGTAATTAGATGATCCATGGACTCATTGTGTCATTAGAAAGAAAATAAAATGTATGCTTACCTGATAAATTTATTTCTTTCTTGACACAATGAGTCCACGGCCCGCCCTATTCTTTAGGCAGGTTGTTGGTATGTTATAAACTTCAAACACCTCTGCACCTTTTTGCTTCCTTTCACTCTTTTACTTTGGTCGAATGACTGGGGTTGGAGGGAAGGGAGGTGATATTTAACAGCATTGCTGTGGTGCTCTTTGCCGCCTCCTGCTGGGCAGGAGTGATATTCCCAATAGTAATTAGATGATCCGTGGACTCATCGCGTCAAGAAATAAATAAATTTATCAGGTAAGCATAAATTTTGTTTTTTTTAGTTGACTGTCCCTTCTACGCCCTCTTAAAGGTACAGCTGTAGCAGGAACAGAAATCACTCTCTTTGACAAATGCCTGTTATGATAAACTGTATATTCAGGGCCAGATTACAATTGGAGCGCTAAATATCGCTAGAGTACACAATAATGTGCGCTATTACAAGTTAATCGCAATGCGAACACGAGCTCCAGTTCGCATTGCTAGGAAGCAGGCACAGACGGCATCAGAACCTCGTGCATCGAAGGTGGTAAGTCAAGCAGCGATGGGCAGCATTTTAAAATATATATGTACAGTATAAGAATAAATACATATATATGTATGTGTTAATATGTGTATATACACATATTAACACATAAATATATATGTATATAATCAGTTCCCATAGATTGCAATGTAAAGGCACTTTTCAGTGCCGGTGTTTTCTAACACCCCACTCCCAACAACTTTAAAGCCCCGGGCACTAGGTTCATGCTGCTTTTATCTTTACATAGAGATTTATCTTTGCTGACAGGAGGACAACATTTTTCTTTGGAATCTATTTGCATAGGATATCTACTGCGCTTCTATTTGTTCATTGCTTTGCAGGATCGTACTGAATTAGAAGCTCTGCTCCTCTTTTCCTCCTACCCTGAGCATACTCTACTCTGGATTGCAGTTATATATATAATATATATACAAAAAGAGAAGCAGTCTACCCTCGTTCAGAGGAGAATTACATGGTATTTTGGCCAATGAGCTGTTGTTCATTCCTTATAGACCGCTACTCTTTCTGTATGTATTTGTATGATAACCCTGGGGCAACCAGACGTGGACTTCTTGATCAATATGCTTAAAGGGGTATGGCTGTACCTCAATGACGAGACCCAAAGGAGGATGAATCTATCATCTGGGGTTGCTGTTTTAATTGTTCAGAGGAGAATTGCCTGGTATTTCGGGGCTGGACTGACATTGTTAGGCGGATCAAACTGATATACTTCAGGGAAGTGTTTTTTTATAATTATTATTATCTGTTTGGTTGATAATCACTGTAATTTCGTTTCCCTTTAGCAAGAAGTAGAAGTGGAAGATTCAAAGCAAAAATTGAAGACTTTAAACTAACCACTAGATGGAGATAGTTCTTCATGAAAAGTCACATGAATAAGAATTGAATGGATGAGAGTCACTCTGGTTTTGATACCTGAACTTGCTGGTGTGATTTTGTGTATTTAAAGGGGGGTTTATAAGTTTGTGAGTTACCTTGAGAAAGGCTCAGGTGTGGGCTGAAATGCTGGAAACTTCACACATGAAATTAATTTGTGTGCATAAAGAAATAGGAGCTGGGTTTTTATTGATAAATATACATATACAAGAAACCTTGACCTAAGTTAATTAAAATTGTGCTCCTCCATAGGTGAAGATATATATACACACACTTCATTTTTTTTTAGGAAATTAGAGAACTTGTGGGCATGGACCCACCAATGTATTGTGGGCATGACAACAGTGGGATAGACAGGGCCTCAACAGGGTAATGTAGATGGCCAGGTGTATTGTGGTTGAAACAAGGTGAAACAAGGTGTGTCCAGGAAGAATCTCACACAGCCCTGGAAGTGGACCAAACCTGTGACAGTTCCTCAGGATCCCTCAGGAAACTTACAAGTTCTCTATATGTTATTGAATATCCTGATTGGCCGACTGAAAATTCTCTAGTCTAATGCTGCATTCCAGTCATTTCATAATGTTTATTTTATTTGGTGCCATAAAAATAAATAACTGTCAGCATAATATGAGTCTCCAGCCTACTATGCTGGCAGGACAATTAGAGAATTAGTGTAACAGATGGATTACAATTTTGAGTTCATAAATGCCTTGAAACATCCTTGGAGGAATAATTTGAAGATCTGATAATAATTAAAAAAAAAATATTATTATTATTTTCTAACTTTAAAACTCTGAACAATAGCACCATCAACCATAAGCATAATGAAAAAATATCCTAATTTATTTTTTGTTTTGCACTCCTGGACTGCCATCCAAGATAAGTGATATATTAAAAGCAAAATCAGAATATATTGCTGTATAATTTTTCATCAAGTTTTTTTTCTTTTTTTCTTAAATGCCTGGCTATTAAAATCACATTATTTAAATGTTAGAATATTTGGAAAGTAGCATAGCTAGGTATTAAGCTGTCAACAATCCTGCACATTTAAAGACTTACTATCTTATTATCAGAATTGCATATCTCAAGGAAAACGTATTAAAAGGGCATTATACACTTCTACGAAAAATACATAAATCCCTTAAGAAATCTCCTGAACGCTTCATAGTTTATGGGATGTGATTCTATATTTAAAGACTGAAATCACACCCATTAGTGGTACCCTCAAAAAAATAAGGGTACACAAAGTTTATTATATACATATTCTGTGTATATATATATATATATATATATATATATATATATATATATATATATATATATATATATATATATATATATATATATATATATATATAAATTTCAAAATAACTGCGGTACAATGATACCTTTTTTATTGGACTAACATGATATTTAAAAGACAAGCTTTCAAGAGATTTCCTCTCCTCTTCAGGTCTGAAGCAATACTAATCAACATGATACAGTTTAACTTTTAAAACAAGATATTTAAGAGAAGTTGAGGGGCGGTGTAAATATCAGAATCTGCCTGAGAGTGAAGGTTACAGAGTGTTTTAGAGAAAAGCACTCTGTTTTTATACAGACCCGGATTCATTGCTATTTTATACTGTTGTTTACATGCTCATTTCTTTTGCTGGATTCAAAACATTTTTCCTTATTTGGACCATCATCTGTTCATTTGAGTTCGAATCTGACTGTTTAAACATTATTGCTTGGGGAAAGTATTCACAGCTGTTTGCACCTCTCCATTGGTGTTCCGGCTTCCCAAACGACTTACAGCTGATGCAAGCTACACCTGTCTTCACTAATCCATAGGTTTCCCGGGTGAAACCTCCAGCGTACTGACTGCTGGTTCTGAATGTCAGCCTGCCTGCACGCACCTTGTTGGTTCAAGGTGCCACTCCACTTGTGAGTATATTTCCTATACTTTATTTCTCAGTTGATGTTAACTGATTCACACTATGTTGGCGCCCGTTGTTGCTTTTGTATCCTCACAGATTTATTGATCCATCACACCGAGGACAAAAGCGGAGCAAGCCTGTGTGTTATGAACTATTGATTGTCTCCATATCCTTTTACTTTGAAATTGGACTGGCTTTTGTTTGTTCTCACTTATCCTTCTTTTTTAGGACTTGGACTTTATAATTATATTGGACACTGGGGGTTTCATTCCTATATTTATATATTGTTAAATTGTACACCTGCTTTGGTATATGCTTATGATATTTTAAAGAAACATTTTATGTTGCCTTTGGATGGGCATTGTCCTTAAAAGGGAATTCAGCTCTTTCTATGCCAAAAAAATAATGTATGTTTAGGTTTTAATTTTATTTCACAGGTAAGTTTTTATTTATTTTAAGGTAGTTTTATATTTTAACTTTAATTTAGGTGTATTTTAATGTTCGTAAAGTTTAGGGGTTAATAGGTTTATTTAGCAGTTGCAATGAGGGGGGTGGTGATTTAGGGGTTAATATGTTTCTTTAGTAGCTGTCATGCGGGGGATGACAGTTTAGGGGTTTTTAGGTTTATTTAGTAGTTGCGATGCGGGGCGATGGCAGCTAAGGGGTTATTAGGTTTATTTAAAGTTGCAATGTGGGGGGATGGTGGTTTAGGGGTTATTAGGTTTATTTAGTAGTTGCAATGTGGAGGGTGGCGGTTTAGGGATTAGTAGGTTTATTTAGTAGTTACGATGCCGGGGGTTGCGGTTTAGGGGTTAATACGTTTATTTAGTAGTTGTGAAGCGGGGGGTCAATGGTTTAGGGGTTATTAGGTTTATTTATCCATTGTGATGCATGTGGATGGCGTTTAAGGGGTTAACAGGTTTATTTAGTAGTTGAGATGCAGGGGGATGGAGGTTTAGGGGTTATTGGGTTTATTTAGTATTTGCGATGCGGAGGGTGGCAGTTTAGGGGTTAAAAGTGTTGTTTATGGATGTAGGTGTACTTTATAAGTTGTTTTTTGTGTGTTTTCTGAAACTTTTTTGTTTCGCTAAACACATTACTACAGGTCTTTGAGTGCGGAATGGATCATTGCCGTAAAGGCCATATCGGTTGCAAGAAAAGCCATACCGCACGACTTCGCATACCAAATCGTTGACCTTTCCGCATGCAAAGACAATATTCCACCATACTGTGTGACTTGTAATCCGGGCCTGGGAGTGTAAGTTCTTCTGCTGGCTGTAAAGTTACACATCTTATCTATAGCTTGGACCTAAGACCAGAAACTTTCAGAATAGGTGTGGATACCACAGGCTAAATCAACTATTTCAAATGCCAATAAAAGGGTAAAGGAAATACTTGTAAACAATTTAATACATTTCAGTAGGTAAAGGGGATCATTGGGAGCAAATTAAAGGAGAGAGAATGTTTCCTTTAAATTTGGGGGGCAATTGGGGCACATTTTTAAAATTAACCATACAACTGATCTCTGGCTAATTTTTGGAGTGCTAATTGCTACTGCGAGTGCACTGTAGCCATAGCCAGCCATTTGTAATGGCTGGTTATTTATTGTGTGCCTGTAAACCGGCAATTTTGCAAGTTTACAGGTGCTCTTTAAATTAGTGCTCCATTTGTAATCTAGCCCTTTATGTTTTCTGCTATATAGCTAATGAATTAGGATGTTACATACTTTCTAACTTGTTTTTCTGTAGATGTTCTTGGCTATTGGAAAGTTATTGGTAGTTGAGAGTGGGTTCTTAATTCGGAGTACCGTCAGGATGACTTTCATTTTCTTACAATGGGTAGTTGCAGTTGATATGTGTTTCTTTTCTAATCAGTTTGATTATTTGCTTCATTAGGCGGCTATATGCAGTATCTTCCATAGTAATGTAGATTGGTTAGCCGTATCAGTCCAGTAGATAAGATGTAAAAATAACCAGAGTATTGCAGAATGCAATGATACTTTTTATTGGACTAGCATGATATTTAAAAGACAAGCTTTCAAGAGATTTGCTCTTCTTCAGGTCTGAAGCAATAGTAATTAGTATGATAGAGTTTAACATTTGAATACATATATAAATAATATATATATAAATATATATATATATATATATATATATATATATATATATATATATATATATATATATATATATATATTATAGTATTCATTACACCTTTTATAAGAATTGTTTACTAGCTGATTTATATTTATTTATAATGGATGTGTTAGTTAATTGTGTTAATCCTATTATGGAACAATATTACATTAAAGGGACACTGAACCCAATTTTTTTCTTTCATGATTCAGATAGAGCATGACATTTTAAGCAACTTTCTAATTTACTCCTATTATCAAAATTTCTTTATTCTCTTGGTATCTTTATTTGAAATGCAAGAATCTAAGTTTAGATGCCGGAGCATTTTTGGTGAACAACCTGGGTTGTCCTTGCTGATTGTGGATAAATTCATCCACCAATAAAATAGTGCTGTCAATAGTTCTTAACCAAGAAAAAAGCTTAGATGCCTTCTTTTTCAAATAAAGATAGCAATAGAACAAATACAAATTGATAATAGGAGTAAATTACAAAGTTGCTTAAAATTGCATGCTCTATCTGAATCACGAAAGAAAAAATGTGGGGTCAGTGTCCTTTTAATTTACATAGATTATTAATATTATCAGGTATTTGTAGAGCACCAACAGATTCCGCAGTGCTGTAAACATAGGCGGTATACAAGATACCATTCAAATGGTTAAAGGACCCTGCCGAGAGTTGCACTGTTGTAGTCATCTCTCATGAAGATGATCAACAAACAGCTGGGCTCATGGGCTTACATGCTAAGGGGTTCAAGGGGATAGCAATGGAGATAGGAAGGTGTGAGAATACAGGTCTGTATTTCTTATATTAAATATGAAATTAAATTTTAATGAAATAGTAAATGTTTGTATTCATAATCTCCAATACTGTAATACCATAGCTTAGATATTAGGAACCTGTATGAATACAATGTTACTAATAGATTTGTGATTTATGACACAACCTATATGACTCTACAGTTGTTTCAGACTCTATTTAAATGTTGAGAAATCAGAGAAAAGTATAGGAATGTAAATAACATGAATAAGATCTAATTAACTGGATATGATACCTTGATTGGTGGTTCAGTGAACAAAAGCCATAAGATTTAGAAACATGAATTATAGATGAAGTTGAATTTGAACAATAAACAAATGAAAATGGTATTGGACTTGGTATTTAGTTTGTTTGCAAATTGTAATCCTTGAATTGACCACTGAGACAATTGTATCAAATATACGTAGTATGGTAAATAATCCCTCTTGTAACTTATGTTCCTTCAGTAATGCATTACTAACAGTTAATATCCAAGCATGCATATCAAATTATTCGTTGGTGCACATACCTTACACAGAGTGGGTTTTCAGTTTGTGAGAGGCTGCTTGTCTTACTTGTCAGGAGGAGACCCAAGCGTCTAATGCGGAAGCAGGAGAGCAGCGTCTGATGCGAACAGCAAGTTACCGACTCTGGCGTGCTGCGCAGAGTTTCAGCGTTAGCGGAGATAACGTCACCAACAGCCTGAGCGTCCGATACCAGGCTGATTCAGATTGAGCAGCAGATACTCACAGCTGTGTTAAACACACAGAGAAGATCACTCCTATTTTGCAAGGAGTAAAGTTTAAATTCAGTCTAAATGTTCCCTTAAATAATAGGGACTTAGAGATATACTTAAATAAATGTAGCTTTAGTTTAGGATTGAAATTGGCTTAACAATCATAAGTTATTAGAGAGACATTGTAGATGTCCTCTATTTCTCTTTAATAATCAAGCAATGATTTCTGGGAAAGGTGGTGTTTAAATAGGGTTGAGTTTGGGGAGGAGAGTACTTGTCTTAAAGGCATAGTGAGAAGCCAAATGCTGACAGAAGGTTAATGTAGGTTGTATGCATCCCTGAATAGTAGTGTCTTTGGGGAGCGATTGAAGCTTTCAAAACTAGGGGAGAGTCTTGTGGAGCGAGGCAGAGAGTTCCATAAGATTGGGGCCAGTCTGGAGAAGTCTTGTAAATGGGAATGTGATGAGGTAATAAGAGTGGAGGAGAGTAGGAGATTGTGAAAAGAGTGAAGGGGATGTGAGGGAGAGTATCTGGAGGCAAGCTCTAAGATGTAGGGGGAAGCAGTACAGTTGAGGGCTTTTTATGTCAGAGTGAGAATTTTGTGTTTAAACCTGGAGGCAAGAGGTAGCCAGTGAAGGAATTGGCAGAGAGGTGCACCAGATGAAGAGCAACATATAAGGAAGATGAGCCTGGCAGACACATTCAATGTGGGTTGTAAAGGAGTAGATATGTGTGATTCGGTTCGGTTCGATTCGTAAATTCGGATGGCCATTGGGATTACACTAGTATTGTACAGTATGTTAGGTTAACACCTAATATACAGTATAATACTAGTCTAATCCCACCTAACACTTACCGAAATGCCGAATTTACGAACCGAATCGAACCGAATCTAGCAGAATTTCTTCGAATCTGAATGAATCCAAAACGAATCCGAAACGAATCGATTCAAAATTTTCCAAATTCGAATCGATCCGAACTGAACTTCGAAAAATTCCGAATCGATCCGAACCAAACTGAATTTTTTCGCCATGCACATGTCTATAAAGGAGCTAGGAGGCAGCTAGGGAGACCAGAGAGGATGGAGTTTCAGTAGTCGAGGCGGGAAAGGATGAGAGAATGGATTAAAATCTTAGTTGTGTCTTGTGTAAGGAAATGTCTAATTTTAGAGATGTTTTTAAGGTGGAAGCGGCAGGCTTTAGCCAAGGACTGAATGTGAGGAGTGAAAGAAAAATCTGATTCAAGTGTGACCCCAAGACATCAGGCATGTGGAGACATCAGGCATGTGGGGTAGGGGTAATGATGCAGTTTTTGACAGTTATAGAGAAAAGGGGGGGTGGAGATTTTGGAAGAAGGGGGGAAATAAGGAGCTCAGTTTTGGAGAGAGTTAGCTTGAGAGGACATCTACGATGAGATTTGAGAGAGACAGTTAGTGACACAGGTTAGCACGGAAGGAGATAGGTCTGTTGCATAGAGGCAGATTTGGGTGTCGTCGGCATACAAATGTTATTGAAACCTGTGGGACTTTATTAAGGAACCTAATGATGAGTAGATGATGTGTAGATTGAGAAGGGAAGGGGACCGAAGACAGAGCCTTGTGGTACCCTAACAGAAAGTGGTAATGGGGCAGAGGATGTCCCAGAGAAGACTACACTAAATGTGTGGTTAGACAGATAGGAAGAGAACCACGAGAGAGCTGTGTCAGAAATGCTGAAGGATTGTAGTATTTGGAACAAAAGAGGGTGGTCAACAGTTTCAAAGGCTGCAGACAGATCAAGGAGGATAAGCAGAGAGAAGTGGCCTTTGGATTTTGCTGTAAGTAGGTTGTTGGTAACCTTAACAATTGCTGTCTCTGTGGAGTGATGGGGCAAAATTCAGATTGCAGTGGTTCAAGGTGGGAGTTTAATGTAAGGAAATGGGATAGACATGCATAAACTAGCTAGGGAAATAGGGCGGTAGTTGGATGGGGAGGTTGGATCGAGAGAAGGATTTTTGAGGATAGGTTTGACCAGTGCATGTTTAAGAGATGAGGGAAATATACCAGTGCTGAGGGAGAAGTTGAAGATGTGTGTGAGTATAGGGGTAAGTATAAAATAAAGGGGTAGGAATAGTTGTGAGGGAATGGGGTTGAAGAGACAGGTAGTGAGGTGAAAGGACAGTACAGCGCAGAAACCTCTGTAACAGGGGCAAAAGAGCTAAATTTATGGCTATGGGGTTTTTGGATGATTGTGAGCTTTTGAGGGGGTTGGAGACTGGTAGTATGTTGAGAGCTGATTTCATTTCTGATTGAGTCGATTTTGTTATTTAAGTAGCTGGCAAAATCTTGAGCTAAGAGAGAAATTGTAGTAGGAGATGGGGTGGGTGGAGAAGAGTATTCAACATGGAGAACAGATGTTTTGGGTTTGAAGAAAGAGTAGAGATAAGAGTGGAGAAGTAATGTTGCTTATATAGATTACAGGCAGAATAGTAAGAGTTCAAGAAGAACTTGTAGTGGAGCAAGTCAGCTGATATTCTCTCCAGTGTTGCTCAGCAGTAATGGAGCATCTGCGTAGGTACCGTGTCAGAGAGGTTGCAAGGGCTGAGGATGAGTGTATGATTTCTGAGCTATGGTAGATGGGGCCAGATTGTCAAGGACCGATGTAAGGGTGGAGTTATAGTGGCAGATAGATTCTTCGGGCAGGAAAAGGAGGGGATGGAAGAGAGGAGAGGTTCGAGAGAGCTAGTGAACTGTTGCTAATTTAATGAATTGATGCTTCTGTAAAGTTTGGTGTGAGGGGTAGAAGGAGGGAGATTGTAGGGAGGGATGTGATATTACAAGTGAGGAGATGATGGTCAGAAAGAGGAAAAGGGGAGCTTGTGAAGTTTAAGATAGAGCATCGATAGCTGAAGATCAGATCAAGGGAGTGACCATCTTTGTGAGTGGGAGAGTCAGTCCATTGTGACAGGCCAAAAGAGGAAGCGAGTTGCTGAAGTTGTTTTGCAGAGGAGGCAGTGGGATTGTCAACTGGGAGGTTGAAGTCGCCAAGAATGAGGGCAGGGATATATGAGGAAAGGAAATAAGGTATCCAGGCAACAAAGTGATCTAGAAATAGAGTTGAGGAGCTAGGGGGCGGTATATGACTGTGAGATGTATAGAGAAGGGAGAGAATAAGCTAATTATGCGTGTTTCAAATGAAGAAAATGTGAGGGAAGAGAAGGGCTGTATTTGTTGAAAGGTGCAACGAGAGGAAAGTAAAATACCAACACTACCTCCTTGTCTATTATCAGGCATAGGAGTGTGGCTGAAGTGGAGACCCCTTGTGACAGTGCAGCAAAGGATGCTGTGTCTGAAGGAGAGAGCCAGGTTTCTGTGAGAGCCAGAAGATTGAGAGAGTGGAAGATAAAGAGGTCATGGATCACCCTAAATAGTACTTAGATTTAAATAAAGCCTAAAATTGTCATAGGGTTAAAAACAGACTTGTCTTATCTACCTCAAAGTAGTTTACAAGTAGCTCATTTATCCTTATTTCATCATGCAAAATAGTTGATTTAGCCTGTGTATCCCTGCCTATACTGAAAGTTTCTATACTCAAGTCCAGGTTATTGACATGTAATGTAAACACAGCCAGCAAAAAAAATAATACACTCCCAGTGGGGTGTATAAGAGATAAATATAAGATAAGGAAGCAAGTGTGTGTACACAAAGTGATAACATAATGATATCTCACTTTACTTGCAAGCTCAAACGATTCTAATAGGTTGGGGTTTTAAAGCACTAAACCAGCTATTTTATATGCTCAAGCAAACATGAAAATGCAATTTCTCATACATTTTATACTCTGCCCCTGGTATAACAAGTCATTGGAAAATACATTAAGGGAAAACTATTTTACAGCATACTGTCCCTTTAAAGTTATTTCAGGTATACTGCAGAACAACAAAAAAAGCTACAGAACAAATGTTATATGACAAACATATTTTATTTAAGGTGGAAGCGGCAGGCTTTAGCCAAGGACTGAATGTGAGGAGTGAAAGAAAAATCTGATTTAAGTGTGACCCCAAGACATCAGGCAGGAGAGTGGAAGATAAAGAGGTCATGGATCACCCTAAATAGTACTTAGATTTAAATAAAGCCTAAAATTGTCATAAGGTTAAAAATAGACTTGTCTTATCTACCTTAAAGTAGTTTACAAGTAGCTCATTTATCCTTATTTCATCATGCAAAATAGTTGATTTAGCCTGTGGTATCCCCACCTATACTGAAAGTTTCTATACTCAAGTCCAGGTTATTGACATGTAATGTAAACACAGCCAGCAAAAAAAAAATAATACACTCCCAGTGGGGTGTATAAGAGATAAATATAAGATAAGGAAGCAAGTGTGTGTACACAAAGTGATAACATAATGATATCTCACTTTACTTTGCAAGCTCAACCGATTCTAATAGGTTGTGGTTTTAAAGCACTAAACCAGCTATTTTATATGCTCAAATAAACATGAAAATGCAATTTCTCATACATTTTATACTCTGCCCCTGGTATAACAAGTCATTGGAAAATACATTAAGGGAAAACAATTTTACAGCATACTGTCCCGTTAAAGTTATTTCAGGTATACTGCAGAACAACAAAAAAGCTTACTGTCCCTTTAAAGTTATTTCAGGTATACTGCAGAACAACAAAAAAAGCTACAGAACAAATTATATATGACAAACATATTTTAAAGGTCATAAAATTATGTCAATAACCTTTTAACTGTTTGTTTTAAACAAAAATATATATATATATAAATATATATATACGGTATATATATATATATATATATATATATATATATATATATATATATATATATATATATTTGCTTATTTTATATGTGGTCACAAGGGAGTAGCCAGAGGCCCAGGCCCAGTATTATTATTATTTGTAAAAGTTATTTGTAGAGCGCCAACAGATTCCACAGCCCAGTAGCCCCATGTGGCAAAGCCATTCCAAAAGTTTACCACCATACGAGCAATAGGGTGGACTGGAGGCAACATGAGGCCCCTCGCATACAGAAGAACAGGCTTTACAATCTCATAACTCTGACCCAGTGCACCCCGCAGAGTGCGACTACTGTGGAAAAAGCCACATGCCACTAACTGGCAATGTCCTGCAAAGGGGAAAGTAGGCAAGTTGTATGGAAAACTTAACTACTTCACCAAAGTATGCTGATCCAGCCACCGGAAAAAATTGTCCATGCTGTAAACAAAGATGGCGCTGACACAGAAGAGCAT
Organism: Bombina bombina; assembly: GCF_027579735.1. NCBI lineage: Eukaryota > Metazoa > Chordata > Amphibia > Anura > Bombinatoridae > Bombina > Bombina bombina. The sequence continues at coordinate 1,516,725,623 of NC_069499.1, read as the reverse complement.
TCCCCTATATGAATACAATAAGCTGAAAACACAGTGCACTCTGCGACCAGCACCTCGTCTGTATGGCTATGGTGGTGAATGCCTGGCAGTTAAAGGCAAGTGTGACCTTAAATGCTAACACAAAGACACTCAAATATTCCTGTCATTCTGCATTGTCGACACAAGGGCACCTCCTGTCATAGGTCTAAAAAGCAGCATAGATTTTGGCCTCATCAAACTTGTACTATCCGTCGCAAGTAGTCCAAGTGAAGTACCGATCATGAAGAAATTTGCAGACATCTTTAGAGGAATCAGCCTATTCCCTGGTGAGTGTACCATATACTCTCTCATTTCCTTTATCTATTTACAGATACATAATATCGGGATAATATCAGGTTTATATGGAGTAACATCCATAGTTGATGACACCCTAAACTACGGTAAAACCAAAACATAACACGATCAAAACCTGACCTCTATGTTACAGATTTCCAGAGAAAGGGATGTCAAGCTTAACCAAGAAAAAATCATATGTGCCACATAAGTCAGTTACTTTGGGTGTCTCCTCACAGTTGACGGAGTAAAGCCTGATCCTGCCAAAATTACTGCTGTGAGAGACATGAAGTCACCAAAAAGACAAAGGTGAACTTGAGACAGTGCTAGGAATGATCAACTACCTCTCGAAATTTGCACCCAACCTTTCTGACATCACCACATCGTTGCGGAATCAACTGACTTTGTGTGGGACACACAACAAGACAAAGCTTTCCACAAAATAAAAGAGCTGCTCACATGCAAGCCACGACCAGTATTAGCATACTTTGATCATCACATAGAACTAAAGCTACAGTTTGATGAACTATCGTGTATTCATAAAAAATCACTTACTAAAAGTGAAATTAACTTACTGTTTGGCAGCAAGCGTTTCCACCAATATATCTATGGGCGCCATATTCTCGTAGAAAGTGACCATAAAGATTTAGAGTCCATCAGGCGCAAACCAATGGCATCAAGTCCTCCAATACTTCAAAGAATGATTCTATAGCTCCAGAAGTATAACTTCATTATCATTCACTGCCCAGGCAAAGATATTCCAGTTGCAGACATGCTGTTCAGAAAGTAATTATCTGACCATGACTCAAGCCTAAGTGAAGGTATGGACATATAAGTGCACACTGTATATAGCAGTCTCCCTGTCAGTGACCCAAATATTGAGGAAATAAAAACTTAGACTAAAAGGGATTAAATGTTTAAAAGTGCATATACAGCGCCAACATCCAAACAGATACAAGCTCCCAAAGTGAGACCCCTATCAGAATAACAAAATAATATTAAAATACAATTATTATATTCACATAAACTAGGGTACCCTACGTACATATAACAATTTGATTGAAAACAAATTAAAAATTGTTAAAAACAATAGAGTAAGTGCCCCTCAGGAGAGAGGGGAATACCAAAACATATAAATACAAAAAAATGTGTATTTAAAGTCCCAAATGATATAAAAAGTGATGATATCCTTGACAAATGTCCTGTGTAACAGATCCGGTGCCCTTGTGAATCCAATTAATCTTTTGTGTATGATGGGGTATCCAAGAAATCAAAAATCAAAATGAAGATGGTTATCAAAAATATATGATAAAAATAAAAATAAAAATAAAAATTGGAGAGAAGTGAATTAAGTGAAAAAAGTGAATAAGAAATCCAATAGGATCCAAAAATTGCAGTACCTGTGAAAAACAAAAATAACATGTGCAATAACGCTAATAAGAATATAAACTTAATTAAAAATAGGCTTACCCTATATGTAAACTCGAGCAGTGACTATTTATAACATGTACATCAACGCGTTTCGGCCCCAAAGCTGGGCCTATCTCAAGATGTCTACTGCTGGTAAAAGTATGGCTTAAATAGCCTATAGGGACTAATCAAGATGGGTGTAATTTCCCGACTTAAATTGCCATTACATGTATCATGACAACCCTCTAATGCCCTTAATAAAGATGGTGGCTACTGGCTCTTTTACTTCCTGTAAATTCCCTCCTTAAAATGCCATTACATGTATCATGGCAATCCTCTAATACCCTTAATAAAGATGGTGGCTACTGTCTCTTTAACTTCCTGTAATTTCCCACCTTAAAATGACATTACATGTATCATGGCAATCCTCTAATGCCCTTAATAAAGATGGTGGCTACTGGCTCTTTTACTTCCTGTAATTTCCCTCCTTAAAATGCCATTACATGTATCATTGCAATCCTCTAATTCCCTTAATAAAGATGGTGGCTACTGACTCTTTCACTTCCATTTCCGGCTCTTAGGTCACAGCCGGTTGCAGAAAGGAGTTCTGGGACATATAGTTCTGATATATAAACAGGATATTGATTTATTGTCAATTTATACTAATATGCTCGAGTCTACATTAAATCTAAAATAAATAAAGGCTACTAGTATTAGGGATTGTCCATATCGGTAGGTATATACCTCTAATGTAATTCACATTGTGAATACAATACATTTATAAATAAGAACAATAGGATAGAGTACAATTAAGAGTTTATACAATTGGATGAAAGGTAATGATAAAACCACATATATTTAATAGACAGAACATCTCACTAAAAAGAAGATATTTTAAAAAAACATTATAGAAATGACATTAAAAACAAAATAGTTTTATAAATAGCATTTAAAAACATTAAAAAACATTAGAAAACAAAAAAAACTGAGATGTAAAAACATATTGATGATTTATACTGAGTAGTAGTATAAAAAATATAAGTATATGATGTATAAAAAGTGAAAAGTGAATCAAACTGTGGGAGGGGGAGTTGCATCAATATTTTTAAATTTATTTAAAAATTAAAGTTGTATCAAAATAATTTAGTTAAAAAGATGAAAGACTTTGAAGCATTTAGGCCCTGTGGATATATACTATCTATGTAAAAGGGACTAAAAGGGATCCACAGTTCCAAATACTAAAAGACATCAAACAAAATGGCTGGCCTGAGGACAGAAAGAAAAGCCCCAAAAACGTCTTGGAATTCTGGAATCACAGAGATGACATCTCTCATACCTGCATGACATGATCTTTAATTACAAGACAATTGTCATTCCCTCAAGCCTTCATCCAGAAATGTTGTCACACATAGACGACAGTCATCTAGGCATTGAAAAGTGTAATCAAAGAGCCTGTGATATTTTGTTTTGGCCTGGAATGGGAAAGGAAATCGAATAAATCGACGGTAAATGTTCTATAAGCCACACATATGGTCCTTCCAACTCTAGAGAGCCCATGATTAGCCACAGAGTACCAGACAGCCTGTGGCAAATAGTGGCTACTGATTTAATTACCTGTCACAATATGGATTATCTCATAACTGTTGACTACAACAGTAGATATTTTGAGCTGGACAGATTTCACAGCAAAACATCTGCTGCTGTAATAAACAATTTAAAGGCTGCCTTCGCAAAGGTATGGGATTCCATAGACAGTCATTTCAGACTATGGACACCATTATGTATCCAACAAATTTAAAGCATTTGCCAACACATGGGCTTTTTCTCACATCACTTCAATTCCATAATATCCGCAAAGCAATAGATTAGCTGAGTAAACCATAACAGACAGCAAAATCCCTACTGGAAAAGGCTAGAGCAGACAAGAAAGATCCATACCTCAGTATCTTGAAGTATCCCAACAGCCTTAGTGATAATTTCAAGTTGCCAGCACAGCTGCTTATGATCCCCATCTGCGATCCCTGCTTCCAACTACCAACCAACAACTTTTTCCCAAAATCTTCCATCACAAGGAAGTCAGAACCCAATGGCTATACAGTCAACAGCTGGAGCTACTACAGCAAGTCAGCTAGACTTTTATCAAAACTAACTAAAGGGCAGACAGTTCTTATGCAGGAACATGGTCAGTAGAACCCAGCAGTCATCACCAAAGCAGCTAATACCAACAGATCCTACTATGTGTGCACAAGTGATGAGCTAGAATAATGTCCCAATAGACATCACCTCCTCGAAACAAGAGTCACACAACACCAATGAGAATGCCTTCTCTGTACCAGAGAACATCATCCGAGGTACCACAACACACCACCATGCATCATCTGAGGACATTACCCATCTACCCAGACGACAGCGATGAACCATCCACCCTCATCACTCATCACACCTCCTCATCCACACTTACCCCCACAGAACTAGATATGGATAGCAGATAAAGCCCAGAGATATCCTGGACCTGAAACCTTGCAAAGGTATACACATACAGCTACAGTTAACTGCTGTAGCACTTTGTTTATAAAGCACCCCAGTCTGATAGATTCATTCTGCATTGTTTTACGTATATTTTATAAGTTTTTGCTTTAACCTGTTTTACCCATACAGGACAATATTTAGTTTTCTTGCTTTTCTCACGTTGCGTATATTTAAAAATAAATAAATAAGGGAGATGCAATATTTGCATATATACTATATGTTTTAACCAATCAACAGTATTCATATTGAGTTATAACCTTTACCTTATCTAGTTTAAGTTGGCATTTGGATTACTGCAACTGCTCTGTGAGCAACAGTTTTACTCACCTCTGCTGCTTTAACCCCTTAATGACCACAGCACTTTTCCATTTTCTGTCCGTCTGGGACCAAGGCTATTTTTTTATTTTTGCAGTGTTTGTATTTAGCTGTAATTGTCCGCTTACTCATTTGCTGTACCCACACATATTATATACCGTTTTTATCGCCATTAAATGGACTTTCAAAATATACCATTATTTTCATCATATCTTATAATTTACTATAAAAAAAATTATAAAATATGAGGAACAATTGGATAAAAACACACTTTTTCTAACTTTGACCCCCAAAATCTGTTACACATCTACAACCACCAAAAAACACCCATGCTAAATAGTTTCTAAATGTTGTCCTGAGTTTAGAAATACCCAATGTTTACATGTTCTTTGCTTTTTTTGCAAGTTATAGGGCCATAAATACAAGTAGCACTTTGCTATTTCCAAACCACTTTTTTTTTCAAAATTAGCGCTAGTTACATTGGAACATATCTTTCAGGAATCCCTGAATATCCATTGACATGTATATATATATATATTTTTTTGGAAGACATCCCAAAGTATTGATCTAGGCCCATTTTGGTATATTTCATGCCACCATTTCACCGTCAAATGCGATCAAATAAAAAAAAATTGTTCACTTTTTCACAAATGTTTTCACAAACTTTAGGTTTCTCACTGAAATTATTTACAAACAACTTATGCAATTATGGAATAAATGGTTGTAAATGCTTCTCTGGGATCCCCTTTGTTCATAAATAGCAGACATATATTGCTTTGATTTTTGGTAATTAGAAGGCTGCTAAATGCCAATGCGCACCACACGTGTACAGGGAGTGCAGAATTATTAGGCAAGTTGTATTTTTGAGGATTAATTTTATTATTGAACAATAACCATGTTCTCAATGAACCCAAAAAACTCATTAATATCAAAGCTGAATATTTTTGGAAGTAGTTTTTAGTTTGTTTTTAGTTTTAGCTATTTTAGGGGGATATCTGTGTGTGCAGGTGACTATTACTGTGCATAATTATTAGGCAACTTAACAAAAAACAAATATATACCCATTTCAATTATTTATTTTTACCAGTGAAACCAATATAACATCTCAACATTCACAAATATACATTTCTGACATTCAAAAACAAAACAAAAACAAATCAGTGACCAATATAGCCACCTTTCTTTGCAAGGACACTCAAAAGCCTGCCATCCATGGATTCTGTCAGTGTTTTGATCTGTTCACCATCAACATTGCGTGCAGCAGCAACCACAGCCTCCCAGACACTGTTCAGAGACGTGTACTGTTTTCCCTCCTTGTAAATCTCACATTTGATGATGGACCACAGGTTCTCAATGGGGTTCAGATCAGTTGAACAAGGAGGCCATGTCATTAGATTTTCTTCTTTTATACCCTTTCTTGCCAGCCACGCTGTGGAGTACTTGGACGCGTGTGATGGAGCATTGTCCTGCATGAAAATCATGTTTTTCTTGAAGGATGCAGACTTCTTCCTGTACCACTGCTTGAAGAAGGTGTCTTCCAGAAACTGGCAGTAGGACTGGGAGTTGAGCTTGACTCCATCCTCAACCCGAAAAGGCCCCACAAGCTCATCTTTGATGATACCAGCCCAAACCAGTACTCCACCTCCACCTTGCTGGCGTCTGAGTCGGACTGGAGCTCTCTGCCCTTTACCAATCCAGCCATGGGCCCATCCATCTGGCCCATCAAGACTCACTCTCATTTCATCAGTCCATAAAACCTTAGAAAAATCAGTCTTGAGATATTTCTTGGCCCAGTCTTGACGTTTCAGCTTGTGTGTCTTGTTCAGTGGTGGTCGTCTTTCAGCCTTTCTTACCTTGGCCATGTCTCTGAGTATTGCACACCTTGTGCTTTTGGGCACTCCAGTGATGTTGCAGCTCTGAAATATGGCCAAACTGGTGGCAAGTGGCATCTTGGCAGCTGCACGCTTGACTTTTCTCAGTTCATGGGCAGTTATTTTGTGCCTTGGTTTTTCCACACGCTTCTTGCGACCCTGTTGACTATTTTGAATGAAACGATTGATTGTTCGATGATCACGCTTCAGAAGCTTTGCAATTTTAAGAGTGCTGCATCCCTCTGCAAGATATCTCACTATTTTTGACTTTTCTGAGCTTGTCAAGTCCTTCTTTTGACCCATTTTGCCAAAGGAAAGGAAGTTGCCTAATAATTATGGACACCTGATATAGGGTGTTGATGTCATTAGACCACATCCCTTCTCATTGGTAGTAGGCTTTCGAGCCTATACAGCTTGGAGTAAGACAACATGCATAAAGAGGATGATGTGGTCAAAATACTCATTTGCCTAATAATTCTGCACTCCCTGTATTATGCCCAGCAGTGAAGGGGTTAATTAGGGAGCATGTAGGGAGCTTCTAGGGTTAATTTTAGCTTTAGTGTAGTAGAGAACCCCAAGTATTGATCTAGGCCCATTTTGGTATATTTCATGCCACCATTTCACCGCCAAATGCGATCAAATTAAAAAAAAATGTAAAATTTTTCACAATTTTAGGTTTCTCACTGCAATTATTTACAAACAGCTTGTGCAATTATGGCACAAATGGTTGTAAATGCTTCTCTGGGATCCCCTTTGTTCAGAAATAGCAGACATATATGACTTTGGCGTTGCTTTTTGGTAATTAGAAGGCCACTAAATGCTGCTGCGCATCACACATGTATTATGGCTAGCAGTGAAGGGGTTAATTAGGTAGCTTGTAGGGAGCTTTCAGGGTTAATTTTAGCTTTAGTGTAGAGATCAGCCTCCCACCTGACACATCACACCCCTGATCCCTCCTAAACAGCTTCCTTCCCTCCCCCACCCCACAATTGTCCCCACCATCTTAAGTACTGGCAGAAAGTCTGCCAGTACTAAAATAAAAGGTATCTTTTTGTTTTTTTTAATATATTTTTTAGCATATTTACATATGCTGCTGTGTAGAATCCCACCTTAGCCCCCAACCTCCCTGATAACCCCACAAACAGCTCTCTAACCCTCCCCCTCTTGGGGGCCATCTTGGGTACTGGCAGCTGTCTGCCAGTACCCAGTTTGCAGAAAAAAAATGTTTTTTTATTACTTTTCTCCCGTTTTTTTCTGTAGTGTAGCTTCCCCCCTACACAGAGCAACCCAACACCCCCTGATGTTCATTTGTTTATTTATTTTTTACCTCCCCCCCCCATTTTCCCAACTATTTTCTGTAATGTAGCGGTTCCCACCCGCTCCCTCCCCGTGCACACGCCCGCCTCCCCGTGTGCGCGCCCGTGTGCGCCCCTGGTCATCCCCGCCCACGATCCCGCCCCCCCACCACATCACCAGGGCCATCGATGGCCGCCTCCCACACAGACTCCCACCCACCAACGAAGATAGCCATCGATGTCCGGTGCAGAGAGGGCCACAGAGTGGCTCTCCCTGCATCGGATGGCTAAAAAAGGTTATTGCAGGATGCCGAGGCATCACTGCAATAACCGGAAAGCAGCTGGAAGTGAGCAGGATCGCTTCCAGCTGCTTTCCAGACCGAGGACGTGCAGGGTACGTCCTTGGTCATTAACTGACTTTTTTTAGAGGACTACCCTGCACATCCACGGTCGTTAAGGGGTTAATAAACCAGCACTTGTTTTACCCTGCAACTGGCATCCAAGCTTTATTGGTACATATGCTTCCGCAGCACGATAACTAAACATTACACAGGTCATGCAACTTCTCTCTTTTTCCTTTAAACAGTGCAAAAGAAAAGCTTTCAATTGAAACACTGATATTTTTGCAATAATATGTTTTCATACATATTTAATGAATTTCTTTTATTCCAACAACATTTTGCACTAACAAGTTTGTTACCACTATCCTCGGGCTGATTTTTTTTTTTTTTTCAGATTCATGCTGAGTTTCTTTTCTTGTTCTGCACATAGGAACATGTTTATTACAAAAGTAGTTGTATCAAATGTTTTAAAAAATATTCTGCTTTTAAACCCTGACAGATAGCAGTTTGATGCTGGCCTTGGCATTTTTTTCTGATACTTGAGTTGAAGATAATTATACATGAAGGAAGTTATTTATCTTTAAAGAACTGAAATAAATATACAAAAAAATACAATGTTTTGTTCATATCATTGGTTTGCTCTACACAAATTATGCATCTTATTTAATATATGAAAATTAAAAACTAAAGGCCTGAAGATCAGAAACACACTGGCATGCAGTGAATCCTTGCAAAATCTTTAGAGCATTATTTTGTATTTCATGTGTCTCGCCTTCACATTAAAGATCCTGAAAAGCAAGATAAACAGCTTCCAAGCTAACATTTGCCTTTCTAAAAATGTTTGAGAGACCTCACAGTACTGATGAGACTTCTTAGAGAATCTCACCAGAGTGGAGAGCTTCAGATCATCAGGTCTAACTGTCTTATGAAAAGATAACACCATCGGACAGATTACAAAGCTGTATGATTTGCACTAACCAAATTACATCAGATGAAAATGGTTTTTGGCTCTAGGTGAATTCATTGGGCAACAACATTGAAAACTTACTCACAATTTACATTAAGCCTATTAAGAAATTGTTGTATGCTATTATTAATGAACTCAATGTTTCGGGTTCTTCTATTAAGCATAAACGGTAACAAGGTCCTTTACAACTAGAATTTTCAATTGTGAGACATTTTTTAATATAGGTACCTATAAATATGAGCTACATACAATATATTAAATCCATAATTTGTAATTATATAAACAAAAATATATTGTTTAAAACCATGCTATGTTAACAAAAAACACTGGAGGTTGAAATAAATTACTCAGTTTAATAAAATATGTTGAAATATATTTGTATGTCTTATGTTGCTGATTCGATTATGGATGAAGTATAAGGCTAGATGCAAATGACCGTCGAGGAAGAGGCCCATTGGTTGGATAATGAAATTTTTTTTAGGTGTTACTTTTCAGATTAGGGCTTTGGGCAAAGTGTAAAAGAGCTGAATGCCCTTTTAACGACAATGCCCATACAAATGCCACTTTAGGGGCAATGGGTAGCTTACGGCTAGATTTAGAGTTGGGCAGTAGCCGTCAAAACCAGCGTTAGAGGCTCCTAACGCTGGTTTTTACCGCCCTCTGGTATTTGGAGTCAGTCAGGAAAGGGTCTAACGCTCACTTTGCAGCCGCGACTTTTCCATACCGCAGATCCCCCTACGCCATTTGCGTATCCTATCTTTTCAATGGGATCTTTCTAACGCCGGTATTTAGAGTCTTGGCTGAAGTGAGCGTTAGAAATCTAATGACAAAACTCCAGCCGCAGAAAAAAGTCAGTAGTTAAGAGCTTTTTGGGCTAACGCCGGTTTATAAAGCTCTTAACTACTGTGCTCTAAAGTACACTAACACCCATTACCTATGTACCCCTCAACCGAGGTCCCCCACATCGCTGCCACTCTAATTAAATTTTTTAACCCCTAATCTGCCGTCCGCACGCCGCTGCAAGCTACGTTATACTTATGTACCCCTAATCTGCTGCCCCTAACACCGCCGACCCCTATATTAAATTATCAACCCCTAATCTGCCCCCTCAACGTCGCCTCCACCTGCCTACACTTATTAACCCCTAATCTGCCGAGCGGACCGCACCGCTACTATAATAAAGTTATTAACCCCTAATCCGCCTCACCCCGCCTCAATAACCCTATAATAAATAGTATTAACCCCTAATCTGCCCTCCCTAACATCGCCGACACCTAACTTCAATTATTAACCCCTAATCTGCCGACCTAATCTCGCCGCTACTGTAATAAATGTATTAACCCCTAAAGCTAAGTCTAACCCTAACACTAACACCCCCCTAAGTTAAATATAATTTAAATCTAATGAAATAAATTAACTCTTATTAAATAAATTATTCCTATTTAAAGCTAAATACTTACTTGTAAAATAAACCCTAATATAGCTACAATATAAATTATAATTATAGTGTAGCTATTTTAGGATTTATATTTATTTTACAGGCAACTTTGTAATTATTTTAACCAGGTACAATACCTATTAAATAGTTCATAACTATTTAATAGTTACCTAGTTAAAATAATTACAAAGTTGCCTTTATTTTACAGGCAACTTTGTAATTATTTTAACCTGGTACAATAGCTATTAAATAGTTCATAACTATCAATAAATTAATTAAATACAATACCTACAAATAAATACAATGAAATAAACTAACTAAAGTACAAAAAATAAAAAAGAACTAAGTTACAAAAAATAAAAAAATATTTACAAACATTAGAAAAATATTACAACAATTTTAAACTAATTATACATACTCTAAGCCCCCTAATAAAATAACAAAGCCCCCCAAAATAAAAAAATGCCCTACCCTATTCTAAATTAAAAAAGTTCAAAGCTCTTTTACCTTACCAGCCCTGAAAAGGGCCCTTTGCGTGGCATGCCACAAAGAATTCAGCTCTTTTGCATGTAAAAAAAAAACATACAATACCCCCCCCAACATTACAACCCACCACCCACATACCCCTAATCTAACCCAAACCACCCTTAAATAAACCTAACACTAAGCCCCTGAAGATCTCCCTACCTTGTCTTCACCTCACCGGGTTCAGCGATCGGTCCAGAAGAGGGTCCGAAGTCTTGATCCAAGCGACGGCTGAAGAACTCCATCATCGGGCTGAAGTCGGAAGTCCATCATCGGATGAAGTCTTCTATCAAGTCGCATCTTCAATCTTCTTTCTTCCGGAGCGGAGCCATCTTCTTCCCAGCCGACGCGGATCCAACCTCTTCAAGCGACGCCTATTCGCCGAATGAAGGTTCCTTTAAATGACATCATCCAAGATGGCGTCCCTCGAATTCCGATTGGCTGATAGGATTCTATCAGCCAATCGGAATTAAGGTAGGAATATTCTGATTGGCTGATGGAATCAGCCAATCAGATTCAAGTTCAATCCGATTGGCTGATCCAATCAGCCAATCAGATTGAGCTTGCATTCTATTGGCTGTTCCGATCGCTGAACCCGGTGAGGTGAAGACAAGGTAGGGAGATCTTCAGGGGCTTAGTGTTAGGTTTATTTAAGGGGGGTTTGGGTTAGATTAGGGGTATGTGGGGGGTGGGTTGTAATGTTGGGGGGGGTATTGTATGTTTTATTTTACAGGCAAAAGAGCTGAATTCTTTGGGGCATGCCCCACAAAGGGCCCTTTTCAGGGCTGGTAAGGTAAAAGAGCTTTGAACTTTTTTAATTTAGAATTGGGTAGGGCATTTCTTTATTTTGGGGGTCTTTGTTATTTTATTAGGGGGCTTAGAGTAGGTGTAATTAGTTTAAAATTGTTGTAATATTTTTCTAATGTTTGTAAATATTTTTTTATTTTTTGTAACAGTTCTTTTTTATTTTTTGTACTTTAGTTAGTTTATTTCATTGTAGTGATTTGTAGGTATTTTATTTAATTAATTTATTGATAGTGTAGTGTTAGGTTTAATTGTAGGTAATTGTAGGTAGTTTATTTAATTAATTTATTGATAGTGTAGTGTTAGGTTTAATTGTAACTTAGGTTAGGATTTATTTTACAGGTAATTTTGTAATTATTTTAACTATGTTAGCTATTAAATAGTTATTAACTATTTAATAGCTATTGTACCTGGGTAAAATAATTACAAAGTTGCCTGTAAAATAAATATTAATCCTAAAATAGCTACAATATAATTATAATTTATATTGTAGCTATATTAGGGTTTATTTTACAGGTAAGTATTTAGCTTTAAATAGGAATAATTTATATAATAAGAGTTAATTTATTTTGTTAGATTTAAATTATATTTAACTTAGGGGGGTGTTAGTGTTAGACTTAGCTTTAGGGGTTAATCCATTTATTAGACTAGCGGCGAGATCCGATCGGCAGATTAGGGGTTAATTATTGTAGGTAGCTGGCGGCGACGTTGTGGGGGGCAGATTAGGGGTTAATAAATATAATATAGGGGTCAGCGGTGTTAGGGGTAGCAGATTAGGGGTACATAGGTATAATGTAGGTTGCGGCGGTATACAGAGCGGCAGATTAGGGTTTAAAAAAATATGCAGGTGTCAGCGATAGCGGGGGCAGCAGATTAGGGGTTAATAAGTGTAAGGTTAGGGGTGTTTAGACTCGGGGTACATGTTACGGTGTTAGGTGCAGACTTAGGAAGTGTTTCACCATAGTAAACAATGGGGCTGCGTTAGGAGCTGAACGCTGCTTTTTTGCAGGTGTTAAGTTTTTTTTCAGCTCAAACTGCCCCATTGTTTTCTATGGGAGAATCGTACACGAGCACGTTTTTGAAGCTGGCCGCGTCCGTAAGCAACGCTGGTATTTAGAGTTGCAGTGGCGGTAAATATGCTCTACGCTCCCTTTTTTGGAGCCTAACGCAGCCATTCTGTGAACTCTAAATACCAGCGGTATTTAAAAAGTGCGGGGGAAAAAAAGCATGCGTAGCTGACGCACCCCTTTGGCCGCAGAACTCTAAATCTAGCCGTTAGTTTTTTTTAGTTTGGATTTTTATTTTGGGGGTTGGTTGGGTGGTGCGTTTTACTATTGGGGGACTTTGTATTTTTTGCCAGGTAAAAGATCTGTTTAACTTAGGGCAACGCCCTACAAAAGGCTATTTATAAGGGCTATTGGTAGTTTATTGTAGGTTAGGGGGTGTTTTTATTTGGGGGGGGTCATTTTTATAGGGCTATTAGATTTGGTGTAATTGTTTTATTTTTTGATAATTTTGTTTATTGTTTTTTGTAATCTTAGAGTTTTTTATTTTTCATAATTTAAAGTTTATTATTTTTTGTAATGTTAGATTTTTTTAATTTTTGCGGAGTGGATGTTGCATTTCAGGCTAAAATGCTTGCGGTATAGCTATACCACCGTGACTCATAATATGCGTTCCTGGCCATTCCAGCGTAATGGCCAATTTTCAGCTTTAGAAGCATACCGCAAAACTCATAATCTAACCGAATGTGTTTTAAGAGGCCTCAAAACAATTTTGTGATCCCATACAATCACCCTATATATGTATATTCTATATATTCCAAAAATAATTAAATATAGAAATCAAGGTGTTTATAAATCTAAAAAATATATTAAGGCATACATAAATTGCAAAAAAACTAACAAACCAGTGATTAATCATTATAATACACCCAGATTACAAGTTATGCGCTAAACCAGGTGTGTAAATAACGCAAAAAAATTAGCGGTATTGCACTCTTCATAGCACTGCCATTATAAGTTACTGTTGTGCGATTTGGTGCGATAAGCTCCATACTGCACAAAAGCCAAGACCTGACTTGACGTGCTTGTGCACGCTTTCCCCCATAGACATCAATGGGGAGAAAGTGTTAGAAAAAAACTAACACCTGCGATTGCAGAATGGCAATCGCTGTAACGCAATTCCCATTGATGTCTATGGGGATAAGAAAGTTATGTTTAAACCTAACACCCTAACATAAACCCTTAAACCCCTCTAAATACCCCTAATCTGCCGCCCTCCAACATCACCAACACTAAAATGATTAACCCCTAAACAGCCGCCCCCGAATCGCTAACACCTAAATAAACCAATTAACAGCTTAACCGCCCCCCGACTATTAACTCCTAAACCGCTGGCCCCCCACATCGCTACTACTAAAATAAAGTATTAACCCCTAAACCGCTGACCCCCACACATTGCTACTACTATAATACACATATTAACTCCTAATCCGCCGGCCCCCACACATTGCAAAGACTAAACTAAAGCTATTAACCCCTAAACTGCTAGCCCTCCACATTGCAAATCACTAAATCAAACTATTAACCACTAAACCTAACTATCCCGTATACTTTAAATAAAAATTACAATATAGCTAGATTAAACTATAAATAAACCTAACATAACTATTTTAGGAAAATAAAATAAACAAAAAATAAAGAAACCTAATTTACAAGATTAAAAAACTAATTCTATGAAAACATTTTAAAAAATCTAACATTACCAAAAAAAACAACACACTAACATTACGAAATTTAAAAAAAATCTAAGATTACAAAAAATAATAAACAACATTATACAATATTAACCTAATCTAATAGCCCTATAAAAACAAAAAAGCCACCCCAAAATAACCCCCCCCCCTAACCTATCAATAAACTACCAATAGCCCTTAAAAGGGCCCTTTATAGGTCAATGCCTAAGTTAAACAGCTCTTTTAGGGATAAAGATTGAAGATGCCCCTGCGATGGAAGAAAATGTCGCCGCCTGGATAAAGACTTCTTACCGCCTGGAAGAAGATGGATGTCTGGATTTCAGGAACTGTGACTAGATTTTCTGGGGCTAGTATTAGGGCTTTTTTATTTTTATGGGCCAAAAAAAGCTGAATGCCCTTTTAAGGGCAATGGCCATACAAATGCCCCTTTAGGGGCAATAGGTAGTTTAGGATTTTTTTAGATGGGACTTTGTAATTTTTTTTATGTAAAATAGCTGTTTAAGGGCTATTTGTAGTTTATTGATAGGTCAGGGGGTGTTTTTATATTGGGGGGCTTTTTTGTTTTTATAGGGCTAGATTAGCTTTAATTTTTATTATTTTGTATAATTTAGTTTATTATTTTTTGTAATCTTAGATTTTTTTATTTTTCGTAATGTTAGTGTTTTTTTATTTAGTAATTTTAGATTATTTTTTTTCGTAGTGTTAGGTTTTTTTAATCTTGTAATTTAGGTTTTTTTATTTTTCATTTATTTTATCTTCTTAAAATAGTTATGTCTTATTTTTTTTATTTCACAGGTAAGTTTTTATTTATTTTAAGATAGTTATATTGTAATTTAAATTTAAAGTATAGAGTATAGTTAGGTTTTTGGGGTTAATAGTTTAATTTAGTGATTTGCGATGTGGGGAGCCGGTGGTTTAGGGGTTAATAGCTTTTGGTTAGGCTTTGCGATGTGTGTGACTGGCTATTTAGGACTTAATAGTTTTTTTTAGTCTTTGTGATGTGGGGGGTTGGCTGTTTAGGGTTAATAGGTTTATTATAGTCTTTGCGATGCGGGGGGCAGCAGTTTAGGGGTTAAACATTTATTTTAGTTTAGAAATTGGCAATGTGGGGGGCCGGCAGTTTAGGGGTTAATAGTTTTATTTAGTGTCGGCGATGTGGGGGCCGACGGTTTAGGGGTTAATAGGTTTATTATAGTAGTAGCGATATGGGGAGTCAGTGGTTTAGGGGTTAATAGGTTTATTATAGTATTTGCGATGTGGGGGATGGCGGTTTAGGGGTTAATAGGTAGTTTATGGGTGTTAGTGTACTTTGTAACATTTTAGTTATTCATTTTGGGAAACATTTTTGTTTTGCAAAATCCATAACTACTGGTCTCAGATAGCGGGATGGATCGCAGTGGTATAAACTATAACGCAAGCAATTTAGCCGGACTGCACAACCTGTAATACACAAAGAACCGTGATAAACCCCATATTAATCGCGAGTAACTTTTAACCCGCCATTCGTAATCTGGCCCATTGTGTTACTGTTTAGTCTAGCCAGAAATAATCAGGAGTCTGGAGAAATTCTAGGGGCTCTATTTATAAAAGCATAAACTTGTTGACTTCAACCAATTTAAGTCCGGACCATTCGACGTTACCTGCGATGAACGAGTGAACGTTTGGCATACAAAGTTATCAAAAATTACTTTATTTTTTAATTTGCATCATATCCGATGTGAGTGACAGCAAACTGTTGATAGCTTTGGCGCAATTTATTTAAGTTGTCATTCTTACTTTTTAAATTAAGCGAGTTGAAAACACGTGATCCATATTTCTAAGCAATAGCAGCCATCTTTTCATGTGTTTACTGTAGACGCGTGGAACTCTCATTTGGTAAAGATTTTTAATGGTAAATACAGTTTTGTTATATTTTCTTTATGGTATGTAATATGCATTTGTTTTAAATGTGCATATAACCCGACAGGAATTCTTCATGTGTGGCAACCCGACGTGAGTTAACTTAAGGCATGTTATGTATTTATTAAATATAAAATATTAAAAAATATTAATAAATAATGTAAATAATTATTATAGATGTACTAAAAAATTCTAAATAATCAATAGAATATATAAACATATTTTACAGTATCTATAACAAATATGAAGAATTATTATTAATATTTGTTACAATATTTCATATTTAATATTTCAATAACACACCTTAAGATGACTAATTCTTCATGTGTGCTAACCCGTCACTGTATTAGACCTAAATTGCGAGACACGACTAGCGCTATGCATACTTTACATTGTAATGTTCTTTACATAGAAAAAAATCTATATTTTTAATTATTAAATATATACGTAGGCGGAGCCAGCCAGGACCGCAAGCGGTCGCATTTAGTTGCCGCTCCGGCAACGACCAGCTATAAACACCAATTATAGACCACTTATAGTAAAGTTAAAAGGTATGGACAAACATCCTATCTTTTTGGTGGTCAAGCTGTTGATCTTTGGAACAAGGAGTGGTCTGTCTAACACACTAACTCTTTAGCTGCGGACATGTGGCGTATAGTGATCGCGAACATGGTGGCCATCTTTACATACTGCGCAACAGAGGCAGAATCTACCACCACAAGCAACCGCAAGTATTAGCACCATACATTTATGGGTGATAATTGAGAGGCTGTTTTTTTTTTCTTAAAAAAATACCTAATTTTGACTTTGAAAGCCACATTGGAAGAAAGGATTTACTCTATCCCCATAACATTACTGGATCCCCCACGGGCCTAGCACAACCTGTCTTGCTACAGTCACAGGGTTATACGGCTAACCTTGCACATATTGCAGGCAGTGTAAAAACTCATTATCCTTTTACCATATACTATACTTAAAGGGATCCAATGGCATTTTATCAGACCATAATAGCCGAGCTAACAAAACTGCTCAAAGACCATCATGACTCCATCACCGAAAAGTAGAGCCTATTGTATGGAACCTGCTCAAAGGCTGCAGCCAAAGAAACTGAGCCATAAAGCCACAATTCCAGTATCCAGTTCAGGAGAGTCAGTATTATGCAGAGCAGTTACCGGATTAAATTTTTTTATAAGATGGCCTGACTCTGAAAACCGCAGTGCACGACCTCCTACACTTACAGCAAAACTCTACATTCTAAGCACTGTAGATGACTGGAAGCAGATTCATCTGGTGGGGGATAACAGTAGAAGGATAATTGTCTTGGTTCACTTGTATGCAGGTACCCGAGCACACTGGACATTGTCTTCATTTTGCTACTACCTGATTGAAGTAACACGGAATACCCATGAATGCAGCCGCACTGGAGTGGGTTAATATGCTTTGGGAACGGTTGCCACCATGGACTGCCATAAGTGTAGTCTGGGTGGGATCCGGAGTTGAGGCGACAACAGACTTTGCAGCATCAACAAGTCCAGAGAGTGTCTCGCACTACAGCTTGGCATAGTATATTTTTTCATATACTCACATGACGATTATTTATAGTCTGATTCTAATATATAGCAAGAACGGTTTCTTATGCTACGCTAAGCCTGTATATATGTTTTTTAGTGGAGATGATATAATCTGTTTAGAAAAGTAGGCCCAAACTGAGCTTGGAAATGATTGGCTTCAGGGGGGTTAGACACTCTCCATATGTTACAGTATGTAGTTATTGCTTTTTATGTATACCTTTATGTGTTGCGGGCATGTTACATTTACACAGATAGTATTTGAGTGCAATGTTGTGTTTATCATACTTTATTTCACTGATAGATTTTTAACATAAGCAAACTGCTGCAAAGAAGAAAAGGTTTTAGTCCCTATTTCGCATTTTAGTATTAGGTGTATTCTGTTTACCTTCCTCATGCCTTATGATACAGACTGAACAATATTTCGTTTTCTCACATAAAGTTCATTTTAGCTAATTTTCATTAACACCATATAATGATACGTGAGATATATCTTCCCATTTAAACTAGGCTCAATATGTATATACAGGCCCTCTTAAGCAACAATTCCTGTTTAATGTGGTGGTGTTATGGTGTGTTTATACAGATAGTGTTAAGAGACCACTGAACTCTTGATATTTTTATACTACTGTTATTTAATAACTGGGCAGCTGGCTCCATACATATTTTTATTTTCATTTTAACTCTATTTTATTTCTTAATTTTTTTTTTTATTTTGTTTCCTTTCACCCCCCACTTTATATATTACTTTGGTTGTGTATTTAAATCAAAAAGTCTACTACGCGTTTTCCCTAGATAAGCACCGTTTACAATATGATTTTCTATTATTTAGGGACCTGTTGCAGTGCAGATAGAGGTCATGCTAAAGCTAAGGTAGAGCTGGGAAGATACTCGGGGAACAGGACCTATACTATTCAGATTTATTTTAGCTCTCACAAAGTGATCCTAAATATTTAAAAATGGGACCCAATTTTGCTTTCATGGGTGTCTGGCGCTATCCCAAGGGCCCTGGGTGGTGCCGGATCCTGAACATTATTTTATAGAATATGGCCCCAAGCTTCCTGTAA
The DNA here is from genome assembly GCF_027579735.1 of Bombina bombina. Classification (NCBI taxonomy): domain Eukaryota; kingdom Metazoa; phylum Chordata; class Amphibia; order Anura; family Bombinatoridae; genus Bombina; species Bombina bombina. The sequence continues at coordinate 1,516,706,524 of NC_069499.1, read as the reverse complement.
GCCTACCTCTTGCTAATTTATTGACGGTCTTATTCTCTAGTAAGCAGGTATATAATTTCTTTCCTGTTCCCTTTGCTCCAATTTTATGTATCCTAATAAATTAAGGTTGTTGCAGGTCTTTATTCCCTTTTTACTTCAACTATTAAGCAAACTTAAATTTATATACATTTACTTAAAATATAATCTTTATATCATATCAATGGCCGTCAAAAGCAGCGTTAAGGGGTGCTAACGCTGGTTTTGGCCGGCCACTGGTATTTAGAGTCAGGCAGGAAAGGGTCTAACGCTCACTTTCCAGCCGCGACTTTTCCATACCGCAGATCCCCTTACGTCAATTGCGTATCCTATCTTTTCAATGGGATCTTCCTAACGCCGGTATTTAGAGTCTTGGCTGAAGTGAGCGGTGGACCCTCTACCAACAAGACTCCAGCCGCAGAAAAAAGTCAGTAGTTAAGAGCTTTCTTGGCTAATGCCGGTTTATAAAGCTCTTAACTACTGTGCTCTAAAGTACACTAACACCCATAAACTACCTATGTACCCCTAAACCGAGGCCCCCCACATTGCCGCCACTATAGTAAATATTTTTAACCCCTAATCTGCCGATCGCACACCGCCGCCACCTACATTATCCTTATGAACCCCTAATCTGCTGCCCCTAACATCGCGACCCCTATATTATATTTATTAACCCCTAATCTACCCCCCCAACGTCGCCGCTACCTTACCTACACTTATTAACCCCAAATCTGCCGACCGAACCTTTCCGCTACTCTAATAAAGTTATTAACCCCTAAACCGCCGCACTTCCGCCTCGCAAACCCTATAATAAATAGTATTAACCCCTAATCTGCCCTCCCTAACATCGCCGCCACCTAACTTCAAGTATTAACCCCTAATCTGCCAACCGGACCTCGCCGCTACTATAATAAATGTATAAACCCCTAAAGCTAAGTCTAACCCTAACCCTAACACCCCCCTAAGTTAAATATAATTTTATTCTAACAAAATAAATTAACTCTTATTAAATAAAGTATTCCTATTTAAATCTAAATACTTACCTGTAAAATAAACCCTAATATAGCTACAATATAACGAATAATAATATTGTAGCTATTTTAGGATTTATATTTATTTTACAGGCAACTTTGTATTTATTTTAACTAGGTACAATAGCTATTAAATAGTTATTTACTATCTAATAGCTACCTAGTTAAAATAATTACAAAATTACCTGTAAAATAAATCCTAACCTAAGTTACAATTAAACCTAACACTACACTATCAATAAATTAATTAAAGAAATTAACTACAATTACCTACAATTAAATAACTAAATTAAATTACAAAAAAATAAAAAAAGAATTTTAAGCTAATTACACCTACTCTAAGTCCCCTAATAAAATAACAAAGCCCCCCAAAATAATAAAGGTCCTTACCCTATTCTAAATTAAAAAGTAACCAGCTCTTTTACCAGCCCTTAAATGGGCTTTTTGCGGGGCATGCCCCAAAGTAAACAGCTCTTTTGCCTGTAAAAAGAAAACACAATACAACCCTCCCCCCCACATACCCCTACTCCCCCCCACATACCCCTAACAGCCAATAGAATGCAAGCTCAATCTGATTGGCTGATTGGATCAGCCAATCCGATTGAACTTGAATCTAATTGGCTGATTCAATCAGCCAATCAGATTTTTCCTACCTTAATTCCAATTGGCTTATAGAATCCTATCAGCCAATCAGAATTCGAGGGACGCCATCTTGGATGAAGTCACTTAAAGGAACCTTCATTCGTCAGGTAGTCGTTGTTGAAGAAGGATGTTCCGCGCCGGAGGTCTTGAAGATGGAGCCGCTCCTCGTTGGATGGATGAAGATAGAAGATGCCGCTTGGATAAAGATGTCTGCCGGTCCGGATGTCCTCTTCTGCTCGGATAGGAATAAGACTTCTGCCGCTCCTGATGTCTTCTTTTGGTCCACCGGTGCCCGGCTGGGTGAAGACGACTCAAGGTAGGGAGATCTTCAGGGGGGTAGTGTTAGGTTTATTTAAGGGGGTTTGGGTTAGAGTAGGGGTATGTGGGTGGTGGGTTGTAATGTTGGGGGGTAGTATTGTGTTTTTTTTTACAGGCAAAAGAGCTGTTTACTTTGGGGCATGCCACGCAAAAAGCCCTTTTAAGGGCTGGTAAAAGAGCTGGTTACTTTTTAATTTAGAATAGGGTAGGGACCTTTATTATTCTGGGTTGCTTTGTTATTTTATTAGGGGGCTTAGAGTAGGTGTAATTAGCTTAAAATTCTTGTAATCTTTTTTTTATTTTTTGTAATTTAGTGTTTGTTTTTTTTTGTAGTTTAGTTTATTTAATTGTAGGTAATTGTAGTTAATTTATTTAATTAATTTATTGATAGTGTAGTGTTAGGTTTAATTGTAACTTGGGTTAGGATTTATTTTACAGGTAATTTTGTAATTATTTTAACTAGGTAGCTATTAAATAGTAAATAACTATTTAATAGCTATTCTATCTAGTTAAAATAAATACAAAGTTGCCTGTAAAATAAATATAAATCCTAAAATAGCTACAATATAATTATTCGTTATATTGTAGCTATATTAGGGTTTATTTTACAGGTAAGTATTTAGATTTAAATAGGAATACTTTATTTAATAAGAGTTAATTTATTTTGTTAGAATAAAATTATATTTAACTTAGGGGGGTGTTTGGGTTAGACTTAGCTTTAGGGGTTAATACATTTATTATAGTAGCGGCGAGGTCCGGTTGGCAGATTAGGGGTTAATACTTGAAGTTAAGTGGCGGCGATGTTAGGGAGGGCAGATTAGAGGTTAATACTATTTATTATAGGGTTTGCGAGGCGGGAGTGTGGCGGTTTAGGGGTTAATACAGTTATTATAGTGGCGGCGAGGTCTGGTCGGCAGATTAGGGGTTAATACGTGTAGTTAGGTAGCGGCGACGTTGGGGGGGGCAGATTAGGGGTTAATAAATATAATATAGGTGTCGGTGATGTTAGGGGCAGCAGATTAGGGGTACATAGGTATAATGTAGGTTGCTGCGGTGAACGGAGCGGCAGATTAGGGGTTAATAATATAATGCAGGTGTCAGCGATAGCCGGGCGGCAGATTAGGGGTTAATAAGTGTAAGGTTAGGTGTGTTTAGACTCGGGGTTCATGTTAGGGTGTTAGGTGCAGAATTAGAAAGTGTTTCCCCATAGGAAACAATGGGGCTGCGTTGGGAGCTGAGCGCTGCTTTTTTGCAGGTGTTTTTTTTGCAGCCCAAACTGTCCCATTGTTTCCTATGGGGGAATCGTGCATGAGCACGTTTTAGCTGCTTACCGCTACCATAAGCAACGCTGGTATTGAGGGTTGAAGTAGCGGTACATTAGGCTCAACGCACCCTTTTTTGGAGCCTAACGTAGCTCCTCAGACAACTCTAAATGCCAGCGTTGTCTTAAGGGTGCGTTGCGGAAAAAAGCAGCGTTAGCTACGCGGGTCTTTACCGACAAAACTCTAAATCTAGGCGTATGAGTTTTATGCTATACAATTTCAAAGCAAAGGAAAAATGTGAAAACATGAGGTTCATCTCTCGGATATTAATTTTTTTTTTTTTTGTATGGCAACAGATTGGATTGTAAACATGTATCGAAGCATTTGATATGTTCTTGCACTATATGTATGAGGTACTAAAGGAACAGGTGCAGTCCAAGGCCTGTATTTATCAAGCAGTCAACTGCAAATACGCTGGAATTCCGCAGCGTATTTGTGGCGAGCATGATTCGCCTTAGTTATCAAACCCTACAGACCGGCAAAAGTAGAATTTAGTGATGTAACATACGATCCACTGGACTCAGTCCGACACAGATCGATGCTTACATCACTGCAGATGTTCCGAATGCAAGTTCGGCACTATCTGACTACATTTGCTAGTTATCAAATAACTAGCAGGTACGCTCGGCACTTTTTTTCCGGCCCAGCGTACCTAGTTTTTAATCCGCCGTCCTGGAGGCCGCGGATACCATAGGAATCAATGAGAGTCTGAAAGCAGCGAAAGTTCATGTTCGCTGCTGCCCGATATCCCATTGATTCCTATGGTAATGTCTACACCTAACACCCTAACATGTACCCCAAGTCTAAACACCCCTAATCTGCCCCCCTCTACACCGCCGCCACCTACATTATACTTATTAACCCCTAAACCGCCACTCCCGGACCCCGCCACAACTAAATAAAGTGTTTAACCCCTAAACCGCCGCTCCCGGAGCCCACCACCACCTACATTATATTTATTAACCCCTAATCTGCCCCCCTACACCGCCGCCACCTACATTATATTTATTAACCCCTAATCTGCCCCCCCCTACACCGCCGCCACTATATTAAATGTATTAACCCCTAAACCTAAATTTAACACTAACCCTAACACCCCCTAACTTAAATATAATTTAAATAAATCAAAATAAATTATTCCTATTTAAAACTAAATACTTACCTATAAAATAAACCCTAGGGGGCGGAGCTAACCGCCTATGTGGATGGCCGCATTTTTACAGAGCTCCTGACCTAGGGCTCACAAAAAAGTGATTTAACTATCTAATTTGCCTGCCTGAAGTACCTGCTGTACAGCCCTACCTAGAGGGGATACTGCGTGATCGAATTTGGAGGCATACAAAAGCCTCTCTCTATTAATGCTAGACCTAATACGAGTATTCAATGAGGAGATCGTGGAGGCATTAAATATGGCGGCCTAAGCATTAAGCAGAGCTGTGCAGAGAGACTGTCGGAACAGGTCAGAGCAAGTCCGACAAAGAAGACAGCTGCTGAAAACTGAGGGGGAGCTGCCCGCACGCACTGAAGCTACATGCCAATGGATTTGTGCACCCAGCGGGGGGAATCGCTGCAGCACTTTCATGTTTCTCAAAACCCTCCAGACCTCAGCGGTGTCACCATGCCTAAAGAGAGCTACGGAGCGCCGCTGCACAACACAGAGTCCCAAGTATCCTACACTGTTCTCAGGGACCTCCTGATGGAGCATGGGAGGAGGATCTGCGAGAGGCTTGATGCCTTTATCAATACCATGCAAGCGGCGCGCACACAGACTGACAGTGTGGGAGAAGAGCACACAGAAGCACAGGAGCCGCAGAGAATCGTAGTGCCCACAACTTACAAGGGGCATCACTCGCCCTTGGTGCCAGCGGATCTAGGCCTTGAGTCGGAGCTCCTCTCTCTTTCGCCCGTCACAAGTGGACTGCACACACGGAGGGGGACAAAAGACAGCCGCTCACACAAGGTGGCAGGCACCACAAAGCGTTTCACCGCTCACGCATCTCCAGGCTCTCTCCCACTGGTCAGTAGCATGGCACTAATGTACTTGTTTGTCCTGCTCTCACAGGGCCCTGGATTACCTAGCTGTGCCAGCATAAAAACCGGAGTAGGGTGAGAATCGGGCGGGAGCAGGGGATGCTAGCTGTTCTGGGTTGTAATACGGTTTTACATACCTTGCATGCTCCTCTTTGGGGTTGGTATCCTGACTCACTCACTGCTTACGCTATGAACGCCATTGCTGATTATGCATGCATACAGAATATAACTGGATAGTAAAAGTTAGAGCCATTGAATCTGCATTTATGAGGAGTAACATCGGAGACTACGCAGCCTGTGCACCTAACTACTTTTGAAGTTGACATTGTGTGGTGATCTCATGAAGATCTAATGACAGTGACTGTACTTGTTTAGCTGCCTAGGAATACCTCTCATATGTAACCAAGCTACTGTTTCATACCTTACTGTTTTTATTCTCTTTATTTACGCAACATATACTATTTACCACCTAAACTATGCCTATGCCTTGTTGGTGTTCTGGTCAATTAGACTACCTACTGTATATTGTGCACCCCTAGTAGTCTAATGGGCTTTGAGAAGTCCTATTTGACTATCTCTACTTCAGAACAATAATAAGGTTCTAGAGATCAGTGGGTTTTGCATATTCACTGTGTGCTAGTTGCTGGCCTGGGCTATAACTCTTTATCAGCTAGACAAACTCTTCCTGGGAAAAGTACCTACCCTGTATGTATTTATTGCTCCTAGCAAAGATTTGCAAAAGTTTGTATATATTCCACTGAGTGGTTCTTAGGCAGCCATTTTCATAAACATTAATGTTTCACTGGATCTCACTGGAATAAATGTTCCTATGTTCTAGAACAACAATGAGGATCTGGAGCCCAGCAGTTTTTACATACTCACTGTGTGCTTGTCGCTGGCCTGAGCTATAAATGTTTACTATTTAGACTAACTACTCCCTAGCATAGTACCTATATTGTATGTATTGGTTGCTTCTCACAAAGAAGTGCCAATGTTTGTACACATTTTCTGAGTAGTTTCTAACCAGCCATTCCCATAAATATTTATGTCCATCTGGATCTCACTGGGTTAATTGTATTTATGTTTAATATTATCTAAGGCCCTTCATAGCTATAATAGTGGGATCCGTGGCGCAAGCCGACAAGTGTGGAGCATAATATCGCTAGTTTGCCTCCCATTGGTCCGCCACCCCCTCCTCCCCCCCCTTCTTTGGGGTGGGGGATGAGTAATTACCCTCCGCACTTATACTCCCACCCCCTCTCTGTATGGTATGGGATGGTTGGCTCATCCTCCATACTCACTATATGACAGAGTTTTGTAGTCTCTGTCCTGTTCGTAGAGCCTCTGCTACGATTTGTTCCTGCATGTATGTAAGAATGGCTCTCCGAATTTCACTAATGTAAGATGTATTATGTATAATACCGTGTGCTCCAAATACTGCAAACTGTTTATCTCTGCAAAAAATTTTTTTATATATAGCTGTTAACCTAGATATATACTTATCGTATCTGATTGATTCGCTGGAAGGATGTTTTAGAGTCAAAGGGGTCGAGGTCACCAGCCTAAGTGTTTATTATGTCCTTCACAGAATGAGATCCTGATGAGATGTATAGAGATGATAAATAGCATTGAGTATCTTAATTAGCATTTAGACACATATGGCTACCTATAGATGAAATATTGGCTCCTGCCCCAGCAGAGTATGATAGATCTTGAATATGATTGATTGTACTCTCTTACATATTAATACCTAGCCTTATTGGGGTAACAGTTAAAGCAGTCTTATTTCCTTTTTTCTTTGTTTGTTTTGTTATAATATCTAATATGTACATTCCTAATACTGTTATATCTAAGTTTGCCTTCTCCTTCAACCCTACTTTTAGTTTTCCGGACCTATCTTTGGTCCTAGCAGGCATAGGAAGGAGCGAGTAAATATGGGCCTTGAATGGGCCTATATTATTTAAAAGCCCTCTGATCAGTAAATTGAATCTATTGGGGTCCAAAAGTGGCCTCAGGTGACTTTGGGGGAAAAAGAGGGCGCTTGTAGGTTTGCTCCTCAATCTCTATTCAATCGAACTATGTTTTGACTTGGGCATGTAATTCACCCGTTATGGTTAGGTATCTACACTATACATGGTCTTGTGTTTTTCTTATGTCCATGATAATTGCTTGTATATCTATTATTGCCATGAGTTTGCTTGAGCAAGCGGTTTGTTGTCTCTGTAAATGTTATTCCCTCAATAAAAAAACTTTAAAAAAAATAAATAAATAAATAAACCCTAAGATTGCTACAATATAACTAATAGTTACATCATAGCTATTTTAGGATTTATTTTTATTTTACAGGCAAGTTTGTATTTATTTTAACTAGGTACAATAGTTATTAAATAGTTATTAACTATTTAATAACTACCTAGTTAAAATAAATACAAAAGTACCTGTAAAATAAAACCTAACCTAAGTTACAATTACACCTAACACTACACTATAATTAAATTAATTACCTACATTAACTAAAATTAACTACAATTAAATACAATTATCTAAAGTACAAAAAAACCCCACTAAATTACAGAAAATAATAAAATAATTACAAGATTTTTAAACTAATTACACCTAATCTAATCCCCCTAGCAAAATAAAAAAGCCCCCAAAATAAAAAAGCCCTACACTACACTAAATTACAAATAGCCCTTAAAAGGGTTTTTTGCGGGGCATTGCCCCAAAGTAATCATCTTTTTTACCTGAAAAAAAAGTACAATACCCCCCCAACATTAAATCCCACCACCCACACACCCAACACTACTCTAAAACCCACCCAATCCCCCCTTAATAAAACCTAACACTAACCCCTTGAAGATCACCCTTCCTTGAGACGTCTTCACCCAGCCGGGCTGAAGTCCTCAACGAAGCCGGGCGAAGTGGTCCTCCAGACGGGCAGAAGTCTTCATCCAGGCGGCATCTTCTATCTTCATCCATCCGGCGTGGAGCGGGTCCATCTTCAAGACATCTGACGTGGAGCATCCTCTTCCATCGATGTCAACTGTAGAATGAAGGTTCCTTTAAATGACGTCATCCAAGATGGCGTCCCTTCAATTCCGATTGGCTGATAGAATTCTATCAGCCAATCGGAATTAAGGTAGGAAAAATCCTATTGGTTGATGCAAACAACCAATAGGATTAAATTTCAGCCAATAGGATTGAGCTTGAATTCTATTGGCTGATTGGAACAGCCAATAGGATTGAACTTCAATCCTATTGGCTGATTGTATCAACCAATAGGATTTTTCCTACTTTAATTCCGATTGGCTGATAGAAGTCTATCAGCCAATCGGAATTGAAGGGACGCCATCTTGGATGACATCATTTAAAGGAACCTTCATTTTACAGTTGACGTCGATGGAAGAGGATGCTCTGCGTTGGATGTCTTGAAGATGGACCCGCTCCGCGCCGGATGGATGAAGATAGAAGATGCCGTCTGGATGAAGACTTCTGCCCGTCTGGAGGACCTCTTCTGCCCGGCATGGAGGAAGATTTCTGCCCGTCTGGAGGACCACTTTGCCCGGCTTCGTTGAGCCCAGTTGGGTTAGTGTTTTTTTTAAGGGGGGATTGGGTGGGTTTTAGAGTATGGTTGGGTGTGTGGGTGGTGGGTTTTAATGTTTGGGGGGGTATTGTACTTTTTCTTCAGATAAAAGAGCTGATTACTTTTGGGCAATGCCCCGCAAAAAGCCATTTTAAGGGCTATTTGTAATTTAGTGTAGGGTAGAGCTTTTTTTTATTTTGTTAGGGGGATTAGATTAGGTGTAATTAGTTTAAAAATCTTGTAATTATTTTATTATTTTCTATAATTTAGTGTTTTTTTTTGTACTTTAGATAATTTTATTTAATTTTATTTAATTGTAGTTAATTGTAGTTAATGTAGGTAATTAATTTAATTATAGTGTAGTGTTAGGTGTTATTGTAACTTAGGTTAGGTTTTATTTTACAGGTACTTTTGTATTTATTTTAACTAGGTAGTTATTAAATAGTTAATAACTATTTAATAACTATTGTAGCTAGTTAAAATAAATACAAAGTTGCCTGTAAATTAAAAAAAAATCCTAAGATAGCTACAATGTAACTATTAGTTATATTGTAGCTATCTTAGGGTTTATTTTATAGGTAAGTATTTAGTTTTAAATAATTTATTTTGATTTATTTAAATTATATTTAAGTTAGGGGGTGTTAGAGTTAGTGTTAGACTTAGGTTTAGGGGTTAATACATTTAATATAGTGGCGGTAGTGTAGGGGGGCAGATTAGGGGTTAATAAATATAATGTAGGTGGCGGTGGGTTCCGGGAATGGCGGTTTAGGGGTTAAACACTTTATTTAGTTGCAGCGGGGTCCGAGAGCAGCAGGATAGGGGTTAATAACTTTATGTAGGTGGCGATGGTATAGTGGGCGGAAGATTAGGGGTTGATATGTATAATGTAGGTGGCGGTGGGCTCCGGGAGCGGTGGTTTAGGGGTTAATAACTTTATTTAGGTGCGGTGGGCTCCGGGAGCGGTGGTTTAGGGGTTAATAACTTTATTTAGGTGCGGCGGGGTCCGGGAGCGGCGGTATAGGGGGTAAAACAGTTAGTATAGTGTGGGTGTTTAGTGACAGTATACCAAGAAAGCTGAAAGAAAGCCGAAGAGCAGCGACATCGATGACTGTTTGTTAACAGTCGTAGGGATAGTAGTACATACAAAAAAAGAGAGAGAGAGCGCACAAAGGATTCAAGTGTAGATTTTTATTAACAACATTAGCACACATAAATTAGATGCAGTTACTAGAAGTGAGATTAAAAAGGGCAATCAGAGTTCAACTCTCTTTCCTCCCCTTGTATAGCCGCTCCACACTGCTACCTAGGAAAGTCAGTGTCCCCGGATGTTGATGCACAAAACCGGCTTCTGTAGCGGGGCTTTCCGGATGCCCTTGCTATCTGCCTGTCTGCCAATGGGAGGGAGCGGATCAAATAGGAGTCTGAGCGTCGGACCTGTTTGCCGGTTCCTAACGCGTTTCCCCCAGTCAGCGGCTGGGCTTTTTCAAAGGATAAAGTCAGATATGTTTTTTCTTACCGCCCTCTATTTTTAAAGGGCAAGTGTCCAATTGGATTCGTGGGTGTGCCTATCCGGCCAATCATAACGTCCATATAGACCTCTGTGTTGTTACACACCAATGGCCAACCAAATAATAGAGGGAGTGTTTTTTAAAACCAAATGCCATACTCCATATGTATATTTGTTTGTTAGCCACATAACAGAAACATAACAGAAACATAACAGAAACGCTGCCATTTCTCAGCAGCATATGTTATAAGAAAACGATCAAAGTATACCTTATTAAAAAACACAATATGTAACTCACATGTAAAACAAAATTATAACATATTATATATATTTTTTCATCAGAAATATAACATATTAGCAATCTGATATATTGTGATATTCTTACAAAGTTACTGAATAGTAGCTCTGGATCAAATTATGTTATAATTAGGTTATATTTCCTATTGACTATCAGAGCATAAATTCTATACCTAATTAAAGATAACATCTTTTATTTTCAAATGCCCATGGTTGCTCTAAAAAATGTATATATATATATATATATATATATATATATATATGTATCTCTATGAGCTGAAGTGTTATTAATATTATTAAGATTTGCAGTTTATATCACATTATGCGTTGGCAGTCTATTTTATGCTCCTGCTCCTAAACGTTTTTTTAAAACCATGATGTCCCTTATTTAAAATATATTACAACTACCTGATGTGTACCATATTATAGATATTAAAATTGCACATTCCTATAGATTTGATAAGTTTAGATCGTAATAAAATTATTTAAAAGCACATATTGAACTAGTATTGTTAGACATACACACATAATCTATCACACAATGAATTGCATACCTAGATATAAATTTAATCTAATTTTATATTAAAAATTTTTAAAATTAAAAAATTTGAATCTAATAAAAATTTAATCTAATTTTACTTTATAAATTTTTAATCTAATTTTCTACAATAAAAACATGTTATTATTATATTAAATATAATTAAAAATTAAAAAATTAATTAACTAAAAAATTGATAATAAGAAACTTTAAAAATTAATAATTAAAAATCAATTGAGAAACAGTGTAAATTAAATATTTTAATCATTGTATTTATTTTCATTTGATTATTTATATAAGTTTTTATACAAATGCTGCTACGTCTATGTCTATATTAAGACCATATGGTTGTAATGTGTTTAGTTTATAAATCCATTTAGTCTCCAACTTTCTCAATTCTAAAAGGCGATTAGGTTTAGTTATAGGAACTCTATAACTTGAACTTTGAGAGAACTAGGGTTATGTCTGTGGCATTCCAAAAAATGTTTAGGAACACTGTGATTTGTCATCTTTTTTTCTATATTATATATGTGTTCATTAACTCGCCGTCTTATTTGACGTTTCGTACGGCCCACATAAAGTAGGCCACACCCACATTGTAATAAATATACAACATATATAGATTCACAATTACTTCTAAATGAAATGTTAAAAGTTTCAGTTAATGAACTATTAGAAAATGTAGGGGCTCTATTGACATGTTTGCACATGTTGCAACAGGGTTTTCCACATCTCATGGTTCTCTTCCATTCACTCAACCAAGTTGTTCCTATTTTTTCGGTCCCTGTTTCACTAGCCTTATTTTTAATAATAGGTTTTATTTTGCTTGGAGCAAGAATATTTTTGCCTTTCCTTTAATTAATAGTTGGTTTGTCCCCCAATGATGGCCCTAAAACAGGATCTAATTGAAGTAGTGGCCAGTGTTTTTTAATTATTGTTTCTAAACTTTTTGAACCTTCATTAAAAGTTGTTATAAATCTCGGTGGATCTAGTTTCGCTGGTTCTATTAATTTATTATGTATATGAGACCCTATTGCATTTGGTTTATCTATTTTAATATTTATATTTCTCTCTTTTGCAATAGCCCTATTTTTTGCAGCTTGTATTAATTTTGGTTCATAGCCTTTTTCTAGAAATTTTTCTTCTAATATTTTTGCTTCTATTTCAAAGTCATTTTCATGTGTGCAATTTCTTTTTATTCTTAAAAATGGACTATATGGAACATTGTCCAACCATGATTTTTTATGTGCGCTTTTAGCTTGTATATAACTATTTCGATCTGTGCTTTTTCGATGTTTTCCTGTGTTATCTGTAACAATACCAAATCTAAAAATTCTATTTTATCTTTCGAACATGAATTTGTAAAAGTTAAATTAAAATTATTACTATTGATATGTTTCATAAAATTATCTATTTCTGTCAAATCCCCTTTCCACAGGATAATGACATCATCTATGTATCTACCATATGATACTATATTACTTAAAAATGGATTATTATGCCAAATATATTTATTCTCGAATGCATTTACATAGAGATTTGCGTAGGATGGGGCAAATGTTGTCCCCATCGCTGTGCCTTGGGTCTGTAGATAATATTTATCTTCAAACATAAAATAGTTATGATGTAAAATAAAATTAATACTATCAATTAAAAAAGATATATGTTTCATTGGGATTGACCATTTTAAAAGTTCTTCTTTTATCTCATTTGTGCCATTGATATGAGGTATACACGTATACAAGGAAGCAACGTCGCAAGTTAGCCAATACATGTCTTCTTCCCATTGTTTACCCTCAAACCTTCTAATTACCTCCGTTGTATCTTTGATATATGCTTTCATATTTTTCACTATTGGTTGAAGGTAAAAATCAACATATTTAGATAGATTATCACTGATTGATCCTATCCCGGACACAATTGGCCTACCGGGTGGATTTTTACTGTCCTTATGGATTTTGGGAAGGTGGTATATAATTGCTATGTTTGGCTGAGTATTGAATATAAATTTGAACTCATTTTCGTTTATACTACCCTCTATTTTTGCTTTATTTAAAATTTTATAAAGCTCTTTATTATATATTTCAGTGGGATCTTTGTCTAAGATTTGGTAAGTATCCTTGTCCCTTAACAATTTAAAAGCTTCTTGCATATATTGTTCCCTTTTTTGAATTACAATACCCCCGCCCTTATCTGCGGGGCGTATTATTATCTCGTCATTAGACATAAGTTTTTTTATTTCCTTTCCATAATGGTCAAATTATCATTATGTTTGTTTAAAAATTGATTAGCATTTTCATTTTTAAATAACTTTTCTATTTCATTTAAAACTAATTTAGAGAAAGATTTCAAATGATCTCCCTGTGCCCCTACTGGATTAAAAGTTGATTTACCTTTAAAGTGCGAGTGCTGAATTTCTGGTTCTGTTTCATGTAGAGATATATCTAATGTGTCGATGAGCTCATTGATATGGTTTTCTGTACATTCAACTGATGAATCTTATGAATTATGTGCTCCCGAAAATTTGCTAAGTGTTACATTTTCAGTTTCCAAATCTTTCAATATATTTAAGATACCTAAATCTGTAGCCTCCATATATGTGTTATTAGCAACATTTTTGTTTAGGGGATTCTTAAGATAATACCTCTTCAGGGTTAACTTTCTCACATATTTGTGGATATCTACATACATCTCAAATTTATTTGGCCCTGCTTTAGGGGCAAACTTTAAACCTTTTTGTAGGAGACTGATGTCATTAGAATCTAAATTGACCTCAGCCAGATTAAAAATGTCACTTTTGGTTTTGTTTATTCTAGTCTTGAGCGTCCTGTTAGCCTGTATCTTTTCTCCTCTATTTCCTCTTCTTCTCTTTCTAATGATCTTTTTCTTTGTTTTGGTCTTTCTTGAGATGCATGGTTGTGTCCCTGGCCTAAAAAATTTCGATTATCAGTTGCTTCTTTGGACGTTATGATTGGCCGGATAGGCACACCCACGAATCCAATTGGACACTTGCCCTTTAAAAATAGAGGGCGGTAAGAAAAAACATATCTGACTTTATCCTTTGAAAAAGCCCAGCCGCTGACTGGGGGAAACGCGTTAGGAACCGGCAAACAGGTCCGACGCTCAGACTCCTATTTGATCCGCTCCCTCCCATTGGCAGACAGGCAGCTAGCAAGGGCATCCGGAAAGCCCCGCTACAGAAGCCGGTTTTGTGCATCAACATACGGGGACACTGACTTTCCTAGGTAGCAGTGTGGAGCGGCTATACAAGGGGAGGAAAGAGAGTTGAACTCTGATTGCCCTTTTTAATCTCACTTCTAGTAAGTGCATCTAATTTATGTGTGCTAATGTTGTTAATAAAAATCTACACTTGAATCCTTTGTGCGCTCTCTCTCTCTTTTTTTGTATATATATATATATATACGTATATCTATATTTTTGTGTTAATGGTAATGTAAAAAGTATATCTATATATCTATAGAAATAGATATTTTGGTATATATACATATATTTAAATTAAAAATAGCATATTTCTGTATGTGGAGAACATTGGAATGTGAAATATAAATAACTTCTGCCAGGTTAGCATTGAGCCATAAGTGTTTTTTTTCTTCTGCAATCTCCATTGAAATCTATGGGACAAATGCGTTAGCATGTGTCGGGTTTCATTCGCACACAAATAATTAATTTCGACTTGTAATACGCATGCTAACCTGTGCTCGCAAAAAGATTACTTCTAGCAATGTTGATGCTTGGCCTGGAGCGCTAAATAACTTGCCACTTGTAATCTAGTCCAAAATAAGCATTATTCTATTTATATAAGTATGTAAATGTTTCTCAATAAAACATAAACGGCTAGATTATGAATTTTGAGCGCTATAGGGAAATTAACAAACGCAACAAAAGTTACGTTATTTAATTTCCTATTGCGCTGACATTACAAGTTTTCGAACATATGCCTTTTGCGTGCAATATGGTTGCGTTGAGCTCCATACCGCACACAATCAGAGAGCTGCTGAGATGTGTTCATGCACGATTTCCCCATAGACATCAATGGGGAGAGCTGGCAAAAAAAAAAACTAACACCTTCGATTGCGGAAACAAAAGCTCTGTAATGCTGCCCCATTGATGTCTATGGGGAAATAAAAATACTATATAAACCCTAACATAAAACCTACGTCTAAACACCCCTAATCTGATGCCCCCAACATAGCTGATACCTGCCTACAGTTATTAACCCTAATCTGCCGCTCCCGATATCGCCGCTACCTTAATAAAATGATTAACCCCTAATCTGCCGCTCCCGATATTGCCGCAACTATACTACATTTATTAAACCCTAAACCACCAGGCCCCACTTCACAACAAGCTAAATTAAACTATATTAACCCCTAAACCTAACCCTAACGTAACTCTAAACCTAACCCTAACATAATAAAAATATAGCTAAATTAAAATTACAATTATTAACTAAATAAACCTATTAACCCATAAACCGCCAGTCCCCCCACATCACAACAAGCTAAATTAAACAATATTAAACCCTAAACCTAACCCTAACCCCCTTAACTTTAACATAATTAAATTAGATCTAAATTAAATTAACAATTGTTATCTAAATAATTCCTATTTAAAACTATCCTGAAGACGTCCGGCGCAGAGCATCCTCTTCATACGGTCGCCACTGTACACTGAATCTTCAATGCAAGGGACGCAATTCAAGATGGCGTCCCTTGCAATCCTATTGGCTGACAAATTTGAATTAGCCAATAAGAATTAGGGCTGCTTAAATCCTACTGGCTATTCAAATCAGCCAAGAGGATTTAAGCAGCTCTCATTCTATTGACTAATTGGAATTAGCCAATAGAATGAGAGCTGCTTAAATCCTATATAGTGGTGACAATGTCGGGAAGTGGCGGAATAGGGGGTAATACATTTTTTTAGTGGTGGCGATGTCGGGAGCGGCAGATTAGGGGTTAATAAATTTATTATAGTGTTTGCGATGCGGGAGGGCCTCGGTTTAGGGGTTAATAGGTAATTTATGGGTGTTAGTGTACTTTGTAACAGTTTAGTTATGAGTTTTATGTTACAGCTTTGTAGCGTAAAACTCATGACTACTGACTTCAGATGGCGGTACGGATCTTTTCGTTTTAGGCTGTAACGCTCACTTTTTAGCCGTACTGCAAAACTCGTAATACCAGCACTATGGGAATCCCATGAAAAAAACGTAATTTTTATATGTGCGAGACTGACGTTGCGTTACAGGCTAAAAGGTGTGTGGTACAGCTATACCGACAACACAAAGCTGCTGTGCTGTTTTAATGCTGAAAATGCCATATTTTCAGCGTTACAACCCGCATGCAAAACTTGCAATCTAGGTGATAGATAACAGTAAACTTGCTGCCCCTAATAACAAGATTGAACAGATACACTTGCAATGAAATTTTGCTTCAGTTGTATGATTGCATTTTCTGGAAAACTTGTTGTTTGTATGGTTTATAGTTTTTATCTTTTATCCAGAAATAGCATTTGACTCTGATAACCAAAGTGTGCTGGTATGATGTAAGTGACATTTATAGTGTTACATTTCAGTGAAGTCCTTCTCACTGTGTATGGTAATTCAAAGCATGTACTGAGTCTCTAGCATATGCTGGGAGTTACAAAACATATGGTTGAGAAAAAAGTCTGGTGCTTTACCTCTGTAAGTCTGTTAATTCTATGGGGTCAATTTATCAAGCTTCGTACGGAGCTTGATGCCCTGTGTCTAAAGACCGCTGCTCCCTAACCTGTCCGTCTGCTCTGAGACGGCGGACAGAAATCAACCCAATCGGATACGATCGGGTTAATTGACACCCCCTGCTAGCGGCCAATCGGCAGCAAATCTGCAGGGGGCGGTATTGCACGAGCAGTTCACAAGAACTGCTGGTGCAATGATAAATGCCGACAGCTCGATGTGCAGCGGACATGATATGCTACATCATATCATGTCCGCTCTCACATTAGTAAATTGACCCCTTAGTATTAAAGGATTATTTTGTGATCTAAAAGCTTTCAGCATATCTTCTTCTACATGAAATGTTTCTAGAGTCTTTTTGAGGAGATTAAATACCTTTAGAATTACAATTCCTTGCTTTGATTAGGGTAAAATCTGATTTTTTTTTTTTAAATCTAAAGATGGATCCTTTCACAATTTTCAATACGCTTAACTACCAAATGTAATATTAGCATATTAATATGTAAAGTTACAACTCCACTTCCTTCATAAACTTTTTTTTTTTTAAATTACAATACTTTATCTTTTAGAGCATTTCATACTGTCCTATCAGCACTGGCCTTTAACGCCGTTAGGACAGCATGGAAAGCCCTAACTTATATGGTGTCCTGCAGACTCCCATTTTTGCGCAGACTGGGGGGCAAGCCAAGCAGTGTAGGCAGTCCCCCATGATCCAATCCCGGCCTTGAAATCATGTGATTGCATTGACAATTGCGTAATTTACTTTTTCAAGCAAGTGTTTACATCGGAACTAAGTATTTGCTCCCCAGCATGAAGGGGTTAAAATTCTCAACTCAGCTAATTTAAAGAAGATATGTGTCTTTTTAATGCATTACGAATGCACATTCGCTAGTGAAACATGGATATTTGCCTAGTTTTTACTGAATGAATATCCGATCAAATGCAGCACAAAATTTAAAGAAAAGAATGAATCATGACAAATTTGTCAGTATTCATTCGTTTTCTTTAAATAGTTAGAATACCATGCTAACCTGCTCGTCTTCGTCATGGAGCCCCAGCCGTGCTAATAGGGGACTTAGGACAGCGGCTCCCAGGGCCTGCAATAAAGAAGATATAGCATACAATTTGAAAGTTTCCTACTTACTTCTATTATCAAATTCAATGTCCTCTTATATTCTGGCCCACATTACAAGTGGCATGCTATTTTTTTTTTACACTTGAGCGCTATCTGTGCTCAAATAAAAAAAATAGTGCAGCCGGGTTAGCCAGGTTAATTTAAAGTAAAAAGCAATAGACTTGCTAACTTCAGGACTTTGGATATTGCAACTACGCTAAATCCTTCTTCCCATAAACTTCTATGGGGTGCCCTGAAGAATGTATGTATGTATTTGTATTATGACCCTGGGGAAAGTCTCCGTAAGGCTGATGGGGTAAACTAGACATGGACTCCTTGCCCAAAATGCCTAGAGGGTTATGCACCTCACTGACGAGACCAAAAGAAGGCTGAAACAATTGTCTGAGGTTATTATTATTATTATTCTTTATTTATTTATTTATTTATTTATTTATTTTTTCTACTTTAGTTACTTTATTTAATTGTATTTATTTGTAGGTATTTGTATGTAATTAATTTATTGATAGTGTAGTGTTAGGTTTAATTGTAACTTAGGTTAGGATTTATTTTACAAGTAATTTTGTAATTATTTTAACTAGGTAGCTATTAAATAGTTATTAACTATTTAATAGCTATTGTACCTGGTAAAAATAAATACAAAGTTGCCTGTAAAATAAATATTAATCCTAAAATAGCTACAATATAATTATTAGTTATATTGTAGCTATATTAGGGTTTATTTTACAGGTAAGTATTTAGCTTTAAATAGGAATAATTTATTTAATAAGATTTATTTTATTTAGTTAGATAAAAATTATATATAACTTAGGGGGGGTGTTAGTGTTAGGGTTAGACTTAGCTTTAGGGGTTAATACATTTATTAGAGTAGCGGCGAGATTAGGGGTTAATACTTGAAGTTAGGTGTCGGCGATGTTAGGGAGGGCAGATTAGGGGTTAATACTATTTATTATAGGGTTTTTGAGGCAGGAGTGAGGCGGATTAGGGGTTAATAACTTTATTATAGTAGCAGTGAGGTCCGGTCGGCAGATTAGGGGTTAATAATTGTAGGTAGGTGGTGGCGATGTTGGGGTGGCAGATTAGGGGTTAATAAATATAATATAGGGGTCGGCGGTGTTAGGGGCAGCAGATTAGGGGTACATAGGGATAACGTAGGTTGCAGCGGTGTACCGAGCGGCAGATTAGGGGTTAATAATAAAATGCAGGGGTCAGCGATAGCGGGGGCAGCAGATTATGGGTTAATAAGTGTAAGGTTAGGGGTGTTTAGACTCGGGGTACATGTTAGGGTGTTAGGTGCAGACTTAGGAAGTGTTTCGCCATAGGAAACAATCTGGCTGCGTTAGGAGCTGAACGCTGCTTTTTTGCAGGTGTTAGTTTTTTTTTCAGCTCAGACGGCCCCATTGTTTCCTATGGGGTAATCGTGCACGAGCACGTTTTTGAAGCTGGCCTCGTCCATAAGCATAGCTGGTATTGAGAGTTGCAGTGGCAGTAAATTATGCTCTACGCTCCCTTTTTGGAGCCTAACGCAGCCCTTCTGTGAACTCTAAATACCAGCATTGTTTAAAAGGTGTGGGGGAAAAAAAACACGCGTAGCTAAGGCACCCCTTTGGCCGCAGAACTCTAAATCTAGCCGATTATTAAACAGAAACAATAATGCAAAAAATAAAATGTTACACATTACAGGATTTTTTTTTCACAATTTATGTCCTTTTATTTATTTCTCTATTCTAGAAATGAGCAGATTCACAGAAGCATGAAGGTCTTCTTCAGAAACGTTATTAGAATAAGTGGATCTACGCTTATGTCTCTTCAGCAGAACAAAAAGAATGAATTCTGCACTGTTATGAATGAAAGTCTATTTGTCTGCTATACAGCATTAAACATTTAGAATTGCATCTCTTCAGAACAGAATTACATCTGTTGAGGGTTTAATTATGCAAGAAAAAGTATGTGAAAATGGGTCACATCAAGAAATGCTCTATCTAATGTTGTGACAAGATCCTCTGAGGCTTGCTGATTCAGATGACTACCTCAGTGTGAGTTGTGTTGCCAATAGAGGTTTCACTAAAACTGAAGCTGTTTTGCCCAGCTGAAAAAGTAATTGGTAATTGGTGGAATGCTGATTTCTCAACTATAACTAATATATATATTTATATATATATATATATATATATATATATATATATATATATATATATATATATATATATATATATATATTAATATGTATGTGTGTATATATATAATTGACAGATCAGCATTCCACCAATATATATATATATATATATATATATATATATATATATATATATATATATATACTGTATGTATATATATATGTATACAGTATATATGTACACATATAGTCATTACAGCCCTTTCCATTCCAAACACCTTATGATATACCTTTAACCCTTATACAAAATTGAATTATTTTTTTTTTATGATTGACACCCCTGCTAGCAGCCGATTGGCCGCGAATGTGCAGGGGGTGGCATTGCACAAGCATTTCACTAGAAATGCTTGTGCAATGAGAAATGCCAACAGCGTATGCTGTCAGCATTTATCGATGTGCAGCGGACATAATTCGCTACAGCGGATCATGTCCGCCTGCATAATGCTAAATCGGCCCCAAGGTCTTCACTTGCGTAAATTCCATGCCTCCTAATTTAGTTGGCACTCAAGCAAATGAGTTTACTTTCAACAATCAACATGTAATACGAGTGCAAGTTAGTGAGGTCGCAATATTGGTAATAATAATGCGCTACTTGCAATCTTGCAGTAAACTTAATTCTGCATAGTAAAACAGCTTTTTAATATACTTGCAGTATTTACCTCCACTGCCCCCTTTCCTATAATTTGAAAATCGTGGATTTTCCTCTCCTAAAAAATAAAATAGCACACAGCAGGCTTTTCAAATCTAACCTTGCTACTTATGTCTCCCTAATTTGCACTTTGTTATCTTATCATTTCTGCCAATGCAAAACAATGCAGGTTTTGCTAATACAATGGCAGCGACAAGCCCTGTCCTGATTAGCTCCTTCTGACCTTTCAATAGCAATTCCTGTAAACCAGGTGTTAATCTGTTCTAACAACATTCAGACCCTGCTGATATGTTAATCTATTGAAAGACTGCAGAAAAATGTTGCGATTTCAAGGCATTTACTGTTCCTTTAATGCTCTAATAGAGAACACAAAAAGTAAATGTAAGAAAAGCTAGATATTTATTTTAAGTTGGTTTTACGTCCAATAAACATTTGGTCTCTAAGATCATTTTTTAGAAAAGTTCAGCAGGAGGTGCTAATGTGGTCACTAACGTTAGTGTGGTTTTTGCCATATTATTGTTGGCTTCATTGTCTGTGGTTGATACAGTGTTTGTGGTGGAAAGTAATTGTGGTTGATACAGTTCTTGTTGTGGCTACATATTTGAGGTTAAGAAAGTGCTTAGCTTGCGGTTGTTATATATACAGTATATATATATTATTTATTTGACATTTCTGACTCTATCTGGTCTAACAAAGAATTGTTAGCTAGCTTTGTTTCCTGATGCCTTCCAATACAGAAATTCCAATCTCTGATGTAAGTATACTGTTAATATTTTATTGACTACAAGATGCTTTTGATTAAGATGTGTGTAATTGGTTATGAGGCTCTATTTTTAAAGGAAGTACTTCAAGATGCAATAAATTCTAACTGGTAATCACCTTCTGTCATTGTGTGACTGTGCGGTTTTATTTTTACTATTGTAATAAGCAACAAAAAACATTGGGCTATATTAAAAGTGGAGCGCAAATGAACGCTCCCGCGTTCCCAAAGTTTTTTGCGCTCTTCGGGTTGCTCTCATATTGTGAGTTGAAAGTAAACTGCTTTCACTCTTGCAATAACCTGATGAGTCAATAGAGAAAAAAAAGTCCCCAAAAACTTCCCACTCTTACTCAGACCCTATCATATATTCTCAAATGCCCAAACCCAACATGAAAATATGAATATTTCACAGTCTAATGTTCTTCAAATAACAGAATACATATTTTTACATACATCTGATGTTATTTAGGTACAATATATATCTATACATATATATATATATGTGTAGGAAGATGAGTGTAGGTTTGGCGCTGAAGATCCGCCCTATAGATACTTCTAAACTAGAGTGTATGACTGGCTGCCTTCGAATGTCTAACCAGTGTGAATTGTGCCCCCAAGTACTCTTCACCTGTTAGATATAAAATGGAGAAAATATATAGGAAAAGGGAAAAGGGAATGTATTCAGATGGCGCCACACTCTGGAAATAAGCCCAATGTGTAATATCTAATATAATTGGGAATAAGAGGACTATATAGTATAGTGTTGGCGCAAAGTGTATAGAGACCAAGCACAAGCAAATGATATAGTTAATATGATATTATATCTCCTACCTATATAGGTCAAATTTAGGCCTCCCACATAATATTCTGTGGTGAAGAATATATAAATAGATGTATAAAATCAATGGAGCAATAGATATGTACTGATGCTGTTGTTAATAGTAATGCCGCAAAGTGACTGAAAAAATTATTTAGTGTCATGTGATTGCACACAAAAAAAACTCGTCTATAACAGATAGTGAGGATGTATGAACACTCTTCCATTATTATAATGGTGATCAGGGTCACAAACAACAAGCTTAAACGCTAAAAGTATATTGAATAAAATCTAAATGAGAAATGAGTAAGTAAAAATTAAATACTGAATAAAAAGGGGGAACAAAATATCGTTACAGTAGAAACACAGTTAAAAATATATATAATAAACGTCCTAAAAAACAAGTATAAACTCCTAAAGATGAGTATAGTTATAGTCCATGTCTAATAAGCAGATCTTAAAGTAGATAGTTCTTCAATCCACAACGTTCCCGTTGGGAGCCTACTTACACTCCTTCACCTCAATCTCATGAGGTAAGTGCCACGTAGTGTACAGATAAGTCTCCTTCCTGGTGTCAGCTGTAAACTCGAGGTGTGTTATCTTTTCAATACTGATCTCTCCTCTCACCGCCCTTTTCCCATAGTGCGTGCAATCATAAAAGAAAAAGGACATACGATAGTGCAACACTGTTTTATAATATCACACTATTTATTAGAATACAACGATGTACGCTTACATCAAAGAGCCTCAATATTATGAGGTAATTAAAAACTTTAAAATCCTTTTGCTCGAATGCGGGAACACGGTGCTAGTAACATATGCACT
Organism: Bombina bombina; assembly: GCF_027579735.1. NCBI lineage: Eukaryota > Metazoa > Chordata > Amphibia > Anura > Bombinatoridae > Bombina > Bombina bombina. The sequence goes on along the minus strand of NC_069499.1, from coordinate 1,516,683,147 downwards.
CAGTGCAAACTTAGCATAAGGTAAGACACAATCCTGACGCGTTTCAAAGGGATACAAACACTTTAGCCCTTCTTCCTCAGAGGTATTACATTTTATTCTTCTGATACTGGGAAAAAATATATATTTTTTTGTCAATAAAGTAATCACAATCTTTTTAAGTCAAACACAGCTGAGATTGGTTCCTCTAAATTATCTAATTAATATCCTATTTTGAGTGGGTTTTTAACATTTTTGTTTAATACTTTATTTATCTATTGTGTTTTATTACAAGGTATCACTTTTGTTTGTTAATTCATATTTAATTTTGTTATACAGCTAAAATTGGTAACTCACATAAGATTTAATCATCATTTCCCTGCAACGGCACTCAGAACTGCTGAAAAAGGATTGCGATAAACTGAAATCCAATTTGGGTTAATTGTGGTAAACATGTCTGTGTGTGTTTTTAAATTAGATAGAGTGGTGTTTATATCTGTTAAACAATCTGAATGTAATTTATACAGGGGCATGATGGGTATATTGGGCATGCTTGATAAATGATGTTTTTTTTTTACTTTTAAAAGTTTTTTTTTTATTCATTAGGAAAACATAATTTTGGGCTAGATTACAAATGGTGCGTTAACTGTTGTGCATGAGTGATATCGGTGTTATTGCGGGTGTTCATGCACTTTTAAGTAGCGCACGTTTTGCAAGTTGAAAGCAAATGAGTACATACCTATATACGCACATATAAAGACATGTATGCACATATAGACATATATATATGTGTATATATATATATATATATATATATATATGTATATATATATATATATATGTGTATATATATATATACACTTTTGAGCCCTTTCCAGTCAGTACCTTGAAATATGCACTATCATTTTTATATATTTTTAATATGTTTAATGTGTTTTGAATAATAAATACTTGAAATTCCCAAAATGTTCTTTTTATTTTAAAATATATATGTATCTGTCTATTCAATATCTGTCTATCTACACCTGTATATACTCATATAGATATAGATATACATATTTTACAACAAAATAATCTGATATTTATAGACATATATATATATTTAAAAATAAAAATAGCATTTTCTTCTACATGAAGAACGTACAAATTTAAAGTATTGCTTACACACCTTAGCACAAAAGCGATAACTAATAAGGCTTTTTGTAGCACGCCCCATTTAAACTACGAGGAGGAGTTAGAGATGTCACAATACCCGAAGTCCTGAAGTTAGCGCGCCTGAGTCTTTGCACGCTAACTTTTTACTTTCAACTTCAAATGCGCACATTATCCCAACCGTGCTATTTTTTTGTTTTTAGCGCAGTTAGTGCTTGAGCAAAAATAAATAAAATAAGTTTCAATCTGGCCCATAGTAATCTGTGAAATTAAAAGGATCATTATGGATATACTGGTTTTAAACAGCTCTTAATAGCAAGTGTACCTAAAGCAAACAATGGCCTCCATTACATATGCAGCATCGCCCGCAAACGCCAGATTTTACGCGATTTTGGTATTACATATACGGCGTAGCATACAAGTTACGCGTGTATATTTCACCCTTCGGACGTATTTTTTTACCCATAGACTAACATAGAACAGACGCGCAATTTGGTATCCAATATACAGTGTAAGGACTTACGCGCGCAGAATTCAGAAAATCTACTCCATTCTCATCTCGCCACAAATTGCAGGCGCAGCAACCCTTGCACTGACTAAAAAACCAACATAACTCTCTGAAGGCCTAACAAACGCATGCGTAATCACATACATATCAGCCGCAATTCTCAAACAGTTAAACCTCTTCTAAGCATTTATTCTTCCTGCCCCTGCCAGCGTGTCAAACCAATCACACACAATCACAACCAAACACTCAGCCTATCACACTGTAAAATTTAAATAAAATGTGTGAGGTGTTGGAAAAAAAGTGTGGTGTATTTTGTATATGTATGGATGCAAAATGTGTGCAATATGTAAAAATATGTGTAAGTGTACAAGCTTAATCAAACAACAATGCGACCTAACTAAGTCCTCTGTTTGCACCTCTCTCTCTACTCTGACTAATCCTCCACTCCACTGTAGTGTGCTGTAGCTCAAAGAACAATCCAAACACATTGAAGAAAATGGTGGCTGCGCATAGGTTTATATATGAATTTTGAATAGCATAATTACGTGTTGCATTTATTTGAAATCGCGGTTCATTTTTACGAGTTTTAGACTAATTTGCATAAAACTACTCTTTATTGACACTTTCCGTGGACAAAATACTGGCGTAAGTTACTTGGGACAACTAAAATGTGTGATTGCGCACATTTCAGAAGATCTCCAGTTTGTCCTACTTACGCCAGTTTAGCACTTAACGGCGCAGTATATGTAATACCCTGATGTGCAAGGGGAAATTACGGGCGGCGCAGGTTTCCACGCTTACGCCGAAACCTGCACCGTATATTTGATCGCACCCAATATCCTCCAACACTTGCAATTAGTAGGAAGCATCTATAAAAGAGCATTTTCTACTTATGGTTTTCAGCATGAAGAGATGCACTTTGTTTGAAAATGAGAACATAAGTAATTATAGCCAGTACAGAAGCAGTATCACATTTTTGGTATTGAGCACCAATTACTGTGCTAAGTTGTTTACAAAATAACCATATCAATATAATAACTACAGCTCATAAGGTGATGAAGTGTTTAGAAATTGGGATGAATAGGGAACACAGGACATTAACTGCTGCACTGTCAGGGACATCAACAGCCTATCCATTTTTAAAATAGTTCTGCATTATTTAGCTAGAGAAATGTTGCTGGGATGTTGCTCTCTCTGACAGCTAAAGGGTTAAATACACAATACAATTGCTAACATTCGGCTAGATTACAAGTTTTGCATTATGGCTATACCGCTAAAACATTGGCCATTGCGAGTGGAATGGCAGGCAACGCATATTACATTACGGTATAGCTATACCACAAGCATTTTAGCCTGTAGAGCAACATCCATTCCACACTCAAAAATGACGTTTGAGTGAGGGATTTTCCATAGCCCCGTATCAAAGGTTGTGCAGTCCGGCTAAAATGCTTGCGTTACAGCCTATACCGACATGATCCATTCTGCTATCTGAGAGCAGTAGTTATGGATTTTGCAAAACAAAAATGTTTCACAAAACTCATAACTAAAATGTTACAAAGTGCACTAACACCCATAAACTACCACCCTAAACCGCCACCCTCCCACATCGCAAATACTATATTAAACCTATTAACCTCTAATCTGCCGCCCACCTACATCGCTGACACTAAAATAAACCTATTAACCCCTAAACTGACAATCACCCACATCGCCAACACTAAATAAATCTAGTAACCCCTAAACCGCCAGTCCCCCACATCGCCAACACTATAATAAAGTATTAACCCCTAAACCTCCAGCCCCCCACATCGCAACTAATAAACTAAACCTATTAACCCCTGAACCCTCAGTCCCCCACATCGTAACTAATATACTAAACCTATTAACCCCTAAACCGTCGACCCCCCACATCGCAAAACACTAAATTAAACTATTAATCCCTAATCCTAAACCCCCCACTTTAAATTAAAAGTTACAATATAACTATCTTAAAATAAGTAAAAAATTACCTGTGAAATCAAAAAAATAACTAAGATTAAACTAAATATTAACCTAACATAACTATTCTAATAAAATAAAAGAATAAAATAAAATAAAAGAATTACCAATTACAAATCCTAAATTACATGAATAAAAAAAAACCTAACACTACAAAAAAATAAAAAAACCTAAATTGCAAATTTAATAATACCACGAAAAGATTAAAAATCTAACATTACAAAAATAAAAACGCTAAAATTACGAAAAATAAAAAAACCACTAAGATTACAAAAAATAAAAACACAAAATGATCCAAAATAATAAAAATTACATAATAGCCCTATAAAAAGATAAAACCCCCCCTCCAAAAAAAAACAAAAAACACCTAACCTAACAATAAACTACCAATAGCCCTTAAAGGGACATGAAACCCAATTTTTTTATTTCGTGATTTAGAAAGAGCATGTCATTTTAAACAACTGTCTAATTTACTTAGTAGCTGCTGATTGGTTGCTGCACATAGAGGCCTTGTATAATTGGCTCACACATGTGCATTGCTATTTCTTCAACAAAGGATATCTAAAGAATTTAGCAATTTAGATAATAGAAGTAAATTGGAAAGTTGTTTAAAATTGCATGCCCTTCACCTATTAAACGTAAAACTATAATCACTTACTTAAAAAAGAAAAATATAGACATTGCTTTCATACAGGAAACTCACTTAAAAATAGAAGTCTCTAAATTAAAAAGTTCTTGGGTTAAAGAAGTCTTGGCCTCACCCAGCATTCAACGTAAGGGGGGAGTGGCAATATTATTAGGGAAAAAATTGAAATATCAAATTAATCATATAAATTCAGATCCGGAGGGGAGGTTTCTAATGGCAAAAATTAAAATAGATACAACATTATACACATTATGCAATATTTATGCCCCCAACGTCTTTAGTTCTTCCTTCTGGGACACTCTTCAAGCTAATATAATGACCTATACAGAAGGATTCTTAATTTTAGGAGGGGACTTTAACATGTCGCCTCAATACCCTTTAGACAGATTAAGACACAAAAGCCCCTCCATCAGAACTAAAAGGGATAACTTAGAAACTAAAATGTTCTTAAAACTCTTTCGAAATCTTAGGGTTAGGGATATCTGGAGATTACAAAATCCAGATGCCAGGAATTTTACGTGTTTGTCCAAAGCTCATAAGTCACTCTCAAGGATTGACTTATTTCTTATAGATGAAAGACTTTGTAAATTTAGACCTACGGCAGAAATCCTTTCTATATGTATTTCGGATCATGCTCCAATTTTGTTAGAACTTAATGCTATTAATAACACCCCAAAACACTCAAGATTCTTTTTTCCCAATTATTTAGCGGCAGACCTCAAATTTAAGAACTGGCTTAATAACAAATTCCAAGAATTTATTTCTTTTAATAAAGAATACATAAATCGACCCATTATCCTATGGGAAACTGCAAAAGCAGTATTAAGAGGAGAAATCCTAGCCTATACAATAAACAGAACGAAGAAATTTAAGACTCAGGAAAGGGAAATGTTGAAATCCATATCTAATACATATAATTCATATCTCCTAGAAAAAAACAGCAAGAAATTGGTCACGATACGTACAAGCACTAAAAGTTAGAGACTCCTCTTTGCTATTTAAGTCCACTCAGAGAGACTTAAAATTTCAATCCCGACTCTATAGATATGGGAGTAAAACGGGAAAACTTCTTGCCAACTTAGTAAAAAGGGAGAAACAATCCCCAAATATAGACTCATTAAAGAAAGACGATAGAATTATAACGGCATCAGATGAACTTTTACAATATTTTTCCGATTATTATCAAGATTTATATTCTTTAAAAAGTTCAAATTCTAAGGAACGGGAACATTTTTGGAGTAAAATTACAACTGAAGTCTTTCCCCCAGAGTTAATTGATGCTCTAAATTCTCCCATAATGGAAACTGAAATATCTAAGGCAATACAAAATCTTTCCTTCAATAAATCTCCAGGCCCGGACGGGCTACCGAATGAATTTTATAAAATACTTTCACCAAATCTGATACCATACTTATCCTTATTATATAATGATATCTATATAAAGAACAATACCCCACCATCGAGCTTTACGGCCTCATACACTACTTTAATACTCAAACCCGGGAAGGAGCCAGATAAGAAAGAATCTTATAGGCCAATCGCACTACTAAATGTAGACTATAAAATGATGTCATCAATCTTAGCCTCCAGGTTACAAATACTACTTCCTAAAATTATTCATAAAGATCAGGCAGGGTTTATGTCTAAACGAAACTCATCAGCAAAGATAAGAGAACTCTTTCTAACCATAGATTATCATTGGGCCAAAGAAGAGGTCGAGAGGGATAAAGAGGGTGACACTCCTGACTCCGCAATTATATCAGTCGATGCAGAGAAAGCTTTCGACTCAGTCCATTTTGACCATTTGTTAAATTCTCTGCAGCAATTTGGTTTTCATGGAAATTTTCTTAACATCATCCATAATATATATAAAAATGCTTCTACTAAACTCTTAGTCAATGGACTAATTTCTTCAAACATCTTTCTCAAAAGGGGAACTCGTCAGGGGTGTCCTCTCTCCCCTCTGCTCTTTAATATTTCTATCGAACCATTAGCTATATTTATTAGGCAACATATTAATGGTATTAAAGTGGGTAAGAAAGAAATAAAAATTGCACTATATGCTGATGACATTTTAATATACATTTCAAATACTTCTGTGAATATACCTAAACTAGTCTCTATTATTAAAAAATTTGGCTCCTTCTCGGGATATAGGGTAAACACCTCTAAAACTGAATTACTATGGATCAAAAAAACTAAAGATTCAATGGTGAACATCCCATTCAAAATAGTGACTAACTCATTTAAATACCTGGGTATTTCAGTTTCCTCAAATCCTAATGAATGGTATAATCTTAACATACCACCAGTTTTGAACAGTGTCAAAGATAATTTGAAAAATTGGCAGAATCTCCCGCTCTCCCTCTCAGGTCGAATAGCTTTGTTTAAAATGATCAGCCTCCCTAAAATATTATACATTTTACAAAATACCCCCTTGATTATCAAAGGAAAAGACATTTTGACGTTTAATATAGCATTAAGAAAATTCATTTGGCAAGATAAAAAACCCAGGATCTCCCTAACTAAATTATCCCTTCCCAGGGAATACGCGGGACTAGCTCTCCCTGATATTAAACTATACAATTATGTATATCAGATCCGTTTGATTTTAGATTGGATTGTAGAGAGAAACTATGTCACTGACAATGAACTCAAAAAAAATGCAATATTTCCATATAACCCGGTGGCAATTATCCACTGTACCCCATGCACCGTACCTAAAGAGGTGAAAAAAATGAGTTCCTTGTATAACCCACTTAAGATCTGGTGGAAAGTATGTAAATTATTAAACATAGAATATACTGGGTCTAGAATCACCCCAATAACGGGGAATCCACAATTCCAAGCTGGAATTCAATCGCCTCTCTTTTCAAGATGGGAAGCTTTGGGTCTTAATAAAATTTCTCAACTACTTGACTTTGACAGGAAATGTATAAAAACGTTTTGCTCTTTAAGAGAAGAGTTTAATATCCCACATAAGGAGTTCTTCGCTTATCTGCAGGCAAGACATTTAGCCTTAAGTTTAATATACAAAATAGGGTGGAATTGGACACTCGGAACCATAGAAAAATGGTTAATTTTAGCCAAAAATGGCATATTGTCTATATCGACTAGTTACCTAGATTTGGTTTCCATAAAGGGAGACACAAATCTGGATAATATACTTATCAAATGGGCACCGACACTCCCACAAGATTACAGAGACACTGGAGTGCTTCAATTTTCAATATCAGAGGTCTCAAGAGTTACCCTCTCATCTACATGGAGAGAGACCCATGTAAAATTGTTATTAGAAACATTCTTTACCCCTGAGAAAGGTTTTAAATGTGGGAGCCCTGACTTTACTAGATGTGCAAGATGTTCCTTGCCTTTATCAAATACTATCCATATGATGTGGGAATGCCCTATCATCCAGCAATTTTGGCTAAAAATACAATACTGGCTTGGGGCAATAGGAGCCTCCCCTCCAATATTTTCAACATTACACATAATATTTCTTTGGAAAGACCCGCAGGAGAGGCTCATGAACACTAAGATTGTAAATTTAGCTATTTTGGCAGCAAGATACTTAATTCTTAAGAAATGGAAAAATAGGACACCCCCCAGTATCCAAGAGCTCAAAAACTGTCTTAAAAAGCAGTGTATACTTGAGCAGATAGATACGGATTTAAATAATGAAAATAGCGTAACAAGATTTTTCAGAAAATGGTCAATCTTTATTAAATCCTTTTCTTTAAGTGAAATCGAATACCTAATCTATCCGTTCAGAAACACAGAGTTAGTGTTACTAGGGATATGGTAATTTGACGGAGAGAGAGAAGAGAGGGGATGAATGAGGGGGAAGGAGGGGAAGAGGGAGGGGAAGAGGGAAGAGAGGGGATGAATTAAGCCCTCCCCCCCTTTTTTTTTTTTTTTTTTGTTATTCCCCCATCTGTTGTTGTTGTATTTCTTCACAAATTGTTCAGTTCAAAATAGGGAAGTGGGAACACCATGAGGGGTAAGAGAGAGTGAGAGGGAGAGGAAGGAAGTGTAGAAGGAGGAGGGACGAAATCGGAAAGAGGTAAGAGGAGGAGAAAGAGGAAAATGTTTCTTCTAGGGTTCAATAGGGAAACAAAGAGAGAAAGTATCAGTCGAGGAAGAATCAATCTGTTGTTTATTTTTTGATCAGTAACAAAAATTAGATACATAATGTTTAATGGTTTATGAATTGATATTATACAATGTTCAGAAATTGTTTATTTTCAAATTCGGAGCTGTGTCTCCAAGACAATGACAGAACAATCTGGAGCTGTGTCTCCATAATTTATAACTTTTGCCTATTTTGCTAATTACTTTCTTTTCTGTATGTATTGACTGAAAATGTGAAAAATAAATATTAAAAAAAAAAAAAATTGCATGCCCTATCTTAATCATGAAAGTTTAATTTTTACTAGATTGTCCTGCCCTAAGTTAAACTGCTCTTTTAAATTAAAAAATTACAAAGTCCCCCCTAAAAGTAAACCCCCCACCCAACCAACCCCCAAAATAAAAAAAACTAATAAAAAAATCCTAAATTACCTATAGCCCTTAAAGGGGCATTTGTATGGGCATTGCCCATAAAAGGGCATTCAGGTCTTTTACTGCCCTTAAAAGGGCTTTCAGCTCTTTTACTGCCCATCCCTAATCTAAAAAAAAACACCCAAAAGAATTTGGAAAGACTTCATCCAGGTGGCATCTTCTATCTTCATCCCGGTGTTGTGGAGCTGTGGAGGCGCGGAGCATTTTTTTTTCAGATTATGGATGGACACTTGTAAAAAAGCTGAATGCCCTTATAAGGGCAGTAAAAGAGCTGAATGCCCTTTTAAGGGCAATGCCCATACAAATGCCCCTTTAGGGGCAATGGGTAGTTTAGGAATTTTTAGACAGTTTTTTTTATTTTGGGTGTTGGTTGGGTGGGGGTGTTTACTTTTAGGGGGGACTTAGTCATTTTTTAAGGTAAAAGAGCTGTTTAACTTAGGGCAATGCCCTACAAAAGGCCCTTTTAAGGGCTATTGGTAGTTTATTGTAGGTTAGGGGGTGTTTTTATTTTGGGGGGCTTTTTTATTTTTATAGGGCTATTAGATTTGGTGTAATTGTTTATACTTTTGATAATTTTGTTTATTATTTTCTGTAAGCTTAGAGTTTTTTATTTTTTGTAATTTAGTGTTTATTATTTTTTGTAATGTTAGATTTTTTTATTTTTTTCGTAGTGTTATTTTTTTTTTAAATGTTTAATTTAGGGTTTTAATTGGTAGTTGTTTTTATTTTATTAGAATAGTTTTGCGATGTGGGGGGGGGGGGGCAGGCGGTTTAGGGGTTAATAGGTTTAGTTCAGTAGCTACGATGTAAGGGGGCTGGAGATTTAGGGGTTAATATGTTTATTTAGGTGTCGGCGATGTCGGGGGCAACGGGATTGGGGTTAATAACTTTTATTAGTGTTGGCAATGTCGGGGAGCGGTGGATTATAGGTTAATAGGTTTATTTAAAAGTTGCGATGTGGGTGGGCGGCAGATTAGGGGTTAATAGATTTAATATAGTATTTGTGATGTGGGAGGGTGGCAGTTTAGGGGTTAATATGTAGTTTATAGTTGTTAGTGTACTTTGTAAAATTTTAGTTATGAGTTTTGTGAAACATTTTTGTTGCACAAAATCCATAACTACTGGTCTCAGATCGTGGAATGGATCGTGTCATATAGGCTGAAACGAAAGCATTTTAGCCTGACCGCACAACCTGTAATATAGGTGCAATAAAAATCCCGCACTCAAACATCATTTTTTTGAGTGCAGAATGAACGTTGCGTTACAAGCTAAAATGCTTGCGGTATAGCTATACAGCCATGACTCATAATATGCGTTCCCGGCCATTCCACGCGCAATGGCAATTTTTCAGCGGTATAGCGGTTTAGGGGTTATAAGAGTAGGGGGCTTATGGCGATTCAGGTTAGCGCATGAATATGGCTGTTTTTTCCACTTTTCTCTCTTCATTGAAGTCTATTGGGGAGTAGGTTAACGTTACTGCAATTTTCTAACTTCTGCTGTTTGTGCATGTTGGGTTAGCACGGAAGCAAAAAATATTTACTTTCAAATTGTAATACACTCAATCGGAATTAGTGTGCAAGCAGGAGTGGAAATATAATACACAATGGTTGTTTATGGAGCAATGTGCCAAGATGATCAGACCTATTTCTAACTAGTTATTTTAATTGGACCATATTGTTTCTGTTATTGATGTATTGCAGCCGCTTTATAACATTTGCTGTCTTACAGTATACAATGTAAACCTCAATAAAGATATGTTAGTATAAAAAAACATACGCCTAGATTACGAGTTTTGCGGTAACAGGGGTGCGGTGCTAACGAGCAGTTTTTTCTCACCGCTCACTTCCCTACAACGCTGGTATTACAGGTTTTTACAAACCTGGCGTTAAAAGGCAAGAAGTGAGCATAGTTCAAAACCAGTGCTGCTTAAGTGAGCGGTGAGCTGGTTATACGTGCTTGTGCACGATTTCCCCATAGACATCAATGGGGAGAGCCGGCTGAGAAAAAGTCTAACATCTGCCAAAAAGCAGCGTTTAGCTCAGTAACGCAGCCCCATTGATTCCAATGGGGAAACTAAATTTATGTTTACACCTATCACCCTAACATGAACCCTGAGTCTAAACACCCCTAATCTTACACTTATTAACCCCTAATCTGCCGCCCCGACATCGCCGACACCTACATTATACTTATTAACCCCTAATCTGCCGCTCGGACATCGCCGCCACATACATTATACTTATTAACCCTTAATCTGCTGCCCCCAATGCCGACACCTACATTATATTTATTAACCTCTAATCTCTTGCCCCCAATGTCGCCGCAACCTACCTACATTTATTAACCCCTAATCTGCGTCTCCCAACGTCGCCGCCACTATATTAAATGTATTAACCCCTAAATCTAAGTCTAACCCCCTAACTTAAATATAATTTAAATAAATTGAAATAAAAATTACTATTAATAACTAAATTATTCCTATTTAAAACTAAATACTTACCTATACAATAAAACCTAACTAATAGTTACATAGTTACATAGTTAGCTATCTTAGGTTTTATTTTTATTTTACAGGCAAGTTTGTTTATTTTAACTAGGTAGAATAGTTACTAAATAGTTATTAACTATTTAATAACTACCTAGCTAAAATAAATACAAATTTACATGTAAAATAAAACCTAACCTATGTTACACTAACACCTAACACTACACTACAATTAAATCAATTCCCTACATTAAATACAATTAAATAAATTAAATTAATTAAATCACAAAAAACACTAAATTACAGAAAATAAAAAACAAATTACAGATCTTTAAACTAATTACACCTAATCTAAAAGCCCTATCAAAATAAAAAAGCCCCCCCAAAATAAATAAAAAACTCTAGCCTAAACTAAACTACCAATAGCCCTTAAAAGGGTCTTTTGTGGGGCATTGCCCTAAAAAAATCAGCTCTTTTACCTGTAAAAAAAAATACAAACACCCACCACAACAGTAAAACCCACCACCCACACAACCAAACCACCAAATAAAAGCCTAAATAAAAAAAAGTAAGCTACCCATTGCCCTGAAAAGGGCATTTGGATGGGCATTGCCCTTAAAAGAGCATTTAGCTCTATTGCTGCCCAAAGCCCTAACCTAAAAAATAAACCCACCCAATACACCCTTAAAAAATCCTAACACTAACCCCCGAAGATTCACTTACCGGGAGAGGTCTTTATCCAAGTGGCAAGATGTCCTCAATGAAGCCGGCAGAACTGGTCCTCCAGATGGGCAGAAGTCTTCACCCAGACGGCATCTTCTATCTTCATCCTTCCGGCGCGTAGCGAGTCCATCTTCAAGACATCCGACGCGGAGCATCCTATTCTTCCGACGGACTAATGACAAATGAAGGTACCTTTAAATGACGTCATCCAAGATGGCGTCCCTTACATTCCGATTGGCTGATGGAATTCTGTCAGCCAATTGGAATTAAATTCCAGTTAAAAGAGCTGATTTCTTTGGGGCAATGCCCCACAAAAAGCCCTTTAAAGGGCTATTGATAGTTTAATTTAGGCTAGGGTTTTTTATTTTGGGGGGGCTTTTTTTATTTTGATAGGGCTATTAGATTAGGTGTAATTAGTTTAAATATCTTGTAATTTGTTTTTTATTTTCTGTAATTTAGTGGAGTTTTTTTGTGATTTAGCTAATATAATGTAATTTAATGTAATTTTTGTATTTAATGTAAGTAATTTATTTAATTGTAGTGTAGTGTTAGGTGTTAGTGTAACTTAGGTTAGGTTTTATTTTACAGGTAACTTTGTATTTATTTTAGCTAGGTAGTTATTAAATAGTTAATAACTATTTACTAACTAGTCTACCTAGTTAAAATAAATACAAACTTACCTATAAAATAAAAATAAAACCTAAGCTACATACAATATAACTGTTAGTTATATTGTAGCTAGCTTAGGGTTTATTTTACAGGTAAGTATTTAGTTTTAAATAGGAATTGTTTAGTTAATGATAGTAATTTTTATTTAGATTTATTTAATTATATTTAAGTTAGGGGGTTAGGGTTAGACTTAGGTTTAGGGGTTAATAAATTTAGAATACAGGGAGTGCAGAATTATTAGGCAAATGAGTATTTTGACCACATCATCCTCTTTATGCATGTTGTCTTACTCCAAGCTGTATAGGCTCGAAAGCCTACTACCAATTAAGCATACTAGGTGATGTGCATCTCTGTAATGAGAAGGGGTGTGGTCTAATGACATCAACACCCTATATCAGGTGTGCATAATTATTAGGCAACTTCCTTTCCTTTGGCAAAATGGGTCAAAAGAAGGACTTGACAGGCTCAGAAAAGTCAAAAATAGTGAGATATCTTGCAGAGTGATGCAGCACTCTTAAAATTGCAAAGCGTCTGAAGCGTGATCATCGAACAATCAAGCGTTTCATTCAAAATAGTCAACAGGGTCGCAAGAAGCGTGTGGAAAAACCAAGGCGCAAAATAACTGCCCATGAACTGAGAAAAGTCAAGCGTGCAGCTGCCAAGATGCCACTTGCCACCAGTTTGGCCATATTTCAGAGCTGCAACATCAATGGAGTGCCCAAAAGCACAAGGTGTGCAATACTCAGAGACATGGCCAAGGTAAGAAAGGCTGAAAGACGACCACCACTGAACAAGACACACAAGCTGAAACGTCAAGACTGGGCCAAGAAATATCTCAAGACTGATTTTTCTAAGGTTTTATGGACTGATGAAATGAGAGTGAGTCTTGATGGGCCAGATGGATGGGCCCGTGGCTGGATTGGTAAAGGGCAGAGAGCTCCAGTCCGACTCAGACGCCAGCAAGGTGGAGGTGGAGTACTGGTTTGGGCTGGTATCATCAAAGATGAGCTTGTGGGGCCTTTTCGGGTTGAGGATGGAGTCAAGCTCAACTCCCAGTCCTACTGCCAGTTTCTGGAAGACACCTTCTTCAAGCAGTGGTACAGGAAGAAGTCTGCATCCTTCAAGAAAAACATGATTTTCATGCAGGACAATGCTCCATCACACGCGTCCAAGTACTCCACAGCGTGGCTGGCAAGAAAGGGTATAAAAGAAGAAAATCTAATGACATGGCCTCCTTGTTCACCTGATCTGAACCCCATTGAGAACCTGTGGTCCATCATCAAATGTGAGATTTACAAGGAGGGAAAACAGTACACCTCTCTGAACAGTGTCTGGGAGGCTGTGGTTGCTGCTGCACGCAATGTTGATGGTGAACAGATCAAAACACTGACAGAATCCATGGATGGCAGGCTTTGAGTGTCCTTGCAAGGAAAGGTGGCTATATTGGTCACTGATTTGTTTTTGAATGTCAGAAATGTATATTTGTGAATGTTGAGATGTTATATTGGTTTCACTGGTAAAAATAAATAATTGAAATGGGTATATATTTGTTTTTTGTTAAGTTGCCTAATAATTATGCACAGTAATAGTCACCTGCAAACACAGATATCCCCCTAAAATAGCTATAACTAAAAACAAACTAAAAACTACTTCCAAAACTATTCAGCTTTGATATTAATGAGTTTTTTGGGTTCATTGAGAACATGGTTGTTGTTCAATAATAAAATTAATCCTCAAAAATACAACTTGCCTAATAATTCTGCACTCCCTGTAGTGGCGGCGACGTGTTATGTGTGTTAGAGTACTTTTTAGCACTTTAGTTATGAGTTTTATGCTACGGCTCTGTAGTGTAAAACTCATAACTACTGACTTTAAAATGCATTAGAAATCTTGACGGGATAGGGTGTACCGCTCACTTTTTGGCCTCCTAGGACAGGCTCGTAATACCAGCCCTATGAAAGTCCCATAGAAAAAAGGATTTACGAACTTTACGTAAGTCATTATGCGGTAAGGCCAAAAAAGTGTGCAGTGCCCCTAAACCTGCAAGACCTGTTAACGCTGCTTTTTCATCTTACCGCAAAACTCGTAATCTAGCCGTTAGATTTTAACAGTAGATAAGAACCATAGCAAGTATGAATATGTCTCCTTCAAAGTGTAAGCCTAGTTAGAATAAACAATAGACTTATGCATATCCCAGGCGCACTTGAAGTCTCCCACAGTGTTTGTCTTTTCCACCATTAATGGAATTTTATTCAAAAAATAAACCAACCTTTCTCTGAAGAAGTGCTTCATAAATTACACCTGAACCCTCTACCCTTAGACTTGAGATCACGAACCCTTGTTCTGGTATTGCTCTTTTTGTAAAAAAATACTTTCAGCCACAGCTTTATTAAGTCCCTTAATATACTTTAAAAATCTTTCATAAAACTTCTCTCCCTTTTCTCCTCTAAGCTATACCTATTTAGGTAATTAAGTCTATCAATATTTAAACCATTTACCATTTTAGTAGATGTAGTGATGAGATGAGAGCTTTGGAGATGGCTAAAATAATTTAAAGGGACTGTCTACTTATTGTTTAAAAAGATAGATAATTCCATTATTACCCATTCCCCAGTTTTGCATAACCAACACTGTTATATTAATATACTTTTTACCAGTGCTGACTCATAAATAGCTTCACAGGAATGAGCATAATGTTATGTATATGATACACATGAACTAGCACTGTCAAGCTGTGAAAAAACTGTCAAAATGCACTGAGATAAGAGGAAGTATTCAAAGGCTTAGAAATTAGCATATGCGTCTACCTAAATTTAGATTTCAACAAAGAATAACAATAGAACAAAGCAAAATTGATGATAAAAGTAAATGCCCTATCTGAATCATGAAAGTTTAATTTTGACTAGACTGTCTCTATAAATGTTGAACTTCTTTTTTAATTTATATTTTAATCCAGTTGACCATCAGAAGTGTTTTCATATGTTTTTAAGTTCTAATCCCTTACAATCAAAAGGCTAATCCTTAATATTATCACTTATTAAACAGCATTGGACCACAGTAAAACATCAGATACTTTGCATTGGGTTGTTATAAAAAAATATTTAAGGAACAACCTATTACTACTATATTGGATCAGCAATGAATAGCTTCTTGGATCTCTGAAGCCATAAAAAAAAAAAAGGTTTGTACTAATCGATATTCTCTAATTTTGATTGAACAAATTAAATTCTTGGTTTGTTTTAAACGTTAAAATGAGTCAACAATTTTATGCGTGAAATTAATTCTTTAGCAAAAATATGATTTTTAGGGCTAGATTACACGTGGAATGCTAATTTATTGTGCTCCCACAAATGGGCAATAATTAATCAGTTATTACAAATGGCTGGTTATTGCTAGCGCAAGCTTGCGGTAGCAATTAGCGCTTATAAAATTAACCAGAGATAAGATCCCGCCCCCGATCCCGCCCCCCTCCACCTCACACGGCCCATCGATGGCCGCCCACCCGCCTCCCACTTCAGCTCCCACACACCAATGATACCGGCCATCAATGACCGGTGCAGAGAGGGACACAGAGTGGCTCTCTCTGCATCGGATGGCCAAGGGGTGTTATTGCAGGATGCCTTGATATCGAGGCATCACTGCAATAACAGGAAAGTGGCTGGAAGCGATCAGGATCGCTTCCACCGCCTTCCCAGAAAGACGACGTACAGGGTATGTCCTCAATCATTAACTATTTTTTTAGAGGACATACCCTGCACGTCGTCGGTCGTTAAGGGGTTAAACAACTTTTCAATTTACTTCTGCTATTGAATTAGCTTTTTTTTCTTTTTGTATCCTTTGTTAAAAAGTATACTTACGTATTCTCAGGAGCAGTAATGTGCTACTGAGAGCTAGCTGCTGATTGGTGGCTGCACATATATTCTCTTGTCATTAGATCATCAGATGTGTTCAGCTAGTTACCAGTAGTGTGTTGCTGCTCCCTTAACAAAGAATACCAAGAAAATGAAGTAAATTTAATAACAGAAGAAATTAGAAAGTTGTTTAACCCCTTAATGAGGGGCCAATAGTGCGGTCTCGTCACCAGCAGCAAAATCCGCTCTATTATAGCCACACAATCCCTTAACGACCGACGAAGTACAGGGTACATTGTGGTCGTTAAGGGGTTATCGTACTGTCTTTTAAAATTATGAAACAAAAAATTGTGGTTTCCTGTCCATTTCACATGGCCTCTCTCATAACAGTGTGATTTTGATTGACCAAGTTTTAAAAAACAGAACAAGGATGTCAGTACACCATGTCTCAATATACAATTTGGATCTAATCCCAAATAATGAATAATTTCTTTAGTGTTAACAGCTATTACGATTCCTTTAAAGTAAGCACTTTGATTTTAGAATTGATGCCACTTTTTAGCTATATACTCTGAATGATAGAACTTGATCCAATTAAAGGTTAGAAACATCTCAGTTAAATAAAGCAGTATAGCATCTGGCAATTAATTATAACAAGAAAAATAATGCAACAGAAGGTCATAAGAGTCTGTCAGCTTGTTTGACACAAAAGTACTTCAGAGTAACAACTAATGACAAGACTCCAAAGCTTTGCTGCACACAAGCGAATGGAAAACACTTTTAAATTTGAAAACAATTAGCTTAATGCATCAGAGATTGATGAATCAATTAATGTAATTCAATGTACAATAGTGGAAATGGAACCTCAATAAATCGCACCAAAAGAACGAAAGACATTGAAACATCAAATAAATATTGTTATTTAAGTTTGCTCTAAAACAGAGGCTGCATTGAAACATCTTTACTGCAAATGATTGCTGTGTCAAAGGAAAACATTGAATGAGAAATGTTTTAAATGAGACATGAAACCCTTTAAAATTTTAATATTAAGGCCCAGATCACAAGTGGAGCTGGAGCGGTGTCTTGATGGAATATTTCTAGTTTAAATTATGTGAAAGTGCTAAGTGAGTTTATTGCAAGCATTTGTGCATTTGTTTTACAAGTTGAAAGTAAAGTTTTTCTATTCAAGCGTTAGTATCATTCGATCACAACTTACCAAAACTACAATTAAAGGGATACTAAACCCAACTTTTTTCTTTCATGATTCGGATAGAACATGCAATTTTAACACATTAAGTGGTAAGCATTTTCCCACCTGGGTGCTAAGCTGTTTTAAGTTTTGTTTTTTTTTTTTTATTTAAATATATATTTTTTAACTTTTTTTTTCAGATTCCCCAAGACTTACACTGTTGGAAAGGTTAGGCGATTACCTTTCCAACGATGGGTCTTGGGGGTCTGTAGCTGCTTAGATGCCTGAGATGCCCCCTGCTCCTATACTTAACATTGTGAATTTTTTAATAAAGTTGTGCGGTGACGTCATCACGTCATTGCGCGTGACGTCACCGCGCATAACATGAAGCCCCGGGGTAGGAGCGGGTGGGAGCCCCCAGATCTCCCTCAAGGCAGGAGAGTGCTAGCGATGGCTCTGAGTCCTCGTTAGCACCAGAGTGGGAAACTCTGCGACAGCTCAGAGCAATCGTTAGAACTCAAGGGGTTAAGCAACTTTCTTATTTACTCCTATTATCAATTTCTCTTTGTACTCTTGCTATCTTTATTTAAAAAGCAGGAATGTAAAGTTTAGCAGCCGGCCCATTTTCGGTTCAGAACCTGGGTTATACTTGCTTATTGGTTTGCTAAATGTAGCCACCAATAAGCAGGCGCTATACGGGGTGCTGAACCTAAAATGGGCCGGCTTTTAAGCTTCACATTCTTTCTTTTTAAAAAAAGATAGCAAGAGAACAAAGAAAATTGATAATAGGAGAAAATTAGAAAGTTGCTAAAAATTGCCTGCTCTATCTGAATCATGAAAGAAAAAAAAATGGTTTAGTGTCCCTTTAAACTGTGATTTCCATTGTGAAGTTATCAGAAACCTACCAGTTACACATTATAAAAATACAAATCTAAAATGTGCTTTTGTTTTCTTTATGAATGCAAATTCTTAACGAAACGCGTATATTTGTTTCATTTTCACAAGACGAATAACCAAACAAATGCCCCTCCCCCCCGAAATTTAAAGAAAACAAATAAATACTACTGAAATTAAATTCCTTTAATAAGAGCGCTACTGATGCAAGCAAAAAGTTTACTTCTAGCGCAATTGATGCTCAAGCGGAAGCGTTAATTAGTGCTCGACTTGTAATCTGGCCCTTTCCCTGTTGTATCCACATATCTACTGCACATTTTAATACTTAAGAACTGGTTAAAGAAAAACTGTGTAAACAAGACATTTAAGAAGAAATTACGCTCCAAGTGGGTGGTGGTGTTCAGGGGTAGGGGCAGAGACATAATAAAATGTTAATTTTTCTATTGTTCTTTCAAATAACTGCTCTCAGTGTGTACACAGAGGTACAGAGATAAGCAAATGAGAGCTGTGCTTCCTGTAAGCTCTGCTGATTTAATAAGATTGTACTTTCAATTAGCAGAGAAAGCTATTTCATATACAAACTATACTTTAAAAGGACTTAAAACGCAAAAAAAATATTTCATGATTTAGATAGAACAAACAATTTTAAACAGCTTTCCAATGTACTTCTATTATAATTTTTTTGTTTTCTTGTTATGCTTTGTTGAAAAGCAGGTAGGTAAGTTTAGGAGTGTGTAGGTGTCTGTAGAACTATAAGCAGCAGTTTTGCAACAAGTTATTCATTAGGAAAAGCACTAGAGGGCAGCACTATTTCTTGTCAAGTATTGTTCTACATGACACCTATCTACGCTACCTACCTAGATATCTTTTTAACAAAGAAAATCAAGAGAATGAAGCAAATTTGATACTAGAAGTAAATTGTAAAATTTTTGAAAAAAAAATATTTTCTATCTAAATTATGGAAGAAAATTGAAAGTAATGGGAGCGTTAATTACCATGAGTTTACTAAAGCAGTCTCAATATAATTTGTCATGCGCAACTTGTAAGATGGATTCCACCAGTAAAACTATCGTAACCTCTCAATCTCATTGGTGCTTCCACAGTAATGATTGTGCTCCACTTATAATCTAGGCCAAGTTGTTTAAGGACCCTTAAGTTTAAAAAAAAAAACACTTTGTAAAGTAAAAATAATACTTTGCAGTATATTTTCACATTTTCTTTTGCCCACTTTTCCTGTAGTTTTTCTCTGAAAAATGTGGTAATTGGAAGAACATATTTGTTAACCAAACAACAGTGACAATCCTTGTATACTTGAATACCAAAGTCTAGAGTGGCTCCTTCAAAAAAGGTAAGTGGTGGTTTGCCACTAAAAAACAATTGCAGCAATCAAAGTCAGGTTACTCAGAAAGGTAAAGTCAGCCGACAAAATAATTCCTAAGTCCTTTTCCACATTTATTACTGTCAATAAAATACCATTTGCTTAGATTCAAACCCCCTTTTGCAAACTAACATCTTGCAGAAAAAAGTGCATTCAAAAATCAGTATTGCAAGACAGTGGGTTCATGCGTTACAGTTTCATTTATGTTAAAATACAGTATAACAAAAAAATTATAATAGTCCTTTCGCTAGAAACCTGTAGTCGCCATCATCTTTTCATATAGCACCAAAATGGACATATGGCTTTAACAAATAATATAAATAAATATTATAAAAAACAATACTTGGCAAATTTAAAAGTGACCACAGTCTGCCCATTTTGACAACATACAATATGTATTCAGATGGTTTAGCAGTGGTGCAGATGGAAACGGATTACAATAGGTTCCTAGTAAAGTCGTGATTGCGCAACCCGTTTTAAAACATGGTTATGAAGACACCAGTACTTTTAGTGACAGCCACAAGAGTGCAAGTGTGACTTTAAAGTGGTGGTAAACTTTACATATTTTAAAAACAAGTCCGGAATTTAAGCAATAATTTAAATTGATCGCTTTTAATAACAATACGCTGTAACTTACTTTTTAATTTACCTGTGCCATTCTAATACTCCGTTCTTCAAAACTCATTTTTTTAGCTAGGAGCTCTAGATAAAAAAATGGCATGCACAGTCCAAACTGTTAGCTCACCAAAAAAAATAGTTTTGAAGTGGGCGGCCAGAGCGCTGGGAATTACAATGTCATGGCTAGATTATAAAGTAAGTTGCATCACATTTAATTCAATTAAAGTCCATCTAAAATATCACTTAGATTCTAGATCTGATTTTAAAACATGTAAAGTTTACCATAACTTTAAATTAAATATTAAAATAAAAAATAAAAACATGCCATTTGTAGATGTTGGTGTCCCAATATGTATGTCTATCATACCAAGATACATAACGCATTTATATGGTTAATGAGTGTTGAGGATGGATTCAGATTACAATAGGTTAATGTCACAGATGTAAATAAGTAATCCCATTGTACAGTGAACAAAGAGGTTGCATGAATAGATCTTTACTTTAACCTTAAAGGGACACTGAACACAAATTTTTTCTTTCATGATTCAGATAGAGCATGCAATTTTAAGCAACTTTCTAATTATCAATTTTTCTTCATTCTCTTGCTATCTTTATTTGAAAAAGAAGGCATCTAAGTGAAGGAGCCAGCAAATTTTTGGCTCAGAACCATGGACAGCACTTGTTTATTGGTGTTGTCCAATCAGCAAGGACAACCCAGGTTGCTTAGATTCTTGCTTTTCAAATAAACATACCAAGAGAAGGATGGAGCCACCAAGAGAGAGATTCCCTCGACCCATTGTCCAGAGAGATCAGTTGGGATAGGTTTAAATGATCACCGTTCCACTGCCTCAGCATGGAATCTGGCGAATGGAATGACATCTATAGTGGATACCATAAGCCCAATCACCTCCATGCAACGGGCCACTGATGGTCATGAAGAGGATTGAAGGGCAAGACAGCTGGAGACAATCTTGCAACTTCTCAGGTCTGTTAGGAATATCTTCATGACTATGGAGTCGATTATGGTGCCCAGGAACTCCACTCTGGTACTGGGAACCAGATAACTCTTTCCTGAGTTTATCTTCCAACCATGAGATTGCAGAAGAAGGAGAAGGGCTCTCGAATGTTCCTCTGCCACCCGATAGGATGGAGCCTGAACCAGGATGTCATCTAGATAAGGAGCTACTGTTATCCCTCTGGATCTCGCCACAGCGAGAAGAGCTCCCAAAACTTTGGTGAAGATTCTTGGAGCAGTAGCCAGCCCGAAGGGATGAGCTACAAACTGGTGATGATCCAGAAAGACGAACCTTAAGAACCTGAAGTGATCCTTGTGTTTTGAAAATGAAGGTAAGCATCCTCCAAGTCTATCATAGTCGTAAACTGACCCTCTTGAACTAGGGGCAGTATAGACCTTATCTTCTCCATTTTGAACCATGAACCAAACGTGCCCTCCTTCTTTGGTACCACAAACAGGTTGGAATAGTACCCTAGACCCCATTCTGCTAGAGGTATCAGTACAATTACTCATAGAGAGGAGAGATCTTTCACACACTCTAGAAAGGCATCTTGTTTCTCTGGTTTTGACGATAGATTTGACAAGAGGAATCTGCCCCTAGAAGGATGAGTTTTGAAACCTATCCTGTAACCCTGGGCAACAACCTCCAGAGCCCAAGTATTCTGTACATCTCTCATCCAAGCCTCCGTGAATATTCTGCCCCCTACGAGATCCAGAGATGGATTGGGGGATGCCCCTTCATGACGTTTTTGTCTCGGCGGGCTTCTTGCTCTGCTTGGTTTTATTCCAAGACTGAGAAGGCTTCCAAGATCCCTTGGACTGCTTGGGTTTCGCTGCAGGTTGCTGTCGTGGGGACTTGTCCAATTGAAAGGGATGAAAATTTGGACCCTTGGGTTTATTCTTCTTATCCTGCGGTAAAAAGGCACCCTTGCCCCCCTATCCGTGGATATGATAGAGTCCAGGCCTGGACCAAAAAGAATCTTTCCCTTAAATGGAAGAGAGAGCAATCTAGTTTTGGACGTCATATCAGCAAACAACGACTTCAACCACAGTGCCCTCCGGGCCAGAACAGAAGAGTCTGATGTCTTGACATTCAAGCGAATAATCTGCATGTTAGCATCACAGATAAGTGAATTAGCAACCCTCAGAGTTCTAATTCTTTCCTGTATCTCCTCGAGGGGAGTCTCCACCTCGACCATTTCTGACAGAGAGTCACACCAATAGGTAGCAGATCCTGCCACCGCAGCTGCGGGCTGTGTTGAAAACATTCCTTAAACGACGAACTATCCTCAAGCGGGATAGGGGTGCGTTTAGCGAGCGTGGAGATAGCTCTGTCTACCTTAGGGACACATCCCCACAATTCTAGGTGAGAGTCTGGAACCGGGAAAAAAATGTATATGAAGAAGAAGGGGAAAAATACGATCCAAGTCTCTCCCATTCATTCTTATAATATTCACCATCTTTATGGGAACCGGGAAAGACTGGGGCACTACCCTGTCCTAAAAAACTTTATAGAGCTTAGGAATAGAAGGTTCCTCCAGTAACCTCTTTTAACACAACACCTCTTTTAATAAAAAAACTTAAGTTCTCCATCCTAAACCTAAAGTCTGGTTCCTCCGCAGCCGAAGGTTTAGAGGCCGCAGATTCCGAACTAGAGAAAAAGGCCTCCAAAGTATCAGTCTTTTTCATCAGTGGATAATATAGTCTCAGATACATCAAACAGAGTAGATGACCCCTGGGAAGGATAGCAATGTTTAACTTTTTGCTTGCACTTAGCCTGGCCAGGTAAAGCACTAAACACTGCAGACACCACCGTTTGCAACTGCTCAGCAAAATCAGGCGGCAGCATGTCCCCTCCCACAGGAGGATTAGAAGTGCACTCAGGAGCTGCATGTGTAATTGGAGATGAATGTAGGGAATGCACCTTGTGGGACGGAGAGGCCTCAGAGGTGGACGGCTCAGTGGTACTAAACATCTTATTTCTTTTAGATAACACTATTTTATCGAGGCATGTGGAACATAGTTGAGCAGGCGGGTATACCGAAGCCTCCTCACAATAAACACAGGCATTAGACTTAGGTAAAGAGGGAGTACCCTATAACATATCAGAATCCTCCATAACTTGCGCCTTTAATATGGCCTTTAACATTAATAAAATGGCATTTTTATACTCCCACTGGCCGGGGCACTCACCACCTCCTATGACCCAGGCCCACAGAGAAACTTGCTTTCACCTCCTGCAACCGATGGTCAGTAAGTGAAGAGGAAGAAACCACACCCGGTCACATGGAGTGCTGTGCAGGACCGACCCTGCAGCCAAGAAAAAGCACCCCAACTAAACAGGTTGCGCAGTAATCTAAGGAAGGTAAAGCCTGACTGTTCCACATTGCCCAAGCAACATCTCACACATGTCACAACAAAAACACAAAAAGCAATCATGTATACATCCCCCCCTGTTCATAATCACCTTCCGCAGATATTAACCCTTGACTCTATACAGATAAAAGAAGCCACACTGTGACCCTTTCTTCTTGCGTTATCATTACATATATAAAAAATGAAACAATCTTACCAGAATCAACACTGTGGAACAGGAACACGGCCTCTCAAGTTTGACAGTGTGTAGCATCGCTCCTGACAAGGATTTGAGTGAAGAAAGCAGGCAGCGAAACTCGTCAACGTTGATTGCTTAAGGAGCTGTTTTTCAGAAGATCATCACCAATTTGAAAGCACACTCTTTAAAAGTGTTTCCACCTCTGTTTTAACACAACAGATGACAATGACAGGCTTACATACAGCTAAAATTTACACTTTAAAAATACTTTATAGTAATAGTGACTCTACGTGTCCTCAGCTGAGGGAGAAATTGGTCCATATTTCCATATCTCAGGGCATTCCAGGGCACCCACAAACAGATTCTACAGTAATAGACCCAGTGTGGGACTGATAATAGACACAGAAAAACCTTCTTTATACAGCCACAGTCAAGGATGAAAGAGCACAATGATTTTGTCAGTCTCCCATGTCAGCCTAATTATCTCCTAATTATTTCTGAAGTCTTGACCAGTATTGACTTTGAGGGCTCTTGTCTACTGGCCCACCAAGCTGTTCCCTTGATAGTAATGGGACAATTCAGGTAGTTATACAGCTCATAAATCAGGCTAATACTACAAAATGCAGACAGTTGAGTGGATATTTCGTCAGGGACACAAATTCATACACTCACAGTTTAAAAGTAAGTAAATTATGTGGATAGATTCAAGGGACCTGTATGAACAGAAATGTGGATTTATAATTTGTGACCAGCCCACCCACGCTAGGTTATCAGAGACTGTTTTCTGGATAAATAAAGTACATTAATTCATAGCCAAAGTACAAAAGAGTTTGTGTGTTCCTCTCTCAGGTATGAGCCAAAATTCTGCTTGGAAGGCAACTCTGTATTTTGAGAACACCTTCAAATGTAGGTTTTGAGTAAAAAAAAAATGCAAAAGGCATTCATAATCCCTAGGTCTGTGTCCTTGACACTGGTTTCATATATGTCTAATTTGTTTATATTTTCCTGTAACTTGGAGGCAGCATGTATTGCACTTTTCTTTAGGGAGATGGCTGTTATGCTCTTGTTGGCTGAAAAATTGGGGAGAGGGGGAGGTTGTGGGAATCGTCTTAATTTTTACTTCTTCACATTAGCTAAATTTTTAAGGTCATAAAACTAGTAGAATCTAAGCATGTGTTACGTGCAGACACTGCCAGACCAAGGTAACTAGTAAGGTTTGTATATTAAAGGGACGGTCTACACTAAAATTGTTATTGTTTAAAAAGTTAGATAACCCCTTTACTACCTATTCCCCAGCTTTGCACAACCAACATTGTTATATTAATATACTTTATAACATTTAAACCTCTACATTTCTGCCTGTTTCTGAGCCACTATAGGCAGCCTCTTAATGCTTTTTTATTTGCATTTCACAACAGGAGACTGCTAGTTCATGTGGGCCATATAGATAACATTGTGTTCACACCCAAGGAGTTATTTAAGAGTCAGCACAACACAATACTAAATGCAAGTCAATAGATAATAAATAAAAAGTCATGTGATAAGGGGGCTATCAGAAAATGCTTAGATACAAGGCGATCACAGTGGTAAAAAGTATATTACTATAACTGTGTTGGTTGTGCAAAACTGGGGAATGGGTAATAAAGGGATTATCTATATTTTTAAACAATAACAATTCTATTGTAGACTTTTCCTTTAAATGTGATAGCCCAGTACAGTTTAAAATATAGATTGGGTGCAGTCAATAAGTCATCCTGCTTGGAAACAATTAATTGGGAATAAGAAAACATTTTTCTGCCTTGCACAGACAATCTTCTGAGAATTTTTTTTTTAATAAAGTATCTTTTTAAAGTAATTTGAATTACTTCTTATATTCAATGATTGTTTATTTTCATTAAAAGACAATTGGCTAGATTCCGAGTTGTGCGTTATGGTTTTAACGCTGAAGAAATGGCCATTTCAGCATAAAAACACTAACGCAGCCATTACTAGTCTTGTGTGTATAGCTATACCGCAAGCATTGTAGCCTGTAACGCAACGTCATCGTCAATCCCGCACTCAAAAAAATGACGTTTTTGCATGGGATTTCCATAGCGCCGGTATTACAGGTTGTGCGGTGAGGCTAAAATGCTTGCGTTACAGCCTATACTGACACGATCCATAATGCCATCTGAGACCAGTAGTTATGGATTTTGTGTAACAAAAATGTTTCACAAAACTCCTAACTAATCTGTTACAAAGTACACTAACACCCATAAACTACCTATTAACCACTAAACCGAGGCCCTCCCGCATTGCAAACACTATATTAAACCTATTAACCCCTAATCTGCTGCCCGCCCACATCCCTGCCACTATAATAAAGTTATTAACCCCTAAATCGTCAGCCCCCCCACATCGCCACTAATAAATTAAACTATTAACCCCTAAACCTATCACCATCTAACTTTAAATTAAAATTACAATATCCCTATCTTAATATAACTAAAAACTTACCTGTGAAATTTAAAAAAAACTAAGTTTAAACTAACAATTAACCTAACATAACTATTATACTAAACTATTATACTAAAATTAAAATAACTACCAATTAAAAAAACTAAATTACACATAAAAAAAACTAGCACTACTAAAACAATTTAAGTCTAAAATTGCAAAAAATAAAAAATACTAAATCACGAAAAATAACAAACACTAAATTACGAAAAATAACAAACAAAATGATCAAAAATAAAAACAATTACACCTAATCTAATAGCCCCCCAAAATAAAAAAAAACCCTAGTCTACAATAAACTACCAATAGCCCTTAAAAGGGCGCTTTGCAGGGCATTGCCCTAAATAAATCAGCTCTTTTACCTGTAAAAAAATACCCCAAACAGTAAAACCCACCACCCAACCAACTCCCCAAAATAAAAAACCTAACTCTAACAAAAACCTAAGCTACCCATTGCCCTGAAAAGGGCATTTGTATGGGCATTGCCCTTAAAATGGCATTCAACTCTTTTATATTGCCCTGAAAAGGGCATTCACCTCTTTTACTTAAAGCTTAAACCCTAATCTAAAAAAAAACACCTAAAAAGATTTAAAAAAAAAAAACTAACACTAACCACTGAAGATCCATTTACAGTTTATGGAGTTCGGACATCCAGGCGGCGATGTCTTTATCCAGACGGAGAGGTCTTCATCCAGGTGGCAAGGTCTTCATCCATCCAGGCAGCTTCTTCTATCTTCACCCAGGCGGTTGTCTTCTATCTTCATCCCGGTGGGGCGGAGCGGGTCCATCCTTGAAGACATCCGGCGCGGAGCATCCTCTTCATACGGTCACCGCCGTACACTGAATCTTTAATGCAAGGGAGCCTTTTCAAAATGGCATCCCTTGCATTCCTATTGGCTGATTTGATTTTCGAAATTCAAATCAGCCAATAGGATGAGAGCTAATGAAATTCTATTGGCTATTCAAATCAAATCAAAAAGGCCATTTTAAGAAAGGGATATTGTAATTTTAATATAAAGTTAGATGGTTGTTCGGTTTAGGGGTTAATAGTTTAATTTAGTTTTTTGCGATGTGGGGGGCTGGCGGTTTAGGGGTTAATAGCTTTATTTAGTGGCGGTGATGTGGGAGGTCAGAGGTTTAGGGGTTAATAACTTTATTTAGTGGCGGCGATGTCAGGGACCGGCGGAATAGGGGTTAATATCTTTATTACAGTGTCAGCGATGTTGGGGTGCGGGGGAATAGGGGTTTATAACTTTTATTAGTGGCAGCGATGTCGGGAGCAGCAGATTAGGGGTTAATAACTTTATTTAGGTGTCAGCGATGTCGGGAGGTGGCGGATTAGGGATGTTTAAACAAGGGGTTTATGTTAGGGTGTTAGGTTTAAACGTAACTTTTTTTTCCCCCATAGACATGGGGAGCTTTTCATTCCACGCTTCAGGTGTTAGTTTTTTTTCTAACACTCTCTTCCCATTGATGTCTATCGCACGCACAAGGAGGCTTTTCTGAAACTTGTAATGGCAGCGCTATGGGGGATGAAATAACACAACTTTTGTTGCGTTCGTTTTACACCCTTTATAGCGCAAAACTTGTAATCTAGGTGAATGAGAGGCACAGATGTACCATTTCAGTTATATCTTTCTTGGCAAGACTTCAGGACAGTATATAAGGCAGATCCTTGCTGCATATTGTGTTAAAAGACCAAATACACAACTCAGCAAATAATGCAAATGAACTGCTCTTATACTGAGCAGTACACGGAGGCAGTGATAAGGAAAAACACTACTTTGTTTGTTTAGATGTCTCAAGCCACATACAACTAGTACAAAAAAACCAGTATTATTTTGTATTTCTTTTTAAGAAACTAGTAATTGGTTATTGGATTAACTGGCTAGACTGACCTTTTCTTATAACTATATTTTGGGTGTGGGATCCTAGGATGTTAGGGTAGTACCCGTCTGTCACGGAGGGTCTAAAGCTGTTGGGGGAGACCTTTTTGATTTGGGGGTTGGAGGGGCTGTTATGGTGAGTGGCTGTGTAGGAGGTCTATTGGGTCTTAGAGAGTATTGCAGTGGTGAGAAGACTGAACATAGGGATCAGCGCAGTTGGAGAGGTCATATAGGGTAGGGAGATTAGGTGGGATATGAATAGTTGCTGTTGGGAGATGGGTCAGGTAGAATTACTTAAAGAGAAATGGGAGATCAAATAGAATTGTGTGCCTGGGGGGTCACATTTGGTTAATTAACGGTGCTTTGGAGCCAAGTCAGATAGGGCTATGGAAAGATTTTGCAGTTTAACTTTATTCTGGTGAAGAGACTGGATGATCATATGATGCCTCTTATTGAGAGACTTTTGCTGGATTTGAATTTGGGGTGTTTTGAGCAAGGTGTCTGTGTTTTAACCTGTTAAAATAATCCTAGATCTCTCATATGAGTTGTATAATTTGATTAGCAGAATATGATCTATGCATTTTTAAATAGATGTTCCTATATATCTGTATGTATCTATACCTATATATATATATATATATATATATATATATATATATATATATATATATATATATATATATATATATATATATATATATATATATATATAATATTTATATAGGTGTAGTTATATATTGTACCAAAATACCATCATATAAATATATAAATAAATATGTATTTATGCATAAATAGAACATATTATGGTATGTGAGGAACATGAAATATTAATATTTTCATGTTGGGTTAGCTCACTTGAGACTATGCGATTGGGTTTGTGTGAGTAGGGTGTTCGTTTTTTACCACTTTTCTTGCTATATTAATGTTACAGAAGCATTAGTTATTTTGTTGTGAAGAGCTTATTTCCCAGCAGCAATGCCTGAACCAGCCAAGCCAGCGCCTAAGAAGGGCTCCAAGAAAACCGTAACAAGTATCATTTCATAAAGAGTTAACTTTTTTTCAGCTTTTAGAAACTATTTTCTAAATACAAGTTTGCTGGCCTCAGCTCTAATTAAGTTTAGTGATAAAACATTCCCATTGTCTAATCACCCCCGGAGTCAGACTGCTAATTGATAAGATGGACTGCATTGTTTTTTATGTGTAACTTGTTATCTGAAGTACTGTAATCCTATTGTGGCCTGTCAAAGGACATTGTCTCTCTATCTAAATGTGTGATGGGGGATTTTATGCTTCCCCCCCTGGGAGTGCCCTGTGTGCATGTAACCTCAATAAAAAGCAGGCTGGGCATCCCAGTCCTGAGTTCTTGGTTGACCCTCAATCGCAGCGTTGACTCGTTTTTGTGGGCAGAAGGGTATCCTAGCTGTACTACAGCTAAGGGGGATTATTCTACATTTGCGAGACTCATATAGAATACTATGGAAAGCAGCTTCTCCTCTCTTCAGCAATAGGGATCCAGGCTACTAAGCGGTCCATCTCTCAGCGAGACTAAGGGTAACCGTAACATTTGGCGGCAGCAGTGGGATTTTCCTGGATTTCCTAGGAGAGGTACAGAACGGATGGAGAGCGTTACGAAAAATTGAAGCGTACAACCCTAAAGGATTTACTTGAAAGCAGAGGGGGGTACACCAGCAACCGGCCAAGGAGAGAGCTGATCGCAGAATTGACCGAACTGGATCAGAGCTTCACAATGGCAGAAACACCGACCACGATTAGTGACGAAAAAACCAGGATTGTTCGGGAGAGGCTCTCACTGTACGGGCCGAACCCCTCCATGGAATTGGTACAGCAGTTGATGGCGGAAGCGGATGAGGATATACGAGAGACTCGAGCCCACGAACTCAACCTAGCGAACGCACACCGCAATGCTGAAGCCCCGCAGGTAATCATCCCTGTCGAAAATGCTGGGAGGCCCAAGATACCCTATGCGGCATTTTGACCCTTCCTAGAGAGCGAGACAGGGATTGATGAATATTTGGCGGACTTCGAAAGGCAATGTGCCCTGCACCAGATTCCCAACAGAGAGTGGCCCATGATATTGTCTGGGAAACTATCCGGGCGAGCCCTGGAAGCCTTTCGTACTCTGGGTGCTGAGGAAGTGACACAGTATGAGCTAGTTAAGGAGACACTGTTGCGACGGTACGCGGTAACTCCGGACACGTATCGCCGACAGTTTCGGGGCACGAAAAAGAAGCCTAACGATACCCATATGGAATGGGCGCACCGAATGCGGAGAGCGGCAAATCACTGGATGAGCGGAAGTAAAGCGGTGACTGATGAGGAAATTTTACAATTGTTTCTCTTAGAACATTTTTATAATGGCATGGAACAGCAAGGGAAGGAATGGCTGCGAGACAGGCGGCCTTCTACCTTAGAAGAAGCAGCCAAATTGGCCGATGAACATTATGACTCCCGTCTTCACGAACCCACGAACTACCGAGCTCCAGCACGGGTCGAACCCAGAGAGGTTTACCGTGCACCCCCTCGTGCTGAATTCCGAGCCCCGGTGCCCACAGGGCCCGCCCGACACTCAGGACCACCCAATAATAGCTCTGAGTGTCCCAGACCGACTTGCCACCGATGCAAGCAACCCTTAATACGCACCAGACACCCAGGAATTACAATTACCCCTCTGGGTCATATCGTCCGGCCCGGGCCATCTGTGTTAACCAAGAGGCCCCTATGGAGGAATATTTGGGGCCGCTTCACGAGGCGGACCCTGTATATGCTGCCTCAGATAACCGCCAGCACCATCGGCAGAAGGTATGGCTCGAGGGGCGATCTACCGAGGGATTGAGAGACACAGGGGCTACTATCACGCTGGTACAGAGTCATTTGGTGCCGGAGCACAAGTGATCCGGACAGACTGTGGCCGTTAGAGTGGCGGGGGGGGGGGATGTGTACAAAATTCCAACAGCTAAAGTGCGGGAAAGGGGGCTGTGAACGTGGGCATAATGGATAATTTACCTGCCGAAGTACTACTGGGCAACGATTTGGGCCCCATGACTTCTGCCTATTCTCCAGTATGCAACAACGAGGCGGACCAAGTGACTACACGGGCCCAAGCCCGGACGGAGCGAGAGCTCTCACCAGTGCGGGAGACACAGGTAAGACCTACCCCGACCTTGCCTGACATGTTAGACCCCATACCCTGGGACACCCCAGATGCTTTCGAGACAGAGTCTAAGACTGACCCGACCTTACAAAAGTACCGGGAACGAGCAGAGACCGGAGGGGGCGGGGCAGATAACGAAACATTCTTATGGGAAAAAGGGAAACTATACCGCTGGACAGAGAAAAGGGAACAGCGTAGGCGACAGCTGGTAGTGCCCCACAAATACCGTCAAGAAATCCTCAAGATAGGCCACGACATCCCCTTAGCAGGCCACCTAGCCGTAACCCGTACCCTACACCGCATTACTCACACGTTCTTTTGGCCAGGGGTACACGCTGACGTTAGAACTTACTGTAACACCTGCGATGTGTGTCAACGAGTAGGAAGGCGAGGCGATCACCCTAAAGCCCATCTAGTAAATATGCCCATTGTAGAGGAACCCTTCAGCCGGGTTGCTATTGACCTAGTGGGACCACTGGCTACCCCTAGTCCCTCCGGTAAGCGCTACATTCTTACCATAGTGGACTACGCTACCAGGTACCCAGAGGCTGTCGCCCTATCCAACATACAAGCTGAAACGGTAGCGAATGCACTAGTACAGGTGTTCTCCCGGGTAGGATTTCCAAAAGAAATCCTATCCGACCGAGGCACCCAATTTACGGCTGAATTGACCCAACAACTCTGGCAGGTTTGCAAAATTAAGTCCCTCTTGAGCTCCCCATACCACCCCCAGACGAACGGGCTGTGTGAGAGGTTCAATGGGACCCTCAAGCAAATGCTCAAGACGTTCACTCAGGAATACCGAGACTGGGAATGCTTCCTGCCGCACCTCCTATTTGCTTATCGGGAGGTGCCCCAGGAAACGACAGGGTTCTCTCCCTTCGAGTTGCTCTACGGAAGAAAGGTACGGGGACCCCTAAACCTGATCCGGGAGCACTGGGAGGGAGAGATGGACACTGACGGCATCCCTATTGTGCCATACGTGCTGGAACTCATGGATCGAATGGAGCAATTAGCCAAATCCATGCGGGCTAATCTCCAGTCGGCCCAGAGAAGACAGAAAGTATGGTACGATCGGGGGGCCTGAAAGAGAATCTTCACCATAGGACAAAAGGTGTTAGTACTTAAGCCAGTGAAGACAGACAAATTGCAGGCGTCCTGGCAGGGTCCCTACCAGATTGTAGAGAAAAGGGGAGACACCACTTATGTTATAGCTAGCTGCCACGACAACAATCTTAGAAAGACATTCCATGTAAACATGCTCAAGGAATATTTTGAGCGACCAGAGAACGTGACGGCCGTATGTTGTTCCCCTCAGGAAGACCCCGACAGTCTACCCATTCCAGACCTATTAGAAAAGAGTCTCCCCACAGGTATAGTGGCTCAGGTTCAGATAGGAGACCGACTTAGCCCCACTGAAAGGGAGCAGCTCAACCAACTCCTACAGTCCAAACACCTCACCTTCTCCCCGAAGCCAGGGTACACTACTTTAACCACCCACCAGGTAGATACTCTGGGACAAGCTCCCTTGCGCCAGGCTCCGTACCGAATCCCCGAAGCAGTTAGGACAGGAATGAAGAAGGAGATCGATGAGATGCTCCAACTCAGGGTAATTGAGCCCTCCGATAGTCCCTGGGCCTTCCCAGTTGTCTTGGTGCCCAAGAAAGATGGGACCACCCGGTTCTGCGTAGACTATCGGAGGCTCAATGAAAAAACTGTGACGGACGCTTACCCTATGCCCAGGGTAGACGAGCTACTCGATCGTATAGCCAGGGGAAATTACCTGACCACTATTGACCTCTGCAAAGGTTACTGGCAGATTCCCCTGGCCCCGGAGGCTATCCCCAAGTCGGCATTCGTCACCCCATTCTGCTTATATCAGTTTAGGGTAATGCCGTTTGGGATGAAGAATGCCCCAGCTCCATTCCAGCGCTTGGTGGATAGGCTCCTGGATTGCTTCCAGAGTTTTGCTTGCGCCTACCTGGACGACATAGTGATCCACAGTGAGTCCTGGGAGGACCACTTAGCTCACGTAGGAATGGTTCTGGATCAGATCCGGGCTGCTGGCCTGACTCTGAAGCCAGAAAAATGCCACTTTGGGATGGCCGAGGTACAGTACCTGGGTCACCGGGTGGGGTGTGGAAAGCAGCGACCAGAGCCGGCCAAGATAGAAGCTGTCGCCAATTTGCCCACCACCATCACTAAGACTCAGGTCCTAGCCTTCCTGGGCACGGCAGGGTACTATAGACGGTTCGTACCAGACTACAGCACACTTGCCAAACCCCTGACTGACTTGACCAAGAAGAACTTACCTCGACAGGTCCTGTGGTCTCCCCACTGTGAAACGGCTTTCCAGGCTCTCAAAAATGATCTAATTAACGCTCCTGTCTTGGCGGCCCCAGCCCTTAACAAACGTTTTATCGTCCATACAGATGCTTCCATGTTCGGGCTGGGAGCCGTCCTCAGCCAAGTAGGCGAAGATGGAGGGGAGCATCCAGTTCCCTACATCAGCCGGAAGCTCCTGCCCCGCGAAGTCAGCTATGCAGCGGTCGAAAAGGAGTGTTTGGCTTTGGTGTGGGCATTAAAGAAATTGACTCCCTATTTATATGGGCAGGAGTTCACTCTGGTCACCTACCATAACCCGTTGGTGTGGCTGAACCGGGTCTCTGGAGATAACAGCAGGCTATTACGTTGGAGTTTATCGTTGCAACCCTTCAATTTCACCATTACTTACAGACCTGAGAAACAGAATGGCAACGCCGACGGGTTGTACAGACAAACCGACCTCAGCCCCGCATAACCAGCGGTCTGGACAGCCTTAGTCTGCCCCGAAAAGGGGTCAGACCGTGTCTGCCAGAGTGTTCCACAGAAAGGGAGCACTGTTACAGAAGCATTAATTATTTTGTTATGAAGAGCTTATTTCCCAGCAGCAATGCCTGAACCAGCCAAGCCAGCGCCTAAGAAGGGCTCCAAGAAAACCGTAACAAGTATCATTTCATAAAGAGTTAACTTTTTTTCAGCTTTTAGAAACTATTTTCTAAATACAAGTTTGCTGGCCTCAGCTCTAATTAAGTTTAGTGATAAAACATTCCCATTGTCTAATCACCCCCGGAGTCAGACTGCTAATAAGATGGACTGCATTGTTTTTTATGTGTAACTTGTTATCTGAAGTACTGTAATCCTATTGTGGCCTGTCAAAGGACATTGTCTCTCTATCTAAATGTGTGATGGGGGATTTTATGCTTCCCCCCCTGGGAGTGCCCTGTGTGCATGTAACCTCAATAAAAAGCAGGCTGGGCATCCCAGTCCTGAGTTCTTGGTTGACCCTCAATCGCAGCGTTGACTCATTTTTGTGGGCAGAAGGGTATCCTAGCTGTACTACAGCTAAGGGGGATTATTCTACATTTGCGAGACTCATATAGAATACTATGGAAAGCAGCTTCTCCCCTCTTCAGCAATAGGGATCCAGGCTACTAAGCGGTCCATCTCTCAGCGAGACTAAGGGTAACCGTAACAGTTAATTTCTATTGACTTTGTTAATGTGATCGCAATATTGTAACCTCAGCTTTTTTGGTTAGCGCACAAGCAATTTTTTTTACTTTCAACTTGTAATACAGAACATTATATAAGGCAGATCCTTGCTGTATATTGTGTTAATAGACCAAATACAAAACTCAGCAAATAATGCAAATGAACTGCTTTTATGCTGAGCACCATAAAGAGGCAGTGATAAGGAAAAACTCCACTTTGTTTGTTTAGATGTCTCAAGCCGCATAAAACTAACACAACAAAAAAGGATTATATTTTTTTCCTTTTTAAGAAATTTTGATTGGTTATTGGATTAACTAGCTAGACTGACCTTTTCTTATAAATATTTTTTGGGTGTTTGGTTCTAGGATGTTTAGATAGTAGTCATCTGTCAAGGAGGGTCTAAAGTGTTTCAACTTGTAATACGAGATCTAACGTGCGCATAGCAGAAGTTTCCTTCTAGTGGAGTTAATGAGCCAGCGGGAGCGATAAATACCGATCCACTTGTAATCTGTCCCTAAATAAGGTATAAGCAGTAATACGTGTTCTGTAGGAAGCTAATGGATTGAGTTTAATAAACAGATAAGAGACCAAATATGGTCTGGTTTAGAAATAAGATTTAGTGATGGATAAGTAGATCTGCATTTGTTGTGGTGTCATCTATCAAGTAATTATTTTTCAGATGAGTTAAGGATGTAAAAAATTGCTGAAAGCAAGATGTTCTTGGTATGTACTGAGAATATCCTGATGACCTGGTGTTTTACTCAGTGGTGTCTCCAGATATTCAATTTAAGGGGGTCATTTCCCAGATGCTCCAGTGTTTTGTGGGAGGGACCATAAAGAGATAGGTCATTTGGGCATGCAGTGCACATTGCAAGGGTGTGCCTTTGGTAAGATCAGGTGGAGCTAAAGGGATGTGGGAAGAGAGGTGGGGGTGGGAAAATGATGGATGTTAACAGTTGAGTGGCACATGGGGATCAGCGATTATGCTGGTTTGGCTTTTGCTCCCCCCTGATGGCACCACTGTCATCAAAGCATTTTTATCAAGCATATTTGGAAGAGCACTAGACCATGATAAAAAAATGTATTTTGCTAAAGGAAAAGGTTAACTGATACAGCACAAGATAGTAGTTACACTCCAAAAGCTTCATAAAAAATGTTTGCTTTATTAGAACATCAATAAAAACAAGATATAGGAGGAAAATTCCAACAGCTTACTCATTTCAGGCTAATACCAAACACTTATTAATAGATGATTAAGCATTTGGTATTAGTCCGAAAAGCGTAAGATGACGATTTTAGAGTGTGACTACTATCTTGTGCTGTGGAATTTTTACGGCTTGCTTCCCTCGTAACAGAGTTGAAGTACTTTATACTCTGGCCAGATCTGTTGTCATGAAACTGCTACATGTTTGAAAAGGTGAAGTGATAGCTGTTCATTTTGGTTTTGAAACTAATAGGAAGTGCGACTGGGCCTAAAGACCTGATAAGCAGATTCCTCACAGCTTTATTGGTGTTCAGTAGGTATGTAAGTTCAGACTATGGGGCCCATTTATCAAGCCCCGAATGGAGCTTGAGGGCCCGTGTTTCTGGCGAGTCTTCAGACTCGCCAGAAACAGCAGTTATGAAGCAGCAATCTAAAGACCGCTGCTCCATAACCCTGTCCGCCTGCTCTGAGCAGGCAGACAGACATCGCCGGAATTCAACCCGATGGAGTATGATCAGGTTGATTGACACCTCCCAGCTGGCGTCCGATTGGCCGCAAATCTGCAGGGGGCGGCGTTGCACCAGCAGCTCTTGTGAACTGCTGGTGCAATGCTGAATACGGAGAGCGTATTGCTCTCCGCATTCAGCGACCTGATCCGCACTGTCAGATCAGGTCCGACAGACATTTGATAAATATGCCTCTATATGTTAGGAAATGAATGACAAATATGGCTGCTGCAGAAGCATTCAGCTATTTTTGAAGCAAGATTTCTTCTTGTAAAAGTGCAACACACTAATATCTGGATTTGCTTTGTTCTCTTGTATACTTTGTTAATGGGTAAACCTTTGTAGGCTGGTAGGAGCTTAGGAGTGTGCACGTGTATTTAGCAGTCTATGGCAGCAGTGTTTGCAAATATATATATAAATTATTATAAACAATATTGCAAACACTGCTGCCAAATGGCTTGAGACACCTGCACGCTTCTAATCTCACCTGGGATTACTCTTCAACAAAGGATACCAAGGGAACTGAATTAAAGAAGTAAATTGGATAATTGCTCTATTCAATCAATTTTGAATTTAGAGTCCTTTTAATTGTGGATATGAACAATACATACAACAATTGGGTGCATTAAAAATGCTTCTTAAACATATTAACCAACAACTCGTAATACCCAATCACGTGATACAGTCAGCTCCACTTGTAATCTGTTTACTTATACATAGTAACAAATCCTTTGCATTTTGCTTTCATTATTTATTTTGGTTGCCATATAAGAAGCACAGCTGTGCTGTTCCTAGAACTTTAACATACAGAAGAAACAGTGCTCACCTGATCATTGCAGTAACTCCTCTGTATAGGTCAGTATAATGATAAAAAAAGGACTATGTCCCAATGGTAAATTTTGCTAATAAAATATGTTTTTGAATATTTTTTAATATGTATCTTGCATTCATATCCTTAGTGAGGATGTTCACAGCTGATGATATATACTACAAATAAATATAAAAATGCCATATCTCTTTAAAGTATAAATGTATACTGTTGGTTGTGGCCATGTTAAAACGAAAGTCTATTTGAACAACTTGAAAAATAAATAAATAGAAATATGAATTAAGACATCAACCTAGACTGCCTTAAAAAAAGAAGGGGCTAAAAGATTACATATGAAATGATCTTATATTATGTTAAATTCTTGTACCTTTAGGATTTGTAGTTGCAAATGATCCTAGGAGTTGCACAGTCTGAAATGTATATGAATTAACAAAAACATTGTACCACTGATTTTATCCCCAGTAGAGTCTTGCCTACCAGTAAAAAAAAAAAAAAAACACGTTGCATAAACCATACTAGATTTGGATGTAAATTGCTATTAGGACTAAGAGGTACAGCATTAAATTAGGTTGGCCCAAGGGAGCACACGGATTACGTTTCAAGAATTTATGCTTTGACTTTGGTTATGTATTTAGTAGACACTGTCTGATTCCCTCAATGAATTTATTTATTTAAAAAAATGTAAAGCTATATGTTGAAATGGTCTTAGCTTAATACATACAGTAAGTTTGCAGAATTTCCCCCAGGTTATGTTGCATTTTTGGGAGCTGTCCAATAGTTTATTGCAAAATAAACATGAGAAGTGATGGATTCTGTCAAAAAATGACATATCCTAGGGACATTGTATTTAACGGTTAATAGGAACTGCATGTGCTGCCTAAATCACCCTTTTTTAGATCTGTTTTAATAGTTTTTTAAATTGTATCATATTTTATTTGCAGTACCCTAGTCTGTTTTTTTTTTTTGTTTCTCTGTATGGTCTCCTCTTTTGTCTTAGTCAAATAGACATTACTCTATCCACAGTCTTTTATGGGAAGGAACATTCATCATATTTTAAAGGACGAGTCAACACAGTAGATTTGCATAATCAACAAATGAATGATAACAAGACAATGCAATAGCACTTAGGGGCATATTTATCAAGCTCCGTATTGAGTTTGATGCCCCGTGAAGGCTCGCCGGAAAGAGAAGTTATGAAGCAGCGGTCTATAGAGCGCTGCTCCATAACCTGTCCGCCTGCTCTGAGGCGACGGACAGAAATCACCCCATGCTAGCAGCCGATTGGCCGCGAATCTGTAGGGGGTGGTATTGCACCAGCAGTTCACGAAAACTTCTGGTGCAATGATAAATGCAGAGAGTGTATGCTGTCTGCATTTGTCGATGTGCAGCGGACATGATCCGCTATATTGGATCATGTCCGCTCGCAGCATCATAAATAGGCCCCATAGTCTGAACTTCAAATGAGTAGTAGATTTTTATATGACAATTTTAAAAATTATGTCTATTTCCATTACACCTGTACCATGTGACAGCCATCAGCCAATAACAAATGCATACACATACCATGTGACAGCCATCAGCCAAACACAAAATGCATACACGTTTATTCTGCACATTCTCAGTAGGAGCTGGCGAATCAAAAAGTTTAAATATAAAAACCATGAATGTGCACATTTTGTTAATAGAAGTAAATTGGAAAGTTGTTTAAAATTGCTGGTCTATCTGAATCATGAAAGTTTAATTTTGACTTGAGTGTCCCATTTAAGTCTTCCACATTAAGCATTAGAACAAAATATTTTCTGATAAATTGTATTCCTTCTTTAAACAGAAGAATTAAAATATAGTTTAGGTGACAAATACGAACCAAAAGGTCCATCAAGTCTTCCTATGCTTCTTTCTCAAGTTTCACCTTATGCATTGACTTTGTCCGTGATACTTTTATTCCAAAATTGGCTTATGCAAATGACTTACTTCTTGTTCTAATGTTACTATTTTTATAAAAAAAATGCTTTGTTTTTAAATTTCATTAATCGCTTAAAGAGACTATAAAGAACATTTTTTCCATTTTCAATTAAAAGGAGCTACTCAACTCAATTAGATGACCCCCATAACTGCTTATACCCTCTTATCATCCTCTGCCTAGTAAACAGTGAGCCAATCAGACTTCATCCTGCCTGCTGTAATATTGGATTGCTGAGTATCTCCACGTGCTTCTGCTTACACTGTGGCCTTGTGTACAATATGTATTTCCAGCATCTACACAATTTATATGTTTTATTTTATATAAATTTCTGGCAAGATTAAAATGTGGCGCGGTATTGTTAGCACGCACAATATTGGATTATCACGCCAACTTGCGCATTTATTACAAGTTGAAAGTAAATGTGACCGCACAAGAGCAAACTAAATTTGCACTCATCGAATTTGCATGACTGAAGACTTCACGGTAAGGTTAAGGCTAAATTAAAAGTTGCACTAAACACAACATAAATAGATTCAAATAAAGTGTTACACTCATATATACACAAGTTAATAAAAAATATTCATAGAAATATTAAAAAAGTTATAAGGGTGAAAAGATATTTGGTATATGACAAGGTATTTGAATGGAAAGGGCTATAATGTGAATATATATACATATAGATGTCTAAATATCTGTATGTATGTGTATATATATTGTATATATACATACACATATGTATATATGTGTATACATGTGTATTTATGTTTATATGTCTATATATGTATACATATATGTATATATATTATATACATACACATATAAAAGCAAATATACAAATGTACACACATATATACAGTACAATAGAATATATACGTTGGAGTCCTTTCTACTCAAATACCTGAAAACATGAAAAAAATTTTTTAATACATTTTAATATTTAATAATGGGTCAGATTACAAGTGAAGCGCAAAATCTAGCTTTTGCAAGTCCAATATTTGCACTCCACTCATAATACCAACGCACGTAATTGTGCCCTGCTATTTCAAATGACCCACAATGCGAACACGTGAAACACGGCATGTGAACCTAGCGCAGCAAAGGGAGTAAGTCGCAAAGCGATGGGCAGCAGATTTAAATATATATGTAAATGAATATATACACATATATACACATAAATATACTATATGTATATATGCATATACATATATATTTACAGGGAGCACAGAGCTCCTATAGAACGCTATGTAAAGGCACTTTTCAGTGCGTTTTTTTTTTTTTTCTAACACCCCACACACCAATTTTAAACCCTAAAAACTGCTTTGTTTTTCATTTCAATGTTCTTCACATAGGAGAAAGTATTCTATGTATTTTTAAATAGATATTCATATATATATCTGTATATTGTATATACCTATATATCTTCAAATCTATCTATCTGTATATATATATATATATATATGTATAGATATATAGTTTACAAATAAATCATACGTGGAGAAGTGTTTTTAAAATTTGTGTGCTCCTTTAAAGTCTATGAGGCCAATTTATGAATTGTCGGGCAGACATGATCCGCTGTAGCGGATCATGTCTGCCCGACATCGATAAATGTTGACAGCATACGCTGTCGGCATTTATCATTGCACAAGCATTTTGTGTGAAATGCTTGTGCAATGCTGCCCCCTTGGCCGCTATCAGGGGGTGTAAATCATCCTCATCGTATCCGATCGGGATGATTGCTATCCGCCACCTCAGAGGTGGTGGATGAGTTAAGGCTTGCGCGGAAACTGCTGCAGTCGCAACATGATAATTCGACCCCTATGGGTAGAAGAAGTAAACATGGCTGCAATGCCCGAAGTCCTGAAGTTAGCAAGCGTTAGCTTTTACTTGTGCACAATTTACTTTAAACTTATAATGCACGTGATAACCTTTGCTCGCTAACAGTTTACTTCTGACGGTGTTTAGGCAAGAGAGAAAGTGCTTAATAGCACTAAACTTGTAAACTGGTGCATTATCTCTTATCACGCCTGAATTGATGGAAATATATCCGACACCATTTTTTAATTTGAAGTCGAACTATATTTCTGGGTGCTCAAATCACTTCTACTTTTAGTAAGTTTCATTTGCCGTATTTATATATGCAATGCAACTTCACAGCAGCATGTCATTGTGTTCCTGGTAAACGTGCTAACATGTACATGCGACCAGCACGTTAGTAAGTGTTTAATGCGGTAATAGTTATCCCAACCTAACGTTAATATTTATTTTTATATTATAAGTAGCCAGCAGAAGTGTGTGTATGCTGCTAAATCTAACTAGGTGTTGTGGTTTCCTTGCTCCTGGGAGGTATCAAGCCTTTAATTAATTGATGGGTCATGCATGGTCATCAGCGTTATTAGTTTTGGGCACCATTTGCATTGTAGTTTGTAGGTGGTCATAATCAGTTACAGTTAGATTATATATCATGAAGTGTGGGCATTGCTTGTTAGATTAGGTGGCATAAAGAGTGCACATTATTTAAATACTGGATTATGGATAGATTACATATCGATGGATAGTGGCCATCATTTCTCTATTAGATAATGTTGTGCACAATGGACATAATGGGACAGGCATGAATAGTGAGCATCACTCACTTATGTGTCATTCACATTGGGCATCAAGTGCATATGTAATACAAGCACCACTTGTCTTTTGTATTTCTACATAACTCATTGCCATAATCCATGGGTTATCTGTGCTCCTACTTAAAAGAACAGTAAAATCAAAATGAAATGTACATGATTCAGATAGATCATTTAATTTTAACCCTTTGAGTGCTAAGCTGAATTTAATATTTTTCTGTTTTTTGCCTTTTTATTTTTTCCAATGGTGGGTCTTGGGGGTCTATAGCTGCCTAGATCCCTGAGATACAGGTTTCTAAGCAGCATGCCCCTTTCCCTATACTTTGTATTGAAAATGTTAAATAAAGTTGCGCGGTGACGTCATCAAGTCATTGCGCGTGACATCACTGCACGTAGCGGGAAGCCCCGGTGATGCCTGTCACTATGCAGGCCCGATCCCCCGGGTAGGAGCGGGTGGGGGCCCCCAGATTGCAAAAAAGGTAGTTGAGTGCTAATGACGGCTCTGAGCCATCATTAGCACTTACGGGGTTAAAACAGCTTCTCACTTTATTTCTATTATCAAAGTTGCTTTATTCTCGTGGTATCCTTTGATGAAGAGTAATGCTTGGTAGACTGATAGGAGCTTATAAGTGTAGTATTCAATGGCAGTTCTATTTCCATCTATATAATATTTTTTACAAACATTGTTGCAAACATTGCGGCCAGATAGCTAAAGACAAGTACCCTGAGCTCGTTAACAAAGGATATCAAGAGACTAAGCAAAATTAGTAATAGAAGTAAATTGCAGAGTTCTTTAAAATGTCATATTCTGTCCAATGTATTCTCTTGCATGATTTGGATAGAGCATACAATTTTAAACAACTTTCCTATTTATTTTTATCTCATTTGCTTAGTTCTCTTGATAGCCTTTGCTGAAAAGGGTTGGTAGCTGCACATATATGCCCCTTTTTATTGGCTCAGCTAAAGTGTTCAGCTTGCTTCCAGCAGTACATTGCTGCACTTTCAATAAAGGAAACCAAGAGAATGAAACAAAATTGATAATAGAAGTAAACTGAAAGTTGTTTAAAAATGTGTGCTCTATATGAATCATGAAATATAAAGTTTGTAGCATAGTAAATCTTCTTTTAAGTACTTGTCTTAATCCCTCACTGTCAAATAGCCTAGGTCATTGATTCAAGCCAGCAACATTTGAAATGAGGACATACACCTAAAAACCAAATCAAGAAGGTAACCTTACAAATATTATTGGCCAACCAGACTCTGGGGCCGATTTATTATGCCCCAAATGTTGCCAGATACATCTGTTTTTGCGTGAGCCTTCAGGTTTGCCGGAAAAGGGAGTTAAGAAGCAGCGGTCTTAAAACCGCTGCTCCTTAACTCGTATGCCACCTCTTAGGCTGCTGACAGCAATCAGCCTGATCACATACAATCTGGTTGATTGTATTCAGCGATGTTGGGCAGACATGATCGCTACAGCAGATCATGTCCGTCCGACTCTTAATAAATCGGCCCCTCTGTATTTGCCTGGCCAGAAAATGACCAGTAAAAAGTAGTGCCTGTGGATCACATCAAGCTCATCAGATGTACT
Source organism: Bombina bombina (assembly GCF_027579735.1). Taxonomy (NCBI): domain Eukaryota; kingdom Metazoa; phylum Chordata; class Amphibia; order Anura; family Bombinatoridae; genus Bombina; species Bombina bombina. The sequence continues at coordinate 1,516,639,135 of NC_069499.1, read as the reverse complement.
TGTGTTGCCTTCAGCACCACAGAGCAGAAAACATAAAGCAGTTCCACACATCTTTAATTTTAAAGGCCAATCGTAACATTAGTGATTGGACCTCCTTTAGTGACCATCCCTCAACATACAAAGTATGAGCATCCCTCCCTGCACCAAACCATTAAATAAAGAGAGGTTCTTCAGAAGTTGTTTTAATAACTAACAAATAATATGTCAATATTATGAATGAGCAAATCTAAGTAAGGATGTGCTATGGTATTTTAATATTTCAAAAATGTTGTCCTGAGCATATTGAAAACTGTGCTAAGTCTGGGCACTGGGTTGTGAAGGGAATCTGGAGTTGTGCTAAATCAAGAGTTAGAAGAATAGTTGAAGACTGGGGTTACGCTAAAGCTATTTGTGTTCCTCTTTTGAAGCCGTAATTTGGAATATATACTAGGATTAGCACACAGGATTCTCAGTCTTCTTTTATATATGCTGCCTCGATTCCTTGTGCTAAGATTAGCACTATTTGTGACCTGGAAGTCAGAAGTGACCCTGCCTGTCTTCTTACGTGATCTATAAGTTAAAATGCCTGTGTGGCTTGTTATATAAAGAGGAATCATCCCAGAAAGTTAAAAGATGCATAGGGCAACATAAAAGGTCATCAGGTCAACCAACTCAGGTTTGAAGCAATGTTCCTCCAGAATGTGGAAGTTTGGATAGAAATTTGCTTAAAAAAAGAGGCTATGTGGTTCCATAGATTAAATTCTTTGTATCCTAAGAGTATTAATCAGTATTATAATTTAGCTTCCTTTCTGTAATATGAATACATGTGTGTGTGTATATATATATATATATATATATATATATATATATATATATATAAAAATTATTTTTTACTCTAGATTGTACTATGTTATGAAGTTCTCTAGCTTTAGGATATTTGTGCAAAATCACCCTGATGTCATAAGGGATGTGTTTTGTGATTAATATTTTTATAAATATGGTGAGTTTGTGTCATGTGAAATTAGCCTGAGAAAGGATCAGTAGCCTTGAAACATAGCTGTGTATTGTACCACTGATTACAACATTGGGTATACCTGCCTTTCTCATTTACATGTACTCTTTTGTTTAACACTTTAGCTGTGATGTCTGGTTTCTGCATTGCTGAACAGTGGCCTGACTACAAACTACTCTTCTGTTCATCTCCTGACCCCTGGGGCGAGATTACATATATGGCGTAGTTTTCAGCTCAAGTGCTGAAACCAATGCCACCCGTATTTTCACCTCGCACATCGGGTGAATTACATATACGGCTGCGGCAGATCATATACTGATCATATACTGATCTGACATATACGATCTGCCGGCGCCTAAGTAAAAAAACAAAAAAAGTTAAAACACCCGTAAAAGTCTAACCTGCCTCCCAAAAAAACCCCTGAGACGTTAAAACCTCTATATCCGCCATCCCCCCCACATCGCAACTAATAATAAAATGTATTAACCTCTAAATCGCCATCTCCCCACATCGCAACTAATAATAAAATGTATTAACCTCTAAACCGCTATCCCCCTACATCACAACTAATAATAAAATGTATTAACCTCTAAACTGCCACCCCCCACAATGCAATCCACCTAATAAAACTATTAACCCCTAATCTGCCAACCCCACAATGCAAAGTACCTATCAACACTATTTACCCCTAAACCACCATCCCCCCACAACGCAAAGTACCTAATTACCCTATTAACCCCTAATCCACCATCCCCCACAATGCAATCTACCTAAATAAACTATTAACCCCTAAACCGCCATCCCCCCACAAAGCAAAGTATTATACTAATCACTAAGCCCCCTAACCTAATACCCCATATTTAACCCCAAGTACATAAAATAAAAAAAATACTATTTTACTAATAAGTTAATTAAAAATACCAAAATTAAAAATCCTAATTTAAAATTTAAATAAAAAATCTGATAAAAAAAAATAAAAAAATCTATTATTACATAAAAAATAAACCAAATTATCTAAAAAATAAAAAATCTTATACCCCTATAAAAACAAAAAAGCCACCCCAAACCAAAAACACCCCGGCCTAGATTTGGAGTTTGGCGGTAGATGGGCTGTTAACGCTCCGCGGGCTTTTTTCTGGCCGCAGCATAAAATTAACTCTGGTATCGAGAGTTCAAAAAAATGCTGCGTTAGGCTCCAAAAAAGGAGTGTAGAGCATTTTTACCGCAAATGCAACTCTCGATACCAGAGTTGCTTACGGACGCGGCCAGCCTCAAAAACGTGCTCGTGCACGATTCTCCCATAGGAAACAATGGGGCTGTTTGAGCTGTAAAAAAACCTAACACCTGCAAAAAAGCAGCGTTCAGCTCCTAACGCAGCCCCATTGTTTCCTATGGGGAAACACTTCCTACGTCTGCACCTAACATTCTAACATGTACCCCGAGTCTAAACACCCCTACCCTTACACTTATTAACCCCTAATCTGCCGCCCCCGCTATCGCTGACCCCTGCATATTATTATTAACCCCTAATCTGCCGCTCCGTTCACCGCCGCAACCTACGTTATCCCTATGTACCCCTAATCTGCTGCCCCTAACACCGCCGACCCCTATATTATATTTATTAACCCCCAACCTGCCCCCCACAACGTCGCCGCCAGCTACCTACAATAATTAACCCCTAATCTGCCGACCGCAAAGCGCCGCCACCTACGTTATCCTTATGTACCCCTAATCTGCTGCCCCTAACACCGCCGACCCCTATATTATATTTATTAACCCCTAATCTGCCCCCCACAACGTCGCCTCCACCTGCCTACACTTATTAACCCCTAATCTGCCGAGCGGACCTGAGCGCTACTATAATAAAGTTATTAACCCCTAATCCGCCTCACTAACCCTATCATAAATAGTATTAACCCCTAATCTGCCCTCCCTAACATCGCCGACACCTAACTTCAATTATTAACCCCTAATCTGATGACCGGAGCTCACCGCTACTATAATAAATGTATTAACCCCTAAAGCTAAGTCTAACCCTAAACTAACACCCCCCTAAATTAAATATAATTTTAATCTAACGAAATTAATTAACTCTTATTAAATAAATTATTCCTATTTAAAGCTAAATACTTACCTGTAAAATACATCCTAATATAGCTACAATATAAATTATAATTATATTGTAGCTATTTTAGGATTAATATTTATTTTACAGGCAACTTGGTAATTATTTTAACCAGGTACAATAGCTATTAAATAGTTAAGAACTATTTAATAGTTACCTAGTTAAAATAATAACAAAATTACCTGTAAAATAAGTCCTAACCTAAGTTATAATTAAACCTAACACTACCCTATCAATAAATTAATTAAATAAAATACCTACAATTACCTACAATTAACCTAACACTACACTATCAATAAATAAATTAAATACAATTTCTACAAATAACTACAATTACATAAACTAACTAAAGTACAAAAAATAAAAAGAACTAAGTTACAAAAAATAAAAAAATATTTACAAACATAAGAAAAATATTACAACAATTTTAAACTAATTACACCTACTCTAAGCCCCCTAATAAAATAACAAAGACCTCCAAAATAAAAAATTCCCTACCCTATTCTAAATTAATAAATGTAAAAGCTCTTTTACCTTACCAGCCCTGAACAGGGCCCTTTGCGGGGCATGCCCCAAGAAAATCAGCTCTTTTGCCTGTAAAAAAAAACATACAATACCCCCCCCCCAACATTACAACCCACCACCCACATACCCCTAATCTAACCCAAACCCCCCTTAAATAAACCTAACACTAAGCCCCTGAAGATCTTCCAACCTTGTCTTCACCATCCAGGTATCACCGATCCGTCCTGGCATCCGGTGCTGAAGAGGTCCAGAAGAGGCTCCAAAGTCTTCCTCCTATCCGGCAAGAAGAGGACATCCGGACCGGCAAACATCTTCTCCAAGCGGCATCTTCGATCTTCTTCCATCCGGTGCGGAGCGGGTCCATCTTGAATCAGCCGACGCGGATCCATCCTCTTCTTCCGGCGTCTCCCGACGAATGACGGTTCCTTTAAGGGACGTCATCCAAGATGGCGTCCCTCGAATTCCGATTGGCTGATAGGATTCTATCAGCCAATCGGAATTAAGGTAGGAATATTCTGATTGGCTGATGGAATCAGCCAATCAGAATCAAGTTCAATCCTATTGGCTGATCCAATCAGCCAATCAGATTGAGCTTGCATTCTATTGGCTGATCGGAACAGCCAATAGAATGCTGTAATGTAATGTAATGTTGGGGGGGGTATTGTATGTTTTTTTTTACAGGCAAAAGAGCTGATTTTCTTGGGGCATGCCCCGCAAAGGGCCCTGTTCAGGGCTGGTAAGGTAAAAGAGCTTTTACATTTATTAATTTAGAATAGGGTAGGGAATTTTTTATTTTGGGGGTCTTTGTTATTTTATTAGGGGGCTTAGAGTAGGTGTAATTAGTTTAAAATTGTTGTAATATTTTTCTTATGTTTGTAAATATTTTTTTATTTTTTGTAACTTAGTTCTTTTATATTTTTTGTTCTTTAGTTAGTTTATGTAATTGTAGTTATTTGTAGAAATTGTATTTAATTTATTTATTGATAGGGTTTTATTGTAGGTTTTATTGTAGGTAATTGTAGGTATTTTATTTAATTAATTTATTGATAGGGTAGTGTTAGGTTTAATTATAACTTTGGTTAGGACTTATTTTACAGGTAATTTTGTTATTATTTTAACTAGGTAACTATTAAATAGTTCTTAACTATTTAATAGCTATTGTACCTGGTTAAAATAATTACAAAGTTACCTGTAAAATAAATATTAATCCTAAAATAGCTATAATATAATTATAATTTACATTGTAGCTATCTTAGGGTTTATTTTACAGGTAAGTATTTAGCTTTAAATAGGAATAATTTATTTAATAAGAGTTAATTAATTTCGTTAGATGTAAATTATATTTAACTTAAGGGGGTGTTAGTGTTAGGGTTAGACTTAGCTTTAGGGGTTAATCCATTTATTATAGTAGCGATGAGCTCCGGTCGTCAGATTAGGGGTTAATAATTGAAGTTAGGTGTCGGCGATGTTAGGGAGGGCAGATTAGGGGTTAATACTATTTATGATAGGGTTAGTGAGGCGGGTTAGGGGTTAATAACTTTATTATAGTAGCGCTCAGGTCCGCTCGGCAGATTAGGGGTTAATAAGTTTAGGCAGGTGGAGGCGACGTTGTGGGGGGCAGATTAGGGGTTAATAAATATAATATAGGGGTCGGCGGTGTTAGGGGCAGCAGATTAGGGGTACATAAGGATAACGTAGGTGGCGGCGCTTTGCGGTCGGCAGATTAGGGGTTAATTATTGTAGGTTGCTGGCGGCGACGTTGTGGGGGGCAGGTTAGGGGTTAATAAATATAATACAGGGGTCTGCGGGGTTAGGGGCAGCAGATTAGGGGTACATAAGTATAACGTAGGTGGCGGTCGGCAGATTAGGGGTTAAAAAAATTGAATCGAGTGGCGGCGATGTGGGGGGACCTCGGTTTAGGGGTACATAGGTAGTTTATGGGTGTTAGTGTACTTCAGGGTACAGTAGTTAAGAGCTTTATGAACCGGCGTTAGCCCAGAAAGCTCTTAACTCCTGCTATTTTCCGGCGGCTGGAGTTTTGTCGTTAGAGCTCTAACGCTCACTTCAGAAACGACTCTAAATACCGGCGTTAGAAAGATCCCATTGAAAAGATAGGATACGCAATTGACGTAAGGGGATCTGCGGTATGGAAAAGTCGCGGCTGAAAAGTGAGCGTTAGACCCTATTTTGAGTGACTCCAAATACCGGCGGTAGCCTAAAACCAGCGTTAGGAGCCTCTAACGCTGGTTTTCACGGCTACCGCCGAACTCTAAATCTAGGCCCCCGTAATCTAAGACTAAACTACCAATAGCCCTTAAAGGGGCCTTTTAGAAATCAGCTCTTTTAACTAAAAAAAACTACAAATTAACCCCCACGCACCCAACCTCCCAAAATAAAAAAGACCTAACTCTATAAAAATCTAATCTACCCATTGCTACTAAATGGGCATTTGTATGGGCATCGACCTTAAAAGGGCGTTCAGCTCTTTTGCTGCCCATTAAAAAAAAAAAAAACATTTAAAAAAGTCCGGACATCAATTTTCTTCCAGGCGGAGAAAAGTCTTCATCCAGGCGGATCCATCTTCATCCATCGCGGGACCGTCTGTGCCATTTTAAGGACTATTGGTAGTTTAGTCTCAGATTAGGGGGTGTTTTTATTTTGGGGTGGCTTTTTTGTTTTTATAGGGGTATCAGATTAGGTTTATTTTTTATTTTTTTGGATAATTTTGTTTACTTTTTTTTTAATCTTAGATTTTTATTATTTTTGTAATCTTTGATTTTTTATTTAAATTTAATCTTAGGGGTTTTTTATGTAAAGTTCGGATTTTGTATTTTAATTTTAAATTAGGATTTTTAATTTTGGTATTTTTAATTAATTTATTAGTAAAATAGTCTTTTTTATGTAATTTGGGTTAATTTAGGGGTTGTTAGGTTAGGGGGTTTAGTGATTAGTTTAATACTTTGGGGGATGGCAGTTTAGATCTTAATAGTTTAATTAGGTAGATTGCGTTGTGGGCGGGTGGCGGATTAGAGGTTAATAGTTTAATTAGGTACATTGCGTTGTGGGGGTTGGCGGATCAGGGATTAATAAGGTAATTAGGTACTTTGCGTTGTGGGGGGATGGCGGTTTAGGGGTTAATAATTGTAATAGGTAGTTTTCTATGTGGGGGTTTGCAGATTAGGGGTAATAGTTTAATTAGATACTTTGCATTTTTGGTGGGATCAGGGATTAGGGGTTAATAACTTTATTAGGTACTTTGCAATGTGGGGGTTGGCGTATTAGGGGTTAATACATTTTATTTAGTTATTGCGGTGGGGGGATGGCGGTTGACAGGTAGATATTGCACATGCTTTAGGTGTTTGTTAATACTTCTAGGGAGTTACGGTGCTCATATAGTCAGTGCGAGGCTTGCTGCCTATGTGTGGCGAGGGGAATAGGGAGTAAAATTTCTCCATTTTCGCTGTGTATGTCCTTGCGCTGAATATGTGATATCAACTTGCGACACCGGGTGAAATATACGTTCTACATTTGTATGCAACGCAGTATATGTGATAGCGACATCCATCTAAAAACAGCCAACGCCAGCTTTTGCTAATGACGCTGCATATGTGATTGAGCCCCTGGTGTTCACTGCAAAATACCCTGTTATTATTTGCATGTAGACCATTCAAAACTGGTATTCCAATCAATAAGAAAATACTTTTTAAAGGATTTTTAAACTTTTTAAATTTAACACCTTGCACCTGTTGAAAACACATTTTTGAAATTCTTGAGTAGCATTCTGTGGCTGTTTAAATGCCTTTTTGTTCTTTCAGTGTTCACACGGTCAGTTCCAACATTAACCTCTTAATGACAAGGCCATTTTTCAGTTTCTTTCCCTTAAGGACCAGGGCTATTTTTACATTTCTGCAGTGTTTGGGTTTAGCCTTAATTTTCCTCTTACTCTTTTACTGTAGCCACACATAATATATACCGTTTTTCTCGCCATTAAATGGACTTTCAAAAGATATTATTATTTTCATCATATTTTATAATTTACCATAATTTTATTTATAAAATATGAGGGAAAAATGGAAAAAAAATACACTTTTTCTAATTTTGACCCCCCAAATCTGTTACACATCTACAACCACCAAAAAACACCCATGCTAAATAGTTTCTAAATTTTGTCCTGAGTTTAGAAATACCCAATGTTTACATGTTCTTTGCTTTTTTAGCAAGTTATAGGGCAATAAATACAAGTAGCACTTTGCTATTTCCAAACCATTTTTTTTTTCAAAACTAGCTATAGTTACATTGGAACACTGATATCTGTAAGGAATCCCCGAATATCCCTTGACATGTATATATTTTTTTTAGTAGACAACCCAAAGTATTGATCTAAGCCCATTTTGGTATATTTCATGCCACCATTTCACCGCCAAATGTGATCAAATAAAAAAAATCGTTCACTTTTTCACAAATTTTTTCACAAACTTTAGGTTTCTCACTGAAATTATTTACAAACAACTTGTGCAATTATGGCACACATGGTTGTAAATGCTTCTCTGTGATCCCCTTTGTTCAGAAATAGCAGACATTTATGGCTGTGGCATTACGTTTTGGTAATTTCGATGAAATAAAAAAAATCGTTCACTTTTTCACTATCTTTGGGTTTCATACTGAAATTATTTATTAACAGCTTGTGCAATTATGACACAAATGGTTGTAAATGCTTCTCTGGGATCCCCTTTGTTCAGAAATAGCAGACATATATGGCTGTGGCATTACTTTTTGGTAAATAGAAGGCTGTTAAATGCCGCTGCGCACCACACTTGTATTATGCCCAGCAGTGACGGGGTTAATTAGGTAGCTTGTAGGGAGCTTGAAGAGTTAATTTTATCTTTAGTGTAGAGATCAGCCTCCCACCTGACACATCTCACCCCCTGATCCCTCCCAAACATCTCTCTTCCCTCCCCCACCCCACAATTGTCCCCGCCATCTTAAGTACTGGCAGACAAATAACTATTTAATAACTATTGTACCTAGTTAAAATAAATACAAAGTTGCCTGTAAAATAAAAACAAACCCTAAGCTAGCTACAATGTAATTATTTGTTATATTGTAGCTATCTTAGGGTTTATTTTATAGGTAAGTATTTAGTTTTAAATAGGAATAATTTAGTGAATTGTAGTTATTTTATTTAGATTATTTTAAATTATATTTAAATTAGGGGGTGTTAGGGTTAGTGTTAGACTTAGATTTAGGGGTTAAGAACTTTATTATAGTGGTGGCAATGTTGGGGGCAGCAGATTAGGGGTTAATAAGTGTAGATAGGTGGCGGCGACATTGGGTGCATATTAGGGGTTGATAAATATAATGTAGGTGTCGGCGATGTTGGGGGCGGCAGATTAGGGGTTAATAAGTATAATGTAGGTGGCGGTGGTGTCCGGAGTGGCAGATTAGGGGTTAATAATATAATGCAGGTGTCGACGATGTCGGGGGCGGTGGATTAGGGTTTAATAAGTGTAAGATTAGGGGTGTTTAGACTCGGGGTTCATGTTAGGGTGTTAGGTGTAGACATAAAAGTATTTCCCCATAGGAATCAATGGGGCTGCGTTAGGAGCTGAACGCTGCTTTATTGCAGGTGTTTTTTTGGCCGGCTCTCCCCCATTGATTCCTATGGGGAAATCATGCACAAGCACGTTTTACCTGCTCACCGCTAACGTAAGCAGCGCTGGTATTGAGGTGAGATGTGGAGCTAAATTTTGTTCTCCGCTCACTTTTCTGCGGCTAACGCCGGGTTTCTAAAAACCCGTAATACCAACGCTGTCTGTAGGTGAGCGGTGAGGGAAGACTGCTCGTTAGCACCGCACCCTTGTTAACGCAAAACCCGTAATCTAGGTCTCAGTTTCTAAAGCTAATGTTCATGGCTGTGTGACACTACAGCTGGCATCCTAAATGCTCTGACAGCTAGTTCAGTAGGAATATTTTTGATTGCAGAAGGCACAGCTTACCTGGCAGACCTCTTTTTGCAGGTACTTTGATTTAAAGGTCTAAATGCTGATTGCAGCCTCTCTGTACCTCCACATAACACATATAGGTTTAAAAGAAGTTATGTTTTGATTCTCCTCTTTCTTAAATAGGTCAGTTATGATACAAAGTGATCAGTCTGTGAGTGCTTTAAAGTTACATATAGGATGGGCTTTTAAAGATTATTATAACAATTTCTATTTTTTTTTTACTTATACTTATATATATATATATATATATATATTTATTTAATATACAGTGTGTTTGTATGTGTATATATATATATATATATATATATATATATATATATATATATATATATACAACACACAGAGAAAACCCAGCATTCACTTACAAGCTCTCAGCTAAGATTTAAAAGCAAAACTGGAAAGGTTAGTCACCGCATCTGGCCAAATGGGACAAGCTCAGGTACCACGTCAAGGTCCTTTCCAAATACCTGAGACCCTATAACAGCCACACAATGCAAGCTTTCAAATCCAAACAAACTGAAAACAAAAAAAGGGTGCACAGGAATATGTAATCACCCTAGACATATACAAAACACAGAAGGGAACTGCACTCTCATACCGGACCGGGTACACATCATATGACCCTGCAACATGCTCAGCCCTGGGTGCCACTGGCACTCACAGGAAGCTGTGCTGTCCCCAGAGCCACAAGCAGTTAACCCCAGACAGGTCTGGGTGCAAGAACCATAGGGAAAATTACAAAACAAATTAATACAACACACAGAGAAAACCCAGCACTCACTTACAAGCTCTCAGCTAAGATTTAAAAGCAAAACTGGAAAGGTTAGTCACCGCATCTGGCCAAATGGGACAAGCTCAGGTACCACGTCAAGGTCCTTTCCAAATACCTGAGACCCTATAACAGCCACACAATGCAAGCTTTCAAATCCAAACAAACTGAAAATAAAAAAAGGGTGCACAGGAATATGTAATCACCCTAGACATATACAAAACACAGAAGGGAACTGCACTCTCATACCGGACCGGGTACACATCCTATGACCCTGCAACATGCTCAGCCCTGGGTGCCACTGGCATTCACAGGAAGCTGTGCTGTCCCCAGAGCCACAAGCAGTTAACCCCAGACAGGTCTGGGTGTAAGAACCATAGGGAAAATTACAAAACAAATTAATACAACACACAGAGAAAACCCAGCACTCACTTTCAAGCTCTCAGCTAAGATTTAAAAGCAAAACTGGAAAGGTTAGTCACCGCATCTGGCCAAATGGGACAAGCTCAGGTACCACGTCAAGGTCCTTTCCAAATACCTGAGACCTTATAACAGCCACACAATGCAAGCTTTCAAATCCAAACAAACTGAAAACAAAAAAAGGGTGCACAGGAATATGTAATCACCCTAGACATATACAAAACACAGAAGGGAACTGCACTCTCATACCGGACCGGGTACACATCCTATGACCCTGCAACATGCTCAGCCCTGGGTGCCACTGGCACTCACAGGAAGCTGTGCTGTCCCCAGAGCCACAAGCAGTTAACCCCAGACAGGTCTGGGTGCAAGAACCATAGGGACAATTACAAAACAAATTAATACAACACACAGAGAAAACCCAGCACTCACTTACAAGCTCTCAGCTAAGATTTAAAAGCAAAACTGGAAAGGTTAGTCACCGCATCTGGCCAAATGGGACAAGCTCAGGTACCATGTCAAGGTCCTTTCCAAATACCTGAGACCCTATAACAGCCACACAATGCAAGCTTTCAAATCCAAACAAACTGAAAACAAAAAAAGGGTGCACAGGAATATGTAATCACCCTAGACATATACAAAACACAGAAGGGAACTGCACTCTCATACCGACCGGGTACACATCCTATGACCCTGCAACATGCTCAGCCCTGGGTGCCACTGGCACTCACAGGAAGCTGTGCTGTCCCCAGAGCCACAAGCAGTTAACCCCAGACAGGTCTGGGTGCAAGAACCATAGGGAAAATTACAAAACAAATTAATACAACACACAGAGAAAACCCAGCACTCACTTACAAGCTCTCAGCTAAGATTTAAAAGCAAAACTGGAAAGGTTAGTCACCGCATCTGGCCAAATGGGACAAGCTCAGGTACCACGTCAAGGTCCTTTCCAAATACCTGAGACCCTATAACAGCCACACAATGCAAGCTTTCAAATCCAAACAAACTGAAAACAAAAAAAGGGTGCACAGGAATATGTAATCACCCTAGACATATACAAAACACAGAAGGGAACTGCACTCTCATACCGGACCGGGTACACATCACATGACCCTGCAACATGCTCAGCCCTGGGTGCCACTGGCACTCACAGGAAGCTGTGCTGTCCCCAGAGCCACAAGCAGTTAACCCCAGACAGGTCTGGGTGCAAGAACCATAGGGAAAATTACAAAACAAATTAATACAACACACAGAGAAAACCCAGCACTCACTTACAAGCTCTCAGCTAAGATTTAAAAGCAAAACTGGAAAGGTTAGTCACCGCATCTGGCCAAATGGGACAAGCTCAGGTACCACGTCAAGGTCCTTTCCAAATACCTGAGACCCTATAACAGCCACACAATGCAAGCTTTCAAATCCAAACAAACTGAAAACAAAAAAAGGGTGCACAGGAATATGTAATCACCCTAGACATATACAAAACACAGAAGGGAACTGCACTCTCATACCGGACCGGGTACACATCATATGACCCTGCAACATGCTCAGCCCTGGGTGCCACTGGCACTCACAGGAAGCTGTGCTGTCCCCAGAGCCACAAGCAGTTAACCCCAGACAGGTCTGGGTGCAAGAACCATAGGGAAAATTACAAAACAAATTAATACAACACACAGAGAAAACCCAGCACTCACTTACAAGCTCTCAGCTAAGATTTAAAAGCAAAACTGGAAAGGTTAGTCACCGCATCTGGCCAAATGGGACAAGCTCAGGTACCACGTCAAGGTCCTTTCCAAATACCTGAGACCCTATAACAGCCACACAATGCAAGCTTTCAAATCCAAACAAACTGAAAACAAAAAAAGGGTGCACAGGAATATGTAATCACCCTAGACATATACAAAACACAGAAGGGAACTGCACTCTCTCTATATATATTACTATTTTACATATTAGCTGGTCCATGAACCCCAATTTGAATAACACACGAGCCGCCACTGGTTACTTCTGACATGGACTTGAGTGAAAAAAGCAGGCAGCGTATGGAGCTGTTAATATGAGTCGGGATGGTTTCGCAGAAAGACTCTCCCTGCATCTCCGGACTCTAACTTTCATCCATGCTCTCACTGAGAGGCTGACAGGGCTACTTAAAACTCCAGTTCCATCTCAAAGAGTACTACCCTTAATAAGAGACTACTCCGAAATCTTCTGACACTTCTCTGCCAATCTCTTGTGATGAAAGGCAAAGAATGACTGGGGGATGAGGGAAGTGGGGGAGGTATTTACGCCTTTGGCTGGGGTATCTTTGCCTCCTCCTGGTGGCCAGGTTCTGTATTTCCCAAAAGTGATGAATGCAGCTGTGGACTTTTCCCGTTTTAAGAAGAAAATTGGTCGGTTCCTAAGCTTAAGAAGAAATTTGGGTTTCATTCTGTATCCCTTTATCCTAGAGGAATTCCAACTAAAACGTATTGAGCATTAACATCAACCAATGAGCTTAAACAGAAAGTACCAACTAGCCAATAAACATTGGTGTGAAGTAAGTATCAGCAAATGATCATCATGAGGAGGTACACAACTGATGCAGCTGTATTTGTTTCATTTTAAATTGAAAAAGATTTTACATCATAATTTTGCATTAAGGATAAAAAAATAAAAAAATCAACATACTGGGTCCGAATTATTAAGGGCTGAACAGCCCCTGATGCCCCTGTTTCCGCACGATCCTTCAGACTAGCAGAAAACAGCAGTTAAGAAGCAGCGGTCTTAAGACAGCTGCTTCTTAACTGGTCCGCCTGCTCTGAGCGGCGGACAGCAATCAACACCATCGAATACGATCGGGTAGATTGACACCCTCTGCTAGCGGCCGATTGGCAGGGGGCGGCATTGCACAAGCAGTTCACAAAAACTGCTTGTGCAATGAAAAATGTAGACAGTGTTTGCTGTCAGCATTCATCGATGTCTGTCAGACATGGGCCCCTAGTTATTAAAGTCTGGCGGACCTGATCCGACACTGCGGATCAGGTCCGCCAGACCTTGCTGAATACGGCGAGCAATACGCTCGCCATATTCAGCATTGAACTAGCAGCTCACAAGAGCTGCTGGTGCAACGCCGCCCCCTGCAGACTCGCAGCCAATCAGCCGCCAGCAGGGGGGTGTCAATCAACCGATCGGGTTGATTTCCTGCGATGTGTGTCCGCCTGCTCAGATGCACACTATCACATGCACACTAAAATCTATAACTAAAACTGTGATAGATGTTATTGGAACCATTTTTTATAATGCATGTAAATTCTAACTGAAACTGAAATGCATAAAAAGCTTTTCATTTTTGACTGTAATATCAGTATAAATTCTTAGAATAGCTCTGTCAAACCGGAAAACAGATCATTTTATTACATAAAAGACCAAGAAAAATGTATTAGCTCACCTGATCAAAATAAAGTGAAGAACATCAAATATGAATGTATCATCATAAATAACTATAACAGGAAAATGTCAAGGTTCATACTCAATAAACTAAATGTACTAATCCTCTTATGAATACAAGTCAGGGTGCTAGGTCATAATTACTTTTTAATTGTTTGTTTGCTTTCCCATTAAATCTAGCAGTTTGGATTCCATTTTGATTTGATAAGCCTTTTATGTATCTGCCTTGGTTTCTAGGGATGGGGTTATTAAATGGATATTAATCACTAAGGGCTAGATTACAAGAAAAGTGCTGTTTTAACGTTAAATAACTATCCATTACAAGTGGTTATTTAATGCTACTGCGTGTTCGCCGTAGCACTTTGCACTAAGCGCAATTTACAGAGGTCAGACCTATGGTTAATTATAAAAATGTCCCCCAGTTACCCACCAAATAAAGTGGACAGTTGCTTTATTAAAATAAAAAATATGAGCATTTAAAGTAAATAAATAAATAAATAACTGCACAAAGCAGTTATGAGAGATTAAAGTAACGGGATGTGGGGTGTTAGAAAAGTGCCTTTACATTGCTGTCTATGGGGACTGTGTTATCACTGTAAACATATGTATATATTTATATACATATATATTTTTAATTTCTGCCCAACGTTGTGCGACTTACCCCTTGTGCTGCACTAGGTTCTCTGCCGTGGTTTACTGCATGAGAACAAGGCTCCCATTAGAGCCTATGGAAGTTTGCTCTTCTGAGCACAAGGTCGTGTTCGCATTGTGCCTAACTTGTTATACCAGTGCACATTTGCCTGCACTGGTATTACTGAGATGAGCTCAAATATCATGCTCGCAAAAGCACAATTTTTCACACTACTGGTAATCGAGGACTAACTAAATTCTAGAAAGAATGATGAATTCAAAGAAAAAAATTATTTGAGAATAACATGCAAATCTATTTTTAATGTTTCAATACCAGTTTACATATAGACAAAATAAGTGTAAAGATTTAGGGGCATATGTATCAAGCTCCATAAACTGTCCGCACTATAAAAAATGGACCCCTTAGTGTCTTTAAAACAATGGGAGCTGCCATATTGTAAATTATGTTACCTACTCTGCTGTGGCCAATTAGGGACAGTTATAGGTTTGCAGCCAATCGCTGTGTGGAGTATAACAGTGTTCTGCACTGCCATTTCTAACAGGAACTGAAATGCTCACATTTCAGAATAAAATAACAGGAAAATAATGAATGCATATTGCAGATTTTTTTATATATACAATTTATAATTTTATATTACAATCTCAAAGTGTTTAATGTCCCTTTAATTACAATTCTTGAGTCACTAACTCGCAGAATCGATTAAACCAAAATAATATTTTTTTTCCAGCAGATGGCTGTTGTATACAATACATAAATGGGGAAATAAATACAGTTTAATCTAGGTCTATGTTGACTCCTCTAAACTGCAGGCAAGGGCATAAGCTGAATTTCTTTAGAGCAACAATGTGAACTATATTTAGCAATGGCCTTCTGCTTTGAGCAGAATATACTGCAACAACACTATAATATAGTGCTACAATACACAGCAGGATTGCGTGAACTATTCTAACTATTGTTAGAAATGAGACATACATAAACACACACACACACATATATATATATTTCTATATAGATAGATATATTTCTATATCTATCTATCTACCTATCATCTATCTATATGTATATATCTATCTGTATAGAAGGGTCCGCAAGAAGTGAATGGGACTTTCTGTGTATCACTACAAACTGTGGGGAGTGATGAAGATGGTAATGTACAAAATACAACATCAAGTATAATAGACTAGTACTAAAGCCCGTGTACACGGGCCATTTTTTGTAGTACAGCGGTCCCACCCCTTGCTCTCTCCCTCTTTTGCTCTCTCCTCTTTTGCTCTCTCTTCCCCCCTTTCTTTTGCTTTCTCTCCCCCCTCTCTTTTGCTTTCTCTCCCCACTCTCCTTTGCTCTCTCTCTCTCCCCTCTTTTGCTCTCTCCCTCCTTTCTTTTGCTCTCTATCCCCCCTCTTTTGTTCTCTCCCCCCTCTTTGGCTCTCCTCCCCCCTCTTTGGCTCTCCCCCCCCTCTTTGGCTCCCCCCCCTCTTTGGCTCTCTCCCCTCTTTTGCTCTCTCTCCTCTTTGGCTCTCTCTCTCCCCCCCTTTGGCTCTCTCCCCCCCTTTGGCTCCCCCCCCTTTGGCTCCCCCCCCCCCTTTGGCTCTCCCCCCCCCCCCCTTTGGTTCTCTCCCCCCCCCTTTGGCTCTCTCTCCCCCCTCTTTGGCTCTCTCCCCTCCTTTGCTCTCTCTCCTCTTTAGCTCTCTTTCCTCTTTGGCTCTCTCTCCCCTCTTTGGCTCTCCCCTCCCCTTTGCCCCCCCCCTCTTTGGCTCTCTCTCTCCCCTCTTTGGGTCTCTCCCCCCTCTTTTGTTCTCTCCCCCCTCTTTGGCTCTCTCCCCCCCTCTTTGGCTCTCCCTCCCCCTCTTTGGCTCTGCCCCCCTCTTTGGATCTCCCCCCCCCTCTTTGGCTCTACCCCCCCTCTTTGGCTCTGTCTCCCCACTCTTTGTCTCTCTCTCTCCACTCTTTGGCTCTCTCTCCCCCCTCTTTGGCTCTCTCTGCCCCCTCTTTAGCTCTCTCTCCTTTTTGGCTCTTTTTCCCCTTTGGCTCCCCCCCCCTTCTCTTTGGCTCTCCCCCCCCCCCTTCTCTTTGGCTCTCCCCCCCTTCTCTTTGGCTCTCCCCCCCCTTCTCTTTGGCTCTCCCCCCCTTCTCTTTGGCTCTCCCCCCCTTCTCTTTGGCTCTCCCCCCCTTCTCTTTGGCTCTCCCCCCCTTCTCTTTGGCTCCCACCCCTTCTCTTTGGCTCTCCCCCCCTTCTCTTTGGCTCTCCCCCCCCTTCTCTTTGGCTCTCTCTCCCCCCCTTCTCTTTGTCTCTCTCTCCCCCCTTCTCTTTGGCTCTCTCTCCCCCCTTCTCTTTGGCTCTCTCTCCCCCCTTTGGCTCTCTCTCCCCTCTTTGGCCCTTCTCCCCCCCTCTCCTGCTCCTTCTCCCCCCCTCTCCTGCTCCCCCTCTTTGGTTCTCCCCCCTCTTTGGCTCTCTCTCCCCCCTCTTTGGCTCTCTCTCCCCCCTCTTTGGCTCTCTTGGCTCTCTCTCCCCCCTCTTTGGCTCTCTCTCGTTTTTGGCTCTTTTTCCTCTTTGGCTCTCCCCCCCCTTCTCTTTGGCTACCCCCCCCTTCTCTTTGGCTCTCAACCCCCTTCTCATTGGCTCTCCTCCCTTCTCTTTGGCTCTCCCCCCCTTCTCTTTGGCTCTCCCCCCCCTTCTCTTTGGCTCTCCCCCCCTTCTCTTTGGCTCTCCCCCCCTTCTCTTTGGCTCTCCCCCCCCTTCTCTTTGGCTCTCCCCCCCTTCTCTTTGGCTCTCCCCCCCATTCTCTTTGGCTCCCCCCCCTTCTCTTTGGCTCTCTCTCCCCCCCTTCTCTTTGGCTCTCCCCCCTTCTCTTTGGCTCTCCCCCCCTTCTCTTTGGCTCCCCCCCCCCTTCTCTTTGGCTCTCCCCCCCCCCTTTCTCTTTGGCTCTCTCTCCCCCCCTTCTCTTTGGCTCTCCCCCCCCCTTCTCTTTGGCTCTCCCCCCCTCTTATCTTTGGCTCCCCCCCTTTTCTTTGGCTCCCCCCCTTCTCTTTGGCTCTCCCCCCCCCCTTCTCTTTGGCTCTCTCTCCCCCCCTTCTCTTTGGCTCTCTCTCCCCCCCTTCTCTTTGGCTCTCTCTCCCCCCTTCTCTTTGGCTCTCTCTCCCCTCTTTGGCCCCTCTCCCCCCCTCTCCTGCTCCTTCTCCCCCCCTCTCCTGCTCCCTCTCTGGCTCTGTCTTGAAGTCTTCACATTGCGGGACCCCGCCCGGCCACGCCCCATCGCGGCGGCACCCGACTGGTCACGCCCATTGTGACGCCCGGCCACTCCCCATCGCGGCGGCACCCGCCCGGCCACGCCCCCATCACAATGCTCCCGTCAGCCACAAACAGCTGTGAGGTCTGGGGAGCGTGTGGCCGCTTCTCACGCAGCACACCTCACAGCTGTTGAGTAGCTCGCGCTCCATATCTCTTGCCACAGGCTGTTTCAATCAGCTTACCTCGCGCTCCCCAGACCTCACAGCTGTTTGTGTACCTCGCGCTCCCTATCTCAAGGCCAAGTGTTTGTCTCTACTGCGCATGACGGCTTCAGACAAACACTTGGCCTTTTATAATATAGGATGATACAGCACACAGTGACATTAATCAGTGTAATATGTCAGCATTGGCAGAGACATTAGTCATAAATATTTCCAAATATGAACTCACTAAAGATGAACTAAGTGTTCTAAATAAAGGGTTATCATTTTGTCCAACTGTATATGCAAATCAATTTACCATAGAAAAAGATCTGTATCGCTTTTTTAGAAATTTAAGATTAAAAGCACATTTTGGTAATATATTAGACATTAATAATGGCAAAGGACCTAATAATGCATTAGATGAAAGAGGGACATTTGATACTAAACCTTTAGGACTGACAAATAAGTCTAAATTTGTACCCAGTACTTCTAACTCTGGGGTAGAAACATACATCAAGTTAGTTCAAGTTGACATTCATAAATTGTATACAACATCTAAACATGGAATAAGTTCTAATGTTACTGCAGCAGAACGTAAAGCTCTGAAAGATCTGTCTAAAAATAACTTAATTGAGATAAAAAATGCTGACAAGGGCGGAGCGGTAGTAGTGTTAGATAGAGAGTATTATATACAGGAAATTTTAGCCCAACTATCAGATGGTGGCGTTTACTCAATATTAGACAATGATCCTTTACCGGATATTAAAAAAGAAATAGCGGCAGTAATTGATAAAGCTTTGGCCAATAAAGTTATTACCAAAGACCTAGCCATATTTCTAACAAAGAAAGATCTTATCACACCTGTATTCTATACTACCCCGAAAGTCCATAAAAACCTGAAGAAGCCACCAGGTAGACCCATAGTGGCGAGTACAGAATCAGTCTTTGCAAATATAGCAATTTTTCTAGACAAGATCCTGAATCCCATAGCGGCAAGTCAGAAATCCTTTTTAAAAGGCACAGGGGATTTTTTAACCAAAATAGACAAGGTGATAGTAAGTAAAAACGATAAATTATTCTCACTAGATATAGTGAGTTTATATACTTCAATCCCACATGAATCAGGAGTACAATCAGTATTGGATCTTATTAAAAAGGATCAGGTATATACTAATATACAATGTGATTTTATAGAAGAAATGCTGAATATTATACTACACCTTAACTATTTTTTGTTCCAAGACACGTATTATATACAGAAAAAGGGAACAGCTATGGGCTCCAATGTGGCCCCCTCATACACCAATATATTTGTAAGCCAATTCGAAAACAGATATGTTTATCTTAACAATAAATATCAAAGTCATTGTAAAGTATGGCTATGCTATATAGATTATATATTTGGCGTATGGGGGGGTACATTGGAGACCCTAGAGAACTTTGTGGAGGAACTAAACAACTGCACTACAAGCCTACAATTTACTATCAGTTACTCACAAGTGAAAGTGAGTTATCTTGACACCTTGGTATATAAAAAAGATGACCTTCTAGTAACAGATCTATACTGTAAACCAACTTACCACAACACACTACTTCATTTTGACAGTTACCACCCAGATAGGGTATTTAATGCTATCCCTAGGAGCCAGTTCTTTAGAACTATGCGCAATGTAAAAGAGAAAGATCTACAAGAAGACTGAAACAAATGGGTAAAAAATGTACAGATAGAGGCTATCCACAAACAGTTATAACTACCAGTGAACAAATAGTTAAATCTAAAATTACAAAGACTCTGGATCCAATAGTCACAGAAAGCAAAAATAAAAACTAGATTGACAAAAAACAACTTATTTTTTCTTCAGTATATAACCAATTTAGTAGTGAGATCACAAAAATTGTTAAAAAAACACTGGTATATACTGAATAAAACCAATCCACATATTGAGGAGTTCTGTAAACCACCAATTAATTCCTATAAGAGGGTCAAAAACATTAGAGACCTAGTGGTGAAATCTGATGTGGGGAAAAATAAGAAAGATACTATAAATGACCTCACAACAGCTAACAGAGGGTCATACCCCTGCCTTAATTGTGCACAGTGTAACTCCATGATCAAGGGAAAACACATAGCACAGATAAATGATAATAAAAAACGTGAAATTAAAGGCCTGTACACATGTAACACTGATTTTGTGGTATATATCCTTAAATGTCCATGTGGGCGGGGCTATGAGGGAGAGACCATTAACCCCATCAAAGACAGGATTAGTGCCCACAAGTCCTCTATCAGATGTAAAGATATGACACTCCCTGTATAATCTCATTTTATAAATGCTGGACACACAGTTAGCCAGTTAAGATTCCAAATAATTGACCACATACCAACACAAAGAAGAGGAGGTAACAGAGAGCTACTGCTGAAAAAAATAGAGGCATGGTGGATACAGCATCTAAAAACACTTAGTCCGAATGGTCTAAACAAAGACTATGATCTTTACTTGTTTTTATAATAATTTTGAAATTTCGTAATTTTTAATGAAATGTTTTTAATAATATTTGTTGAAATATAGTCTTGGGTTAAAATCACTAGATAGAAATATTGATTATATATAAAAAAGCTGTGATTTAAATACAAAAATTACTGTTGAACATTCTGACCCGTTAGGGGTCAAAAATCCAAAATGGAAACTAGAATGTGTACAGACAAATCAAGCTAATCAAGGCACAGGTGCTATATAAGAAGGTGATTTCCCATAATCCATAGCATGACTAAGGGTCTGTGTTGACTCGAAACGTCACTGTTTTTAACTTTGTTTGTTACCTCAATAAAGTGGATATTTTTTATCAATAAGTGCTGACGCTATTTGTTTCACTATATATATATATATATATATATATATATATACTGTATATATAAACAGAGAGAGAGAGAGCGATACATAGATGTACTGTATATATATATATATATATATATATATATATATATATATATATATAAATAGATACATAGATATATAAATAGATATATAGATATACATTATCTATCTATCGATCTATCTATCTATCTATCTATCTATCTATCTATCTATCTATCTATCTATATATAGCAATAGCAGTTAGAGCCACCAGGAGAAAAAATACGCTGCACTCACTGGTCTTCAAAACAGGTTAAAATTTTTAATAATTCCTCACATCGAAAAACAGCATAACAAGGTAGTCCCAAACGATTCGGTACCAACCAGTACCTTTCTCAATGGGTAGAAGAAAGTCCTGTGTATTGATAACCTCTCGGCGGATGTGGCTTGAGTAACAGTGAGTGCACCTAATTTGAATGTTTGAGATATATATATATATATATATATATATATATATATATATATATATATATAGTATCTATATATACATATACCTGTGTGAGAATTTGAAGAACTTAAAGGGATATACACATTGCAACTACTGTATATCCTTATTTAAAGGAATAAAGACACCTAGATTATGAGTTTTGCGTTATGGTTGTGTGCAAATAGCACATGCGTTATGTCTATTGCGCACCCTTCATAACGTAGGTATTACAAGTCTGAAAAAGAACGTTGTTAAGCATCGCATTAACACGAATACCACGTTTATTTTACTTCCGTATTGACGGCCATGTAATGGATTCCCCATAGAGATCAATGGAAACGGAAAAATAATCTGATTCTTTTATCTAACACTCAATATCTCGAGAACTACACATAGCTCTGTCACATTACGCATACAACTCAATGGACACCAATAATAATCATGTCAAATGTACAAACAACAATCGCTCACACAACATAGGAGATTTGCATTCAACAATCGCAATTATTTACAACAAATACTACATAACATTTACACAAAACGAGGATTCATAAAATACGTTTGGATTTGCATCACAGAAGAAAAGAACAAGAACAACAAATTACACACTTATACGCAAAGCATTCACATTGGCAATTAGGACATATTTCACAAAAATAATTATTTAGAACAGTTATCAAATACGATAGGATCAAAAATTATTATTGGGATTTTTGAAATACTAAATTATGATAATGTTCTGCAAATGATTACGATGACATCATCGCATTATACACATTCCTTAAAAACATATGTGGATTTAGAAACTCAATATGAGAATGCGCAAAGTCAAACAACTACTCCACATTGCACACATACAAATCTTCACAACAGCACACCTGGACCTTGTTTACTTTCCAAACCGGTACATCGTTAAGCATTTACATAGGGTATATAAGCACGCTCTGAACATGGCTTCCTTGACTGTATTGCTTTTTCGAGACAGGTACAGGTTTAGTTGTTGGAGGTTAGAGATAGTCAGAGATAGATAGAGAGAGAGAGATAGTGAGAGAGAGACAGCGAGAGAAAGTTTGTGTACAAATCTGTCTAGGTGAGTGTGCGAGTGCTGCTTTGTTTTTCATTCCTTACATATAAAACATATTTACTTTACACGCAAACACATTCAATACATACATACACATAGCAGTAACACTACATACACACACATATGCTCCATATCCCATTCCCTTTAAACCTATACCCATCCCATAGTTATATTTTGTTCTTTTTAGACCAACTTATTGTTTACACACCCTCATTTAGTCCTTTCTTATGTTTGTCTGTTTCTTACTATCCCTTATCCTATTTCCTAAAACCCATAAGGAATTAGATTAGGCAGCAGATTAGGGACGAGATGAGGCAGGAGATTAGTGAGGAGATTAGGGAGGAGAGTGGGAGAGGAAGATGGAGAGGAAGTGGCAGAAGGGGGAGAAGAATTAGAGAGGAAGGGGAAGTGGAAGGGGGAGAGGTCAGGGAGGGTGGGCCAAGCCACATAAAAGGCTAGGCCCAGTAGGACAAGGCAGGAGCGCAGAGAGGGGCAATACAGTCCGGAGAACAGAGGCTCACATTATAGGGGAAGCCCAGGCAGAGGGAGGAGAGGTATACCATAAAGGAGAAGGAGGCCCTTATAATGGCCTATATGGAGAGGGCTAGGAGGCTGCAGGCACTGAAGGTCACCCCTGCAACAAAGAAAAGGTTGTGGGAGGAGATCAGGGATGCTGTCAACGCAGTTGGGGAGTTCAGGAGGGACTTGAAATCTATATAGCACTGCTGCAGCGCTGCAGAATCTGTTGGCGCTTTATAAATAAAGAGTAATAATAATAATAATAATAATAATACCGGGACTGCAAAAGCGAGCTCAAGAAAAAAATGTTGAGGGAGAGGCAAGCGACTATGGGGACCAGTGGTGGGCCGGAGCAGGGATTTGTCTACAGCCGCTGGGAGAAAATGCTGCGTCCCAACATCTCTGAGGTGGCCCTAGTTGGGATTGAAGAAGGGATCGATACCGGGAACCTGCACTTCTCATCTTCTGGTAAGGACATTTACTAATCTCTTTTCATCCACCTCATAACTCATTTACACTCAAAATAAATTATGGATATGACAAACGCAATTCCGCTTTTTTAAACATTATTTCGAAAACGCATTCAGAATTACCTTGAGAAAGTTGTATTTGTAGAAAAGCTATCACATTAGTATCTAGTCTCCAGATAATGTTTGCATTTAAACATATTTAAAATGCACACAAAAATAAATAAATATTGACCATCTAGATATATTTTCAAATACGTAAATTGTATTTATTTCTTTTAGATAAAATTGAATTACTAAGGCAGCCTCATTAATACACTTTCAAATATAACATTTACATCTTTATTTGGAACTGTGCTAATATCTCCTATGCGGCACGGTGGTTCCGGTGGGAGGAGCCAGCTGCATGTGGAGCTGGTGAGCACTCACGGAGAACGCGCTTTTTGAAAAACCCACATGTGGAGGGATTTCTTTGCTGTAACAGCTTTGATGGCGACTACGTCTACTTTGCGCATTACACACACGAACAAAACCGGTGTGGAACCACATCTCAGGCGTTATTGCCCACTTGCCGGGGCACACCTGAGCATCTGAATCCCTGTGTACTCGAACTTGATGGGACTTTTACCCTGCTCAAAACTCAAGACATCAGGCAATGGAAAAGAGCCCGTACACCATCTGGATAGAGGTGGCCTGACTTGGCTGATATTGCAGAAGAAACGCAGCTTCGGGATGACCCTAGTTGCACAGAGAGAAATGGGCTACAGCAAATTATACCTGGAAAAGATTACGCCCCGACACTGCACAAGGCGGTGAAGATACCTTCAACTCGCTGTACTCACAAGCTGGGAAGCAGCAGGCGAAAAGTCCATCAAATCCGGTGCTATACTTGCTAGGCAGTGAAGGTGCCCCCCATACACGGTATCCATAACCTGACAAGCTAGGAAGCTTCAGGCCTTAAGTCCGTCTAAAACCGCAAGTAATTGGGGCTAATTAAAACTCTGTTGGGGTGATTGGCCTTGCTGTAGGCTGCATATCAGGGCACCACCTAACGCAGTGTAATAATAACTGTGCTCAAATAATTTACAAGAGGAGATAGCCACACCGTGGGGACTTTTAAAAGTAAAAAGGAAAAGGGGGAAAAAGGGACTATCTAAAGCAACATTTTTTGGGGGAAAATACTCTTGATATCCTCTCAGAGTCTATATTCAGATTGTTACCCAGGAAACCAAAGGGAAAAATGTATTTCTATATTGGGACTAGATCTTTATTCAAAAGGTTGAACTTAAAAATTGAACTCCCTAAATACATCTATCTTGGAACTACACTCTTTTTGCCAGGACTCTATTGTTAGGCTACATTATGCTTAAAAGGTTTTATTACATGCTGGCTATAAGAGCTTAAATGTTCTAAGCATAAGGCATAAAAGCTTAAAAGTTGAATCTTCTAACTCACTTTGTCACTGAAGTCCTGGCAATGTTATTCTAGAAAATGTATTGCTCATGAGTGTTGAAAAAGTTCAAACATAAGTTACAAAATCTTAAGAGTTAAACTCTTTTAAATCCTTCTCTTATCTTTTGAAGCATATCCCAGCAGGATTTCTTGTTAAGCCATGCTGTGTTTAGTAGGCAATAATATATGTTCGTTATGAAAACTGAATAAGCACAAGATTTACATTTTTTTTCCTTTTTCTTTTTCTCCTAAAAGCTGAACTCTCTATAATTGTCTATCCCAGAAGTGAATTATATTAAGGAACTCTAATTATATCATATCATACCTAGAAGCTTATGGCCTTTATTGATAAAGAGAACTTAAATGGTCCAAGCATAAGTTAGAAAAATCCAAAGTTGTAAAATGTAAAGATACTCAGTTAATGCTGAAGAAAGCTATAAATCTAGAGCTATCAGCTTAAAACTGAAGGCGTGTAGAAGCATTATTTTGTTGGCTATCAGCTTTGGTCATACGTTATATGAAATAGAAATAATACAAGGGTGAAAGATAGTGTCCATAAATTAAAACCCGGAAAGCTTCCAAGTAGATTTAATGCAAATGCATGGAAGTGTGTATCAAGATGTTCTTTTTAAAACATAAGGGATAAGGGTCTTGCTGTTATTAATCTCCCTATAAGAGGGGTTAAACTGCATATACTGGAAAAGGGTTTTCTTTTCTTTTTTCTTCAGTAGGTTCCTGTCTATAGAATAGTATTAATTAGGATACACCATTGAATATTACCTATCTTGTGTATGTACAGTGTCCTTAAGTGGATAAACTTATAGACAAACTTAAAGTTGAAGTTGTGTAAAAAGCATTTTTTTTTCTCTTGGCCATTAGTTCTGGCTATATGTTATATGAACCAGAAATATCATAAGGGGCGAAAGACAATCAGGCCCATTTATCAAGCTCCGTACGGAGCTTGAAGGGCCGTGTTTCTGGCGAGTCTTCAGACTCGCCAGAAACACAACTTATGAAGCAGCGGTCTAAAGACCGCTGCTCCATAACCCTGTCCGCCTGCTCTGAACAGGCGGATAGGAATCGCCGGACATCAACCCGATCGAATACGATCGGGTTGATTGACAGCTCCCTGCTGGCGGCTGATTGGCCGCGAGTCAGCAGGGGGCGGCGTTGCACCAGCAGCTCTTGTGAGCTGCTGGTGCAATGTTAAATGCGGAGAGCGTATTGCTCTCCACATTTAGCGAGGTCTTGCGGACCTGATCCGCAGTGTCGGATCAGGTCCGCAAGCCCTTTGATAAATGGGCCTGAAAGTCTATAAAATAAACTTAAAAGGTTCTAAATATATCTAGTACAAGTTGGTGAAAGTAAGCATTAAGCTGCTTTGTCTTTCAAAACATAAGCGATAAGGGTCTTATTGTTATAAACTCCCCTAAAAGAGGGGCTTAATCGCACGCACTGAAAATTTTAAAGGTTCTTCATTATATTTTTTTCTTTTCACGACACTGATCATCACACCTATACACATTGTATTTACTTAGCAGGTTTTCTGCCTATAGAACGGCATTGATTAAGATATACTATTAAATATTTCTATTTTTGCACACGTATAGTGTCCTTAAATGGACAAATTTCTTACACACACATCACTCAAAACACCAACAATGGCCCCGAAACCCAGAGACAAGAAAACTAACAGTGGTAAAATTTCAGACATAAATATAGTGAGAACTGAGGACCCATATACTAACACGACTGATAATCAACATTTAATTCAACAAATAACAGCCCTAATGACACCCCAACTAGATGGGATTAGGAACGAAATTTCAACCTTAACTACTAAAATTAGAATATTCTCATCTAGACTAACAGAGGCAGAAACATGGATTTCAAACCTTGAAGATCAAGTACATATCATGAGCACTAGCACAATAGCATTAGAAAAACAGGTGACTGCACTGAGTGCAAAAACAGAGGACCTAGAAGACAGGTCCAGACGTAATAATTTAAAAGTAATCAGGCTACCAGACATAATCAAATATAATGACCTTATATATTTTTCCTCAGTACAGCTACCTCAAACTCTAGGCTTAGGGGATCTTTCACCTATGGCAGTAGAAAGAGCCCATCGTATGGGTCCACCTAGGAAAGATACAGAGACCAACAGCAAAGGATGTCCCTTAAGCATCAAGTACCTGAACTTTCAGGATAAAGTCCAAATTTTTAGGAATTATCGTAAGATAAATTAGGGCAGTATTGATCAACACAAGGTTTTACTCGTCCAAGATTACTCAGCAGAAATGGCCAGTAAAAGGAAGGAAATGGCTCCCTACTGAACTCGCCTCATCAATGCAAACTATAATGCCAAATTACATTACCCCGCTAAAATTCTTCTTTCAATAGAAGGGGCAGTGAAATCTGCAAATGACTTCAGTGAGGCTCGATTGCTTTTGAAAGAATTAAAGTTGGAATAATTGGACGGGGTAAAGGAATTAGGATAAGAAATATAGTTTAAATTATAAACATGATGGTGCCCAGGAATAAAGTTTTGTTTTTAGAATTTTTCTTCTTCCTTCTGTTTTTTTTTCCTCTCCCCCTCTCACTAGACAGAACCTAGACTGTTTTATATGGCAGGAAACAAGATGATTAGCTCCTTCTTTATTTTTATAAATAGAAACTAATAACTTGAATATTTTATCATTGAACGTAGGGGGGATTACTTTGCTGATAAAGCGAAAAAGGATATTAAAACATCTTAATAAGTACAGACCCCAGATAGCTTTTTTACAGGAAACCCATCTGAAATCTATAGAAATTACTAAACTCAAAACCTCATGGGTGGGGGAAGCTGTTGCTACACCCTACTGTGGGCGGAAAAAGGGCATTTGCATACTGTTCCATAAAAAAAATGAACTATAAGATTATTTCTCACAATATAGACCCATATGCTAGATACTTAATCTTAGAGGTCGACATTCAGGGATTAAAACTTGTCTTGTGCAACGTCTATGGCCTCGATAAAACTGACCCACCCTTTTGGGAAAAATTAAGGACTAATTTAATGCATTTTAATGGGAAAAAAATCATAATAGCAGGAGACTTTAACATGGCCCCAAGTTTAAGTCTGGATAGATTTTCTAAAACTTTAAAGCCTTCGCAAGCCAGGAGGAACAATAAACTTAGGGTCTTTACACAGGATTTAAAATGACATGATGTCTGGTGCCTTCATAACCCAGACATAAAAAGGTACACATGTGAATCTAAAACGTATGGCAGATTCTCCCGGATAGATTTTTTTTTTAGTTTCTGAAAATCTTTTAGGTAATACTATGAAAACAGATATCAAAGAAATTCTCATCTCAGATCACGTAGTTATCTCTCTACAAATACAAACTCAAATGGCGAAAATCTCAAGTTTCTCTAGTTTTTCCTTTCCTTGATACTTAATAGATAATATCCATTTCAACAATTGGCTCAAAGAAAAGTGGAAAGAGTTCTCCTACAATAATAGGGAGGCCATTAATAAACCAGAGTTATTCTGGGAGACATTCAAGGCCTTTATCAGAGGAGATAGTTGCTTACTTATGTAAATGGAAAAAAAAATTATATAAATCGAGAGATGTTCAGTTGGCAAAACAAGTTAAAAATAGTTATGAAAAATATATCGTAACCCAAACAAAAATTAACTGGGAGAAGTATCAAAGAAGCAGGCAGGAGAGTTAAATTTTTATAAAACATTAAGTTCAGGATCCATTATGGTAGGTCAGCAAATTTTTTACTTATACTAATTAAAAATAACACAGATTACAATGCTAATCCTATACATAGAGAAAACGGCCATAGAATTTATGCTAAAAAATTAATAAAAGAAGCATTTCTCAAGTACTACCAAAAAATCTATATGAAACAGGAGATAAATAATCAAAATAAAGAAAAATGTTGACATATTTGTAATACACCCAGACTTAAACCAGAAGATTTGAACTTTTAGAATTAAATGAACCTATTACATTAGAAGAACTAGCTGCTCATATTCAAACATCTAAAGGAAGTAAATCACCTGGACCCAACTTTATTCCAGCAGAATTCTATAAATATCTAAAAGATGAGGTCTCCCCTACTTTAGTAAATCTATATAATCAATATTTTATTGAGAACAAAATTAATTTGACCTATTTTACAGCTTCAACAATTTAATTAATTCTTAAAAAAGGTAAAGATCCTGAGAAAATTAATTCATATAGACCAATTGCGCTACTCAATAGCCATAAAATCTTTATGGCTATTCTAGCAAATAGATTAAAAAACCTTTAGGAACTTTGATCCACATGGATCAAGTCGGATTTATGAAAGGCAGAAATATCTCTAAAATAATTCAACAAACCCTTAGGATCTTAGAATACTACTGGAATAAAAATAGTGAAGAAGGAAACTTAAATAAACCAGACTTAGCGATACTCTCAGTTGATGCCGAAAAGGCTTTTGACGTAGTCAATTGGGATCACCTTGCTACGTCACTGGAAAACTTTGGATTCCAGGGCAATTTCTTTAATCTGATCCAGTTATTCTACCGATTCCCTCTATCTAATTTGAAAATAAATAATTCTCTTACTGAAAGTTTCACTCTAGAAAGGGGGACTCCCAGGGATGTCCATTATCCCGTTTATTATTTAACCTTTCATTGGAACCCCTGGCAATACTTTTGTGCCAAGAGATGTAAGGTATCATTATTGGAGACAAAAAAAAAAAGGTTTTAAATCTGTTTGCAGACAATTTTTACTATTTCTAAGTAAAACAGAATCTTCTATTAGACAATTCTTAAGCTTAATAGAATTATATGGATCATTTTCTGGCTATAAGATCGACGCAGATAAATCAGAACTTCTATGGATAAAGCCTCCAACTAAAAATAACTATCAGGCACCCTTCAGAATAGTGGACACCATTAATTACTTAGGTATTAAACTTAACAGAGACCCAGACAAGTGGTATCGGTAGAACTTTCCCCCTTTATTTTCTAAAATGGATAAAGAACTTAAAAGATGGTCTCAACTGCCAATCTCCCTGTCTGCTCGTATATCCTTAATCAAAACCATTTTATTTACCAAAATATTATACTTATTACAGAATCTTCCATGCCTGGTAACTCGTAGAGATATCCATAAATGTAATAGTATTACAGCCAAATTCATATGGCAAAATAAAAGTATACACAAATCTGCGGGAGGACTAGCTCTATCAAATTTAAAGTTTTATAACTTAGCTGCTTTGGTAAAAATAGTACTAGATTGGATAACTGGCACAGAATATGTTACTAATTTACAATTAGAAACTAATTAGAAACTAATATAGTGACACCATTCTCTCTGAAAGCCAATACGAGCTGCAGCTGCACACAGTCAGGAAGTAAAAGACTTCCTGACTGTGTGCAGCTGCAGCTCGTATTGGATTTGTAAAACACTTTGATACAATATTTCTAAAGCCGAGAACCTCTAGGACCCATTACTAACATACGGGTCTTACATACGGGTTATGAGAACCATTTAAAAGGAACATTCTGACTCCACGAAAACATTCTTGATAAAGGCATTTACAGTGCTGAAACGCATAGATAGGAAGCTGTGGAGTCTGTTTATACTTTCCATCGTCACCCATCATCTATCGATAGTACCCAGGAAAGATCCAGGAGGATCCAGGAAGATCAAGGAGACCATTGTCCATTCTTTCAACGGAACAGCCGAACGGCAACTAGAAAGGATTCAGTGCTGTCACAGACAGTGAAGCAGCTGTGAGTACTTCCGCCACGCATCTATACACATACGCTGGCCGGGGAGCGCAGCTAATAAGCCTGTCATACAGCTGAAGATTCACATTGAACATTTTATAACTATCACATTGATAAACTATTCTCAAATAAGAAAATTTGTCACTTTTTTGCAAATAAGCTAATTCAAAGAAATTCACGTATCTACTAGTTCACTTAACAAAGAACTATCTATCACTTGCACTTTAACACAGGACGGCAGAACAGTAGATTGCCCTGTCTCTCACTCACTTCAACTCACGGAGCTCAACTCAGTACACGCAATAGGAATTTGCCTACACACTTCCAACGGGACTCTTTCATTCACAAAGGATATTTTAACTCACCAGATTTAAATCACATACGGACATTATCGGAGAAATTACAAGCTTATTATTTCGAGCCTATTATTTTAGTCTCATTTACTCACAGGAGGCTTAATATTGCACCTTATCAAAGTGATATTACATCGCTGAACCGTCATAGTTAATTAACAGCATTTGAATTGTGAACTGTTAATCTATGCTGCTAATTTTTCTTCATCATTTTATTTAGTTGTGGCCACAACTTACTATTGTTATTTATTATTGCTTTTTATTAAACTAGCTTATATTATCCCTTTCTATGTTTGTTTTTTATTATACATATTGATATAGATCTAATTTTACGATACATTGTATTATACATATTGAGATTTTTTTTTATTCTTTTTTAGCTATTGTTGGTTCTCTCAGCTGTCTACACAGCGCCTCTCTTACACCCAAGTTTTTGTTTTATTATTTAAAGGGCCTCTGTTCAGTATGCTTTGCCCTTGCGTTGTCTCAGACCTGTTTGTGAAAGCTCCTGTGTATTACCTGGCTGTCTGACGTCCCTCCTGGTTCCTGATCCCTGGCTTGTTCCTGACTCTGCTGTTCTCATTGTTCCTGATTCAGGCTCATCTGACTACTCATTTTGGCTCCTAACTCGGCTCGTCTGACAATTCGCTTTGGCTCCTGACTCGGCTCGCCTGACTCCCAGCTCTGGTTTTGATTCCTGGCTTGTTATTTGACTTGTGAACTTTTTATTATTTTTTGTTATTAATAAAGGTGTGATTTTTTTGCACCTCTCATCTCAGTCTGATTCCTGGCACACTGACATTACGCAAGGGCCATGAATCCTGATGGTGCTAATAATCCACCTTTTCCTGACATAATTTCCAGGATGGATGAACAGGATCACCGCTTGGATCAATTTGCCCTGCAAACCTTGCTGACTTGCACTGCACATTTGGACCAAAGTGGCCCGCAAGTTATGGCTGCTCCTGTTTCCGCTGCTGCACCTAGTCTACCAGGAGCATGTCCAGTTCTGCACCTCTACCTCAGCGATATGGAGGTGATACTAATCAGTGCAGAGGGTTTTTTAAACAGATGGGCATTTACTATGAGATGGTATCTCAGGTGTTTCCCTCTGTTAGAGCTAAGGTGGGATTTCTCATCTCATTACTCTCTGACACAGCTCTTGCCTGGGCTAATCCCTTGTGGGAGACTAATAAACCTGTAATTTCAAAATTACCCTGAATTTGTGGCCTCCTTTCAAAGGGTATTTGATGTTCCAGCTCGCTCCTCCTCTGCTGCTAAATGACTCATGTCCATTCAGCAAGGTACAAGATCTGTTTCTCAGTATGCCATTGAGTTCTGTATGCTTGCCGCAGAGGTAGGTTGGAACAATGAAGCCCTTGTTACCGCCTTCTTTCATGGGCTCTCTGATGCGATTAAAGACAAAGTTGCTGCCAGAGATTTACCAGAAGATCTCGAGGCATTGGTGTCTTTTTTTAATTCCTAAATGACATCAGACTAAGTGAGAGGCCGTCTTTCAAGGAGCGCTTGCGGAAGCCTCTTGTTCCGTTGTCTCCTATGTGTTTGTTCCCACCCATAACTCCCTCTCCTCCCATGCCTCCTGGTCCTGAGTCACCAGGTACTGCTGAGCCAATGCAGTTGGGATTCACGCATCTCTCCACGGCAGAGAGGGCCTTTAGGAGGAGGGAGGGGCTCTGCCTCTATTGTGGGTTACAGGGCCACCTTTTGAAGTCTTGTCCTACACGGCCGGGAAACGCTCACACCTAAGGTCCTGTTGGGGGCAGACCTTGGGTGGTTTATCCTCGTCCCCAGAACCGCTAAAGGAGAAACCTTTGGTCATGGTTGTCCTTTCCTGGGTGGACTCCTCCATAGTCACCCAGGCTCTTGTTTACTCCGGTTCTGCAGGCTATTTCATTGACAGTGCTTTTGTATCAAAGCATTCCATTCATGTTTTGCCTCAGTCTGTTCCACTTGCTATTGAGGCCATTGATGGCAGGCCCCTTCAGCCCACACTTGTTGCTCACAAAACTGCTCTGTTATCCATGGCTGTTGGGGCTCTCCATTTTGAAACCCTCCAGTTCCAGATGATGAACTCTCCACATTTTCCGGTTGTTCTTGGTTATCCCTGGCTCCAAAAGCACAATCCCAGTCTCGACTGGCGCAGGTCCGAAAATTTGTCATGGTGTCCGCAATGTATTTCCACTTGTCTTTGGAAACCAGTTAAAGTCTTGTGCACTTCTTAAGTATCTCAGTTGCCAGAGGAGTACTGAGAGTTCCTAGACATTTTTGACAAGGTGCGTGCTGGTACATTGCTTCCTCACAGGTCTTACGATTGTGCCATAGACCTGAAACCCGGAGTCATTCCTCCTCGGGGCCAGGTTTACCCGCGGTCTGTTGCAGAGAATTGTGATATGGAGGAGTGTGTTGCCGATGCTCTGTCGCGGGGGATCATCCGCAAATCCTGCTCTCCTGCAGGGGCTGGCTTCTTCTTTGTGAAGAAGAAGACCATGCATTAATTATAGGGGTCTTAATCGTCTTATCATTAAGAATGCTTACCCTATTTTGCTCATTATGGAACTCTTTGACCACCTCAAGGGAACTACGGTCTTTACTAAACTTGATTTGAGAGGAGCGTACAATCTCGTTAGGATCAAGGAGGGCCATGAATAGAAAACAGAATTTAACACCAGGAGCGGACATTATGAGTATCTTGTAATGCCCTTTGGCCTATGTAATGCTCCTGCTGTTTTCCAGGAATTTATTAATGATGTCCTACGAGATATGTTGCGACAGTGTGTTGTGGTGTACTTAGACGACATCCTCATACACTCAGCCACACTTGAGGCTCATCGTTCTGATGTTACACAGGTTTTTCAGAGACTATGTGAGATCGGCCTGTTTTGTAAACTTGAGAAATGTGAGTTCCATCAGACTCAAGTAACCTTCCTAGGTTATGTTATCTCAGTTACAGGGTTCTCCATGGATCCTGACAAGTTATCTGCAGTTCTGCAGTGGCCTCGCCAATTTGGTCTATTCAACGTTTTTTGGGGTTCGCCAATTACTATAGAAAGTTTATTAAAAACTTTTCTTCCTTGGTCAAACCTATCACAGACATGACCCGTAAAGAGAATAATCTACTCTATTGGTCACCCACTGCAATTAAGGCCTTTGATAGTCTTAAGACTGTCTTTGCTGCCGATCGAGTTCTGGCTCATCCTAACCCTGTCCTGCCTTTCGTTCTTGAGGTTGATGCATCTGAGAATCTTCGAACTAAACTTTTTCACACTTAACACTATCCTAAAGCCGAAGGTCACCCAGGCAAGAACCAAATGATTTGGTCTGTCACTCGACAATTCTGGTGGCCAGGTCTTTGTTCTGATGTTGCTGCGTATGTTGCCTCCTGCTCAATTTGTGCACAGAATAAGGCTCATCGACGTCTTCCTGTGTGTTTTCTTCAACCTATTGCTAATGGTGAGCATCCTTGGACAAATCTTTCAATGGACTTTATTGTCGAGCTCCCTGTTTCCAATGGCAATACTGTTATCCTTATGGTGGTTGACCATTTTTCTAAAATGTCACATTGCATTGCCTTGAAGAAGTTGCCTATCGCTCAGGAGCTTGCTTCAATTTTTGCCCGGGAGGTCTTCTGTTTACATGGGTTACCCAAGGAGATAGTGTCAGACCAGGGTAGCCAGTTTGTCTCCAGATTTTGGTGTTTCTTTGGTGCTCAACTGGGGATCCAGCTTTCCTTCTCCTCGACATATTACCCTCAATCCAATGGGGCTGCAGAACAGTCTAATCAAGCTCTGGAACAGTTCATCCATTGCTATGTCTCAGATCACCACAATAATTGGTCTGAACTGTTACCTTTGGCAGAGTTTGCTCATAATAGTGCTATTAATGCTTCCTCCAAGTTATCCCTGTTCATGGCGAATTATGGGTTTCTACCTTCCTTGTTGCCCGATTCATTCATGTCTCAGGGTATTCCGGCTTTGGAGGAGCATCTCCGGCAACTCTGTTCCACGTGGGTGCAGATTCAGGATTGCCTTCATCGTTCTATGCAGCACAAAAAGTTCCAGGCTGATCATAGGCGTCTGCCTGCGCCTTCCTACCAGGTTGGTGAGAGAGTTTGGCTGTCCTTCCACAACTTGAAACTTCATGTGCCTTCCAATAAACTGGCTCCCCATTATGTTGGTCCTTTTTGAATACTCGGACAGGTCAATCCTGTGGCCTACGCTCTTGACCTTCCTCCTGCAATGCGCATCTCCAATGTTTTTTATGTCTCCCTCTTGAAACCATTAATTTGTAATCAATTTACCACTGTGTTGCCTTGCCCCCATCCTATCTTTGTTGACAACCATGAGGAGTATGAGGTCAGCAGCATTATTGACTCTCGTATGTCCAGGGGCCGCGTACAGTATTTGGTTCACTGGATGGGCTACGGTCCAGAGGAGCGTTCAGGGGTTCCCTCCTCCGTTCCTTCCATGCCCATTTCCCCAATAAGCCTTTTGTCCACCGGCGGGGGAGGGGTCGTTGAGGGGAGGGTACTGTCAGGGTTTTTTCCCTGCTTTGTTTGCCATGTGCTGCTGGCAGCCATTTTACTCACCTCTCTTGCTGACTATGGTGCATTGTGGGGGATGCTGCTCATTTCCTGCACTTCCTTTTATGGCCAGACTGGTGTACATCATCTGTGTGAGACAGGATGCAGTCTCAGAATTGTGATGTCATCACTTATTATTTAAAGGGTTTCTGTTCAGTATGCTTTGCCCTTGCGTTGTCTCAGAACTGTTTGAGAGAGCTCCTGTGTATTACCTGGCTGTCTGACGTCCCTCCTGGTTCTTGATCCCTGGCTTTTTCCTGACTCTGCTGTTCTCCATGTTCCTTATTCCGGCTCATCTGACTACTCGCTTTGGCTCCTGACTCGGCTCGTCTGACTATTCGCTTTGGCTCCTGACTTGGCTCATCTGACTCCCAGCTCTGGTTTTGATTCCTGGCTTGTTATTTGGCTTGTGGATTTTTTATTATTTTTTGCTTTTAATAAAGGTGTGATTATTTTTGCACTTCTCGTCTCAGTCTGATTCCTGGCACCCTGACAAAAGGTTTTTCTAGGAATGCTCACAAGCAGCAAATAACCTAGCTTCTATCTGCTGATTGGTGGCTGCATATACATTATATACTGATTGTTATTGCCTTACCCATGTGTTCACTTAGAAACCAGTAGTGTATTGATGCACCTTCAACAAATTATACCAAGAGAATGAAGCAAATTTTATAATAGAAGTAAATTGGAAAGTTGTTTAAAATGGTATGTTCTACATAACTAATGAAAGATACATTTAGGGTTTCATGTCCCTTTAAGAGCTACATTTGAATTTCATGCTCACAGTGCTATATTATTTGGACAACAACAATGTTGAATCGATACTTGACACAATATTGAACATTTAAAGAAATAATAAATATTAGGACATAATATTTCAAATAAGTATACATGATTGATTATATGTTACACAATTAAAATATACATTATATATCATATGATATAGGTAAATGTATATTGAAAAATGACTTAAAATACAGATGTGCATTGCACATGTTTCGGAAATTACAATGTATACAATTAAACACAACACAAAAATTATTTGTTAATGTGAAAATATTGTTGGCAAACATATTAAACAAGATGGAGTATATTTGCAGAACATTCATGGATTATCACTTGCCTTGACAACAACACCTTGACTTCATTTGTTTCTTCCACGAGACAGCCATCAGTCGAAATATTTTAGATCTTTTATCATCTATTTTTCAACAATTTAAAAGATTGACACAATCTATAAACTCATAAAATCATGGTTTTGAACTTGTGTTCCAATTCGCCAACATGGCATCCAATATCGCGAAACAATGTGATCCAATCAAATTACGGAATTTACATCTTTGCATTTGATGTCTTATGCAACATGGCACATCCAATATTGCGGAACAACAAGATCCAATTACATTAATATTTTCGGGATCAACAACACCTTGACTTCATTTGTTTCTTCCACGAGACAGCCATCAGTCAAAATATTTTATATCTTTTATCATCTATTTTTCAACAATGTAAAAGACTGACACAATCTATAAACTCAGAAAATCATGGTTTTGAACTTGTGTTCTCATTCGCTAACATGGCATCCAATATTGCGGAAAAAATGTGATCCAATCAAATTACGGAATTTACACCTTTGCATGTGACGTATTACGAAACATGGAGCATCGAATATCGCGGAACAACGTGATCCAATCAAATTACGGAATTTACACCTTTGCATGTGATGTATTATGCAACATGGCACATCCAATATCGCGGAACAACATGATCCAATCAAATTACAGAATTTACACCTTTGCATGTGACGTATTACGCAACATGGCGCATCCAATATCGCAGAACAACGTGATCCAATCAAATTACAGAATTTACATCTTTGCATGTCAAAAACAATTGTATTTCTATTTCAAAAACTAGCATGTGCTATATTGTTAAATAACAAATGTGTTTGTTCTACGTAATGCACATTTTCACATAATGTAACGCTACATTACATAATAATGTGAAAATGTGATATGTAAAATATAATTAGTTGTTGTTAATAAATATATATTTCATTATAATAGTAAGATTAGGAAATATTTTGGAAGCATCTAGGTTTAAGATAGAAATAATGCTACTATATACATCAGGAAAATGTGTATTTTTTATACATTATATGTTACCTATAGCAATATATAGTTTGATAATTAAATATAATAAAACATAGAAAGAGATTATTCATCTAAAATATGTGTGCATTACACACAGTGATTGTGTATGTTCTACTACTACAAAAAGAATTGAGATTTAGA
Source organism: Bombina bombina (assembly GCF_027579735.1). NCBI lineage: Eukaryota > Metazoa > Chordata > Amphibia > Anura > Bombinatoridae > Bombina > Bombina bombina. The sequence goes on along the minus strand of NC_069499.1, from coordinate 1,516,600,901 downwards.
ATATATGTGCTGTCAACATCCAGATGATTGTCTGCTTTAAATATATTATATATGTATGTTGAGTAAAACAATATTAGATATTAAAAAGTACCATATAATGCACATCAATAAAGAAATTACTGTTGTTAGCATCACTTAAGAATTATTAATATAAAATAACTTTTATTAGAAATTACATTAATAATTAAAAAATAAATATAACATTTAAAATATTATTTTTATTATGCTAAATATGATTTATGAAGGTCATAAAATATAATTGAATAATATAATAGGACAAATAAGTCAGAATGATAGCACAGTCCCCTTTGGAGCCATCTGACACGCTGACATAGTGCACCACAGTTCTTGAAGGGAGTTGACATGGGCAAACAAAGGCCAACACAGCCCCTTTGGAGCCACCTGACAAGGTGATATAGTGCATCACAATCCTTGGACAGAGTGGACAAGGCAAATAAAGGCCAACACAACCCCTTTGGAGTCATCTGGCAAGGGGACATAGTGCATCACAGTCCTTGGAGGAAGTTGACAAGTGCAAACAAAGGCCAGCACAGCCCCTTTGGAGCCACCTGATAAGGTGACATAGTGCATCACAGTCCTTGGAGGAAGTTGACAAGGGCAAACAAAGACCAACACAGCCCCTTTGAAGCCATCTGACAAGGTTACATAGGGCATCACAGTCCTTGGAGGGAGTTGACAAGGGCAAACAAAGGCCAACACAGCCCCTTTGGAGCCATCTGACAAGGTGACATAGTACATCACAGTCCATGGAGGGAGCTGACAAGGGCAAACAAAAACCAACACAGCCCCTTTGGAGCCATCTGACAAGGTGACATAGTGCATCACAGTCCTTGGAGGGAGTTGACAAGGGCAAACAAAGGCCAACACAGCCCCTTTGGAGCCATCTGACAAGGTGACAGTGCATCACAGTCCTTGGAGAGAGTTGACAAGGGCAAACCAAGGCCAACACAGCCCCTTTGGAGCCATCTGACAAGGTGACATAGTGCATCACAGTCCTTGGAGAGAGTTGCCAAGGGCAAACAAAGACCAACACAGCCCCTTTGGAGCCATCTGACAAGGTGGCATAGTGCATTACAGTCCTTTCAGGGAGTTGACAAGGGCAAACAAAGGCTAACACAGCTCCTTTGGTGCCATATGACAAGGACAAACAAAGTGCAACAAGCACACAAAAAATTTCTAACAAATAAATAACAGAGGCAACAGGCAACATATTAAACAAAAAACAATGGACAGAGGAGTTACTCCTGCTCCCTTGGGGCATCTCCGGACTCTCCATTTTCTGGGGTATCCTCTTCACGTTCCTCTGCCTGAGGTTCTGCAGCTGCAGCTTGCAGCCTTGCCTCAATACGGCTCATGCGATTAAACATGATCTCATTATACTGCAGCTGCAGAACCATGGATTCCTGCATCATTCCCAGCCGCTGATGGCTACTCAGAAAAGTACTCTCCAATCTGGCTAGAGCCTCTAGCATCAACCATGCTGAGTCACAACCTGAAACAAAATATACAATGTATATTTAATATAAATGACAGAACAGAAGTAAAAATAAGCAAAAGGACATTGTAATAATTTTAATACAAATCAAGTTTAGAAGAAAATATACCATATAGAAGAAGAATTACACATTAAATATGTTCTTCATAACTAAACCCTTTAGATATAAACTAAAATAATAACTATATAGACAAATCATTATTTCTTCAGTTTATGACACACCGGGAAAGGGCTGTGATCAAATAAAAAGCAAAAAAAATGCATATTTACATTATTCATAATCAAAACCTATCCAATATCATATTTTTGAAAAACATGTTGATGATCATTTTCAAGAATGTAAATATGAAACATTTATATTCATAACAGAAATAAAGTTTTCTAAATAAATATTTCAATGAATTACATTTCTATATAATAAGATCAGTATAATGTCCCTTTAAAAATGTATGGTCTAATAATTATTTTGAATGATATTTACATCTGTGGCTGGGAAGGAGAACAGGATACAAAGGCAAAGGAAGGGGAGGATGGATGGATCATGGCGGGGCAGGGCCAGCTGGGGCAGGCACAGGTGGGGCCTGGACAGGTGGGGCAGGCACAGGTGTGGCAGGGGCATGAGGGGAAGGACGGACATGAGCCGGTGGCTTAGGTTGGGTAGGAGCATAAAGGGTATGATGGGGAGAGCGGCGAACGACAGGTGGGACAACTTTGTAAAGGGCAGGATGGGAATGACGGGAAGAGCGGCAAAGGGGGGCAGAGGGGGGAGGACAGGGTGATGCCCAGAAGTGGATGGTCCTTCTGAAATATATAATACAATTATTAAAATACATATAGTATATAAAAATATATTATTTACATTTCAAATTCTTTTAACATTCTTTTTTTATTTGTGTCAGCCAGAAAAGAAATAAACAAAATCCAATACATTTGAATATGAAACTGCACCACGCAGGGTGCAGATAAGCATAAAAAGAAAAATATGATTACATTACATCATTCACAGTATATGGAAATATCAAAATAACATAATAAAAAATAAGACTCTTTTGTTTCTTCTGCGTGTATGCATCATAAAAAAACAATCAATTCTTTTATCTCTGGCGGCTCATTTTATCATAGACTTGGAAACAAACAGCACAATCATACAACATCCACCCAAAAAAAAAAAAAAAAAAAACAATATCCCTTTCAAAATATGATTTTAGTCTGCCCCTCTTCCTTCCACTGAAGATCTCCTGTCGTGTCAACTGTCTACCGAATCTAATTCCTGCCCTGGCTTCTCCAACACTTTCACTTATTCTACCTATAACTCACAATCCAATCTGCCGGAAAATCACCCAATAATACCAGATCAGAAAAACAATCAGTACTTAAGAAAGGAGATAGAATTGTCTTTTGCACATCCTCTGGATACATTTTAATTATAGGTAACCATCCCAGTAAAAATCTTTTACATTCTTTTTCGCTTGCATCCCGAAGATGGAAAGATTCAAAGATAATTTGCAGCTGGATTTCTTTGATAAAAAATGAGAACCCTGGCATCTTTTTGGCTTTCCAGTTACTTAGTATAAGTTGTCTTACAAGTATAATGATTGTATTTATAATTTTACTTGATGGGACTATCTTTTGATTAGATCGAATTAGCAAAAATATATCCTCAACTTTGAATTGTATGTTTGTTGAATACGTTCTATTAATCCAAAAAATCACTTTCTTCCAAAATTGTTGAACTCTAGGGCAGTGCCAGAACATATGTAAAATATCCGCATTCATAAGGACACATCGCGGGCAAAAGAAATCTTTGCCCGCAAACATTTTAGCCATTTTCCAAGGTGTACAGTAATAATTATTAAGTAATTTCACATGGCCTTCTCTCCAGCTAGTTGAAATACGGCATTTGATTAATGTTTCACAACTCTCTTTCAAGGTATCATGATTTATGTTTGGAATCTTGGATATCCATTTTACACATAATTTCTCCATTAGAGAATCACTTTGTTTGGCAAGCATGATACTATATAGTAATGAGATAGAGGGGGGCTTAATAAGAGCAACGATCATAATTGCTTTAAACTCCGACCATGCGATTGTCTCACCACGATTCCATCTCCTAGAAGATATAAAATTGTGTACTTGCAAATAGGGATAAAAATTATTACTAGATAGGTCGAAACGAGCTTTCAAAATATCAAAAGGGATTATTTGTCGATCTTCCGTAAAAAATTGTGAAACTAACTTGAGATCTTTATTGAACCAATCTCTAAATACCTGCTGGTTGTTTCCTGGAGGAAATTCGGGGTTGCCTATTAAAGGTAAGTAGTCCGAAAAGGTGTAATCGAGACCTATAAGGGAGCATATTTTTTGCCAGGCTAGAACTACGTTATTTATTGATATTAGACTTTTGACCTTATGCAGTGTTTCTTTTGGATGGGTATGTAATAAGGCTTTGAGAGAAAAAGGGAAGACTAAAGTATTTTCCAATTCTAATGTTGCAAACCACCTTGTTTCTATGAGCCAATCAAGCGCAATTTTGCCCAAGGCTGCAAGATTATAGAACGCTATATTAGGTAAAGCTAGCCCGGCTTCTCTACGAGGTTGCATCAATTTTTCCAATGCGATTCGTGCTTTTTTCTTATTATACCATATAAATTGTGAGAAACTCGAATTTAGTTTCCGTATATCTGCTTTATATAGTATCACAGGCAGATTTTGTAGAAGAAAAAGAAGCCGGGGAAAAATTATAGTCTTAATAAGGTTCACTCTCACAGTCAATGATAGAGGGAGAGCAGCCCAAAGTTTCAAATCAGCGTAAATTTTTTGAAGTAACGGAACGAAATTAAGACCATACCATCTTGCGGGATTTCTATGAAGATATATTCCCAGATATTTAAGAGCATCCACCTCCTTGAATTCCAGATTATCTAGAGCATTACTTGTTTTATATAACCACATTATTTCACTTTTACTATAATTCACTTTGTACCCGGAGAATGAACTAAAGAGATTTAAGCAATCTATCACCGTCGGGATAGCCCTAGGTGTGTTATGGAGGAAGATTAGTAAATCATCCGCATATAGTAAAGTTTTAAGAACAGTCTGCCCAATAGAGATACCTTCTAATATATTCCGTAGCCTTATGGCAAGAGGTTCTAGTGCAAGGTTAAACAGGAGAGGAGACAAGGGACACCCTTGTCTAGTACCTTTTTTCAGTTTTATCCCTGCGGTAAGATTATTATTGATTAGGAGATAGGATATTGGACACTGATAGATATTACGGATAAACCGAACAAACTCATTTTTAAACCCAAATTTTCAGAGAGTCTGGAATAGATATTCCCATTCTATAGAATCAAATGCTTTTACCGCGTCAAGGGTTAAAAGTGAGCAATCGTATATGAAATGTCTATCTGAGTTTTGGCGAATATTCCATATATAGTCTATTAAGGTTGTCACTTTCCGTATATTTTTAGAGACATTTCTAGAAGCCATGAACCCTGATTGATCTGCATGTATCACTTCATTAAGACATAGCATTAATCTAGCTGCTAAGATAGAGGATAAGATCTTATAGCCCGCATTAAGTATGGAAATTGGTCTGTAAAACCCTGGATCCTCGGCATCTTTCCCTTTTTTAAGAATCAGAGAAATGTTAGCGGCCGCAAAATATTCTGAAGGTATCTTCCCATTTCTGTAATAATTATTAAACAATTTTTCTAGGGTAGGTTTAATTTCTTCTGCGAGTATTTTATAATACTCTGCAGGCAGGCAATCCGGCCCTGCAGCTTTATTCAGTTTGGCCTTATCTATTGCTTCTGCTATCTCGTTTTCTGAAATGGGGGCATTAAGCCTTTCCAATAGATCTTGTGAGACTCTAGGGATTTTTATTTGAGACCAAAATTTATCTTGGTTCTGCATATGATTGGTACTCTGCGTATATAGTTTTTGATAATACACAAACAACGTTTTGTTGATATCAGATATTTCCGTATATCTGTTGTCCTGATCCCTAATTGCTAAAATATAGTTTTTTTTCTTTCTACCCTTGACTAATTTAGCTAGAAATTTAGCTGAATAACCAAAATGTCCCTTGAATCGAAGATTTAATTTTTTTCTCCTCTTCTAAAGATTTTTGTCTAAAAAAAACATCCCGTTCCTGTCTAGCACTAGAATACTTTTTCCAAAACACAGAATTTGGCTCTCTAACATATCTCTGATAACTATTCTTGACCTGTTTAGCGAGTTGGATTTCTCTCCTTTTGTCTTTGCGGTTTCTTTTACACATATAAGCCTTAATTTCTCCCCTTAGATACGCCTTAGAGGCTTCCCAAAACGTTTCAATTTTCTGGAAATATGCTATATTGAAAGTACAATAATCTTTCCATTTCTGTTTTAACCACAGATTAAATCTAATATTCTTATGCATATATCGTGGGAATATGATAGTTAGATTCCTTTTCGCCTAATTCTCAAAAGATTGAAATGATAGTGAAACAATCGCATGGTCGGATATCGCTATATCGCCTATTGTGGCCTTGATCTTCTGTAAAGAGAGGGCTTCCGTAACTAATAAATAATCTATTCTTGAAAATGTCCTGTACTTTTTAGATTCGCAAGTGAATACACGCAGATCTGGATTTTGGAGTCTCCATACATCAGTAAATTTCAACTGACTGCAAAATTTTTCCATGTATTTAGCTTGACTGTTATATACTGCTATGTTTTTTTTTGAAAATCTATCTAATTCAGGACAAAACGAGAGATTAAAATCACCACCTATCAAGAGATTATCTGATATGAAAGGTAGTAGCTTACTCTTTAACTTTTCCCAAAAATCCTTAGAAAAATTATTCGGCGCATAAATATTGCAAAAGACAAATCTTCTCCCCTCTATTCGTACTTGTAAAAGGATATACCTAGCCCCCTGATCTATTTCCATTTGTGTAATTTGATATGATAGGTTTTTATTAAACAGTATTGCGACCCCTAATTTCCTGCCACTACATGGAGTAGCAAGAACCTCACCTATCCAACTACACCTCAGTTTAGGAATTTCTATATCCTTTAAATAAGTTTCCTGTATAAATGCTACACTTGGTTCCAACGCACCTAGTTTTTTAATTATCATCTTACGTTTTATTGGATTAGTAATACCCCCTACATTCCAAGACACAATCGTAAAATTCCCTAATGCTTCTTTCATGCTACAATAATATACAAGATTTTAAGCTGATTGCAATCCCACCTATCTCTGTCTTTCCTAGTGTTTCTTATTGCAAGATCCAATTTCTAATCATCCAACTCTTACCCAATAACATACTACTATGATCCCTAATCTATACATGAAACCTTGCAAATATCAATATAAAATAGGGATCCATACACAAAATCACCTTCAATGAATATTTCAGTCCAACTTGCGAATATTCAACACAAAGACAAAGTACTGAGAGAGGGAAAAAAAAAAAAAAAAAAAACCCCAATAATAAAAAATTAAAATACGGATCTTCACGTTCACAACATTCACACACATTCCTGAAAAATAAATACTATAATATGAGAGTACCTATCTCACTTGGTTATCATTTAGAATCACTGTATTCTCTTGCTTTAGAAGGTTCAATAAACGTAAGCTTGTTACCATTGTCATCTACTATAATTTTAGCGGGGTAGATCATACCCTTATTTATCATAACCGAGCAGATGGGGGACATAGCTTTCCTTTTTTGGACTGTTTCGTTGGAAAAATCTTGAAATAACATGATTTTTTTATCATTTATGGTAAAAGTATCAAATTTCCTATAAAGCCTCAACATTTCAACTTTATCCTGATACTTAAGTAATTTAAATATACATGTCCTGTTTCTAACTAGGCCATTAACAACAGTTCTTTTTGGTCCTAACCTATGTGCTCTTTCCACGGACAAGGGTAGGGCTTGCGGGGGAAACCCTAAAGCCTGGGGTAATGTTTGGGAGGTAAATTCAATCAAGTTATCATATTCAGCTGTTTCGGGGATACCTACAATTCTTATGTTATTACGTCTGGAGCGATCTTCTTGATCCTCCAGACGAGCTTTCATGTTTTGGATTATGGACTGTTGCTTAGAAAGGATATTTTCTTGTTGGTTAACCATATCTTCTAAAGAAGATATTCTATCCTCTGCTTCCGCCATCCTAGTGGCGAATTGTTTAACTTCCTGATTAAGAGTGTTGAGTTCACTAGAGATTCCACTTAACTCTTTTTTAATTATGTCAAATTGTGGTGAAAAAAGATTATTAATTTGTAATAATAATGACTGATTATCATTTTATATAGACAATATTTCACTGGAATCCGAACTTATATCAGCCCCCTTATTGCTTTTTTTTCTTTAGATTTGGCAGGCATTTTAGGAGGGTGTTGTGAAAAATATCTATCTAAAGACATGCAGAATCAGCAAATGTGCCAAAATAAACAAAAAAGAAAAAGTGGTAAAGAAAAAAAAAAAGGGAAGAAAAGGAGCAGTGAAAAACAAAAAAAAATCTTATCTAATAACAGTATATATTGTGAGCGTGTGGATCACATCTATCAATTGTGAAGAGTACTCAAATATTTGTTATAGGGTATAAGAGAGTCCTATAACTATTGTGATTACATAGATTAGGTGTTTCAAAAAAAAAAAAAAAAAAAAAAAAGAAGATCCTTTAACTATTTAAAGTTACGTTTAGAATATGTCTCCCTGAGAGTATTTTGGGAGATTTATATACACACAAACAAAAGATTAGTGTACAGCCTGTATCAGGCCTTAACAGTGCAAGAAGAGCCTGCTCAATAAATAGTGATCCTGGGGTAAATCTGAATTGTAGCAGTGAACATAATGTCAGACAATTACTGATATTAGTATACAACCCATAAACATAACATTGAATGAAAATACATTTAGCATATCAAACAAACATTTTGTCCCTCCTTTTTTTTTTTTTTCACTCCCTTTTTCTCTTCCCCACCTTACTCCCTTTCCCTCTGCTCCTTTTCTAGTGGGATCTTATAACTATAACAATTGAACAGAACTGTCCATAGTCCAGCTATCCAACCAAGCTGTAGTCCAGTTTCAGGTTCTCTTAGTATTTAGGAGAAAAAAAAAAATAACATGTATCTACATTCCAATTGTCTTTAAATTAAGAGAGACAGAGAAGGTCTCTTATGCAGAGTTGTTATTCAAGTTACACACACCGTCCCTTCCTTTTCCTATCTTTCTTGCTTTTCACAACCTTTTTTCTTTTCGTTTTTTTTCCTTCTCCTTAGTAGGGACACAGACCTTGGACAAGTTGTACAAGAGAACCAGGATAATGTCTCTCAGCTAGATCCACAAAAGAAAAAAAAAAAAAAACGTCCCAGCAAATAAAAAGGGCACATACCAGTGTAGTGGGGGATCGCCTGAATCAGTTACAAAGCAGAAGTTGTTATACGATACCTCGACCCTGTTCCGGTTTGCTACTTAGGCCTTCCAAATCTCTTGTCTTGAGCCTCTATATCTTTGAGAGTTCTGGAGCAGGCTGTGGTCGGTAGATACTATTGCTGTATATTCGGTTCAGCTCCGGCAGCCGACAAACATGGATAGAGTAGGAGTCACGGATCCCTCCGCGACCAGGACTCGCTCCTCGGTCAGCCACCTCTCTATTTCCAGAATCGATGACCCGTCACGCCCTACCAGGAGGGCACGGGTTTCTTCTTTCTTTCCAAATCACCGTTGGTACCATCAGGTAGGTGCCGGTAAGGGGAGGAATCGTAGCGTGCCACTTAGCTATTTTGACTAGCTAGTACTGTGTAGTTGTATTGTACAGGGGATCCCCAGATCTCTTCATATACAGAGGTAGTAGCGTCTCCGCATACAGGCTACGGCTGAGAGCTGTGGCAGGTTCCACAGCAAAGGTGCCAACGGGGCTGTAGGGATTACAGCCAAAAGGCAGTCTCAGTCAGTGGAGTAGTTCTTCTCAGGCCCTCGGAACACGCCGACGATGGAACAGCGTGAGAGAGAGCACCATCATTTGAAATATGTAATTATTTGTATTTTCTCAAAAATTTGACAAGGTAACAATAATGACTATGTTTAAAGGTCTTAAAGTGAATGTAAATTTTGATGCTAAAGTGCCCATTTTTAAAAATTTTATTAAAAACAGGGGCACTTTAATTAATCAAAATTTACATTTCACTCGTGTTGTGAAAAAAAAACTTACCTTTCAAACTTGACAGCAGCTCCAGCTTCCTCCGGTCGTTGCAAGCCATTTCTGATGTCAGAAATGATGGATAAGTCATCCTCCAATCACGGCTTCCCCCACCGGGGGAATCAGTGTCTGATTCAATGCCATGATTGGAGGAAGCCGGATTCCTCATTTTAGACCCAGGAAAAAGTTTTGCGATGGGTGGAGGAAGCTGGAGCTGCTGTCAAGATTAAAAGGTAAGTTTTTTTTTTCCCAACAGGAGTGAAATGTAAATTTTGATGAATTAAAGTGCCCCTGTTTTTAATCATATTTTTAAAACCGGGCACTTTAGCATAAAAATTTACATTCACTTTAATTGATTTGAAAAAAGTATAATTTTAAATCTGTTTAAATTTATCCTTAAAACTCTAATGTTTGCTCACTGGTACTTTTTCTTGAATGTTTGATCCATACATTAATAAGCATATGTTGCAAAGTCCACATTATGGGGCCTATTTATTAATGTACGAGCGGACATGATACGATGTAGCAGATCATGTCCGCCGCACGTCGATAAAGCATTTATTATTACACAAGAAGTTCTTGTGAACTGCATGTGCAATGCTGCCCCCTGCAGAGTCGCGGCCAATCGGCCACTAGCACGGGGTGTCAATTAGCCCGGTCGTATAGGTTGGGTCTGATTGATGTCTGCGGCCTCAGAGCAGGCAGACAAGCCTTATAACTGCTGTTTCCGGTGAGCCTGAAGGCTTGCGCAGAAACATGGCCATCAAGCTCCATTCAGAGCTTGATAATTCGGCCCCTATATGTTAATCTTTATGAATTTACAATATTACATTTCTCTTTTTGATTATATATATCAATACACATGGATGCATTTGATATTGCAAAGCCATAGAGGTCTGTATGTTATGTGATGTACTTGGCATTGGATCACATCTAGAGTGCATTATTTAATTTTAGACACATGTCCGTGGATTGACTTATGAGAGACCACTATTTGGATAATATGGAAGTGTGTCATATGAACAAATATAAATGTGCAATCTACATAGGCTTTGAAACAAGGTAATCACTGATGAAAAAATATATTAATATGATTGGCTTTGTAAGGTTAAATATAATTTATTTAAACATTGATGGATCAATCGTTTACTATTCAAAACATTTACACAGTAGACAGTACCTTTCCTATTAACTATTAAGAATAGAATGCTCTCTGACATTACATTTTCATAGTCTGTTCTTTGAATATATATTTTACATTAGGATTAAATGTATGTCAATGTGTGTCAATATTAATAGACACATTCAGACTTGAAAACTTTATTTAATAGAAATATTAATGTTTGTCTTAGTGACATGGAGAGTCTACACATAAATCATTATAAAATCAAACTTGAGAGAAATATACAAAAATACTAGTTCACACTTTACAGATCATGCATCATGAAAGGCAAGGAATTTCAACATGATTATCTTTTATGTATACTTAGAAATGACTGACAATCTCAGACCACTGATCACATCACGAGATGGTCTGCATCTAGGCACTCAGATGAATAGCAATGACAGTCTGTACAATAATAATATGATTATTGTTGGATTGGATGTAATATGCATGTGACATCATAATGTCACCCATGTCAATTTATACCTAAAAAATTAAATTATTACATTTTGGTGTTCCTGCTGGATGATATAAAAAGGGGGTCAGTAGTGTATTTTATAAAAAAAATGTGATAATATTTTTTAACAGGAGCAAGGTGTATACTGTATTTGTATAAAAATAATTATTTTACTAAAAACACGTTATATACATGTTGGAATATATATTTTTGACGTACCAGACCCCAAGGGAACCACATTCTCCTCTGTCACACATATAACATCCAGATCTGTAAAACATAATATGTTGTGTACATGTTAAAATATAATATTTCAAATGTGTTACTGGTGCTCAAGTATACACAATAATGTTGTATTAAAGAGATACTGAACCAAATTATTGAATTTCATTATTTAGATGGAGTATGCAATTTTAAGTAAATATATAATTTTCAAAGTAATAATTTTTAAATTGACTTATTATTTGTAAAATTGGGAACAAATGCATAGTACACAGAACATTTAATGCTTATCATGTGTGTATTGCTCGATGATTGCTGTCTAAATGTATACAAAAATCACCATATGCTTTCCATGTTCTGAAGCACAAAAGTGTAGACTAAGAAGCTTTGAGATTTTACAATTAAAATACTACAATAAATATATATTATTAGTACATTATAATGTTTATTCAAATGAAATTGTCCTTCATAATTATGATCATCAAATATTTTGGTAAGATGCCTTTAATGATGTATGAATGAGTAAATAGACTTACCATCATCCTGCTCGAGCAGGTCTGGATTAGTGCTGGATCCCTCAGTGATTGTCAAACTAACTTCAACTATTAAAGGGACAGTCTAGGCCAAAAAAAACTTTCATGATTTAGATAGAGCATGTAATTTTAAACAATTTTCCAATTTACTTTTATCACCAATTTTTCTTTGTTTTCTTGGTATTCTTAGTTGAAAGCTTAACCTAGGAGGTTCATATGCTAATTTCTTAGACCTTGAAGGCCACCTCTTTTCAGAATGCATTTTAACAGTTTTTCACCACTAGAGGGTGTTAGTTCATGTATTTCAGATAGATAACACTGTGCTCGTGCACGTGAAGTTATCTGTGAGCAGGCACTGATTGGCTAAACTGCAAGTTTGTCAAAAGAACTGAAATAAGGGGGCAGTTTGCAGAGGCTTAGATACAAGGTAAAAAGTATATTAATATAACTGTGTTGGTTATGCAAAACTGGGGAATGGGTAATAAAGGGATTATCTATCTTTTAAAACAATAACAATTCTGGTGTAGACTGTCCCTTTAATGATATAAATATAAATTATGTAACACAATTTGTACATATGCTTTAAAAATACATATTTGCATTAAAAATAATTTATATTAAGTAAGTCTAAATCAAATTAATCAAAATGTGAAGACTAGACCACTAATATGAAAATCAAATTTAATATTTCATTAAGGTGATCGAGTAGAAAATGATGTCTTTCACAGATGTACTATTTTTTAAAAGATTATACATCCGATTCTTATCATATTCATTCATCAAACATTTCCAAACATAGATTTGTCCATGTTTCCTAATCAATCCAGACAGACAATTAACACTTAGAACACTTTTCATTCTCTTGCTATCTTAATTATAAGATTAAAGAATATAAGCATATGTGATGTGTCATTTTATATTCCTGTGTACCAATTTAAGATTGTTGTCTAAATGTAGTCAACAACTGTCAAGCACTACCCATGTGCTGAATCAAAAATGGCCCAGCTCCTAATATTACATTCAAATAAAGATAGCAGGATTATAAAGAATATCTTAGAATACGAGTAAATTCAGATTTTGCTTAATATGGAATTATATAACCGAATCATGATTTTTTCATTTTAAATACACTTTACATTTAATTAAAGGATCCATGTTCATATAGATCAATGTGAATGTATTAGGCAATGTTATTTACAAATGTGTAAGCCAATAGTGGTCTAATGAGACATACCAGACTGGAGCAAACCCTAGGTTGAGGGTCCAGCACCAACATCCATATCTGTAAAATATTAAATCAAGATTGAATCTCATTAGTAGAAATCATAACTTTGATACGATCAATCAGACACATTTTTTAATTTTGACAAGGTAAAACATATTCTTAAATATGCATGTGAGTTAATTGTTTTGTAAAATGTATGTATAAATGGGCCACTATAATAGCCTAGTATGTGATACTCGCACCATTGGGTGCACTTCAAATTGTGAGTACCCTTACATCTGGGATTTGGATATGGAGTAAGTGCTACTTTTCTCCATTCTCTAGATCATTGAATCTTGCACTGATTCAAGGAGGAGCTGCCCATTCTTATGCACAGTCTGCTGGGACACTGTCAATCTCCAAGACCGTCTCCCTAGGCATTACTATTGCCTTCTCATATTGTGAGTATATTACTATTAATTGTACTCCATTTTTGCAACTTGTTGGCTACACTAGGAGGCGCCCTTTCTTCTTCTTTATATCTTTTCAGAGATGAGTTCCTATTTTGCATTTTCCCTAAAGTGATAACTTAATAACAACTATTCTGACAATGGTATATATGTTTCTGAATGATTTATAATTTCTATTAAATTCAAGGTTTTAAAACTCTGTTTGATCCATTTATCAAGGCACTATCAAACTAGATGGTTGAATCAATGACCCAGTGTGTTAAATGGCCAGTGAATCAAATAATAGAATCTTTTTATTACAATCCTTATTTTGATTTATATATTTAACTTGAAATATCTGAATATTTAATTTACTTTTGTATTTATGTTGCTATCATGACTTTTATCATAATCCTAGGTAGTCTCACATGTTATTTTCTTATAATATGAGGTGTGCCTATTTTGTTAAAGGGACATTTTATTCGGAATCCAACCTTCATTATTTACATAGGGAATGCAATTGTTACAATATCGAAACTTCCCTTTTAACATCAAATTATTTTTGTTCTCTTGGAATTCTTTGTTTAAATCTAAAACTAATTCTGGTCATATGCAATTATCAATATCCTTGAAATGGCAAGATTAATTAAATGCATTTTGCAATTTTCAAAATCTAGAGGGCGTAAGTTCATGTGTGCCATACAGATAACATTGTGACCACGCCCATGGATTTACAAGGGAGAGGGCACTGATTGGCTAAATGCAAGACTGTCAAAAATAAATTAATTAGGGGCCAGTCTGCAATGGCTTAGATACAAGCTAATCACAGAGTTTAAAATTATTTTATAATAAATGTTATTTTATCAATCAAAATGGATTTAGAAATAAAGGGATCATGTTTATTTAATTAAAAAAGAATTTCTGTTGTTGACTGTCTATTTGAGTTATTTTATGTATTCTTCCATTGATATTAATTGTTAGACATTTATCTGTCATTATTTAACTTCAGATTCATAGTATAGATAATTGTATTTGTAATCTTGAAACTCATGATACTGTATTTTTAACATTTATGCAAATTAATGTATATTTTTGGCCAACATGTCTAAAGTAATGCCACTGTAACAGCTACAAACTCATGTTCACGTATCTGCGCAATTATTTTATCGAGCATTGTGCAATAATTCAAAGCGTAATTCCGTATCCGTGATTATTAATTTCTTTGGATCTAGTAGTGTGATGATTATATTTTAGATCTGTTTTTAATATCTTAACAATTTTGTTTATAACGATATTCTAATATAATTGTTTTGAATATTTAATGATGCAAAATAATATATAAAGTTATGTAGTAATCAATATGCAATTGACTGAGCTTTTTAATGAATCACTACAGACTCTTAAAGGGACAGTATACTATAATATGTTTGTCCCTTAATGTGTTCCAAAAATTTTTTTTTTTAACAGCAGCAGAGTATAAAATTGATGAGATTTGCTTTTTTTATTTGTGTATATGAATTAGCTGATTTTGTGTTTTGAAGCCACAAACAAATAAAATGGTTTGAGCTTGTAGATATAATCTGATATCATTACTTTATCACATTGTGTACATATACATGCTTCTTTATCTTATATCTGTCTGTAAAATAATCACCAAAACTTGACAATTAACATTCTATTACTTTATCTCTTCTATACCCCACTGGGAGTGTAATTTCTTATAATGGCTCTGTTTACACAGCTTGGCCTTAAGGACAAACATTATCTGAATAGGTGGAGATACCATAGGCTAATTCAACTATTTTAAATGCAAAAAATAAGGGTAATGGAAATACTTGTAAACAATTTAATACACTCCAGCAGGTAAAGTTGATAATTGTGAACAAATTGAATTTGAGAAAAATATTGAGTTAACTGTCCCTTTAAATTACTTCACTAGAGTGAACACTCTCATCAATATGGCATACAAAAACTAGTTCTGTCTAAATGTGAAAATAAACTTAGCTATAATGTTTTCTTTAAAGATCATTTAATCTACCTATGTTATCTTGCAACTAACAATAACATAATTACTAAATAATATATATTTTTAAAAATATATTACAATTTTCTTCAAATGTGAATGATAGATATTAGAATGAATATAGCAAAATAAGCTAGACTGTCATTTTAATCTATATACAGATATTAGTTTAAATTCTAAATTATACTGCATAGCCTCACCGTTAAGCTTTATTTAACATTTTCTGAATTGTACATCTCTAAATCACACAACCAAAATTCATTATATGGCTGTATCCAGCTCCACCTTCGCTTTGTTAAAATACAATACTTTAAAACTCATTATCTGCTGGAGCTGTGTTGATATTTTAAAGTAAATTTAAAACAAATTATCTGTATTTTATATAATAGCAGGCATGCGCTTGTAAAATAGATAATTTCACAACCAGTTATGCACCTATTCTTTTCTTTCCATGTCCTTCTAATATTAGAAGAATGTGTTTGTTAGTGTCTTACTTGGATGAATAGATTATACATATATATATATATATATATATATATATATATATATATATATATAGTGATGTCCCGAACTGTTCGCCCGCAAACGGTTCACAGCGAACATAGCTTGTTCACGTTCGCGGCTGCGGGCGAACACATGGCGATGTTGGATCCGCCCCCTATGTGTCATCATTGAGGAAACTTTGACCCTGTATGTCACAGCCATCATTAGAGCCAATCAACATCAGACACTCCCTCACAGACCCTCCCAGCTACTCGGAAGCCGCCATTTTAGACTCATAACGACCTTGCTTTCTTAGTGAGAGGACGTGTTATGTTTGTGCTCCTGACATTATAGGGAAATACATAGCTATGCTAGTGTATTTAGTGTCCACTACAGTCCAGAAGGACTCCACTCATCTCTGTTGCACGGAGAGCACCCCAAAAAGCCCTTTTTAGGGCTATAATTCGAGCCGTTTTTTTTTTTTTGTATTTTTATTAGCATTTGCCTGGATTTCAGCCTGTGTGTTTAAGGCTCACAGCATATGCTGTGATTACGGCCACCACTGATATCTCCCTAACAACATTAGTTTAAATTTAACTAACCAAAAATTTTAATTATTTTGCTAGTGTAATTTTTTTTCATTTTCTATCAGGCCTGTGTCACACAGCATATACTCTGGTTCATTGCTCTGTGCCAGCCATCAGTGTTAATATCCGTTTCTAACATTATTTTAAATTTAAAAAAAAAAAAAATTAAATAATTTTGCTAGTGTAATCTAATTACATTTTCTATCAGGCCTGTGTCTGTCAGGCTCACACAGCATTAATATACCTCATTTTTTCAGTCTTTTGGTTAATTGGTCTGTGCCAGGCATCCACCACTCATATCTTCTTCACCTTAATTTAAATATATAAAAACATTTTTTTTGATAGTGTAATCTAATATCATTTTCTATCAGGCCTGTATGTTTTGCTGACATACAGAGCCTACTGTGTTTACTTGCTGCCCTCCCTAGTCTATGAGCCACGACTCATATGTGTTTAACCTTTTTTTAATCCCCCCCCCAAAAAAATAATTTAAATCATTTTTCTAGTGTAATCTAATAGTATTTTCTATCAGGCGTGTGTGTATCTGACTTACAGAGCCTACTGTTTTTAATAGCTGCCCTTCCAAGGCTATCAGCCACGACTCATATGTATGTGCTTAACCCTTTTCTTTAAATTCCCCAAAAAAAGTATTTAAATCATTATGCTAGTGTAATCTAATTTTATTTTCTATCAGGCCTGTGTCTAACTGTCTATCTGACTTACACAGCATACTGTTGTTAATTGCTGCCCTACGTAGCAGCCAGCCAGTGCGACCACTCATATGTGCATTGCACTTCTTAACATAATTTTAATATTAAAACCTAAAATTTTCAAATATTTTGCTACTGTAATCTAACTTAATTTTCTATCAGGCCTGTGTTTTTGTCACTTACACAGCATACTGTGTTAAATTGCTGCCCTACCTACCATCCACGACTCATATCTGCCAGCCTGTGTGCCAGGCCCAACTAGCCAATTAGTGGCACCAATCATAATTCTTGTAACAGTATCAAAAAAATTAAAAATCATAATTTTTTGGACTATAAATATTCAGTCTACTAGTGCTATTGAATTGCAGTTTCCTCCTGCCTGACAGCCTGTGTGCCAGGCACAAACTAGCCAATTAGTGCCACCAATCCTAGTTGTTGTAAAAGTATTGTTAATCTTTAAAATTCCAAATTGATCGCTTCTGATTCATCAGTTTGCTCGTTCCATTGAATTGCACTTTCCTCCTGCCTGCCAGCGTGTTTTCCAGGCTCAACTAGCCAATTAGTGGCACCAATCATAATTCTTGTAACAGTATATAAAAAAATAAAAATCATCATTTTTTTGATCGATGTAATTCGTATCTATCAAATATATATTGCATCTATTGAGCTATGCACAGTGTATCGATCATATGTATATTGCATCGATTGAGCTATGTAATCTATGTATCTATCTATCAAATCTACCTATCTCGTGGTTCTGCAAGTGGACTGTTTGCGGTTGATTGCAGTGCGTTACACTTGGAGTTTGCTCTGTCACTGTGATGCGGCAGTAACCCTTACACTACCTGATAGATACGACATCATTACTGATGTTTTAAAACACGTTATTGCAAACAATTTGGGAATGTTAGGTGATGTAGGCCCTTTATGGGTTAAAAGCAGACTCTGCATAAACTATGTAATTTTACATGGGAGTTTTGCCAGGGATCCCCCTCCAGCATGCCACAGTCCAGGTGTTAGTAACCTTGAAACAACTTTTCCATCACTATTGTGGCCAGAAAGAGTCCTTGTAGGTTTTAAAGTTCGCCTCCCTATTGAATTTGCGACATCACTATATAAATATATATATATATATATATATATATATATTTATATACACACACAGAAAGAAGTGCACTCACAGGAAAGAACAAATGGCTCAATAACATTGTTAGCCTGTTCTATGGTGATTTACCACCTGGGTGCAGCTTTTTAGCCCAGTAATACTTTTCACAGAGAAGAACTTTCCTGTAGTATTTCAGTCTGATCCCGCCTATACATATATATATTATCTCATTTTAAAAGATGTATTTATATTATAAAAAATCTATATAGTATGTAAAGATATTTTTTTTAAAAATAAAATACACTAACAATAATTACAAATTCTTTAGTGTTTGTTCTGATATTAAAGCTAGGTTCAGACTGGATATCTATATATACATAATTTGAAAGAAATCACATAAATTGGCTAATCAAGAGTTAACTTACATGTTAACATTTAAAATTAGACAAATGCATGTCTAATATACTATTTTGTGCAAATATTCATTAATTATTCAGTTTTATGAGGGCCATAATTGAATGTTATATTTCATGCCCCTTCCAAAACTAAAATGCCTAAATGTCACCTATGAAATTATTTCAGATTAAATGTATCCCTTTATCTGTATGATCGGTCACAATCTGAGTCCTCTATAGCACAAAGTAGGGGAAATGTATATGAAATAAATAGTAATAAAATAGGACATTGTGAAAACTAATTGTTAGACACATTCAATTTATTTATCAATAATTCCACCATTATTCCTCCTATGATTCTTCTCAATAGCATGCATTGTGCAAACTAACCTCATGTATTATCTTTAAAAGTCGATTCTAGTCCAAATATCATTTTATCTGCATTATGTGTCACATTCATCACTTTCCGAATAGAGGATTGTGTCTGAAATTCCATCTAAAATAAATGAGAGGAAACATAAGTGTTTCCCAAATGATGTATCCTGTCTCCCCCAGTCTTGTACCAGACATGGTGTACACTTACCATGTGGAGGTGTCTTTAGATGTTGTAGAAGTCAGCACAGTTGAAAGACAATGCCACAGACATGAGCACATTGGTATTCTTTTCTTTCAGTCTGTAGATTAAGTAAATCTCCCTAATAGAAAATAAAGTGTAAATCAAATATCTAAAAGTGGTACATAGTTCTGCATCCCTCCCCCTAACACTAACTATTTCCTAAATATTTCTTAGCAATAACTTATTAAGCGTATGTAGCCTCTTTTGTGTTATGTTATTATAACAATCAAGTGTGAAGCTGAGTCACATACATTGTGCATACCTAATCTCTGATCTATGACTTTGTCAATTCGATGTACTTCAGAGTATCCCTTTATCTGCTATCTGTCACATTCATCCCTTTCAGACTATCTAAAATCTAATGATGTCTAACATAAATAGATGTAAACGAAGTGTGTGCCATATGATGGATCAGTTGCAAAAATCCCCCACCCCCCATTCTTGGTCCATACATTGTGTATACTTACAATGTGAAGGTGTCTTTAGATGTTGTAGAAGTCAGCACAGTTGAAAGACAATGCCACAGACATGATCACATTGGTATTCTTCACTTTCAGTCTGTAGATGAAGTAAATCTCCCTAAAAGAAAAAAAAGTGTAAATCAAATATCTAAAAGTGGTACATAGTTCTGCATCCCTCCCTCTAACTATTTCCTACACTAACTATTTCCTAAATGTTTCTTAGCAATAGCTTAATAAGCATATGTAGCCACTTTTGTGTTATGTTATTATAACAATGAAGCTCTGAATTCTGTCAGCCAATCGGAATTAAGGTAGAAAAAATCCTATTGGCTGTTGCAATCAGCCAATAGGATTGAACTTCAATCCTATTGGCTGATCCAATCAGCCAATAGGATTTAGCTTGTATTCTATTGGCTATTCCAATCAGCCAATAGAATGCGAGCTCAATCCTATTGGCTGATTGGATCAGTCAATAGGATTAAAGTTCAATCCTATTGGCTGATTGCAACAGCCAATAGGATTTTTTCTACCTTAATTCCAATTGGCTGACAGAATTCTATCAGCCAATCGGAATCTAAGGGACGCCATCTTGGATGATGTCATTAAAAGGAACCTTCATTCGTAGTTAGTCCGTCAGAAGAAGAGGATGCTCCACGTCGGATGTCTTGAAGATGGACCCGCTCCGCGCCAGATGGATAAAGATAGAAGATGCCGTCTGGGTGAAGACTTCTGCGGGCTTGGATGAGGACTTTGGCTGGCTTCTTGGAGGACTTCTCCCGGGCTGCAAAAGAGCTAAATGCCCTTTCAAGGGCAATGCCCATCCAAATGCCCTTTTCAGGGCAATGGGGAGCTTAGGTTTTTTTAGTTAGCTTTTTATTTGGGGGGTTGGTTGTGTGGGTGGTGGGTTTTATTGTTGGGGGGGTATTTTTTTTTTTACAGTTAAAAGAGCTGATTTCTTTGGGGCAATGCCCCGCAAAAGGCCCTTTTAAGGGCTATTTGTAATTTATTGTAGGGTTTTTTTATTTTGGGGGAGGCTTTTTATTTTCATAGGGCCCTTAGATTAGGTGTAATTAGTTTAAATCTTTGATAATTTCTTTTTTATTTTTTGTAACTTAGTGTTTATTTTTTTGTGTAACTTAGTGTTTGTTATTTTTTGTTACCAAGTTGTTTGTTACTAAGTTTTTTGTAACTTAGTAATTTTTTAGTGTAGATTTAAATTATTTAAATAGGGTTAGGTGTTTAAATATAGAATATAGTTATTTTAATTTGTAGTTTAATGTAATTTTAGTTTAAAAGTTAGGGTAGATTAATTTTTATTTTAATATAGTTTAAGGTAATTTTAGTATAATAGGGTAGATTAATTTTTATTTTAACATAGTTTAATGTAATTTTATTATAATAGTTAGTGAAGATTAATTAGTAATTTAATATAGTTTAATGTAATTTTAGTATAATATTTATGGTAGATTAATTAATAGTTTAATATAGTTTAATTTCATTTTAAAGGTAAGTTTAAATTTATAATAAGATAGGGATGAGTTAATATTTAATATTAAGTTAGCGGATTGTTATGTTTAGGGGTTAATAGGTTAATTTAGTTTATGGCGATGTGGGGGGCTGGAGGTTTAGGGGTTAATAACTTTATTTAGTTGTGGTGGGTTCCGGGAGCGGCGGGATAGGGGTTAATAACATAATGTAGGTGACGACGGTGACGGAACGGCAGAATAGGGGTTAATAAGTATAATGTAGGTGGCGGCGGTGTAGGGGGTGGCAGATTAGGGGTGTTTAGAATCGGGGTACATGTTAGGATGTTAGGTGTAAACGTTACTTATAATCTCCCATAGGAATCAATGGGATATCGGGCAGCAGCGAACATAGCTCTTGCTGCTTTCAGACTCTCATTGATTCCTATGGCATCCCCGCCTCCAGGACGGCAGATTGAAAAGCAGGTACGCTGGGCCGGAATAGTGGCGAGTGTACCTGGTAGATTTTTGCTAACTAGCAAAAGTAGTCAGATAGTGCTGAATTTGCATTCGGAACATCTGTAATGACGTAAGCATCAATCTGTGTCAGACTGAGACCGGTGGATCATATGTTACGTTACAAAATTCAACTTTTGCCGGTCTGTAGGCTTTGATAAATAAGGCGAATCAGCCTCTCCACAATTACGCTGTTTAATTCTGGCATATTTGGGGTTGATGGCTTGATAAATAGGCCCCTATATCTGCACATTTTATCTATGACCTGCTACATATCTGTTTATATAAACCTAGACTTTTGCTGAAAGAGAGAAGTACATTGTTAAACCTTATTCTATATCTGCACATTTTAGCTATATCCTGCTACATATCTGTTTACATAAACCTAGACATTTGCTGAAAGAGACAAGTAAATGTTTAAAAATCATTCTATATCTGCACATTTTAGCTATGACCTGCTACATATCTGTTTTGATCTAAACCTATACATTTACTGAAAGTGACACATTAAACGATTGAACCTCATTCTATATCTGCACATTTTAGCTATGACCTGCTACATATCTACTTATATAAACCTAAACTTTTGCTGAAAGAGACAAGTAAATGGTTAAGCAACATTCTATATCTGCACATTTTAGCTATGACCTGCTACATATCTGTTTATATAAACCTAGACATTTGCTGAAATACAATTAAATGGTTAAACAATATTTTATATCTGCACATTTTGCACATTACACAAACACAACTGTTTGCAAACATTACAGTGGCAATTGTCTAACTTCTTAACCATGCTGTGCACAAGTACTCACCAACGAGCTACCCGTGGGGAGTGAGGACTGCCTAAGGATACAGGCATAGTGACTGGCGCACACAAAATTTGCAAACATGTTCATAATTCCCATCCGTGCGTTGCAAATGAACTGCACGTTCAAACTATGAAAGTGTTTGCGATATATAATATTATATATATACGTGATTGGCGAGATTTCAATACTTTACGTGTAACATTGAAATCGCAATAATAATGAAAATATGACAAACCTCTCGTCTACGTATATGTAATATTAAGTGAGAAACTGATTAAAAGGAAAGTAAAGTCTTAATGATAGAATCCCTATGGTTCAAACTTAGAATGATGTCGTCATATTAGCTACATGCCTGTCTACTAGTGATGTCGCGAATAGTTTGCCGGAGAACAGTTCCCGGCGAACATAGCTTGTTCACGTTCGCCACGGCGGGTGAACATATGCGATGTTCGGTCCGCCCCCTATTCGTCATCATTGAGTAAACTTTGACCCTGTATCTCACAGTCTGCAGACACATTACAGCCAATCAGCAGCAGACACTCCCTCCCAGACCCTCCCAGCTCCTGGGCAGCAGCCATTTTAGATTCATTCTGATCCTGTATTCAGTGTCCACTACAGTCCTGAAGGACTCATCTGATCTCTGCTGTAAGGACAGCACCCCAAAAAGCCCTTTTTAGGGTTACATCAGTCGTTTTTTTTCTTTGTAATCTAATAGCAGTTGCCTGCCTGGCACTGCCAGCCTGTGTGTCAGGCTCACAGCATATACTGTGCCTACTTGCTCAGTGCCACCACTCATATCTGGTGTAACATTAGTGTAAATTTAAAAAAAAAAAACTTTTACATCAGTCTGCTAGTGTAATCTAATTTCAGTTGCCAGGCCAGCCTGCCACTGCCAGCCTGTGTGTCAGGCTCACAGCATATACTGTGCCTACTTGCTCAGTGCCACCACTCATATCTGGTGTAACATTAGAGTAAATTAAAAAAAAAAAAAAACTTTTACATCAGTCTGCTAGTGTAATCTATTTTCAGTTGCCAGGCCAGCCTGCCACTGCCAGCCTGTGTGTCAGGCTCACAGCATATACTGTGCCTACTTGCTCAGTGCCACCACTCATATCTGGTGTAACATTAGTGTAAATTTAAAAAAAAAAAACTTTTACATCAGTCTGCTAGTGTAATCTAATTTCAGTTGCCAGGCCAGCCTGCCACTGCCAGCCTGTGTGTCAGGCTCACAGCATATACTGTGCCTACTTGCTCAGTGCCACCACTCATATCTGCTGTAACATTAGTGTAAATTTAAAAAAAAAACTTTTACATCAGTCTGCTAGTGTAATCTATTTTCAGTTGCCAGGCCAGCCTGCCACTGCCAGCCTGTGTGTCAGGCTCACAGCATATACTGTGCCTACTTGCTCAGTGCCACCACTCATATCTGGTGTAACATTAGTGTAAAATTAAAAATAAAAAACTTTTACATCAGTCTGCTAGTGTAATCTAATTTCAGTTGCCAGGCCAGCCTGTCACTGCCAGCCTGTTTGTCAGGCCCACAGCATATACTGTGCCTACTTGCTCAGTGCCACCATTCATATCTGGTGTAACATTAGTGTAAATTTAAAACAAAACTTTTACATCAGTCTGCTAGTGTAATCTAATTTCAGTTGCCAGGCCAGCCTGCCACTGCCAGCCTTTGTGTTAGGCTCACAGCATATACTGTGCCTACTTGCTCAGTGCCACCACTCATATCTGGTGTAACATTAGTGTAAATATTTTTAAAAATAACTTTTACATCAGTCTGCTAGTGTAATTTAATTTCATTTGCCAGGCCAGCCT
The DNA here is from genome assembly GCF_027579735.1 of Bombina bombina. Lineage (NCBI taxonomy): Eukaryota > Metazoa > Chordata > Amphibia > Anura > Bombinatoridae > Bombina > Bombina bombina. The sequence goes on along the minus strand of NC_069499.1, from coordinate 1,516,576,155 downwards.
GCCACTGCCAGCCTGTGCGTCAGGCTCACAGCATATACTGTGCCTACTTGCTCAGTGCCACCACTCATATCTGGTGTAACATTAGTGTAAATTTAAAAAAAAAAACTTTTACATCAGTCTGCTAGTGCAATCTAATTTCAGTTGCCAGACCAGCCTGCCACTGCCAGCCTGTGTGTCAGGCTCACAGCATATACTGTGCCTACTTGCTCAGTGCCACCACCAGTCATGTCTGGTGTAACAGAAGTGTAAATTAAAAAAAAAAAAAAAAACTTTTTTGACTGTGAAACATCAGTCTGCTAGTGTAATCTAATTGCAGTTGCCTGACTGCCAGCATGTGTGCCAGACCCACTTGCCCAGTGCCACACCACTCATATCTGGTGTAACAGTAGTGTAAATTAAAAAAAAAAAACTTTTACATCAGTCTGCTAGTGTAATCTAATAGCAGTTGCCAGGCCAGCCTGCCACTGCCTGCCTGTGTGCCAGGCTCACAGCATATTCTGTGCCTACTTGCTCAGTGCCACCACCAGTCATATCTGGTGTAACAGTAGTGTAAATTCAAAAAAACTTTTTTGACTGTGAAACATCAGTCTGCTAGTGTAATCTAATTGCAGTTGCCTGCCTGCCAGCGTGTGTGCCAGACCCACTTGCCCAGTGCCACACCACTCATATCTGGTGTAACAGTAGTGTAAATTTAAAAAAAAAAAACTTTTACATCAGTCTGCTAGTGTAATCTAATTTCAGTTGCCAGGCCAGTCTGCCACTGCTTGCCTGTGTGCCAGGCTCACAGCATATTCTGTGCCTACTTGCTCAGTGCCACCACCAATCATATCTGGTGTAACAGTAGTGTAAATTTAAAAAAAAACTTTTTTGACTGTGAAACATCAGTCTGCTAGTGTAATCTAATTGCAGTTGCCTGCCTGCCAGCGTGTGTGCCAGACCCACTTGCCCAGTGCCATCACTCATATCTGGTGTAACAGTAGTGTAAATAAAAAAAAAAAAAACTTTTACATCAGTCTGCTAGTGTAATCTAATAGCAGTTGCCCACCTGCCACTGCCAGGATGTGTGTCAGGCTCACAGCATATACTGTGCCTACTTGCTCAGTGCCACCACTCATATCTGGTGTAACATTAGTGTAAATTTTAAAAAAAAAAACTTTTACATCAGTCTGCTAGTGCAATCTAATTTCAGTTGCCAGACCAGCCTGCCACTGCCAGTCTGTGTGTCAGGCTCACAGCATATACTGTGCCTACTTGCTCAGTGCCACCACCAGTCATATCTGGTGTAACAGTAGTGTAAATTAAAAAAAAAATAAACTTTTTTGACTGTGAAACATCAGTCTGCTAATGTAATCTAATTGCAGTTGCCTGACTGCCAGCATGTGTGCCAGACCCACTTGCCCAGTGCCACACCACTCATATCTGGTGTAACAGTAGTGTAAATTAAAAAAAACAAAAAACTTTTACATCAGTCTGCTAGTGTAATCTAATAGCAGTTGCCAGGCCAGCCTGCCACTGCCTGCCTGTGTGCCAGGCTCACAGCATATTCTGTGCCTACTTGCTCAGTGCCACCACCAGTCATATCTGGTGTAACAGTAGTGTAAATTAAAAAAAAAACTTTTTTGACTGTGAAACATCAGTCTGCTAGTGTAATCTAATTGCAGTTGCCTGCCTGCCAGCGTGTGTGCCAGACCGACTTGCCCAGTGCCATCACTCATATCTGGTGTAACAGTAGTGTAAATTTAAAAAAAAAAAAACTTTTACATCAGTCTGCTAGTGTAATCTAATAGCAGTTGCCCACCTGCCACTGCCAGGATGTGTGTCAGGCTCACAGCATATACTGTGCCTACTTGCTCAGTGCCACCATTCATATCTGGTGTAACAGTAGTGTAAATTTAAAACATTTTTTTTTACATCAGTCTGCTAGTGTAATCTAATTTCAGTTGCCAGGCCAGCCTGCCACTGCCACCCTGTGTGTCAGGCTCACAGCATATACTGTGCCTACTTTCCCAGTGCCACCACCACTCATATTATCTTGTTTAATAGTAGTGTAAGTGTACATTTAAAAATAAAAAAACTATTTTGACTGTGAAACATCAGTCTGCTTTTTTGTGTCAGGCTCACAGCGTATACTGTGCCCACTTGCCCAGTGCCACCACTCATATTATCTTGTTTAATAGTAGTGTCAGTGTACATTTAAAAAAAAATAATAATTTTGACTGTGAAACATCAGTCTAGTTTTTTATGTCAGGCTCAAAGCGTATACTGTGCCCACTCACAGTAGCTTGCACGCATAGTAGCACTAATTGAAAAAAAAAAATGACAGGCAGAGGCAGGTCAACCCGCAGGGGCCGTAGTGGTCGTGGTGCTGTGATTCCCTTTGGCCATAGAATAATGCCCAGTGTTAGGCCACGTACCATGAAAACGAAAAGTTCTGATGAAATAGTTGACTTTATAACACAGGACACCCAATCTTCTACAGCTTCCACTCGTAACCTTGACGTACCATCCTCCTCCTCTAGCTTAGCTTCGGGCACCTCTCAACTTACCACTCGCCTGCCTGCTGCCACCACTGACACTAGCACCACAGCCGCCTCACTTGATCTGTCAGAGGAGTTAAGTACACTTCAGTGTGAAGAAATGAGTGATGCGCAACCATCATTGACAGAGGAAGTAGATAACTGTGATATGTCTCAGTCAGGCAGCATTACAGACATGGACGAGGCACGGTGTGATGATGATGATGATGTTGTACCCACAGTTGTATCCGTTGTTGAGTTGTCAGATACAAGTGAAGGGGTTGATGATGACGATGCATCCGTGGATGTCACGTGGGCACCCGGTAGAAGAGAAGAACAGGTGGAAAGTTCAGATGGGGAGACAGAGAGGAGCAGGAGGAGGAGATGAGTTGGAAGCAGGGGGAGGTTGTTGCAAGAAGCTAGTGGCACAGTCAGACAGCATGCATCGGCACCCGGGGTCAGCCAGACAGCACGCCAATCAACGCATGGTGTTGCCACCACCAGAATGCCGTCATCGCACAGCTCAGCAGTGTGGCATTTTTTTTATGTGTCTGCCTCTGACAACAGCAATGCCATTTGCAACCTGTGCCAAAAGAAACTGAGTCGTGGGAAGTCCAACACCTACTAGGTACAATTACTTTGCGAAGGCACATGATCTCACATCACAAACGCCTATGGGATGAACACATGAGGACAAGCAGCACACAAACTCAAAGCCGCCATCCTCCTCCTGTCCTGGTCCAGCATCTTCAGCCACATCAACCACTGCTTTGCTCCTTGCCCCCTCTCAACCATCCGCCAATCCGTCACTCTTCCGGAGCAGTTCCTGCTCATCTGCCCACAGTCAGGTGTCTGTCAAGGACATGTTTGAGTGTAAGAAGCCAATGTCACCAAGTCACCCCCTTGCCCGGCGTCTGACTGCTGGCTTGTCTGAGCTGTTAGCTTCTACAGCTTTTACCATACAAGCTGGTGGAGTCTGAGGCGTTCAAAAAATTTGTAGCTATTGGGACACCACAGTGAAAGGTACCCGGGTGAAATTTCTTTGCACAAAAGGCAATCCCCAACCTGTAATCGATTGTGCAAAAGGAAGTAATGGCATGTCTGGCACACAGCGTTGGGGCAAGGGTCCATCTGACCACTGATAGCTGGTCTGAAAAGCATGGTCAGAGCAGGTATATTACCTACACTGCGCATTGGGTAAACCTGCTGACGGGTGCCAAGCATGGAATGCCTGGCTCTGCAGAGGAGTTGGTGACACCGCCACGACTTGCAGGCAGGCCTTCTGCCACCTCCTCTAATCCTCCTACTCCATCCTCTTCCATAACCTCCTCGGCTGAGTCCTCTTCTGCTGCTGCGTCTTTCTCCACACCAACGGCAAGCCCCCAGCTCCCCAGGTACTATTCCACATCCCGGATACGGCAGTGTCACGCCGTCTTGGGGTTGACTTGCCTGAAAGCAGAAAGTCACACCGCACAAGCACTCCTGTCCACCCTGAACGCACAGGTGGATCAGTGGCTGACTCCGCACTAACTGGAGATCGGCAAAGTAGTTTCTGACAACGGAAGTAATTTGGTGGCGGCATTGAAATTGGGCAAGTTGACACATGTGCCGTGCATGGCACATGTGTGTAATCTGATTGTAGAACGCTTTGTGCATAAGTACCCAGGCTTACAGGATGTCCTGAAGCAGGCCAGGAAGGTGTGTGGCCATTTCAGGTGTTCCTACATGGCCATGGCGCACTTGTCAGATATCCAGCGGCAAAAAAACCTGCCAGTGAGGCGCTTGATTTGCGACAGCCCGACACGTTGGAATTCAACACTCCTAATGTTCGACCGCCTGCTCCAACAAGAAAAAGCTGTTAACGAGTATTTGTATGACCGGGGTGCTAGGACAGCCTCTGGGGAGCTGGGGATTTTTTTGCTACGTTACTGGACGCTCATGCGCAATGCCTGTAGGCTCATGCGTCCTTTTGAGGAGGTGACAAACCTAGTCAGTTGCAACGAAGGCACCATCAGCGACATCATACCATTTGTTTTCTTCCTGGAGCGTGCCCTGCGAAGAGTGCTGGATCAGGCCGTAGATGAGCGTGAAGAGGAAGAGTTGTGGTCTCCATCACCACCAGAAACAGCCTTATCAGCATCGCTTGCTGGACCAGCGGCACCGCAGGAAGAGGATTGTGAGGAAGAGGAGTCAGAGGAGGAATGTGGCTTTGAGGAGGAGGAGGAAGACCAATAACAACAGGCATCCCAGGGTGCTCGTTGTTGTCACCTATCTGGTACCCGTGGTGTTGTACGTGGCTGGGGGGAAGAAGATACCTTCAGTGAGATCAGTGAGGACAAGGAACGGGACATGAGTAGCTCGGCATCCAACCTTGTGCAAATGGGGTCTTTCATTCTGTTGTGCCTTTTGAGGGACACTCGTATAAAAAGATGAAGGAGAACGAACTGTACTGGGTGTCCACGCTACTAGACTCCCGGTATAAGCATAAAGTGACTGAAATGTTACCGAATTCCCGCAAGTCGGAAAGGATGGAGCAGTTCAAAAATAAATTAAAAAGTATGCTTTACACAGCGTATAAGGGTGATGTCACAGCACAATGGGAATCTAACAGGGGAAGAGATGAAAGTAATACTCCTTCTCCCACGACCACGCCGGCAAGGACAGGACGCTTTCCAGACGTGTTTTTGATGGAGGACATGCGGACCTTTTTAACTCCTATGCATCGCCACAGCCCTTCGGGATCCAGCCTCAGAGAACGACTCAACCAACAGGTAGCAGACTACCTCGCATTAACTGTGGATCTCGAGACTCTGAGGAGCGATGAACCCCTTGACTACTGGGTGTGCAGGCTTGACCTGTGGCCTGAGCTATCCCAATTTGCAATCGAACTTCTGGCCTGCCCCGCCTGTCAGAAAGGACCTTAAGTGCAGCAGGAGGTATTGTCACTGAGAAGAGAAGTCGCCTAGGTCAAAAAAGTCTTGATTATCTCACCTTTATTAAAATGAATGAGGGATGGATCCCGAAGGGACTGACATTGGGCGATATATTCGAGTAAAAAAGGCCTGATGAGATGAGCTGCCTTGGGCTAAAAATGGTCCACACGCTGCTGTATTTTATCTTCGAATGCCGGATGACTTGCGTGACTTATCCGCCAACAACTAGGGTTCAAGCCGCAATGTTTTAGGGCACTTTCTAACTATCAAACAAACATAATTTTTTCTGGCCGCTGCTACAGCAGCGGCTGCAACAATACCTAGTTTTTCAGGCATGTGTACATGCCAAATTTTTCTGGCCTCTGGTGCTGCACTGTGGCTTCAAAACCCAAACCAAAAAAAGGCACATAACAGGGATTAAACTGCTAAGAATAATACTACTTAACACACCACTCATATCTGGTGGCACTGTAGATTGCACGCGCAGTGCCCCAAATTTGAAGTAGGAGGACCGACCAAGCATCTTTTTCCATCTCCCGGTTCCTAAAATCCATGCCATATACACCTCCCCTGGCGCCGCAACTGCCTCTGGGAACCTTACCATGGGTCCCAGACTGCACGTCTTGTAATTCTCTGTCTGGGAAATTATATATTTATCAAATCTATCTATTTATCTATCAAATCTATCTAACTATCAATCGTATCTATCAAATGTATATTGCATCTATTGATCTATGTAATCTATGTATCTATCTATCAACTCTATCTATCTCATGGTTGTGCAGATGGACTGTTTGCGGTTGTTTGCGGTGCGTTACACAGGGAGTTTGGTCTGTCACTGTGAAGCGGGCGTAACCCTTACACTACCTGATCGATACAACATCATACCTGATGTTTTAAAGCACGTTATTCCAAACAATTTAGTAATGTTAGGTGATTTATGCCCTTTATGGCTTAAAACCAGACTCTGCATCAACTATGTAATTTTCCGTGGGAGTTTTGCCATGGATCCCCCTCCGGCATGCCACAGTCCAGGTGTTAAGTCCCCTTGAAACAACTTTTCCATCACTATTGTGGCCAGAAAGAGTCCCTGTTGGTTTTAAAGTTCGCCTGCCTATTGAAGTCAATGGCGGTTCGCCCGGTTCGCGAACAGTTGCGGAAGTTTGAGTCCGCCGTTCGCGTACCGAAATTTTTAGGTTTGCGACATCACTACTGTATACCTTCTAAATCTTTGTTCTCTTGTTCTAATTTGCAACATTATTATTGTGTGATGATTAAAAAGATAAATGTGTGTTTTGTTGTTGTGTGATGTGTGTTATGTACATATATGTATGTATTGTGATTATCTCCCACATATGTTCATTTATATAAAGCAGTATAGCAGTGTTGTTACTTCCAAAGAAGCAACAAAGAGAATATTTTCTAATGATATATTTTAAATATACGAAATTCCTAATGGTATTTTATGTTTAAATCCTGATCTTAAAGGGACACTAAAGCCATAATTTTTGTTTCATGATTCAGACAGAGAATACAATTTTAAACAACATTCCAATATACTTGGAAATAGCTTCATTGTTTATATATCCTTTGTTGAATAAATAGCAATGCACATGGGTGAGCTAATCACACAAGGCATCTATGTGCAGCCACCAAGCATCATATACTGAGCTTATCTAGATATGCTGTTCAGCAAAGGATATAAAGAGAATAAATTAAATGATATAATAGAAGTAAATTAGAAAACTGTTTAAAATTGCATACTGTACTCTTTCTGAAACATAAAATATAAAAATGGGGTTTTATGTCCCTTTAAATATGTGTTAATTCTTGAAATTGATTTCCTATTTGTGATGAAACAAATAATCCTGATTTATAGTTGATGTAATGTAATTTCCTAAATGATTTTGACCTTGTACTGATGTTCACACATGTAAAACACATACAGTGCCAAATAGTATATTTTCGTGATTTATTTGTCATTGCGGGACCTACGCAAAAATTAAAAAATTAGCGCAAACCGTAGGCCGCCCATATTACGAGTTTAAAAATATAAAACTATTGCGTGCGTTATGGAAAGAGGACGATTGTGCGCACGGGCACCTATTACCCATAGAAGTCAATGGAGGAGAGAAATAGTAAAAAAAAAAAAAAGCTTCAAACACTCCTGTTTAGCGCAAAGTGAGTGACGTCATGTCATTCTGTTAAATAGTAAATGAAATCGTGATAATTGCAAAAATGTTTTGTGTACGTAATCTGTTTTATATTGTTTGTATGTAGATAATTATGTATGTGTGTGATGATATTTGTACGGAGATGTAGCTAAATGAGTGTATGTTCATGTATGTCTATGTGAGTCAATGTAAAATGGCTTTGTGTGCATTTTTTTCTAACACCCGAGATGTCGTATCTTTGATTTAATAAAAAAATTATTTATTGTACAGTGCCTAAGTATACTTTGTATAATATTTTTGAAGTGATTAGTGAAGGTTTTTGGTTGCGATATATCAATAACTACTGGTCTTGGATAGCGTTATGGCTTTGTGTGTAAATGGGGATTTTGGTTGCGCTATGGATGTTTTTTCAAACTTGTAATGGCTGCGTTATAGAAATGGATGCGTTATGGGCCATAACGCTACAATTTGAGCCATAACTCACAACTCGTAATCTAGATGTATATCCTTTCATACTATAATTATTTGGAAAAGTGCACAGTCACAGTGCTCTATATTACTTTTGTTCTGTTCACTTTTGTATATTTTTATTTAGTAATTACTCATTGTTAGATGTGATTATTTCAGTTTATTGTTATTCACCATTAGATTTGTTGTTTTAGCAATGGTATAATGATCATATATAATTATTTCTCAGTCTCTTTATTAGAATACAACCAGAAAATATAGGATATTTGTATGCAGTATTAAAAAACAGGATTACATTAGAAAAAAAAGCTTCTATAGGCTAAAGTGGCAAGTATTTAGTGTGACCACCCCTTATACTTGAGCAATAGCAGGAACCTAGTCTCGTGGAATGGAATCCTAATTAATGTCATTGCTAACACCTATATTTGTCCTACTATTTCATGTAAAATTTACTGCTGTGAAAAAGGTCTATTACATCAGATTTGTGCAAGATATGTTTGAGCATTACATACACATGTGGTATGAGTTTAAAGGAACATTAAACCCAAAATATTTCTTTCATGATTTAGATAAATCATTCAATTTTAAACAACATTACAGTATACTTCTATTATCTAATTTGCTTCATTCTTTAGATATCCTTTGTTGAAGAAATAACAATGCATATGGGTCAGCCAATCACATGAGGAATCTGTGCAGCCACCAAACAGCAGCTACTGAGCCTATCTAGATATGCTTTTCAGCAAATTATATCAATAGAATGAAGCAAATAGAAGTTCTTTACAATTGCATACTCTTTCTAGATCATGAAAGAAAAAAACTGGGTTTCATGTCCCTTTAATACATTGGAAGCTAATAAGACCAACTTTCAATCACATCATTCCATTTAAAATACCAGATCACAGAATTTGATAGACATAAAATCATACTTTTGCATCAGCAAGGCCACTCTCAAAGGGAAATCAGCAAACAAACTGGATACTCAAGATGTGGTATTTAAGCTGTTATAAAGAAATTAGAAGAATCAGGAAAGGTAAAGGACACAAAAAGGACTGGAAGGCCAAGAAAACTTTCAAAATCTGATGATAAGTGACTCAGAGTTTCTTCTTTGAGAGACCAGAAGAAGTCCAGCAAGTACCTGGCTCAGCATCTGGCAGCTTCATCGGAATGCAAAGTTGACCCTTCTACAGTCTGAAGTAGCTTGATCAGGAATGGTCTTTGTGGAAGGGTAGCAGCCAAGAAACCGCTTTTTCAGAAGGGGAACAGGGTGAAAAGGCTAAGATATGCTAAAGCTCACAAAGATTGGAATAAAGATCAGTGGAAGAGTATTATGGAGTGACAAATATAAGTGTGAAATTTTTGGGTCCAATCGTCGACAATCTGTGAAAAGTAGAGTTGGAGAGAGATGGAAGAATGAGTGCTTGCGGCCTTCAGTGAAACATGGCGGAGGGTCTGTCCTGGTTTGGCAATTTTGGCCGAATTGATGGAATCATGAATGCTGAAAAGTACAGACAGGTTTTAATTAATCATGCCATTCCTTCTAAAAAGTGCTTGATTGGGATGGGAATATTCATATTTTTCAGCATGATAACACAAGCAGTGAAATCATATTGGGATAGAAAAACAACTGATAAAACACTGACAGTCATGAACTGGTCTCTACAGAGTCCAGACCTGAATATTATAGCGGCAGTATGGGATCACCTGGACAGAGAAAGAAATAAAAGACAACCTAAATCTAAAGAAGAACTCTGGGAAGTGCTGAAAGAAGCCTGGTATAATAAACCAGAAAATTACTTCAGAAAACTTCAGGACAGTATCCCCAAAAGGGTTCAAGATGTGCTTAGTGCCAAGGGAGGTCAAATTTCCTGTATTTTCTTTTATTTATCTTAATACAGTCTGAAAATATAAATATTGATGGTCATTAAAACTTTGCTAAAACAACAAATCTAATGGTGGCCTAATTCTTTTGCACAGTACTGTGTGTATGCGGTGAGGTTAACCCCTTAACGACCAAGGACATACAGGGTACGTCCTACAAAAAATGCCAGTTAACGACCAAGGACGTACCCTGTACATCCTTAGGGGTTTGAAGCAGTGGAAGCGATACTGATCTCTTCCAGCCGCTTTCATGGTATTGCAGTGATGCCTTGGTATTGAGGCATCCTGCAATACTATTTTTTTACACACCGATGCAGAGAGATCAACTCTGTGGCCCTCTCTACAAAGGATGCAATAGTGCCGCTCTTTGGTGGGTGGGAGCCATAGCAGGGAGGTGGGTGGGAGACCCATCGTCACTTAACATCCGGTTCCTGTATTTGGAATGTGCACGCCAGGTATCGGGAGCATGCTGGGGGGGTGCTGGGGCGCGCGTGCACTTGGGGCGACTATAATTACAGCCATCAACTTCAGAATGTATGGCAAGGAGGGAGAGGGAGAGGGGAATAAATGATGATGAAAGGATCTCGGAGAGGGAGAGGGGTAGGTTATTGAGGGGGGCAGCTGCACTACAGCAAAATTTATTATTTAATATAAACAAATAAAACACTTTTTTGGGGGGGCAAAATGGGTACTGGCAGGCAGCTGCCAGTACCCTAGATATCAGCAAATAGGTAGAGGCGGGAGGGTTAGAGAGCTGTTTGGGGGGGATCAGGGAGGTTGGGGGCTAAGGGGGGATCCATCACAGCTCACAGCTGAATATATATTTTTAAAAAAAGTCTTTAATTTTAGCCCTGACAGACTTTCTACCAGTACTTAAGATGGCGGTAAAAAAATGGTTTGGAAATAGCAAAGTGCTACTTGTACTTATTGTCCTATAACTTGCAAAAAAAAGCAAAGAACATGTAAACATTGGGGGCGCGATCACATATACGGCGCAGGTTTCGGCGCAAGTGTGGGAACCCGCTTCACCCGTAATTTCACCTTGCACATCGGGGTATTACATAAACCCCGCCGGCAGTTCATAATGTGCCGTAAGTCAGATAAACTAGCAATGTCCAGAAATGAGTGAAACTACAAATTTCTGGAGTCGCTAGTGACTTACGGCACTTTATAAACTGCCGGCGCCTAAGAAAAGTAAATAAAATAACTAATCTCCCGTAAAAGTCTAAGACAACTCCTAAAAAATAAGCCTGACACATAAAACCCCTATATCCGCAATCCCCCCTCTCATTACTAATATTAAATGTATTAACCCCTAGACCGACAACCCCCCACAACGAAATATGCCTATTTAAACTATTAACCCCTAAATCTGCCAGCCCCAACATCTCAAACTACCTCTTAAAACTATTAACCCTTAATCAACCATTAACCCACAACCCAATAAACCTATTCAAGTATTAACCCCTAAACCGCCATAGCCCACATAGCCTATTAAATGTATTAACCCCTAATCTGCCACCACCAATGTTGCCGCCACTATAATAAAGTTATTAACCCCTAAACCTAACCCTAACACCCCCCTAACTTAAATATTATTTAAATAAATCAAAATAAAATTACTATTATTAACTAAATTATTCCTATTTAAAACTAAATTCTTACCTATAAAAAAGCCTGATAGCTACAATATAATTAATAATTACATTGTAGCTATTTTAGGATTTATTTTTATTTTACAGGCAACTTTGTATTTATTTTAACTAGGTACAATAGTTAATAAATAGTTATTAACTATTTAATAGCTACCTAGTTAAAATAAAGACAAATTTACCTGTAAAATAAATCCTAACCTAAGTTACAATTACACCTAACACTACACTATCATTAAATAAATTTAATTAACTACAATTACCTACAATTAAATACAGTTAAATAAAATAAACTAAAAAAAAACACTAAATTACAGAAAATAAAAAAAAATTACAAGATATTTAAACTAATTACACTTAATCTAAGCCCCCTAATAAAATAAAAAAGCCCCCCAAAATAATAAATTTCCCTACCCTATACTAAATTACAAATAGCCCTTAAAAGGGCTTTTTGCGGGGCATTGCCCCAAAGTAATCAGCTCTTTTACCTGTAAAAAAAGAAATACAACCCCCAACATTAAAACCCACCACCCACACACCCAACCCTACTCTAAAACCCACCCAATCCCCCTTAAAAAAAAACTAACACTACCCTCTTGAAGATTTTGGGGGGGCTTTTTGATTTTATTAGAGTGCTTAGATTGGGTGTAATTAGTTTAAACTTCTTGTAATTTTTTTTCTGTAATTTTTAATGTATTTAATGATAGTGTAGTGTTAGGTGTAATTGTAACTTAGGTTAGGATTTATTTTAAAGGTAAATTTGTATTTATTTTAACTAGGTAGCTATTAAATAGTTAATAACTATTTAATAACTAGTGAACCTAGTTAAAATAAATACAAAGTAGCCTATAGCTACAATGTAATTATTAATTATATTTTAGCTATCCTAGGTAAGTATTTAGTTTTAAATAGGAATAATTTAGTTAATAATAGTAAATTTATTTAGATTTATTTAAATAATATTTAAGTTAGGGGGGTGTTAGGGTTAGGGTTAGACAGGTTTAGGGATTAATAACTTTATTATAGTGTCGGCGACGTCGGTGGCAGCAGATTAGGGGTTAATACATTTAAAAGGCTATGGCCTAGATTTAGAGTTTGGCGGTAGCCGTGAAAACCAGCGTTAGAGGCTCCTAACGCTGGTTTTAGGCTACCGCCGGTATTTGGAGTCAGTCAGGAAAGGGTCTAACGATCACTTTCCAGCCGCTACTTTTCCATACCGCAGATCCCCTTACGTCAATTGCGTATCCTATCTTTTCAATGGGATCTTTCTAACTCCGGTATTTAGAGTCGTGTCTGAAGTGAGCATTAGAATTCTAACGACAAAACTCCAGCAGTAGAAAAAAGTCAGTAGTTAAGAGCTTTCTGGGCTAACGCCGGTTCATAAAGCTCTTAACTACTGTGCTCTAAAGTACACTAACACCCATAAACTACCTATGTACCCCTAAACCGAGGTCCCCCCACATCGCCGCCACTCGATTAAATTTTTTTAACCCCTAATCTGCCGACCGCCACCTATGTTATACTTATGTACCCCTAATCTGCTGCCCCTAACACCGCCGACCCCTATATTATTTTTATTAACCCCTAATCTGCTGCCCCCGCTATCGCTGACCCCTGCATATTACTATTAACCCCTAATCTGCCGTCCGCACGCCGCTGCCAGCTACATTATAGCTATGTACCCCTAATCTGCTGCCCCTAACACCGCCGACCCCTATATTATATTTATTAACCCCTAATCTGCCCCCCTCAACGTCGCCTCCACCTGCCTACACTTATTAACCCCGAGCGGACCGCACCGCTACTATAATAAAGTTATTAACCCCTAATCCGCCTCACTCCCGCCTCAATAACCCTATAATAAATAGTATTAACCCCTAATCTGCCCTCCCTAACATCGCCGACACCTAACTTCAAGTATTAACCCCTAATCTGCCGATCGGAGCTCACCGCTACTCTAATAAATTTTTTAACCCCTAAAGCTAATTTTAACCCTAACCCTAACACCCCCCTAAGTTAAATATAATTTTATTCTAACGAAATAAATTAACTCTTATTAAATAAATTATTCTTATTTAAATCTAAATACTTACTTGTAAAATAAACCCTAATATAGCTACAACATAAATTATAATTATATTATAGCTATTTTAGGATTAATATTTATTTTACAGGCAACTTTGTATTTATTTTAACCAGGTACAATAGCTATTAAATAGTTAAGAACTATTTAATAGCTAAAATAGTTAAAATAATTACAAAATTACCTGTAAAATAAATCCTAACCTAAATTACAATTAAACCTAACACTACACTATCAATAAATTAATTAAATAAAATACATACAATTACCTACAATTAAACCTAACACTACACTATCAATAAATTAATTAAATATAATATCTACAAATAAATACAATGAAATAAACTAACTAAAGTACAAAAAATAAAAAAAAACTAAGTTACAAAAAATAAAAAAATATTTACAAACATCAGAAAAATATTACAACAATTTTAAACTAATTACACCTACTCTAAGCCCCCTAATAAAATAACAAAGACCCCCAAAATAAAAAAATGCCCTACCCTATTCTAAATTACTAAAGTTCAAAGCTCTTTTACCTTACCAGCCCTGAACAGGGCCCTTTGCAGGGCATGCCCCAAAGAATTCAGCTCTTTTGCCTGTAAAAAAAACACATACAATACCCCCCCAACATTACAACCCACCACCCACATACCCCTAATCTAACCCAAACCCCCCTTAAATAAAACTAACACTAAGCCCCTGAAGATCTTCCTACCTTATCTTCACCATACCAGGTTCACCGATCGATCCAGAAGAGCTCCTCCGATGTCTTGATCCAAGCCCAAACGGGGGTCTGAAGATGTCCATGATCCGGCTGAAGTCTTCATCCAAGCGGGAGCTGAAGAGGTCCATGATCCGGCTGAAGTCTTCTATCAACGGCATCTTCAGTCTTCTTTCTTCCGGATCCATGTTCATCTTGCAGACCTCCGACGCGGAACATCCTGCTGGCCCGACGGACTACCGACGAATGAAGGCTCCTTTAAGGGACGTCATCCAAGATGGCGTCCCTCGAATTCCGATTGGCTGATAGGATTCTATCAGCCAATCGGAATTAAGGTAGGAAAATTCTGATTGGCTGATGGAATCATCCAATCAGAATCAAGTTTAATCCGATTGGCTGATCCGATCAGCCAATCAGATTGAGCTTGCATTCTATTGGCTGTTCCGATCAGCCAATCAGATTGAGCTCGCATTCTATTGGCTGTTCCGATCAGCCAATAGAATGCGAGCTCAATCTGATTGGCTGATCGGATCGGCCAATCGGATTGAACTTGATTCTGATTGGCTGATTCCTCAGCCAATTAGAATTTTCCTACCTTAATTCCAATTGGCTGATAGAATCCTATCAGCCAATCGGAATTCGAGGGACGCCATCTTGGATGACGTCCCTTAAAGGAGCCTTCATTCGTCGGTAGTCCGTCGGGCCAGCAGGATGTTCCGCGTCGGAGGTCTGCAAGATGAACATGGATCCGGAAGAAAGAAGATTGAAGATGCCGTTGATAGAAGACTTCAGCCGGATCATGGACCTCTTCAGCTCCCGCTTGGATGAAGACTTCAGCCGGATCATGGACATCTTCAGCCCCCCGCTTGGGCTTGGATCAAGACATCGGAGGAGCTCTTCTGGATCGATCGGTGAACCTGGTATGGTGAAGATAAGGTAGGAAGATCTTCAGGGGCTTAGTGTTAGGTTTATTTAAGGGGGGTTTGGGTTAGATTAGGGGTATGTGGGTGGTGGGTTATAAGGTTTGGGGGGGTATTGTATGTGTTTTTTTTACAGGCAAAAGAGCTGAATTCTTTGGGGCATGCCCCGCAAAGGGCCCTGTTCAGGGCTGGTAATGTAAAAGAGCTTTGAACTTTAGTAATTTAGAATAGGGTAGAGCATTTTTTTATTTTGGGGGTCTTTGTTATTTTATTAGGGGGCTTAGAGTAGGTGTAATTAGTTTAAAATTGTTGTAATATTTTTCTGATGTTTGTAAATATTTTTTTATTTTTTGAAACGTAGTTCTTTTTTATTTTTTGTACTTTAGTTAGTTTATTTCATTGTATTTATTTGTAGATATTGTATTTAATTAATTTATTGATAGTGTAGTGTTAGGTTTAATTGTAGGTAATTGTAGGTATTTTATTTAATTAATTTATTGATAGTGTAGTGTTAGGTTTAATTGTAACTTAGGTTAGGATTTATTTTACAGGTAATTTTGTAATTATTTTAACTATTTTAGCTATTATATAGTTCTTAACTATTTAATAGCTATTGTACCTGGTTAAAATAAATACAAAGTTACCTGTAAAATAAATATAAATCCTAAAATAGCTATAATATAAATATAATTTATATTGTAGCTATATTAGGATTTATTTTACAGGTAAGTATTTAGCTTTAAATAGGAATAATTTATTTAATAAGAGTTAATTAATTTCGTTAGATTTAAATTATATTTAACTTAGGGGGGTGTTAGTGTTAGGGTTAGACTTAGCTTTAGGGGTTAATACATTTATTAGAATAGCGGTGAGCTCCAGTCGGCAGATTAGGGGTTAATGTTTGAAGTTAGGTGTCGGCGATGTTAGGGAGGGCAGATTAGGGGTTAATACTATTTATTATAGGGTTAGTGAGGCGGATTAGGGGTTAATAACTTTATTATAATAGCGGTGCGGTCCGCTCGGCAGATTAGGGGTTAATAAGTGTAGGCAGGTGGAGGCGACGTTGTGGGGGGCAGATTAGGGGTTAATAAATATAATATAGGGGTCGGCGGTGTTAGGGGCAGCAGATTAGGGGTACATAGGGATAATGTAAGTAGCGGCGGTTTACGGAGCGGCAGATTAGGGGTTAATAATAATATGCAGGGGTCAGCGATAGCGGGGGCGGCAGGATAGGGGTTAATAAGTGTAAGGTTAGGGGTGTTTAGACTCGGGGTACATGTTAGAGTGTTAGGTGCAGACGTAGGAAGTGTTTCCCCATAGCAAACAATGGGGCTGCGTTAGGAGCTGAACGCGGCTTTTTTGCAGGTGTTAGGTGTTTTTTCAGCCCAAACAGCCCCATTGTTTTCTATGGGGGAATTGTGCACGAGCACGTTTTTGAAGTTGGCCGCGTCCGTAAGCAACGCTGGTATCGAGAGTTGAAGTTGCGTTAAATATGCTCTACGCTCCTTTTTTGGAGGCTAACGCAGCCATTCTGTGAACTCTCAATACCAGCGGTATTTAAAAGGTGCTGCCAGAAAAAAGCCAGCGTTAGCTACGCACCATAGGGTGTAGTCGTTACTGTAGTTTAAATTTAAAAATTACCTGCCTTAGAATGACAGGGCGGGCCATGGACTGGATACACCACAAGAGAAATAAATTTATCAGGTAAGCATAAATTGTGTTTTCTCTTGTAAGGTGTATCCAGTCCACGGATCATCCATTACTTGTGGGATACCAATACCAAAGCTAAAGTACACGGATGAAGGGAGGGACAAGTCAGGAACTTAAATGGAAGGAACCACTGCCTGTAAAACCTTTCTCCCAAATATAGCCTCCGAAGAAGCAAAAGTATCAAATTTGTAAAATTTTGAAAAAGTATGAAGCGAAGACCAAGTCGCCGCCTTGCAAATCTGTTCAACAGAAGCCTCATTTTTAAAGGCCCAAGTGGAAGCCACAGCTCTAGTGGAATGAGCTGTAATCCTTTCAGGAAGCTGCTGTCCAGCAGTCTCATAGGCTAAGCGGATTAAGCTTCTTAGCCAAAAAGAAAAAGAGGTTGCCAAAGCCTTTTGACCTCTCCTCTGTCCAGAGTAGACAACAAACAAAGCAGATGTTTGACGAAAATCTTTAGTAGCTTGTAAGTAAAACTTTAAAGCACAGACAACGTCCAGATTGTGTAACACAAGGATGGAACCACAATCTCTTGATTGATATTCTTGTTAGATACCACCTTAGGTAAGAACCCAGGTTTGGTACGCAGGACTACCTTATCCGTATGAAAAATCAGATAAGGAGAATCACATTGTAAGGCAGATAGCTCAGAGACTCTACGAGCCGAGGAAATAGCTACCAAAAAAAAAAGAACTTTCCAAGATAAAAGTTTGATATCTATGGAATGAAGAGGTTCAAACGGAACTCCTTGAAGAACCTTAAGAACCAAGTTTAAGCTCCATGGTGGAGCAACAGGTTTAAACACAGGCTTGATTCAAACTAAAGCCTGACAAAATGCCTGAACGTCTGGAACATCTGCCAGACGCTAGTGCAAAAGAATAGACAGAGCAAAAATCTTTCCCTTTAAGAAACTAGCTGACAATCCTTTTTCCAAACCGTCTTGGAGAAAAGATAAAATCCTAGGAATCCTGACCTTACTCCATGAGTAACCCTTGGATTCACACCAATAAAGATATCTACGCCATACCTTATGGTAAATTTTCCTGGTGACAGGCTTTCGTGCCTGTATTAAGTATCAATAACTGGCTCAGAGAAGCCACGCTTTGATAAAATCAAGCATTCAATCTCCAGGCAGTCAGCCTCAGAGAAATTAGATTTGGATGGTTGAAAGGACCCTGAAGTAGAAGGTCCTGTCTCAGAGGCAGAGACCATGGTGGAAAGGATGACATGTCCACTAGATCTGCATACCAGGTCCTGCATGACCACGCAGGTGCTATCAGAATCACTGATGCTCTCTCCTGCTTGATCTTGGCAATCAGTCGAGGGAGCAGAGGAAACGGTGGAAACACATAAGCCAGGTTGAAAGACCAGGGCGCTGCTAGAGTATCTATCAGTGTCGCCTTGGGATCCCTGGACCTGGATCCATAACACGGAAGCTTGGCGTTCTGGCGAGACGCCATGAGATCCAGTTCTGGTTTGCCCCAACGGAGAATCAGTTGTGCAAATACCTCCGGATGGAGTTCCTACTCTCCCGGATGAAAAGTCTGACGACTTAGAAAATCCGCCTCCCAGTGCTCTACACCTGGGATATGGATAGCTGATAGGTGGCAAGAGTGAATCTCTGCCCAGTGAATTATTTTTGAAACTTCTAACATCTCTAGGGAACTTCTTGTTCCCCCTCGATGGTTGATGTAAGCTACAGTCGTGATGTTGACCGACTGAAATCTGATGTACCTCAGAGTTGCTAACTGAGGCCAAACCTGAAGAGCCTTGAATATCGCTCTTAGTTCCAGAATATTTATTGGAAGGAGAGATTCCTCCTGAGTCCACGATCCCTAAGCCTTCAGGGAGTTCCAGACTGCACCCCAACCTAGAAGGCTGGCATTTGTTGTTACAATAGTCCAATCTGGCCTGCGAAGGTCATACCTGGACAGATGGACCCGAGATAGCCACCAGGGAAGAGGATCCCTGGTCTCTTGGTCCAGATTCAGTTGAGGGGCCAAATCTGTGTAATCCCCGCTCCACTGACTGAGCCTGCATAGTTGCAGCGGTCTGAGATGTAAGCGTGCAAACGGCACTATGTCCATTGCCGCTACCATTAAGCTGATTACTTCCATACACTGAGCCACCAAAGGGCAGGAATTTAGAAGCTTTGATAACCTGGACTCCGTCAAGGTAAATTTTCATTTCTACAGAATCTATCAGAGTCCCTAGAAAGGAAACTCTTGTGAGTGGGGATAGAGAACACTTTTCCTCGTTCACTTTCCACCCATGCGACCTCAGAAATGCCAATACTACGTCCGTATGAGACTTGGCAATTTGGAAGTTTGACGCCTGTATCAGGATGTCGTCTAAATAAGGGGCTACTGCTATGCTCTGCGGCCTTAGGACCGCCAAAAGCGACCCTAGAACCTTTGTAAAGATTCTTGGGGCTGTAGCTAATCCAAAGGGAAGAGCTACAACTGGTAATGCCTGTCTTGAAAGGCAAACCTGAGAAACCGATGATGATCTTTGTGTATCGGAATGTGAAGATAAGCATCCTTTAGATCCACTGTAGTCATATATTGACCCTCCTGGATCAGTGGTAGGATGGTACGAATAGTTTCCATCTTGAACGACGGAACTTTGATGAATTTGTTTAAGATCTTTAGATCCAAAATCGGTCTGAAGGTTCCCTCTTTTTTGGGAACCACAAACAGATTTGAGTAAAAACCCTGTTCCTGTTCCTCCTTTGGAACTGGATGGATCACTCCCATAACTAGGAGGTCTCGTACACAGTGTAAGAATGCCTCACTCTTTATCTGGTTTGCAGATAATTGTGAAAGGTGAAATCTCCCTTTTGGGGGGGAAGCTTTGAAGTCCAGAAGATATCCCTGGGATATAATTTCCAACGCCCAGGGATCCTGAACATCTCTTGCCCACGCCTGGGAAGAGTGAAAGTCTGCCCCCTACTAGATCCATTACCGAATAGGGGGTCGTTCCTTCATGCTGTCTTAGAGGCAGCAGCAGGCTTTTTGACCTGCTTACCTTTTTTCCAGGTCTGGTTTGGTCTCCAGACCGTCTTGGATTGAGCAAAAGTTCCCTCTTGTTTATTTTTAGAGGAAGTTGATGCCGCACCTGCCTTGAAGTTTCGAAAGGCACGAAAATTAGACTGTTTGGCCCTAGATTTGGACCTGTCCCGAGGAAGGGCACAACCTTTTCCTCCCATGATATCAGCAATAATCTCCTTCAAACCAGGCCCGAATAGGGTCTGCCCCTTGAAGGGAATGTTAAGTAGCTTAGATTTTAAAGTCATGTCAGCTGACCATGATTTAAGCCATAGCGCTCTGCACGCCTGTATAGCAAAACCAGAATTCTTAGCCGTTAGTTTATTCAAATGAACAATGGCATCAGAAATAAAATAATTGGCTAGCTTAAGTGCTCTAAGTTTGCCAAGTATGTCATCCAATGGAATCTCTATCTGTAAAGCCTCTTCCAGAGACTCAAACCAGTACGCCGCAGCAGCAGTGACAGGGGCAATGCATGCAATGGGCTGTAGGATAAAACCTTGTTGAATAAATATTTTCTTAAGGTAACCTTCTAATTTTTATCCATTGGCTCTAAAAAAGCACAACTGTCCTCGACAGGGATGGTAGTACGCTTTGCTAGAGTAGAAACTGCTCCCTCCACCTTAGGGACTGTCTGCCATAAGTCCCGTGTGGTGGCGTCTATTGGAAAACATTTTTCTAAAAATAGGAGGGGAAGAGAACGGCACACCTGGTCTATCCCATTCCTTATTAATAATTTCTGTAAACCTTTTAGGTATTGGAAAAACATCAGTACACACCGGCACTGCAAAGCATTTATCCAGTCTACAAAATTTCTCTGGCACTGCAATGGTATCACAGTCATTCAGAGCAGCTAAAACCTCCCTAAGTAACACGCGGAGGTGTTCAAGCTTAAATTTAAATGTAGAAATATTAGAATCAGGTATCTTTCCTGAGTCATTAACATCACCCACTGACTGAAGCTCTCCTTCCTCAGCTTCTGCATATTGTGAGGCAGTATCAGACATGGTTCTTAAAGCGTCAGTATGCTCTGCATTTTGTCTCACCCCAGAGCTATCTCGCTAACCTCTAAGTTCAGGTAGTCTGGCTAATACCGCTGACAGTGTATTATCCTTACAGTGGAAAGCCTCAGTAAAACTGTTTCTAGTCAAAATTTAGCCAGCCATGTGGAAAAAACTAGGCCCCAATAAAGTTTTATCACCAATGCATATATAAAAATGATTAAACATGCCAGCAAACGTTTATATTGCAATATCATAAGGGTATTACCCCTGGGAGTAAGCATGATACCAGTCGTTATTAAATCACTGTATTCAGGCTTAACTTACATTAATCTGGTATCAGCAGCATTTTCTAGTGTTTTCCATCTCTAGAAAAAATTATAACTGCACATACCTGATAGCAGAATAAACTGCACGCCATTCTCTCGCTGAAGTTACCTCATCTGTGTAATCCCCTCAGACATATGTGAGAATAGCAATGGATCTTAGTTACAACCTGCTACGATCATAGAAACCTCAGGCAGATTCTTCTTCTATTTACTGCCTGAGATAAAATAGCACAACTCCGGTACTATTTAAAAATAACAAACTTTTGATTGAAGAAAATAAACTAACTATATTTAACCACTCTCTCCTACAACATCCTAGCTTGTTGAGAGTTGCAAGAGAATGACTGGCTATGACAGTTAGGGGAGGAGCTATATTACAGCTCTGCTGTGGGTGTCCTCTTGCAACTTCCTGTTGGGAATGAGAATATCCCACAAGTAATGGATGATCCGTGGACTGGATACACCTTACAAGAGAAACTCTGATCACAATAAAGATTCACATCATGTATTTACATATACACACACACACACACACACACATATATATATATATATATATATATATATATATATATATATATATATATATATAGAAAGCAAAAAGATGCACTCTCAGGACTTTTCACAAAAAACCAATTTAATGGAACGTTTTCGGGGTTCACAACCCCTTCATCAGCATGCAAAACAAACAAAATTCAACTCATTTATAGTGTTACATATCAATTACCACATATCAATCTAAGTGTCTCTCCAAAGGAAAAGTGCGCCAATTTTTCGAGTTTGGAACGCATGTTGCGTTCCACAGTGCTGTCCGAAACCCGGAAGTTGTATTACCTCACTTCCGGTTTACGGATTCAACAGATAAAACGTGAAATAAAAGATAAAGTAGTGTACTCTACAATTTCAAACATATTAATGTGACATGTTAGTTTGGGGAACTTGTTATAACAACAGTGTGCCACATTCTAATAAGTGCCAGGAAAATTGTGATGGATATTCATTATCGAATGTTGCTACATCCGGTGGGCATAGAAACAGTAACCATGGCAATCATACACAATTCTGGTTGCCAAGAGATGCCATAATTTACAATGGTATGCAAGCTGAATGAAACAACAATTGTCATAGTGCCATAAGTAACGTGTACTGAATAATATACAATCATATTGTATATATAAAAAAAAGGAATACTAAAAAATTGAATAGTTAAAAAAAATAAAAGTAAAAACATAAAAGTTGGACCATATGACAGTACCAATGTTTGGAATGGCAAGTTACAAACGTAATGTTGCAAATGTGAGCGATGTGGCTCATAATGTGTCGCCAGTATATTGCAGTAAAGTGGCGTTAAACATATATAATGCTACACTAAATTCGCAAGCAAATGAAGATCAGATAAGAGCAGTAGATATGTGTAACAAAATTGTAGGGCTGTGTTATTTGGGCTGCTTTTTCGTTAGGGCACAATTTTCAATTAGATTAAATTTTGACCATTAGGGGGTAATGGCTTACGTCGGCCAAAATATGCCAATAATCAAGTGAAGGGGGTAACCCTATTTCAGGATTCTAATCTCCAGTATAATTGCAAGGCAAGGATATTTGAGAAAAGGTAATACAGATAAGAATCATGGACATATAAAGCTCGTGTAGATACTATCCACCTCTGTAATTCTTCAAGTGGATGTGACTTTTTTAGTGTCCGTCTTTAAGACTGGTGGTGCATGTTAGAACAAATGGGTAATGGCTCACGGCGGACCAGGCTTCCACAGAGAAGGTGGAGACAGATGTCCCACCTAAACTGTGCCGTTAGGCGCACAACACTCCCCCCTACACCTAGGGGAAACTGAAATGTGTGCCAAAACGGAGCCACCATATCCACCTGGCATACCCCAAGTATGTGGCACCCCAGTTATGGATCACATAATGCTCTTAAAGTCCGGCATGGTGTTCAAGCCACCTGGTTGTATTGTGCCTAATCTGAACATCCACTGGGCCTCTCGTCTCAGAAGTTGCTTATTCCGGTCGCCTCCACGATCTAATGGGGGTATGTGGTCGATTAGAATATAGCGGATGGAAGATACTGAGTGTCCCTTGTTAGCGCAGTGTCGCGCTACTGGCTGTTCGGAATCGCTGTTTTTAAGTGCTGTCCTTATGGCGTGGCGATGATTAGCCATACGCTCACGAAGTGTGCCAGAGGTCTTCCCTATGTAGAAACAAGAACATGGACAAAACAATAAATATATAACGTGAGTGGTGGTGCACGTTATGGAGTGCCGGATGGAGAATGTTCGATTAGTGTGTGGGTGATGGAAGACTTTAGTGCCCACTAGGCCATTACACGTTGTGCAGCCCAAACAGCGATAGGAGCCTCTTATATTCCTTTTCATTCCAGTTGAGTAACACTGCTTGGGGTCCGTTTTCACCAGAAGGTCTTTAAGATTAGTTCCCCGCTTAAATCCAACCATAGGTCGTAGGTTATGGGTAAATGTGAGTTTTGGGTCTGAAGACATAATTGGCCAGTGCTGTCGAAGAATTTGGCCAATATTTTTTGTCACTGGAGTAAAAGTGGTGGACATAATGAGCTTGTCACTAGCGTCCCTTTTTGGTTTGGGTATAATTAATTCTGTCTGTGTTAGCCTTGAAACCGATTCCACAGCATCATGAATTATCGGGATCTTGTAGCCCCTGTTCTGGAACTTCTCACCCACTCCTTTCAATTGGGAGACCCCCGTTACAGGATTCGAATTGTTACGCATTGTTCTTATGCATTGTGATTTTACAATGCCCTTTAATAGGGCTGGGGGATGGCAACTATCTGCCCTTAATATAGAGTTGCGGTCGGTGGGTTTATGATACAATGTGGTTCCTAATTTATTAGAATCCTTGAAAACTGTCAAGTCCAAGAAATGAATGGATGCAGTGTCAGCTGTCATCTTAAACTTGACATTGTCAGTAGTGTTATTAAACACATCAAACCATTTATGGAGTTCCTCCAGGCCCCCTCGCCACACCAAGAAAATGTCATCTATGTATCTGTAATAACAGATGATAGATACGTTCGACGTATTCCATAGATACATGTTTTCAAATTGTGACATATAAATGTTGGCGTACGAGGGGGCCATGGAGGAACCCATGGCTGTGCCGGCAGTTTGCAAATAAAAACTATTTTCGAACCGAAAATAGTTTTTAAAAGGACAGAATTCTATGAGGGACAGTAAAAATCCTACTGGGGGCCCCTCATAAAGGGTATTACCCGTGAGGTGCTCTTGTATAGCCTTAAGTCCGTCAAGATGTGGTATAATGGTATACAGACTGTTGACATCCAGAGTGACGAGTAAATCATCTGGCTGGATGTCAACAGTCCGTATTTTACGAATGAAGTCATTCGTATCCATAACATAAGACCGTGTTGCTTTCACCACTGGCTGTAGGAGTACGTCCACATATTGTGCTATAGGTTGGGTAAGTGATTCCCTGGCTGACACAATGGGACGGCCCGGTGGGTGGTCTAATGTTTTATGAATTTTGGGGATTGAATATAAGATGGGTATCTTAGGGTATGTGGTAATGCAAAAGTCACGAATGTGCTCAGTTATGTACCCTTGTTCAAATCCCAATTCAATCAATTTGTCAAGTTGTATTTTGAATAGTGTAGTAGGGTCAGAGGTTAACAATTTGTATGTCTGGGTGTCTGATAATTGCTTCAGGATGTCCCCTCTATAATCACTGTAATCTAAAAGAACAATGGCCCCGCCCTTGTCGGCGGGCCTGATGACTATAGAGGAGTCATTCTGGAGAGTTTTAATAGCCTTCAATTCATCTCTTGAGAGATTATGTTTCCATAGTGTATCTTTTCTTTCTGTGTCCAAGTCCTGTGTTATCAACCTCAAAAATGTTTTGGTACTTGGACTGCTATTGCTGGGTTCAAAAGAGCTAGGTACACTACATTTAAGTTCAATATGGGACTTCTGTCCAGACGAATCTTTGTTTTGGAAGAATTCTTTAATCTTGAGAGATCTATTTAATTTGTAAAGGTCTAGTTTAAGGTCAAACTCAGAGATTAAAGTGCTCGGCACAAAAGATAAGCCTTTATTGAGAACTTTACGTTCATTATCAGTTAAGGCATGTGCACTCAAATTGACAATTATGTCCTCTGTCGTGGTCGTCTGGGGGGTCGATGTCTGATACCCCGCCCGCCTGATATGGGGTCTGTTATGCCTCCCCCTCCCCGAGATCGTGTTGTTACCCCTAAAAAATGACTAGGGGTTGAGTGTGATCTGGGTTCATGTGAGGAGAATTGATCCTGATGCCTATGTTGACCAGGTGGAGTAAACGCAGTGCCAGAGGGGTTCCTATCGGCATCAGTGGAATCTTCACCACTGGTATCTACATATATATTTAAAAAAACTAGGTTAAAGGCACAGTAAATTCAAAGTTAAACTTTCATTATTTGGATAGAGCATACCATTTTCAACAACTTTCCAATTTACTTTCCAATTTACTTCTATTATCAAATTTGCTTTGCTCTCTTGGTATCCTTTGTTGAAGAGTAAACTTAGGTCCCTCGGTAGGATCAGGAGCAGCAATGTGCTATCAAGAGCTAGCTTGTGATTGGGGGGCTGCACATATATGCCTCTTGTCATTTGCTCAAACATGTGGACAGTTAGCTTCCAATAGTACATTGCTGCCCCTGAGCCTACTCTTTAACAAAGCATACAAAGAGAATGAAGTACATTTGAGAACAGACGTAAACTGGAAAGTGTTTATTATTGCATTCTCTATCTGAATCATGAAAGGTTCATTTTGACTTGACTGTCCCTTTAAACCAGGTTTTAATGTTCCAATCAAAAGTTAAAAAGCATGAAAAGTGTGTTTAATGGGTTTATGTTTGTACTTAGTTTTTGTTTTACTTTTACCTCTTAGCAAAAATATTTTTTGTGTGTGCTAATCTGTTCTATCCAGTTCTTCACACTAAATGAAATGCTTTAATGTTAATTTAATAAATTATTCATTAATCATGTACATAAATTATGAATGGATTCCGTTTTAATTAAAACGATTAATTCTAGAACTGTTCTGCCTTCTGAATAAATGGCAAAAGGTTACCAATCCTATTTCTTTTGGAGAAAATCTTTAGAATTGAATGTTTTAATTAAGGTTTTGTTCCGAGCATTAACAATAGTGAGATATAGACATTTGTTAGTTTAATTCTGGATAGTAATAGTTCTTAAAAAGACACTGAAATATTTTTTTTTACTTTCATGATTCAGAAAGAACATGCAATTTTAAACAACTTTTCAATTTACTTATAGGGGCTGATTTATCAATGGCTGTAGCGTATCATGTCCGACAGACATCGCTGAATGCCGACAGCATATGCTGTCGCATTTAACATTGCACAAGCAGTTCACCAGAACTGCTTGTGCAATGCCGCCCCCAGCATGGGGTTTCAATCAGCAGACCACAGCATGGAGTTTCAAATAGCAGACCACAGCCTCAGAGGCAGTGGACCAGGAGGCCAATTTAACAAATGTCTTGCGGACCTGATCCGACAGTGCGGATCAAGTCCACAAGACATCGCTGAATGCGGAGAGTAATACGCTCTCCGTATTCAGCATTGCACCGGCAGCTCACAAGAGGGCAGGGGGTGTCAATCAACCCGATCGTACTCGATCGGGTAGAATTCCGGCGATTCCTGTCCACCTGCTCAGAGCAGACGGACAGGGTTATGGAGCAGTGGTCTTTGTGAAACACGGGCCGTCAAGCTCCGTTTGGAGCTTGATAGATAGGCCCCAATGTCTTAAGACCGCTGCTTCATAACTGCTGTTTCCGGCGAGCCATTCAGAGCTTGATAATTCAGCCCCTATAGTATTATATTGCACAGAGACTTTTTATTTGCACACTTTCTGAGGCACCAGATTCTACAGAGCATGTGCAAGAGTACACAGTGTATTTGTATACAAATCTGTGATTGGCTGCTGGTTGTCACATGATACATGGGCCGGCAAATTGAAGCAATTTTAAATGAATGAGAAAAAAACCTACAGTTGATTTAACATTCTCAGTAAGTGCTATTGCATTTTCTTTTTATTACGCATTTTCCAAATGGATGCATTTCAGTTTTGTATGGAAGCATTTTTGTAATAAACATATAAACAAAAATACTTCTTATAAAAACTATAGCTGCACCAGCATTTTAAACACAGCACTTGCTCGGAGAGCCTAAGGTGACTGTACCATTTGTTAATTGCTGACATGATACAAGCCCCACTGGCACTATGAGCAGCTGCAGTTTTTAAAATGATGTTGCACTTAGAATATCTAGCTATGCTTCACATGCACGTGCAGAGCAAAAATACTAACACTAAAACAGTGATAACTTTTATTAAAAGCATTTTTTGCCAGTACATGTATATTGCAAATATGTTTCTATCCAAAGATGTAATTCATCTATGTGCATTTACATTTTGACCGGAATATCCCTTTAATAGTCCTTTAAGGCAGTGTTTCTCAACTCCAGTTCTTTTAGTACCCCCAACAGGCTAGATTTTTATGATATCTTAACTATGCACATGTGACATCAGCGGATGGGTGTGAGCAGCTTAGTAACCATGGTTACTTGTCAGCTGATTCTCTCACCTGTGCTGTAGTTAAAATATAATGAAAATAATAAATAAAAATCAGATGTGCCCTCTATATTTACTACAAAAATATTACTAGTGTTGAAGTGATGTGCACTGCAACCTTGTGATGTCTGTGCGGTATTTCAAAAAATGCTTTGATTTATATCAAGACAATAAATTGCATATATATGTTGTGACCATCTATATATAATAATAATATAAATTAAAAAATGTTATTAGAAAATAATATGACCATCTCATATACTGATTTAACAAAGACAGTCCACACTCTAGGAGATATTTCACAGATCTCCAGGCAGCAAACTCATTCCAGATCGATGTTGGCAGTCGCTGGTTCTGTTAAAAAGAAGAAGAGAAGAGGCGCCAAATGGTGTGTATCGTTTGAACTACAGAAGGCCAATCCCCCAAATGAATCTTACTTACAAGATTTCCAGCACTTGAGAAGTGCCACATATGCCTTCTGAACTATTTGCAGCCGTCCAGCTAGCTGTATTAGGCCAATAATGCTTCAGTATTAAGCTGTGCAAGACAAAAACACAAAAGTGCCACAATAGTGTGTATCAGTGAGAACACTAACAAGTGCGCAAATATTGAAATGTACTCACGAGATGTGAGGCACTTGAGAAGTGCCACAAAGACCTCCTGGACACTTATCAGCTGTCCAGATCACTGTATTCACAGGTGTTCCTCTGGGCAAAAACGTTAGGTTCACAATGGCTCCAAAAAGCACCTTGGGAATCACTCTCCAATCGATACAAATATCAGTGCAAAAATGGCAAAAATAAAGTACCAAAAATGCCGTGCTACTGGTAAAATATAAAATGTTTAATAAAAACAATTTTCACAACGCGTTTCGCGGTTACTAAGACCGTTTCTTCAGGTGTCACCTGAGGAAACCGGGAAACGCGTTGTGAAAATTGTTTTTATTAAACATTTTATATTTTTTGGAGAGTGATTCCCAAGGTGCTTTTTGGAGCCATTGTGAACCTAACGTTTTTGCCCAGAGGAACACCTGTGAATACAGTGATCTGGACAGCTGATAAGTGTCCAGGAGGTCTTTGTGGCACTTCTCAAGTGCCCCACATCTCGTGAGTACATTTCAATATTTGCGCACTTGTTAGTGTTCTCACTGATACACACTATTGTGGCACTTTTGTGTTTTTGTCTTGCACAGCTTAATACTGAAGCATTATTGGCCTAATACAGCTAGCTGGACGGCTGCAAATAGTTCAGAAGGCATATGTGGCACTTCTCAAGTGCTGGAAATCTTGTAAGTAAGATTCATTTGGGGGATTGGCCTTCTGTAGTTCAAACGATACACACCATTTGGCGCCTCTTCTCTTCTTCTTTTTAACAAAATATCATGAAAATCTGGCCTGTTAGGGGTACTTAAGGAATGTAGTTGAGAAACGCTGCTTAAAGGGACATGACACCCAAACTTTTGTCTTTCATGATTCAGATAGAGCATACCATTTAAAAACACTTTCCAATTTACTTCCATTATCTTGTTGCTTAGTTCTCAAGGTATCATTTTTTGGAAAGTATACTTATGTAGGCTCAGTAGCTGAGAGCTAGCTGCTGATTGATGGCTGCACATATATGTCTATTGTGATTGGCTTACTGACGTGTTCAAATATCAAATATATTATAAGAAATGTTGGATGCACCTAATACATATAGATAAAATAGTGCAATTGTGCAAACACAATCACTTAAAAGTGTGTATAACGCCAAAAATAACCAGTGCAAAAATACACAACAAAGGACATGAAATAAAAATACAAAAAATGCAACAATACCAAGACAAGTGTCCGTGTGTAAAACAATCAATCACACAATGAAAATACTTATGCTTGAAACGTCCATTGAATGGTCTCAAAGTGATAGGTCATAAAATATAAAAGTCCTCAAGAAGACAGATGGCTGTAGGCTTCTTCCAGAACTTGATGGTGAAACAAGTGAAACAAATCTGAAGAAAAGTGGAAAAGAAGAAGGCGCCACAATAGTGCAAAATCAGTGGTGTATGGTATAAATGCACGCAGATAATATCATACTCACAGAGTATAGAGCACTTGAGAAGTGCCACAAACGCTTGCTGGACCTTTTGTAGCTGTCCAGATAGCTATCCCCTCAGCACACGACTCCGTCAGCTGGTGGTTATCACAGGCTCGTAAAGGCACTTATCCACACAAACACAGTCTTGCGTATAGCATCAAATAGGGGAGGTAGGCTCTTCTAGGTCAAGCCCATTACGTATGAAATCCCACTAATAAAGTGTTATATGGAAGATGGTATAGCAGGTAAAAAGTTGTGATTCAAAGTCTAAGTAAAAATGCAGACTTTATTAAAATTGCAAAAGTATCACACATCGCGTTTCTCAGTCGTAATGACCATTTCATCAGGTGTCTACAATACTAATAACATCACAACTTATAAATCCTACTCAGCATCTAGTGCTGCTAAAAGTGCATGCACAGAAGTACACCTCCACACCTGAGCTATTGTCATAAATGGCTCTGAGTCATCTGATTGGAATCTGGCCGACCAATGCAGTGCGAGGATTGCATACACACCCACTTCAAGAATGAACAGTATATCGTCATATAGACATAGTGTAAAAAATTTAAAATATTGTTAGTTCCAATTCATAAAAGCTTTACTTCCGTAAAACTATTAAAAACTCATATGTGGATGTGAAACCCCCCTGCATGGCTAATACAAAGGGATATTTAAAAAAATGTATAAATATATATATATATATATATATATAATATGATTATACAACACATATACATCATGGATATATAAAAAGTGATCTACCTCCAAACAGGTGAATTCATGTTAGAACCAGGCTAATAACAATCCATCAAAATAAAACAATAAATAAACAACCTGTAATATTGGTCAAATAAAAATATATATAAACTTAGAGATATACGTAAGGATTTATGTCTCATAAACTTAATTAAATGCTGCCATATCGATATGTATTTTAAACCAAAGGGATTTATGGTTTTAACTTTCCAAATCCAAAAGTCTCCCTCTGTCTCAAATGGACAGCTACAACCCCATTTGGAAGTAATATGTTCAACCCCATTTGGAAGTAATATGTTCAATTGGAAAAATCCTAAAGATATCAGATTGACCACTGTGGAAACGTGCTCCATGCCTGGGTACACTGTGATTAACTAAGGTTCTGTTTAGGTTTCTAAGATGTTCACCCCATCTTTTTTTCAGGGATCTAGAGGTCCTCCCTATATACTGTGCACCACATTTAGATTCCAGCAAATAGACAATAAAAGCAGAAACACAGGTAAAATGGGATTTAATCTCAAACTTCTCCTTAGTAGAAAAATACATAAAACTTGTCCTATTACTAGTGATGTTGCGAACCTAAAAATTTGCTTTGCGAACGGCAAACACAAACTTCAGCAACTGTTCGCGAACGGGCGAACCGGGCGAACCGCCATTGACTTCAATAGGCAGGCGAATTTTAAAACCCACAGGGACTCTTTCTGGCCACAATAGTGATGGAAAAGTTGTTTCAAGGGGACTAACACCTGGACTGTGGCATGCCAGGGTAATCCATGGCAAAACTCCCACAGAAAATTACATAGTTGATGCAGAGTCTGGTTTTAAGCCATAAAGGGCATAAATCACCTAACATTGCTAAATTGTTTGGAATAACGTGCTTTAAAACATCAGGTATGATGTTGTATCGATCATGTAGTCTAAGGGTTACGCCCGGTTCACAGTGACAGACCAAACTCCCCGTTTAAAGGGACAGTCTACACCAGAATTTTTATTGTTTTAAAAGATAGATAATCCCTTTATTACCCATTTCCCAGTTTTGCATAACTAACACATTTATAATAATATACTTTTAACCTCTGTGATTATCTTGTATCTAAGCCTCTGCAAACTGCCCCTTTTTTCAGTTCTTTTGACAGACTTGCAGTCTAGCCAATCAGTGCCTGCTCCCAGATAACTTGTCGTGCACGAGCACAGTGTTATCTATATGAAATACGTGAACTAACACCCTCTAGTGGTGAAAAACTGTTAAAATGCAATCTGAAAGAGGTGGGCTTCAAGGTCTAAGAAATTAGCATGAACCTCCTAGGTTAATCTTTCAACTAAGAATACCAAGAGAACAAAGCAAAATTGTTGATAAAAGTAAATTGGAAAATTGTTTAAAATTACATGCTCTATCTGAATCATGAAAGTTTATTTTGGCCTAGACTGTCCCTTTAACGGACTGCAAACAACCGCAAACAGTCCATTTGCACAACCGCAAACTCCCCATTTGCACAAGGTTGGATACCAAGCTAGCCATGTCCCGTTCCTTGTCCTCACTTATGTCATTGAAGGTCTCTTCCTCCACCCAGCCACGTACAACACCAAGGGTCCCCGAAAGGTGACAACAAGCCCCCTGGGACGCCTGCTGTGTTTGGTCTTACACCTCCTCAAAGCCACCTTCCTCCTCTGACTCCTGTTCTTCAGACTCCTCTCTCTGCGTTGCCTCTCTCTGCGTTATTATAAGGTGTGTTAAGTAGTACTATTCCTATCAGTGTAATCCCTGTTACGTCCCCTATCAGGGGACGTGTATATGGCATGGATTTTTGGAACCCTGGAGATGGAAAAAGATGCTTGGTCGGTCCTCCTACTTCAAATTTGGGGTACTGCGCGTGCAATCTACTCTGCCACCAGATATGAGTGGTGTGTTAAGTAGTACTATTCTGATCAGTTTAATCCCTGTTACGTCCCCTATCAGAGGACGTGTATATGGCATGGATATGTATATGGCATGGCCGAAACACAAGTGGCTGTCAGATAACAGTCCGGCCACGAGATAGATAGATTTGATAGATAGATAGATACATAGATTAGATAGATAGATCAATAGATGCAATAGATACATTTGATAGATACGATAGATAGATTTGATAGATAGATAGATAGATTTGATAGATAAATAGATAGATTTGATAGATAGATAGATAATGTCCAAGACAGAGAATTACAAGACGTGCGGTCTGGGACCCATGGTAAGGTTCCCAGAGGCAGTTGCGGCGCCCGAGGCTCTGATTAGAACAGAGCACACTGGAACGTATCTGCCCTCGGCCAAAATCGGAACATTCTTTAGCTTTCTGTCTGTCGGCCAAATGTCCGTCTCCCAAATGTCCATCTGCCAAATATCAGTTTGATAGATATAGGAGCGCCAAAAAAAGGCTAAGGTATATCACAGGGCTAATTAAGATCAAATGGTAATCAAGAAGACCAAAGATATATGTACAATAAATATCTGTTAAAATTGTATTTATTATCATCGTTTATTTTTTATTTTTAGGTTTGTAATTTTGCATTTGTACATTTGAATTTTTGTAATTTTTGTATTTTTTAGGATCATTACTTGATTGGGAAATTGTATTTTACTAGTACTCTGAATTTCACTTAGCTATTTCATTACCCTCTGTTAATTAATTACCGCTGAGGAAGCGGAGGAGCGATACACATTTTGATTAATTTAGGAATCACTTTATATCTTAATCAAAAGCGCAGATTTTTGTGATTTCAAGTTAGCGTATGATTGTCTTATTCCCACTTATTTCTATATTAGAACATACCGGTATTGTTTAGGATAGAATCACTTTTTTATTTTTTGCACAATTTGTAGCACTTATTCACAATAAGTTTCTTTGTTCTGTTCACTGATTTTTTGAATATTGGGATTTTTTGAATATTGAGATTTTACTGTGTTGTGTTATATCAAATTTTTCACATATCAGATCTTATTTTTCACTTTTTATTGTTAAATATTCAGTCACTGGATATTTTGTGACCCCAATTGCACCTTCTACTGCCAACAGGATTTAGTGTTCCTATTAGTAGTCTGTAGGAAACTTAGAAGCTAACTTGACTTCAATTTCTTCTTTTGGGTTATAAAATTCATACCTATAACTAGTTTATGGCTCCTTAAGGATTGACACCACCTATTGAGATAAAAGTAGTCCAATCTTGTACTTGTAGCTACATGCTCAGATTTTATACTGTATAGATATTTTCTCAATTGTATTTTTTATTGTATTTTTATATTGTATTGTTATTACATTATATGTTATGTGTTTGATTGTTTGACAACCCCTACTGATTAAATACAATTTTAACAGATATTTTATTGTACATATATCTTTAAGTTGGTCTTCTTGATTACCATTTGATCTTAATTAGCCCTGTGATATACCTTAGCCTTTTTTTGGCGCTCCTATATATATCAAACTGTAACAATTTATCAGATCTGATAGGGGATCTTCTTTATAGTGTAGCAGGTATATTATCATATCAGTTTAGGCACTGGAAACGTCATTTCTGTTGTCAATAGTCATCTGCCAAATGTCCTTCTGCATTTTGTCAGAGCACCGCGTGCAATCTACTCGGCCACCAGATATGAGTGGTGTGTTAAGTAGTACTATTCTGATCAGTTTAATCCCTGTTACGTCCCCTATCAGGGGACGTGTATATGGCATGGATTTTAGGAACCGGGAGATGGAAAAGGATGCTTGGTCGGTCCTCCTACTTCAAATTTGGGGCACTGCGCGTGCAATCTACTGTGCCACCAGATATGAGTGGTGTGTTAAGTAGTACTATTCTGATCAGTTTAATCCCTGTTACATCCCCTATCAGGGGACGTGTATATGGCATGGATTTTAGGAACCGGGAGATGGAAAATGATGCTTGGTCGGTCCTCCTACTTCAAATTTGGGGCACTGCGCGTGCAATTTACTGTGCCACTAGATATGAGTGGTGTGTTAAGTTGTACTATTCTGATCAGTTTAAACCCTGTTACGTCCCCTATCAGGGGATGTGTATATGGCATGGATTTTAGGAACCGGGAGATGGAAAAGGATGCTTGGTCGGTCCTCCTACTTCAAATTTGGGGCACTGCGTGTGCAATCTACTGTGCCACCAGATATGAGTAGTGTGTGTTAAGTAGTACTATTCTGATCAGTTTAATCCCTGTTACCTCCCCTATCAGGGGACATGTATATGGCATGGATATGTATATGGCATGGCCGAAACACAAGTGGCTGTCAGATAACAGTCTGGCCACGAGATAGATAGATTTGATAGATAGATAGGTAGATAGATAGATACATAGATTAGATAGATAGATCAATAGATGCAATAGATACATTTGATAGATACGATAGATAGATTTGATAGATAAATAGATAGATTTGATAGATAGATAGATAATTTCCCAGATAGAGAATTACAAGACTTACAAGGTAAGGTTCCCAGAGGCAGTTGCAGCGACAGGGGACGTGTATATGGCATGGGTTTTAGGAACTGGGAGATGGAAAAAGATGCTTGGTCGATCCTCCTGCTTCAAATATGGGGCACTGCGCGTGCAATCTATTGTGCCACCAGATATGAGTGGTGTGTTAAGTAGTACTATTCTGATCAGTTTAATCCCTGTTATGTCCCCTATCAGGGGACGTGTATATGGCATGGATATGTATATGGCATGGCCGAAACACAAGTGGCTGTCAGATAACAGTCAGGCCACGAGATAGATAGATTTGATAGATAGATAGATAGATGCATAGATTAGATAGATAGATCAATAGATGCAATAGATACATTTGATAGATACGATAGATAGATAGATAGATTTGATAGATAAATAGATAGATTTGATAGATAGATAATTTCCCAGACAGAGAATTACAAGATGTGCGGTCTGTGACCCATGGTAAGGTTCCCAGAGGCAGTTGCGGCACCAGGGGACGTGTATATGGCATGGATTTTAGGAACCGGGAGATGTAAAAAAGATGCTTGGTCGATCCTCCTGCTTCAAATTTGGGGCACTGCGCGTGCAATCTATTATGCCACCAGATATGAATGGTGTGTTAAGTAGTACTATTCTGATCAGTTTAATCCCTGTTACGTCCCCTATCAGGGGACGTGTATATGACGTGTATACACTTACACTACTATTAAACAAGATATGAGTGGTGGCACTAGGTAAGTGGGCACAGTATACGCTGTGAGCCTGACACAAAAAAGCAGACTAATGTTTCACAGTCCAAAAAGTTTTTTTGTTTTTTTTAATGTACACTTACACTACTATTAAACAAGATATGAGTGGTGGCACTTGGCAAGTGGGCACAGTATACACTGTGAGCCTGACACAAAAAAGCAGACTGATGTTTCACAGTCAAAAAAAGTTTTTTTTTTAAATGTACACTTACACTACTATTAAACAAGATATGAGTGGTGGCACTGGGCAAGTGGGCACAGTATACGCTGTGAGCTGAACACAAAAAAGCAGACTGATGTTTCACAGTCCAAAATTTTTATTTTGTTTTAAATGTACACTTACACTACTATTAAACAAGATATGAGTGGTGGCACTGGGCAAGTGGGCACAGTATACGGTGTGAGCCTGACACAAAAAAGCAGACTGATGTTTCACAGTCCAAAAAGTTTTTTGTTTTTTTTAAATGTACACTTACACTACTATTAAACAAGATATGAGTGGTGGCACTTGGCAAGTGGGCACAATATACGCTGTGAGCCTGACACAAAAAAGCAGACTGATGTTTCACAGTCAAAAAAAGTTTTTTTTTTAAATGTACACTTACACTACTATTAAACAAGATATGAGTGGTGGCACTGGGCAAGTGGGCACAGTATACGCTGTGAGCTGAACACAAAAAAGCAGACTGATGTTTCACAGTCCAAAATTTTTATTTTGTTTTAAATGTACACTTACACTACTATTAAACAAGATATGAGTGGTGGCACTGGGCAAGTGGGCACAGTATACGGTGTGAGCCTGACACAAAAAAGCAGACTGATGTTTCACAGTCAAAAAAAGTTTTTTTTTTTTTAAATGTACACTTATACTACTATTAAACAAGATATGAGTGGTGGTACTGGGCAAGTGGGCACAGCATATGCTGTGAGCCTGACACAAAAAAGCAGACTGATGTTTCACAGTCCAAAAAGTTTTTTGGTTTTTTTAAATGTACACTTACACTACTATTAAACAAGATATGAGTGGTGGCACTGGACAAGTGGGCACAGTATACGCTGTGAGACTGACACAAAAAAGCAGACTGATGTTTCACAGTCCAAAAAGTTTTTTTTTTTTTAAATGTACACTTACACTACTATTTTTTTTTGTTTAAATAATTTTTTTATTGAGGTTCATGAGTTTGTACAAAGCAAATGCATGCAAATACATTTTACAGACTACAAATTACTCTGGTATACAGATGCACTCAAAAAAGAAAAGATAATATATGCAGTATATCCTAACATCTAGACTTCGGCAGGAATAAAGAGGCAAACAAACTCCAATTTCTAACAGTTCTGCCTGTAGTGCACTAGAAATAAAACCTCTATTATGTTTTTCGTTATTAGATAAATATTCCTCAAATATAATTCAAGGCCTCTATTTATGCCAAACCTTTTATACAAGCGAACCTTAGTGAGAGAGATTCAACATGAAAATAACTTTACATATGAGATATATATTAACCCTCTGCTAGTATCAAAGTAGATAAAAAAAAAAAAAATAATATAGATGTTTTAATATCTCCAAAAAGGTACTACTCATTAAACATCAGGTTGGAAAGGGGATAGATGAAACTTCTATGAAATTTCAGTGTCATTGGGTAAAAGCTATGTATTGGCCATGTACCAGCAGAGGGGCAAATCAAAGGAACAACAACCAAAAAAAAACAAAAAACAATATGAATACTTCTGTATCTTAGTAGCATATAAAATTATTAAATATTAGTGATTACTAATGCGGTATTATCGAGGTAAACCGCGCAACTATATTCTGGGCATAGAAAGTATCCAGAATACAATGGTGTGTGGGGGGGGGTGAGGGGAAGATAATAGAAAAAATGTAACCTAGGCGCCAGAATACATAATAACCAGGAATGTAAAAAATGGGTTGTTGTACAGTTAGCAAAATTGGAAAATGTTCCTCAGAGACCCTAAACCTGTAAGAAATAGTAGATTGCTGTTGGGACTGAGTGCAGATGTGTTTATGACCTATTGGATACCCACTAAGCCCTCGGTCTGTTGATTTAAGAAATGGTAAGATGTAAAAATATATGTATGTATTTATAGCCATACTACTAAGCACGTTGCTATGGAGCCATAAGGACCAAGAGAAAAAAGTCTGCAGTCCGAGTATCTCTAATAACCATTAACATCTGTATTTATCAGAAGCCAGAGGACAGGCCTGTAAATACCTATATAAATGAAAAGATATAGTCTACTCTTTTAAACATTGATGCC
This sequence comes from Bombina bombina, assembly GCF_027579735.1. NCBI lineage: Eukaryota > Metazoa > Chordata > Amphibia > Anura > Bombinatoridae > Bombina > Bombina bombina. The sequence continues at coordinate 1,516,537,753 of NC_069499.1, read as the reverse complement.
CTGTTGCTCGGGCATGGGCCCTATACCCAGCAACCGGTGGGACAGTGAATTTAGAGACTGAGCATATCTTAGTGACAGGCTAGTCCTAGATTTAAACTCATAGGCCCGATGGCTCCGGTTCCAAATACGTATACTAGAATTTGTTTATAGGTATAGTATTATTTATTTACTTACAGACCTAAGAGAGCAAAATAAAGGAATATAAGGGCTTATACCCACCTCATAGGTCTAACCCCTGAGCTGTCCCAGAATTATGTAAAGATACATGATAAATTAAACATCTATAAAAATTATAAAAGTGAATTTTTACAGGAGTCACAGGTTAAGGAGAGCATAAACATTAGGGTTTAGATCTTTAGAGACAGAACTCCGTATTAAAAAGGAACACACAAGCTGACGATTTTAGGGCATGACTAAAATAGCATCAACATGTCCTATATCACCTTCATTTTTAACATTCACATGTGGCTCATTAAAACAGTCAAATAAACTATGGAAAATAAGCATGCCTTTAACATACAATGATATTAACAGTATGTATTAACCTGGTACTTGGCTAAGCATGAAATAAGAAGAGTAATTTACAGCCTTATAGCTTAACTACATGAAGGTATACAGTCGATGTTACCCTAATAAAACTTGAGTGCAATAAGTATCAATCATGAACATCCATATCAACCATATTAATTATAACTTATAAATTATAACCCCCAATTCAGCTACAGTGCAAAGTCTCTCCAGTGATCAAATTTTGGGGGTGAGAAAAATGTCCAGTCTTGTAGCTGCACAAATCCACACTGCATATCCTTTAGTTAAAGTCCAAGCAGCTTCGAATAGTCATGCCCAGCAACAGGTAGATAATAAAATAAAAATAAACATGCATCCATAACAGTTTAAACATATATAACATACATACTTTGAACCTTGCAACATCAGAGTAGAAAACATACTAGTCCAGCAAATGTCCAGAGAGATATGAGTAACAAGCTGCGTCGCTGTGGAGGCTTAACAACCCAGCAAAAGTCTCGAGCAAAACATTTCAGTCGAGGCAGTGCTGTAGTGTCCCTTCATCTAGGGGTCTCAGCCCACCCCAACCGCCCGTACAGTCCAGACTTGGTCGCACAAAGGAGCATAGCGGAACTGTAGAGCACCGCCAACACCAAGCTGGAGAGAAACATCCCGAACATGGCTACCACTTGCGGAGACTGCGCAGGTTGTGCACAGAAGTAAGTTCTGTGGCGAGGTCAGGACCCTCTTGAGGCATGTCGGGTCAGCAGCCGATCTGGAAGCAGGCTATGTAGTTGGACTAACACCGCAATTCAGTTCATCACTGCAGCGGTAGGTATACGCATCCTCTTGCTGTGTAAAAGAAACATGGCTGCCCAGGCTTTCAGTGGCCGACATTGTAGTATAGCTTTTCTGGTGGATAGTTGAGACGTTAGTGTTCATAGTATGAGTAAGATGACGATTAGCTGGCTGTTCAGGATTATTCTCCTCCACTACTGTGCGAACACAGCACTTAAGCAGAGCCCGGTCCAGGTTGTCGAAATGATCCCGTAGGAGCTGCGCCACAGCTGGCCACCAGTCATCCAAGGCCTCCATTGTATCTTGGCTTCTGGGTAGTCAAAAATGGCTATTCAAGAGCTCCCACTGCCACCAATAGTGTTATATTTGACAGGGTCCCCTTTTGATGTAATAAAGCTTGCTTTAGATATTAATAAATATTAGTTATGGCATATAAGATCCAGGAGCCCTCAGCACACACGTCTGGTTTCCTCGATAGTTGGCTCCGCCCCCCCCCCCACTTACACTACTATTAAACAAGATATGAGTGGTGGCACTAGGCAAGTGGGCACAGTATACGCTGTGAGCCTGACACAAAAAGCAGACTGATGTTTGACAAACCAAAAAGTTTTTGTTTTTTTTAATGTACACTTACACTACTATTAAACAAGATATGAGTGGTGGCACTGGGCAAGTGGGCACAGTATACGCTGTGAGCTGAACACAAAAAAGCAGACTGATGTTTCACAGTCCAAAAATTTTATTTTGTTTTAAATGTACACTTACACTACTATTAAACAAGATATGAGTGGTGGCACTGGGCAAGTGGGCACAGTATACGGTGTGAGCCTGACACAAAAAAGCAGACTGATGTTTCACAGTCAAAAAAGTTTTTTTTTTAAATGTACACTTACACTACTATTAAACAAGATATGAGTGGTGGCACTGGGCAAGTGGGCACAGTATACGCTGTGAGCCTGGCACACACGCTGGCAGGCAGGCAACTGCAATTAGATTACACAAGCAGACTGATGTTTCACACTCAAAAAAGTTTTTTTTGTAAATTTACACTACTTTTTTTTAAATGTACACTTACACTACTATTAAACAAGATATGAGTGGTGGCACTGGGCAAGTGGGCACAGTATACACCGTGAGCCTGGCACACACTCTTGCAGGCAGGCAACTGCAATTAGATTACACTACAAGACTGATGTTTCACAGTCAAAAACGTTTTTTTTTTTTAATTTACACTACTGTTACACCAGATATGAGTGGTGGCACTGGGCAAGTGGGCACAGTATACGCTGTGAGCCTGGCACACATGCTGGCAGGCAGGCAGGCAACTGCAATTAGATTACACTAGCAGACTGATGTTTCACAGTGAAAAAGTTTTTTTTTTAAATTTACACTACTGTTACACCAGATATGAGTGGTGGCACTGGGCAAGTGGGCCTGGCACACACGCTGGCAGGCATGCAACTGCAATTAGATTACACAAGCAGACTGATGTTTCACAGTCAAAAAAGTTTTTTTTTTTAAATTTACACTACTGTTACACCAGATATGAGTGGTGGCACTGGGCAAGTGGGCCTGGCACACACGCAGGCAGGCAGGCAGGCAACTGCAATTAGATTACACTAGCAGACTGATGTTTCACACTCAAAAAAGTTTTTTTTTTAAAATTTACACTACTGTTACAACAGATATGAGTGGTGGCACTGGGCAAGTGAGCCTGGCACACATGCTGGCAGGCAGGCCACTGCAATTAGATTACACAAGCAGACTGATCTTTCACAGTCAAAAAAAGTTTTTTTTTTAATTTACATTTCTGTTACACCAGATACGAGTGGTGGCACTGGGCAAGTGGGCACAGTATACGCTGTGAGCCTGGCACACACGCTGGCAGGCAGGCAACTGCAATTAGATTACACTAGCAGACTGATGTTTCACAGTCAAAAAAGGGTGTTTTTTTAAATTTACACTACTGTTACAACAGATATGAGTGGTGGCACTGGGCAAGTGGGCCTGGCACACACGCTGGCAGGCAGGCAACTGCAATTAGATTACACAAGCAGACTGATGTTTCACAGTCAAAAATGTTTTTTTTTAAATTTACACTACTGTTACACCAGATATGAGTGGTGGCACTGGGCAAGTAGGCACAGTATACACTGTGAGCCTGGCACACACTCTGGCAGGCAGGCAAATGCAATTAGATTACACTAGCAGACTGATGTTTCACAGTCAAATTTTTTTTTTTTTTTTAAATTTACACTACTGTTACACCAGATATGAGTGGTGGCACTGGGCAAGTGGGCCTGGCACACATGCTGGCAGGCAGGCAACTGCAATTAGATTACACTAGCAGACTGATGTTTCACAGTCAAAAAAGTTTTTTTTTTTAAAATGTACACTACTGTTACACCAGATATGAGTGGTGGCACTGGGCAAGTGGGCACAGTATACGCTGTGAGCCTGACACACACGCTGGCAGTCAGGCAACTGCAATTAGATTACACAGGAAAAAAAAAAAAGCAGACTGATATTCTAGCCCTAAAAAGGGCTTTTTGGGGTGCTTTCCTTACAGCAGAGATCAGATGAGTTCTTCAGGACTGTAGTGGACCCTGAATACACTAGCCTAGCTATCGATTTCTCTAATAAATCAGCAGCAGCAGCTACACTGTCCCTCCTCTCACTAAGAATGCAGGATCAGAATGAATCTATAATGGATGCTGTCCAGGAGGTAGGAGGGTCTGGGAGGTAGGGTCTGCTGCTGATTGGCTGGAATGTGTCTGCAGACTGTGAGATACAGGGTCAAAGTTTACTCAATGATGATGAATAGGGGCGGATATGTTTGCCCGCCGTTGCGAACGCGAACAAGCTATGTTCGCTGGGAACTATTCTCTGGCGAACAATTTGAGACATCACTACCTATTACCAGGTTTATAGGCACACAGGCCGCAATTATGCCTATTACATTTTTAGAAACCTGGTTTACCCAATATTCAACTGATTTTATTTTTAATCGTTCTATTTGTTGAAATTGTTCATTACCACCTTGCAATTTGCTAGTTTGTTTTTTTTACAGATGTGTTCTGCTAGCTCCCAGTAGTGCATTGCTCCTCTTCAACAAAGGATACCAAGAGAATGAAGCAAAATTCATAATAGAAGTAATTTGGAAAGTTCATTAAAAATGTATATTCTATCTGAATCATAAAATAAAAAAGTTGGGTTACATGTCTTTTTGAGCAATGCATAGCATAACATTTAATATTTAAGAAGTCAAATTTACAACACACGTACTGTAAGGCTTAACCCCTTAGTGACCACAGCACTTTTCAATTTTCTTACCATTAGGGACCAGGGCTGTTTTTACATTTTTGTGGTGTTAGTGTTTAGCTGTAATTTTCCTCTTACTCATTTACTGTACCCACACATATTATATACCGTTTTTTTGCCATTAAATGGACTTTCCAAAGATACCATTATTTCGTCATATCTTATAATTTACTATAAATTTTTTTATAAAATACGAGGAAAAAATGGAAAAAAACACAGACTTTTTCTAACTTTGACCCCCAAAATCTTACACATCTACAACCACCAAAAAACACCCATGCTAAAAAGTTTCTAAATTTTGTCCTGAGTTTAGAAATACCCAATGTTTACATGTTCTTTGCTTTTTTTGCAAGTTATAGGGCCATAAATACAAGTAGCACTTTGCAATTTCCAAACCATTTTTTTTTTTTTTTAAATTAGCAATAGTTACATTGTAACACTGATATCTGTCAGGAATACCTGAATATCCCTTGACATGTATATATTTTTGTTTAGTAGACAACCCAAAGTATTGATCTAGGCCCATTTTTATATATTTCATGCTACCATTTCCCCGCCAAATGCGATCAAATCAAAAAATTGTTAACTTTTTCACTAACTTTTTCACAAACTTTAGGTTTCTCACTGAAATTATTTACATACAGCTTGTGCAATTATCGCACAAATGGTTGTAAATGCTTTTCTGGGATCACCTTTCTTCAGAAATAGCAGACATTTATGGCTTTGGCATTACTTTTAGGTAATTAGAAGGCCGCTAAATGCCGCTGCCCATCACACTTGTATTATGCACAGCAGTGAAGGGGTTAATTAGGTAGCTTGAAGGGTTAATTTTAGCTTTAGTGTAGAGATCGGCCTCCCACCTGACACATCCCACCCCCTAATCCATCCCTGCCCCCCCTCAAAAAGCTCTGTTCCCTCCCCCACCTCACAATTGTCACCGCCATCTTAAGTACTGGCAGAAAGTCTGCCAGTACTAAAATAAAAGTTTTTTGTTTTTTTTATACAGACAGTCTGCCAGTATGAAAATATAAGGCTTTTTTTTTAAATATTTTTTTTATATTTTCTGCAGTGTAGGACCCCCCTACCTCCCTGATTTCCCCCAAACAGCTTTCTAAACCTCCCCACCTCTAACTATTACTTGCCATCTTAGGTACTGTCTGCTAGTACCTATAAACTGCCTTTTAAAAAAAAAATTCTGTAGCGTAGTGTCCCCCCACCTGCGATCTTTAGTTAGGGTACCCCACTCCCCCAGATCCCCTTTTCTGAAGTCTAGTTCCTCATCCCTCACTGTTCCTTTATTTAAGTATTTCTGTAGCGTAGGGCCCTCCCACTCCCTCCTACCTCCCCTGCTAGCAGCCCTCCCGCCACCCGCTTCCCGCCCACACCTCCCGCCGGCACCAACTAAAGATCATTACAGATGGTGACACAGACAGTGCAACCGTTTGTAAAAATCAGACATTTGCCATCATATGGAGCCGGAGCACTGATCGCAATCCGACTCCATATGCGGCAGATGCCTGAAGCTTCAGGAGCTACAGTTCTTGGCTGTAACTTAACATCCGAGAGTGCTGGAGCTTCCTGAAGTGAAGACGTATATAAACGTCTTGCAGTACGATAGGCAAAGTACTGCAAGATGTACAGTATATATATATATATGTCTTGCAGTACGATAGGCAAAGTACTGCAAGATGTACAGTATATATATATACGTCTTGCAGTACGATAGGCAAAGTACTGCAAGATGTACAGTATATATATATATATATATATATATGTCTTGCAGTACGATAGGCAAAGTACTGCAAGATGTACAGTATATATATATATATACGTCTTGCAGTACGATAGGCAAAGTACTGCAATATGTACAGTATATATATATATATATATATATATATATGTCTTGCAGTACGATAGGCAAAGTACTGCAAGATGTACAGTATATATATACGTCCTTTTGGGTGAAGGGGTTAAAGCTACAAAGTGCAGTTTTTTTATTATTATTTTAATATTTTTTTTATTTTTTATTTTGAGGGCATTTGGGGGACTTTTAGAATATCGGATCTCTGGTTAATTTTCGGACCCCTAACCAGTAATCTAGCCTAAAGTATATTACCATAATAAGAAAGATGTTATGCCATTCCCTTGGCCCGTAGGGAGAGACTTGATACTGTGGAAACAAAATATTTGTAAATCACATTTCTTAAATAATGGAGAGAATTATAAGAAAAAGTATTAATAATTAACAGTAATATTCCAATTTAAGGAAGATGTGCGTGGAGTCATATGTGAAGTAACATATCAATGAAATAAAAATCAATACTTAGTAGTTCGTCTTGGTGTGGTCATCTAAGTGATGTCCTTGTGAGTCATATCTCTGTTTACCTTAGAACCTCTTCTGTTTTTTTTTTATTTAAACATGCGTTTTGTGATCACAACATAAAATGTTGTGTTTGTGTGTAAATAAAATGTATACAATTCGCTGTTGTTGCAAAGATGCTATCTGGATACATTGATATACTTGAAAACAGCCACCATATCGTGTAGCTCTGGATAAATGATTAGGAATGCACAATGAAAGTCATGAAAAAAAAAGGATCACATGTACATAAAGCAGACTGGACAAACAAATTATTATAAAGAAATAGGTTTATAACCTGCAGATTGAAGGGATCTCCTTTCCTCCATCTGCCTTAGTCCCCCCTGAACCTCCAATAAAACACCTTGAATTGAAGCAGTGGACTTACCCTTATATGAGGTAAAATAGGTTTGTTTGTTTTTATTTTCTCTAGTTATTGGCTAACTCAATCCAGCTCAGAAGCAAATAATATGAGAACGCTCATTCTGATCTGTTACCTATCATTTGTAGCAAAATCTGATGGCGAACTAATCAGTTGCATATATCAAACATGGATGTATTTAAAGACTCTATTCGTGGCAGGTTAGGAATATTGCTTTATGCATCTGAAATCTAATTTTCATTAAATGGATAAATTAGTGCACAAATCTTTCACTCGAATATTCAAAATGCTTTGTGATGTTCAGTAATCGTCTCATTTTAAGCGAAATGAATAGTTACCATTCGGGGAACATTTACATGAAATTTTGTTAAACTAACGTACATGTTCCACTGCTAGAAGTGAAAAAGTTCACCAGGGGCAACTAAGATACTTGCCTACTCTTTTAATACAGGTCCTGGGAGCCACCGCACTAAGGGGCCGGATTATGAAAGTGCGAGCAGACATGATACGATGTAGTGTATCATGTCCGATGCACATCGATAAATGCCAGGAGGCATGTCAATCAAAAAACAAGGAGTCTGTTAGAATGAATGTAGGGTGAGAAGAAAAGGTATTATTAAAAGGGTAGAAAAATGTACAAAGGTTACTGCTGATTAGCAGTCCTAAAAACTGCCAGGATTCTTAAAACCATTGGGGTGTGCGTGACCCACGTGAGGTTAAATAAACATTGCAATGTGGTTAAACACATAGGTAAACAGTGCAATGTGGTTAAACACATAGGTAAACATTGCAATGTGGTTAAACACATAGTAAAGCCCCATAGGGAGCAGAAAACAGATGGTTACTGGTAGTTACATGGAACTTCTTCTGATTGGGTGAGCAGCCATGCCACTTACCTTCTCCAATGCATGTGCCTCCCGAATGGAACTTTACCCATAGGTTTAACCCTTTTGTGAAGGGTTAAACTGATTGTGATGGAAACATAACATGCTCTAACAAATGAACACAGTAATTAGAATGTCCCTTTAATAGCAACCACATTATTAGTGTGTAAGCACATATAAGGTAAAGATTTTCCAATATAAATAGTCATTTCTTCAGAATATGTATTTTCATAAGAATAACGTATTGAACCAGCTGCACAGAGGAGTAATCATTACAATAAGTGCCACAAATTTTTCATTAGTACAAATCAAGAAGTAAAAATTTAATCCAAGAAACTACCATTTTAATTCACTTGTAATAAAGATATAAAACAATGCAAAATTAATGAATCAGCAAGTTCCTTTTTAAAGTGCATTTTCAATTGACTAATTCCTCCTAAGATTTTGAGATACATAGAAGAAAACAAACTCTGCGCCTCTTAGTTTGTGCTGCCAAAATATATTCAACTATTTATGCTTCAAATCAAATTAATTACAAATAAAATGTCAAAACACTAGTAGTAAATATATCAATACTGTGACCATTACAAACGATCCATCTGTGTAACTGACACAGCATTATGCTTGTGCTGACATCTGTGCAAGCTTTTATTGAGTGCATGTGCCAGCATACAGCAGCTAGCTACTAAAATTAGCCATATCACCTTGCATAAAGAGGGTGCAGTGCAGTGTTCCTGACAGACACACAATGTATACGATCTGTATACTCACACTACAAGCCTGGAGATAATCCTTGAGACCATGGTGGTGTATTACCAGGAGATGCGCCTTCTAGACAGGAGGATCTGCAGCAGTGGCGTCACTAGGTTTGGTGTCACCCGGTGCAGTAACCCATGGTGTCACCCCCCCATAATGTCTCCATTTCTCCATTATATATATATAAATATAAAAATATTTATGTGTGCACATGTGTATAGGGTGCATGGGGGTGTATGTAACTTACGAGTTATATAAATGTGCAGGGGCTTTATGTATTAGTATTGTATAAGGTGCAGGGGCTGTATGTACATTTTGGGGTATATAGATATACAGGAGTGTATGTATTAGTGTGTATAGGGTGCAGTGAGGGTGTATGTAACTTACGGGTTATACAGGGGCTTTATGTATTAGTATGTATAAGGTGAAGGGGCTGTATGTACATTTTGGAGTATATAGATATACAGGAGTGTATGTATTAGTGTTTATAGGGTTCAGTGGCTGCATGTACCCTCTGGGCTATATAGATACATAGGGCTGTATGTATTAGTGTTTGTATGGTGTAGGGGCTGTATGTACACTGTGGGGTATGCAGATGTGCAGGTGTGTGTTTATTCTTTTGTTCTTCAGACTTTAGGTTCTATAGGTGTCATACAGGTCTACATTGGTGAGAAATGAGAATAGGTAGTTTTTACCACCAGTGGCTCCATAGCTAAGATGATACTTGTAAGGGAGGCAGTAATGCATTATCAATGTTGTGTACATAAGGAGAGCAAATATAAATTAGAAAGGACTTGTATAGGTGAACAGGGGCTCTTGTTTTAGATGCTTTATGTGTAGATGAGATGGGTTTATGTAGGTGAGGGTCTATTCAGACACTGATTGATCAGAATTTGAGTACTGAGGGGCATATAGATGTTCCTACAGAAAGCCCACTACAACCAACTCATTTCTTTTCATTAGTTTAAGTTGAAAAGTGCCCTCAACAGCACCCCATGTATCACTGGCAATTACTTTTTTTTATATAGGTGCTTAGCACTGCTTAGCGGCTGTATATATGGCCTGGAGGCAAATTATGCATAAGGAGGAGCTTGTTGCAACAGAATTGTTTATATTCAGAGTGTATATATATATATTTGAAATGATTAAATTACCCACTAACTTTTCATAATTAGGTGTCCTGGGCTGGGCAGCAATCATCTGGAAAATTGCAGGTGGAGACAGAATTTTAAGGTTTAATTTGAAAAAGATTGTCTGTGGTGGATAGTGTCACGTGGCCGCAGAATTACACACATACACAAATGTACACACACACACATAGTTATACACAAACATATGCTCACACACAGAGTTACACACACACACAGAGTTATACACATACACAGACATATGTTTACACACAGAGTTACACACACACAAAGTTACATACATACACATATACAAACACACAGAGTTATACACATACACCGGCATGCACACATACACAGAGTTACAACCATATACAAATATACACATACACATGCACACAGTTATACACATACACTGGCACACAAATACACACACAGAGGCACACAAATACACACACAGAGTTACACACACAGTTACACACATACACACACTCAGAGTTACACACACAGAGTAACAAACATACACAAGCACACACACAATACAGGGAGTGCAGAATTATTAGGCAAATGAGTATTTTGACCACATCATCCTCTTTATGCATGTTGTCTTACTCCAAGCTGTATAGGCTCGAAAGCCTACTACCAATTAAGCATATTAGGTGATGTGCATCTCTGTAATGAGAAGGGGTGTGGTCTAATGACATCAACACCTTATATCAGGTGTGCATAATTATTAGGCAACTTCCTTTCCTTTGGCAAAATGGGTCAAAAGAAGGACTTGACAGGCTCAGAAAAGTCAAAAATAGTGAGATATCCTGCAGAGGGATGCAGCACTCTTAAAATTGCAAAGCTTCTGAAGCGTGATCATCGAACAATCAAGCATTTAATTCAAAATAGTCAACAGGGTCGCAAGAAGCGTGTGGAAAAACCAAGGCGCAAAATAACTGCCCATGAACTGAGAAAAGTCAAGCATGCAGCTGCCAAGATGCCACTTGCCACCAGTTTGGCCATATTTCAGAGCTGCAACATCACTGGAGTGCCCAAAAGCACAAGGTGTGCAATACTCAGAGACATGGCCAAGGTAAGTAAGGCTGAAAGACGACCACCACTGAACAAGACACACAAGCTGAAACGTCAAGACTGGGCCAAGAAATATCTCAAGACTGATTTTTCTAAGGTTTTATGGACTGATGAAATGAGAGTGAGTCTTGATGGGCCAGATGGATGGGCCCGTGGCTGGATTGGTAAAGGGCAGAGAGCTCCAGTCCGACTCAGACGCCAGCAAGGTGGAGGTGGAGTACTGGTTTGGGCTGGTATCATCAAAGATGAGCTTGTGGGGCCTTTTCGGGTTGAGGATGGAGTCAAGCTCAACTCCCAGTCCTACTGCCCGTTTCTGGAAGACACCTTCTTCAAGCAGTGTTACAGGAAGAAGTCTGCATCCTTCAAGAAAAACATGATTTTCATGCAGGACAATGCTCCATCACACGCGTCCAAGTACTCCACAGCGTGGCTGGCAGGAAAGGGTATAAAAGAAGAAAATCTAATGACATGGCCTCCTTGTTCACCTGATCTGAACCCCATTGAGAACCTGTGGTCCATCATCAAATGTGAGATTTACAAGGAGGGAAAACAGTACACCTCTCTGAACAGTGTCTGGGAGGCTGTGGTTACTGCTGCATGCAATGTTGATGGTGAACAGATCAAAACACTGACAGAATCCATGGATGGCAGGCTTTTGAGTGTCCTTGCAAAGAAAGGTGGCTATATTGGTCACTGATTTGTTTTTGTTTTGCTTTTGAATGTCAGAAATGTATATTTGTGAATGTTGAGATGTTATATTGGTTTCACTGGTAAAAATAAATAATTGAAATGGGTATATATTTGTTTTTTGTTAAGTTGCCTAATAATTATGCACAGTAATAGTCACATGCACACACAGATATCCCCCTAAAATAGCTATAACTAAAAACAAACTAAAAACTACTTCCAAAACTATTCAGCTTTGATCTTAATGAGGTTTTTGGGTTCATTGAGAACATGGTTGTTGTTCAATAATAAAATTAATCCTCAAAAATACAACTTGCCTAATAATTCTGCACTCCCTGTAAAAACAATCACAAATTCAAAAGAACTAACAATTTTATCTGCCTTTGGACTTTGCTGCATACAGGACAGGACTGCAGGGAAATTATGTGACCTCACTCAGCCTTGCAGTCAGTCATTACAGGAAGTGAAGTGCCGTTCTTCTCTCTAATCTTCTGCCCTTAAAGCTGCCTGTAACTTGACTCCAGAAGGGAGCCCCTGCCTGGCTGTCTTCAAATGTATTGTGTTGCAACAATTGTGTGTCTTAGCTTGCACTCTCCCCTCTGTCCTGTGCTGCTGGCTAATCTTCATCATGCTCCTCCTTTAACCTCGGTCACGCTACTCTTGGTGGTAAGCCAAGTGGAGGAACCTGACCAGTGTGGAGCATGATGGGATTGCAGGGGAGCCAGCATGTGATATGGGGGTTAGGCATTTGCAGTGCACAGCACACTCTATTGTGCAAAGGCCAAAACGTTAAGTACTGCTGCATGACGGCCCTGAGTATGTCCCTGCCTGTCTAGTGGTGTCATCCCCCCTGAAGATGTCACCCAGGTGTGGTTCACCCACCAAACCCCCCCACACACCCCTACTGATGCCACTGATCTGCTGTGTGCCTTGTTCTATCTGTCAGCAGACACGTAGGATCCCTCAGCCATTAGTGTGTGTGAGGCGAGCAGCAGCAGATAATGGTGTGTGCAGTGTCTCTGAATCTCTCTGTGACCTGTATCACACAGTCACTCCTCTCCGCTCAACGGCTAACTCCAAAATGAGTTTTTCATGCCGTTGATGCACACATAATTTTTTTTTTTTTTAAAAACATCAGAATTTTATTTTTTGGGGTTAAAAATAAAATATAATTTTTCCAATAGGGGGCTATTGGAAAAATTATATTTTATTCAGCATAATTTTTTTTCCCCTCATGATCTTGCCAGGGGGGGCACGTGCAGGAGTGCACAAATGGAGGAGCCTCCACTGAAGCACACACACAACAAGTTGTCTCTGCAGTTTCTTTCCTATACCAGCTACATGATTCAGTGATATTTCAGCCCAGATTCTTGATCTCTGCAGAACTTTATGACAGTTACATGCTTCAGCAAGAACTCAGACTATATAGAGCACCACTAAAGAACAGCTAAACTTAAGACCTCAGACATAATGTACAGTACCTATGGCCCCTTATGCTTTCAATGGACAACAAACCATTTACATGATCTCCCCAGAACTTACTACTTCCCCCACACAGAAATACATGTAAATGTATTTGTATGTATATATGTGTATATATATATATATATATATATATATATATATATATATATATATATATATATATATATATACATACAGTGTATACACACACACAATACAGGCATGTAAAATGTACGATAAAATATACCTAAATATGGGGTCGATTTCAATTGATTGGCTTTTTTTTGGTGTATTGTTGGCCAAAAAAATTGTACTTTCTATTTTAATGTAATAACAGTAGCAGGTTTTTTTATTGTTTCTTGGAGCTGTGAGCACATTTTTGGGTTGCAGAAAGGATCCCTATTTTTATCATGGAGCAAAAATTTTCTCAGTGATCACAAATCATTTTCTTTATTCTCAAAAGGTTTTTAGAGACCATTTTACACTTATCAAATTCACCACCTAAAGGCACTTGATAAAGTAACAAAATAGGCTTTTTACATATTTGCAAGTATTTCAGGCCAATTTTGAATAATTATTTTATGTTGCACAAGTGCAAGACACTCTAAATAAGCCAAAGACAAAATTTTAGAAGTGTATTTGCATATATGGTCTAGATTAATTAAAGCTTTATTCATCTCTATGATATAGGTTTTAAATTGCATAGATAAAGGGGATCTGCAGGAAAAATTACATCAGGACCCCAACATCTAGAAATGGTGTGTAGCGATTCATGGAATGGGTGGATTCATGGAATGGATGGTGGATTCATGGAATAAACTTCCATTTCAGATGGTAAACACAAAGACTAAAGAAATTCAAAAATGCCTGGGACATGCATAAGGCTATCCTAAGGAAAAAGTAACGTAATATGGGTAGACTTGATGGGCCTTTTTGGTTCTTATCTACCATCAAATTCTATGTTAAAATGTTTCTGCAAATGGATCATGTCTTTGTGGCTGGTATATCAAGTAAGATTGTGCATATGAGGCCTATTTATCAAAGGTCTGTCGGACCTGATTTAATAGTGCGGATCAGGTCCGACAGACCTCGCTGAATGCGGAGAGCAATACACTCTCCGTATTCAGCATTGCACCAGCAGCTCTTGTGAGCTGCTGGTGCAATGCCATCCCCTGCAGACCCTATTGCCAGCAGGGTGGGTGTCAATCAACCCGATTGTACTCAATCGGGGTTGAATTGTGGTGATCTCTGTCCGCCTACTCAGAGCAGGCAGACAGGGTTATGGAGCAGCGGTCTTTAGACCGCTGCTCCATAACTTGCGTTTCTGGCGAGTCTGAAGACTCGCCAGAAACACGGGCACTCAAGCTCCGTTCGGAGCTTGATAAATGGGCCAGAAAACCCATTCAGGAAAGTGTGGTTTCCATCTTTTTCCGCTACATTATTGAAATACCGCTCACGAAGGTGCAATTCTGTTGAAAAGTCCGGTCATGTAGGTACGTTTCCTTTTGAAACCTGATCCAGCACAATCCTGTTGCATAAGGTTTTTACAGTTTTCTTATTGCAATAGAGCGGTTTCACTGTGTACAGGGTAAGAATTATTAAAATTCCATTAAAGAAGATAAATACGTTGCTGCAACTTCATTCTAATATAAATCTGTACT
This sequence comes from Bombina bombina, assembly GCF_027579735.1. Classification (NCBI taxonomy): domain Eukaryota; kingdom Metazoa; phylum Chordata; class Amphibia; order Anura; family Bombinatoridae; genus Bombina; species Bombina bombina. The sequence goes on along the minus strand of NC_069499.1, from coordinate 1,516,522,727 downwards.
GTTCTTCTTGATTTCAGATATATATCTCAGCAATAACAAATACTGGGGGGGTGGGGGGAAACAATACTTTTCAAATATTAAAAGTGTTAATATAATCATGGAGCAAACATGCCCAGAATACCCATCATGCCTTTATACAAATGGTATTGATACTGTTTATCAGTGATCCAGATGAATTCAGCTTACAAAAGCTTAACCTGACACATTCCATATCACCTGAAACTAAAACCTAGTTCAGAAGCCAATGGGGTATATTTATTAATGTGCGAGCGGACATAATATGATTTTTTTTATACCGCTGCTTCATAACTTCTGTTTCCGGCGAGCCTGAAGGGAAACAAGGGACATCAAGCTTCATACGGAGCGTGATAAATCGGCCCCAATATCTAAAAAATTGTATATGCCTATAACTTATTTTGAGACTATGATAGATAGATGATAGATAGATAGATAGATAGATAGATAGATAGATAGATAGATAGATAGATAGATAGGTGATTGATAGATAAATACATATATATATACAGTAAATATTACATAATAAATATAGCATATCTAACTTGTCAGAATATAACATATGCACACAAGAATCTTACCATTATTTTTCTACAGTTATGTTTGACATTTATTTGCTGCATTAAAATTCTTAGAATCTTGGAAACTGACCAATTTTTATGCTCTCTGCATCAGGAAAAGTGACAGTTTTACTCTGGGGAATATGTTCTGGTTACAATGGTTTGCGTATTCATGTTATAAAGAACAGAGTAGCATTTCAATAGTTTTATCTCAATGTACTGAAGAAAATGTGAATTTTCTATTACTTTTTTATTTTCTCAAGAAATAAAATATATTTCAAAATGGGAAGGTTAGCAAGTTCATAAAACAGTTAAGCTAGCTTGCAAAGAAATACAGAAATAGAAACACATTGTTTTAGCAAATTGATTTTGTAGCTAAACATTAAAAGACAAAAATAAAGACTCATATTTAAAGTGGGGAAGTAGTGGGTTTCAACATAATAATAAAAGGAAATATGGGGGGGGGGGGAAGCTAGTTCTTTTATTTTGAGTAGATACTAAGAATTGTGCATGACATATGCATGCAAAAGCGGAGAATATTTTGATCAGCATGAAAAGAGAAAATATCCTTTTGGTTTACAGTTTTCCTATAGCCACTGCTTTACGTCCCAAGAGAACTCTAGAGTTCTTGACAGATGCTTCTGACCAGGTGTATATGACCAGGTTTGCTTGAATAAAAAATAAATAAAAAAAAAAGGGAAGAAACCTCCTATCTAGTACCACATTAGTATTAAGTCCAGTAGTAACTTTTACTTGATATAAATGTAATTAATCTAATACAAAAACAAATAATGATAACTACATATTCTTATGATAAAAAGCTATTGTAAAAATTACCAAGGGGAATCAACGAATATTATTTTGCATATAAAATGTACAAATTATGCTCTTGCGCAATTGGCTGCCTTGCTCGCCACAAACGCTGGTAGACAGGTTCCCTAGCTGTCTAAGGCCTAGATTTAGAGTTTGGCGTTAGCCGTGAAAACCAGCGTTAGAGGCTCCTAACGCTGGTTTTAGGCTACCTCCGGTATTTGGAGTCACTCAAAAAAGGGTCTAACGCTCACTTTTCAGCCGCGACTTTTCCATACCGCAGATCCCCTTACGTAAATTGCGTATCCTATCTTTTCAATGGGATTTTTCTAACTCCGGTATTTAGAGTCGTGTTTGAAGTGAGCGTTAGAAATCTAACGACAAAACTCCAGCCGCAGGAAAAAAGTCAGTAGTTAAGAGCTTTCTGGGCTAACGCCGGTTTATAAAGCTCTTAACTACTGTACTCTAAAGTACACTAACACCCATAAACTACCTATGTACCCCTAAACCGAGGTCCCCCCACATCGCCGCAACTCGATTAAATTTTTTTAACCCCTAATCTGCCGACCGCCAACTACGTTATCCTTATGTACCCCTAATCTGCTGCCCCTAACACCGCCGACCCCTATATTATATTTATTAACCCCTAATCTGCCCCCCACAACGTCGCCGCCAGCTACCTACACTTATTAACCCCTAATCTGCCGACCGCAAAGCGCCGCCACCTACGTTATCCTTATGTACCCCTAATCTGCTGCCCCTAACACCGCCGACCCCTATATTATATTTATTAACCCCTAATCTGCCCTCCTCAACGTCGCCTCCACCTGCCTACACTTATTAACCCCTAATCTGCAGAGCGGACCGCACCGATACTATAATAAAGTTATTAACCCCTAATCCGCCTCACTAACCCTATAATAAATAGTATTAACCCCTAATCTGCCCTCCCTAACATCGCCGACACCTAACTTCAATTATTAACCCCTATTAACACCGCTATTCTAATAAATGTATTAACCCCTAAAGCTAAGTCTAACCCTAACACCCCCCTAAATTAAATATAATTTTAATCTAACGAAATTAATTAACTCATATTAAATAAATTATTCCTATTTAAAGCTAAATACTTACCTGTAAAATAAATCCTAATATAGCTACAATATAAATTATAATTACATTGTAGCTATTTTAGGATTAATATTTATTTTACAGGCAACTTTGTAATTAACCAGGTACAATAGCTATTAAATAGTTAATAACTATTTAATAGCTACCTAGTTAAAATAATTACAAAATTACCTGTAAAATAAATCCTAACCTAAGTTACAATTAAACCTAACACTATACTATCATTAAATTAATTAAATAAAATACCTATAATTACCTACAATTAAACCTAACACTACACTATCAATACATTAATTAAATACAATATCTACAAATAACTACAATGAAATAAACTAACTAAAGTACAAAAAATAAAAAAGAACTAAGTTACAAAAAATAAAAAAATATTTACAAACATAAGAAAAATATTACAACAATTTTAAACTAATTACACCTACTCTAAGCCCCCTAATAAAATAACAAAGACCCCCAAAATAAAAAATGCCCTACCCTATTCTAAATTACTAAAATTCAAAGTTCTTTTACCTTACCAGCCCTGAACAGGGCCCTTTGCGGGGCATGCCCCAAGAAGTTCAGCTCTTTTGCCTGTAAAAAAAAACATACAATACCCCCCCCAACATTACAACCCACCACCCACATACCCCTAATCTAACCCAAACCCCCCTTAAATAAACCTAACACTAAGCCCCTGAAGATCATCCTACCTTGTCTTCACCTCACCAGGTATCACCGATCCGTCCTGGCTCCAAAATCTTCATCCAACCCAAGCGGGGGCTGGCGATCCATCATCCGGTGGCTGAAGAGGTCCAGAAGAGGCTCCAAAGTCTTCATCCTATCCGGGAAGAAGAGGCGATCCGGACCGGCAACCATCTTGATCCAAGCGGCATCTTCTATCTTCATCTGATGATGACCAGCTCCATCCTGAAGACCTCCACCGCGTACCCATCTTCTTCTGGCGACATCCAACTGAAGAATGACGGTTCCTTTAAGGGACGTCATCCAAGATGGCGTCCCTCGAATTCCGATTGGCTGATAGGATTCTATCAGCCAATCGGAATTAAGGTGGGAATATTCTGATTGGCTGATGGAATCAGCCAATCAGAATCAAGTTCAATCCGATTGGCTGATCCGATCAGCCAATCAGATTGAGCTCGCATTCTATTGGCTGATCGGAACAGTGTTGCAAGTGTTGTATTTTGTAATTTTCAAAGGATTTGAGGATTTATAAAGGATTTGAGGCATCAATTTCAGACAGCTATTAAATCTGTCAAAAATATTTCTGGATCACCAAGAAAGGCTTCTCATAAAAGAAAGCATTTATCTAAAAAGTCCAGACATAATGTTTATGATGATTTTGATGAAGGAGCGTCCAGTCTGTCCAAATCAGACACAAGAGTTAAATCTTGTAAATTAATACATTTAAATTCAGATTCTGAGTCTGAGGTTTTTGCTCCTAAAAAACGTGCAGCCAAAAGGAAGGTAGACTTTGTCTCTACAACTGAGTCTTCGGACTCCAATATGGATACTGATGTTAATTCTTGGCAGTCTATTTACATCCAAGATGGCGTCCCTCGAATTCCGATTGGCTGATAGGATTCTATCAGCCAATCGGAATTAAGGTGGGAATATTCTGATTGGCTGATGGAATCAGCCAATCAGAATCAAGTTCAATCCGATTGGCTGATCCGATCAGCCAATCAGATTGAGCTCGCATTCTATTGGCTGATCGGAACAGTGTTGCAAGTGTTGTATTTTGTAATTTTCAAAGGATTTGAGGATTTATAAAGGATTTGAGGCATCAATTTCAGACAGCTATTAAATCTGTCAAAAATATTTCTGGATCACCAAGAAAGGCTTCTCATAAAAGAAAGCATTTATCTAAAAAGTCCAGACATAATGTTTATGATGATTTTGATGAAGGAGCGTCCAGTCTGTCCAAATCAGACACAAGAGTTAAATCTTGTAAATTAATACATTTAAATTCAGATTCTGAGTCTGAGGTTTTTGCTCCTAAAAAACGTGCAGCCAAAAGGAAGGTAGACTTTGTCTCTACAACTGAGTCTTCGGACTCCAATATGGATACTGATGTTAATTCTTGGCAGTCTATTTACACTCCAGAATTTCCTGAGAGTTCTTCTTCAGAGATGCAATCAGCCAATCAGATTGAAGTTCAATCCAATTGGCTGATCCAATCAGCCAATCGTATTGAACTCGCATTCTACTGGCTGTTCCGATCAGCCAATAGAATGCGAGTTCAATATGATTGGCTTATTGGATGAAGACTTCTACTGGATCAAGGACCTCCTCTGTGCACCTTGGATGAAGAATTCGGCTTGGCTGAGTGAAGACGAATCAAGGTAGGATGATCTTCAGGGGGTTAGCGATAGGTTTTTTTAAGGGGGGTTTGGGTGGGTTAGAGTAGGGGTATGTGGGTGGTGGGTAGTAATGTTCGGAGGGTATTGTATTTTATTTTGAGGTAAAAGAGCTGATTACTTTGGGGCAAGGCCCCGCAAAAAGCCCTTTTAAGGGCTGGTAAAAGAGCTGATTACTTTTGTATTTTAGAATAGGGTAGGGAATTTTTTATTTTGAGGGTTTTTTTATTTTATTAGGGGGCTTAGGATAGGTGTAATTAGTTTAAACTGCTTGTAATTCTTTTTTCTTTTTTGTAATTTAGTGGGTTTTTTTGTATTATAGAATTGTTTATTTTATAGTATTTTATTTAGGTAATTGTAGGTAATTTATTTAATTAATTTAATGATAGTGTAGTGTTAGGTTTAATTGTAACTTAGGTTAGGATTTATTTTACAGGTAATTTTGTACTTATTTTAACTAGGTAGCTATTAAATAGTTATTAACTATTTAATAGCTATTGTACCTAGTTAAAATAAATACAAAGTTGCCTGTAAAATAAATATAAATCCTAAAATAGCTACAATGTAACTATTAGCTATATTGTAGCTATATTAGGGTTTATTTGATAGGTAAGTATTTAGTTTTAAATGGGAACAATTTATTTAATTATAGGAATATTATTTTGTTTAATTTAAATTATATTTATGTTAGGGGGGTGTTAGGGTTAGGGTTAGACTTATGTTTAGGGGTTAATAACTTTATTATAGTAGCGGCGATGGTGCGGGCGGGAGCTTAGGGGTTAATAATTGTAGGTAGGTGGCGGCGATGTTAGGGAGGGCAGATTAGGGGTTAATACTATTTATTCTAGTGTTTGCGAGGTGGCAGTGAGGCGGTTTAGGGGTTAATACATTTATTATAGTGGTGGTGAGGTCCGGTCGGCAGATTAGGGGTTAATAAGTGTAGTTAGGTAGCTGCGACGTTGGGGGGGCAGATTAGGGGTTAATAAATATAATGTAGGGGTCGGCGATGTTAGGGGCAGCAGATTAGGGGTTCATAGGGATAATGTAGGTGGTGGCGGTGTCCGGTCGGCAGATTAGGGGTTAAAATTTTTTATTAGAGTGGCAGCGATGTGGGGGGCCTCTGTTTAGGGGTACATAGGTAGTTTATGGGTGTTAGTGTACTTTAGAGCACAGTAATTAAGAGCTTTATATTCCGACGTTAGCCCAGAAAGCTCTTAACTACTGACTTTTTTTGTCGGTATGAGTCTTGTCGGTAGAGGGTCTACCGCTCACTTCTCCCAAGACTCTGAATACCGGCATTAGGCAGATCCCATTGAAAAGATAGGATACACAATTGGCGTAAGGGGATCTGCGGTAGCCTGGAATCGCGGTAGGGAAGTGAGCGGTAGACCCTTTCCTGGCTGACTCTAAATACCAGCGGGCGGTAAAAAGCAGCGTCAGGACCCCTTAACGCTGCTTTTGACGGCTAATGCAGAACTCTAAATCTAGGTGTAAGTCATTTAATGTGAATGGAAATGTAACAACATTAATATGTAAATATGAATAAAGCCACTATAGCGGTGTAATTAAGTAGTGTCCACTGCAGAAAAATATCAAAAATTCAAATTGTCTCCAAGGGTACCCTTTGAAAAATTATAATAACTTCAGAGATCTCAAAAAGAATTAATTATATATCCATGTTAGGGTAAAGTTAACCCCGCAACAGGAGTTAGTATCCCAATGGTAGTTAATCCTTGTCTCCAAATTTCATATGGTAATAAGCAGTCAAAAGCAACAGCAGTAAGTCCAGGTTAGAATAAGACAGTAGCGGTAAGATAGAAGCGCACAGAGAAGTCTCCCCCAGTAATGACAATACAGTCCATATAAAGCAGATGCTAGTATAGGCAGGGTTAGTTAGTCAAGCATGTATTTCTCATCCATAGTTGTCCAGGGCACGATATCCATGTATTTGTATCACCGTAGTGAATATAGGCAGTGTTACTCACCTAACCCTTCTGACGATATCACAACTAGCTCCAATGGCTTTGAGGCCGGTTACCTGTCGCTATGCACACTTACCGTATTGATCCGATGCTGTAATACTGTTTGCGCAGACTTTTACCTCAATGAATATAAGGTTCCTTGTTGAGACAAATCCTTAGTTCCCAGTTTCTGTAGTGGAACACATGTAGCTGCCTTCTCTTTCCTAGTGGACACTACTTAATTACACCGCTATAGTAGTTTTATTCATATTTACATATTAATGTTGTTATATTTCTATTCACATTAAATGACTTATTTTTCTGCATACCAAGGTGGCATTTTTCTGATTTTTTTTTTTTTTTGATACTTATAGTATTGTGCCAGATAAGGGTAGACTTCTGGAGCATTTGTGAAAGGGAATTTTGAGTACCTTGCACTTCTGCCCCATGATTTTCTCTTGTTGTTATAGCATATATATATATATATATATACAAAAGAAAAAAGAGAAAATATAGTACCTTAGCCAGCATTATATATATATACAAAAGAAAAAAGAGAAAATATAGTACCTTAGCCAGCATCATCTCATTCAAAATAAATTGCTAAAATCTAAAGTCCCAGATAAAGGTTAGAAGGATTGGATTTCCATCAAGGAACCACAAATACTAATGTATAAAAAAACACTTTGTTACAAAATACCTATACTTCAAACATATTTAACAAAAATACCACTTTAAAAACAACTAGTTGCCACTAGAGAGAAATCTAAGGAGATCGCCTAAAATTATTAACATTCAGATGATCCGTGCTTTTAGGCATAACGCATAAATTAATGCCAGATTAGTAGCATACAGTAGTTAGCACTGAATCAGTATGCTCTTCAGATTTCATTCAAGAATTATCATGCAGCAAATTCATAGGTTTTACAGAACAGAATTCTGTTTAGCATGCAGTTAGTGTACAGAGGTTAATCCTATTCCAAAAGTACTCTACAGGAGAATCCGTGTCCCATCTCAAGAGTCTTCACAGTGGATTTAAAACAATCTCACCCGTTGTGTCGTAATGTCCTTTGATGCAGTTTCATCTCTCCATAAGGTTAGGCTGCTTAGCAACTCGGTTGCCTAATCTCCTTAGTCAGATCCAGTGGCTGACAACTCCTGCAGTAAGCCCGGCTGGCCAAGCCAAGTGGGTTTAAAGCTCTGCAATTCTTAGTTCTTAGATTTTGAGATGGAGTATTTAAGGGGTATAACTACAACACATTAATTTATCATGACATTAAAGCAGATTATCGTTATCCTGTAGGGAAGAATGTCTGTTAGTGATTTAACATGGAATACAATAAGTGGATAAACCAATCATCTGGGCCTCAATGAGGAAATCAACTATGCTCCTTTCCTAATATAATATAGGTTATCAGTTCAGATGTATGGCTTATCCACTTATTGTAACATAGTAACATCGAGTTCAACCTATACAAATCTTAATATACTTATAAAAAAGCTCCAGTTGAACTTAAAGTTATCAAATTTATAAAGGTGGCCCATTTACAACATGCAATCATATTCCTGAATTATGTTTCCAGCCAGAAATGTATCTAAACTATTTTTACATGTATCTAAGGTATTGACATTTATTACCTCCTTAGATAATGAGTTCCACAATTCGATTGCTCTTACAGTGAAAAAAACATGTATGTGGCAGAATATTAAATCTCTTTTCCTCAAGGCTTAAATTGTGACCTCTTGTCACAAATATCTCTGTATATGGGCTTTGAATACATTTATATAAAGTAATCATGCCCCCTCTCAAGTGCTTTTTTACTACAGAAAACAGACCCAGCTTAACTAACCTCTCCTCATAGCTTAAATTATCCATTCTCCTTGGTTGCTTTGTGGCCCTTTTCTGATTTGTTTCTAAGTCTGCAATGTATTTTTTTGAGATTGGTCCCCAGAACTGCACTCCATACTCAGGGAAAGATCTTACCAGGGATTTATATAGTGACAGACAGAATTATGCTTTCCTCTCTTGTATTAATGCCTCTTTTAATACATGCTAATATCTTATTAGCCTTATAAGCCACTGCCCTGCATCCCATGTTTAGCTTGTTATCTATTACTACTCCCAAATCCCTTTCTTCCTCTGATTTTCAAAGTCTATTCCCATTTAAATAACAGGTTGGCTTCTTATTTTTCCTTCCAAAATGTAGAACCTTGCATTTTCCAGTATTAAATCTCATTTCCATTTACCTGCCCATTCTTCTAATTTTTGTAGATCCACTTGTAAAGCAATTTCATCCTGCACTGACCTAATGACCTTACACAACTTTGTATCATTTGTAAAAATAGAGAGTGCTATTTATTTCTTTCTCCAAGTCTTTAATAAAAATATTAAATAAACGGGCGCAGAGCATGGCCATGCAGGTGAATGGCTGCTTGTAAGTGAAGCTCCGAGCGCAAGTACCACTCTTTTGGCTCTTAACAGAAGGAAACCGATCCTAACAACCGTTATTAGAGTGGATTGAATGTGAGACCACACAGTGCCTGCCCAGGTGGCAGTTTATTAGCGGATCTTGACAAACACAGATAGTGAGTGACTGCCCTCCGGAGAGGGTGATTTAACCTGCTTGAATGCTGCACAGCCTTACGCAGTAACAGACCTCTGGTACATCCAAGTTTCCACTGACCCCTGCTTCCTCAACGCACAAAGCAGATGTCACAACCCCGAGGAGACAAATACACCAAACCGCACCAACTACTTCTTCCGGTCCTGCTGAGGATAACGGCCTCCACACCATGGCGAGCATGAAAATATCACGCTGAAGCAGGCATGGCCCAGGATCTGAGGTATAGTCTCTTACAGCACTAAATGCATAAATAGCAGTCTCACATACCCCTCGCAACCTGTACATAAAATAAAAGGCATTACACAACGCAACATAAGCGCTACAGGGCTGCCTGGGGATACTTACTCAGAGCTATACTGGATCTATACATGGTCTAGTAACTAGATATTATAACAGCAGCAACAACTTCAACTGTTGGGAGACTCTCAGGGATACTGATAAGGAGATGCACATATCTTACTGGCAATGCTTGGTTTGTTCTCCTCTCCCCTCCATACATATACCAAAGAGGCACTATCATAAGGCAAACAAAGATGGCAGCGAAGTCTAAAGCCAAAAGAGATAGAGCAGCAAAAACTCATACTAACTTGCCCACATCAGTTAGTAACTTCTTCCAAAGCTCCTCTAATGGCCATAATGACGCAGAGACTCTCAATCAGGGGTCAACCAGCTCAGTGAGCCTACCATCACTCACTACCGTCATTACAGTGGACTATTCATCACAGATTAAAGCTGATATAGCTAATCTCCCTACCAAAGCAGACTTTGATGCACTTAAAGATCTCATTACCACGGATCTGGCAAATATGAAGATATAAATGAAATAGGGCAGAGGATTCAGTATGTAGAGGAGTACAAGGATACCATAAATGTACTATTCAACTACATAACTACATAATCGAATGTGCAGTATACTCAGATAGAATCCCTACAGGAAAAAAATGAAGATTTAGATAACAGGGGGTGTCGTAACAACTTAAGGATCAGAGGTATCCCTAAATCCGTCTCACACACGGACATTCCCACTCCAAGGCCTCCTTCACAAAGATCAGTTAGCACCTGATATAGAACTTGACAGAGCGCACAGGACGTTAAGACCCCCCTCCAAATGCACCACCAAGGGATATAATTCTACGTTTTTTTACATTATACTGATGAAGACAAAATATAGAAGGTGCGTTCGACACCCAACATTCAGTATGTGGACCACAGCCTTTAAATTTATCTAGACCTCAGTCCTTCCACAATACAAAGTAGAAAGGAAGCCTGGTTCATCACGAAGGTCCTTCAAGAAAATCATATCAAATATAGATGGGGCTTCCCCTTCAGCCTGAATGTGATGCATGAAGGGCGTACAGTCACTTACAAGAATGATCAGGACTTGCCAACTTTGTCAAAGACATTGAACCTCTCTTTTCAGCAACCACATCCCTCAGATCTAAGGGTAGAGGAACTTAGATCCACCAAACAGCACCAGCATCTAAAAAATTCAGTGCAGAAATGGACAAACGTATCATCAAAAAGAAAAAAGACCAAAGACTCGACTAGTCCAGACACACTCAGCGCAGAAGCAGATACATGAACTCTCTTTTTGGATGGCCGATATGGGTGAGATCTTTCTTAACAGCTTAAATGTGCCATAGATTGGAGTTCTCAATTGTTTTGCTGTAACAATGGCTGACTTGAACATTGACATACCTAGACTGCTCTGTCACTTATGAGTTGATATTCTAAGATATATTGTAGTATCATAGAGAGCTCTACCTGTCCTGATGTAGAACTTAATAGGCATAGAACACAGCTCTATATTAGGTTAGAGTTATGTATTTTCCACTTTGAACATTTACCGTCACTGTGCATACAAATGTTTAATACGGGTATACCTCTATTATCCATTATCAATATGACAAAGGAGTGGTATTGGGCAAACTCCTTAATACTATGTATACCCCAAAAGGTCGTTGAGGCCAGGTGGTAATGTTTTTTTTAATGCTTGTTTTTTATTTTTCATATTTTAGTTTTAGTTCAAGGTTAATGTCAGAATGTGGATGTATGTGTAAGGACCTCTGGGTTCACCCAAGGTTCTTCCCAAAATCTCCTCAGCACTACATGCCTATACTCGCTTATATACCCTTCCCACTTTCTGTAAGTTACATCAATACACCATGATAGCTGCTGCACTCAAATTTAGTGGGGTGGGAAATAATAATGCTAGTACACAAGGCAAGTAATTTAAATTTTCTTACAGCCAATTCTAAGGGACTTAATAGTCAATACAAACGAAATATAGGCAAAAGAGACTTTAAGCAGAAGAAGGGAGATGTGATATATGTGGAAGAAACCCATTTCATCCGAGGGAGGGAACCTAAAACCTTTGCTTATAAAATCGGGAACTCATACTATGCTTAAAACACTAGCAAAACAAATGGAGGGGGTATCCTCATTAAAAGAAATGTCCCATTTAGTTTAATTAAGAAGTATGTTGACAAACAGGGGCGATATCTTGTCTTGACAGGGAAACTTTATAACTCTATGGTCACTTTAGTAAATGTATACCCTCCAAATTTGAAACAGGATACCTTTTTTAAACATTTGTCTAACCTGGTGTTGGAGGTATCAAGGGGTGCAGTTATAATGGGGGGGGGGACTTCAACCTCACAATGAAATCTACACTGGATAACTCTAATCACACCTCCTCTGTACCATCGAGTGATCAACTCAGTTAAATCACACATGAAAGATCTTACCCTACATGATGCATGGAGGTAACATACCCTGACAGGAAAGAATATACCTTTTACTCTAATCCACACCATAGGAATTCTCGCATTGAATATTTTATGGTGGACATTACTAATTTAGCCAGGGTTACACGTTTAAAGATTCTTCCCAACTCCATAGTCAGCTGTGAATTTAATTGGCCACACATCCCCACAAGACAACATGCCTGGAGGTTGAAAGATGGCATTATTGATGACCCAGTTAACTACCAACGAATAGAAAAGGCCATGTTAAAGTACTTTAATATTAGCATGAACACGCACCGTACGGTAGATATTAGAATGATATGGGAAGCCCACAAGACAGCCCACACGAATGAATTAGCATACAGTCATACCAAGTCAAACAAGCCAACAAACTTCTCAATGATACCCTTCACCTATTAGCGAACCTTGAAAGCTGACTTGGGGCCCATCCCCTAGAACCAGATATACACCAGAAGATAGCAGACTGTAGAACCCAGATTAATCTAGTGATGGGGAAGGAATGCAATCGACAAGCATTGAAATTACGACAACATTTTTTTGAGGGAGACAATAAATGTGGCTCAATTTTAGCTAGGAAACTGAAAAGGAAAATTAACAGGAATTACATCCTAACACTTTATAATAAACAAAATAAAGAGATAAATACCTCAGAACAGATCGCAGAAGCCTTTAGGATGTATTATGAACAACTTTACAATTTAAACAGTGAGTTAGTCAAATCTGAAGACCAACATAGATACATTAAATATTACTTAAAGGATATCTCCCTTCCCCAACTGTCCCCAGACCAAAACCACATCCTTAATGCACCGATAACGTTTAACGAGATAAAAAACGTGATAAATCAGCTCCCCGCAAACAAAGCCCCAGGGCCGGATGGCTTCGCCAACTACTACTTAAAAAAATACAATCAAGTATTGATTCCCCATATGCTGAACCATTTCAATGACATATCAGAAGAATCGACCCTTTACAGAAGCGGGTTTGGAAGCTCATATAACAGTTCTCCCAAAACAGGGCAAACCCCCCGATACAACTGAAAATTTTCGCCCTATTTCCCTACTGAATTCAGACCTAAAAATTTACTTGAAAGTGTTAGTAAACAGATTTAGCTCAGTCCTACTGACCCTAATATACAATGACCAGGTGGGCTTCATTCATGCACGAGAGGCAAAAGTCAACACAGTTAGGGCTACCCACCTTATAAATCATATAGAAACAGATAGAATACCAACGGTGGTGGTTTTCACTGACGCGGAGAGAGCTTTTGAACACGTCAGTTGGCTATTCTTATGCAAGACACTTCAAAAATTTGAGGTGTGCGATTCTTTTATAACCAGAATTATGGCACTATATACACACCCAATGGCTAAAGTCAGAGTAAATGGTATTTTATATTTTATCAAACACTCCCCGCATATCTAACGGGGCTAGACAGGGGTGCTGAAAATGCTCACTTTGCAATGTAATAAACAACTTATAGCACAAATACAGGACATTTGCCCTTTCCGATTGCAACAGTCTAGCTTAAAATACCTAGGGATTATGTTAGCCCCTTCCACCCAGGAAATGTTCTCACTCAATTATAAAACACTACAGAAATCTTTAATAGCAGACATGTCCTCGTGGTGCTCTCAACACATTACATGGCTAGGAAGAATAAATACAATAAAAAATGAACATCCTCCCATGCATATTATACATACTCCAAACCCTGCCCATCTCCCCCCCCCCCTTATGTGTTTACATATCAAGAATGGAGGACTTGGCGTCCCTAATTTAAAAAAATATAGACAAGCGATTTTTATGCAGAGGGTGGTAGACTGGTTCACTAATCACGAACACAAAGCCTGGGTAAAATTGGAGCATGACATAACTGAGCAAAGACACTTAGGGGCATTGTGCTGGCAGAGGCGCTCAGCCTTACCAATGAGGATTACTCAAAACACAATTATCTTAGAGAGCATTAAGACCTGGGACACGATTCTCATAGAATACCCAGATGTTTCATCCAGGTTCTCATCCTTGACCCCCTTATCTGATAATGTAGACTTTGCTCCAGGAGCTGGGTTACTTAGGGAGCCCCAAGCCATACAAAATCAATGAGCGGAGCCCCAAGCCATACAAAATCAATGAGCTGTGATGATGGTACATCTGGGGAATGAACAAAAACTCTACTCCCCCAAAGAATTGTTTGAGGATGGGTTTCCCATATTTAACAACTGCTATATACTAAGGCAATGCCATTCTTACATTTACAAACATAGTGATAGAAGGAATTTTCTACGGCCATTAACTCCCTTTGAAGTGCTGTGCAAATCTCCCACCCCCGTTAGAAGAACCCTCACCCTTACATATTCTATTTTACAAGCGACGCCAAACATACCACATTATATAGATAGCTGGGAGAGAGAACTCAATACAGAACTGACACATAAGGATAGGACAAGCATGTACTCCTCCATAAACTAATAGAGTTGAACTTTAAAATTATTCAGAGGTGGTATCTCACCCCCTCTAGAATCCACAAGTTATTTCCAACTAGCAGTGAGAAATGCTAGAGATGTGGAGTGTGTCTGGGAAATATGTCACACATATGGTGGACCTGTCCTCCACTTGCACAAGAGATGTCGAACATGTTGGAGATAATACTTCCACTATACCCAACTGTCTGGCTATTCAAAATTACCCCTAGTAAATTGCCGGTATATAAAAGGAATCTAATATTTATAGCTAGCAACAGTATTAAAACCTTGATAGCAAAAAATTGGAAGAAAAGAGAAATTCCCAATATGGTACAATGGCATCATGAATTTAGCCAGATATTGGATCTGGAGGAATACGCCTATATTATTAATAAAAGGGGAGACACATACAGTCAAATGAAAGTAATACGGGAGTCATACATAAGCTCAAGAACTTAAGGTTTACTGACTCGAAGAAGGGTTTAATCATGTCACCTTAAGGGATGTTCCAACGATTGGCAAAGTTCGCTGACGCTTATATTAATTTAGTCAATGAAGGGAAGAGGCATTCGAATCACTTGAATCATTCTGACAATGTTACTGTTTATGTTATTTGTTACAGTTTTTATTATTTTAAAAAGATGACAGCAAATTCTGATATTTGTAATTTGTTTATACTACGTATTGAAACTCTTTACTCGCTATGTGCAAATTGTAACTTGATATTTTCTCAATAAAGCTGTTTAAAAAAAAAAATATTAAATAAACAAGGCCCAACTGATTACCTTTTGTCCAATGTGAGTATGATCTGTTTACTACTACTCATTGCTCCCTGTCTGTTATCCAGTTACTTATCCATGAGCTAACATTTTCAACTTTCCCAGTCCCTTCATTTTGTACGTTAATCTTTTCTGTGGCACTGTATCAAACGCCTTTAGAAAATAAATCGAAGTATATCACATCAACTGATTCCTCTTTATCTATATTTTTACGTACTTCCTCATAGAATCAAATTAGATTAGTTTGACATGATCTATAGAATTTCTCATAAAACTATCCATAATAAATGCCTCTGCCAGGCTCACCTTCCTTACATGTTGCTCTTCATCTGCTGCACCTCTCTGCCAATCCCTTCACTGGCTTCCTCTTGCCTCCAGGATTAAACACAAAATTCTCACTCTATCATATAAAGCCCTCAACTGCACTGCTCCCCCGTACAAAATAAACACTAAATTACAGAAAATAAACAAATTACAGAAATGTAAACTAATTACACCTAATCTAATAGCCCTATCAAAATAAAAAAGCCCCCCAAAATAAAAAAACCCTAGCCTAAACTACCAATAGCCCTTAAAAGGGCCTTTTGCGGGGCATTGCCCCAAAGTAATCAGCTCTTTTACCTGTAAAAAAAATACAAACAACCCCCCCAACAGTAAAACCCACCACCCACACAACCAACCCCCCCAAAAAAATACTAGCTAAAAAAACCTAAGCTCCCCATTGCCCTGAAAAGGGCATTTGGATGGGCATTGCCCTTAAAAGGGCAGTTAGCTCTTTTGAGGCCCAAAGTCCCTAACCTAAAAATAAAACCCACCCAATACACCCTTAAAAAAACCTAACACTAACCCCCTGAAGATTGACTTACCGGGAGACGTCTTCATCCAAACCGGGCGAAGTGGTCCTCCAGACGGCAGAAGTCTTCATCCAGATGGCATCTTCTATCTTCATCCATCCGTGGCGGAGCGGGTCCATCTTCAAGACATTCGACGTGGAGCATCCTCTTTGGCCGACGACTACCCGACGAATGAAGTTTCCTTTAAGTGACGTCATCCAAGATGGCGTCCCTTAGATTCCGATTGGCTGATAGAATGTTATCAGCCAATCTGAATTAAGGTAGAAAAAATCCTATTGGCTGATCCAATCAGCCAATAGGATTGAGCTGGCATTCTATTGGCTGATTTTAACAGCCAATAGAATGCCAGCTCAATCCTATTGGCTGATTGGATCAGCCAATAGGATTGAACTTCAATCCTATTGGCTGATTGCATCAGCCAATAGGATTTTGTCTACCTTAATTCCGATTGGCTGATAGAATTCTATCAGCCAATCAGACTCTAAGGGTCGTCATCTTGGATGACATCACTTAAAGGAAACTTCATTCGTCGGGTAGTCGTCGGCCGAAGAGGATGCTCCACGACGGATATCTTGAAGATGGACCCGCTCCGCGCCGGATGGATGAAGATAGAAGATGCCGTCTGGATGAAGACTTCTGCCGTCTGGAGGACCACTACTGCCCGGCTTGGATGAAGACTTCTGCCTGTCTGGAGGACCACTTCGCCCGGCTTGGATGATGACGTCTCCCGGTAAGTCGATCTACAGGGGTTAGTGTTAGGTTTTCTTAATAGTGTATTGGGTGGGTTTTATTTTTAGGTTAGGGACTTTAGGCCGCAAAAGAGCTAACTGCCCATTTAAGGGCAATGCCCATCCAAATGCCCTTTTCAGGGCAATGGGGAGCTTAGGTTTTTTTAGTTAGTATTTTTTGGGGGAGGTTGGTTGTGTGGGTGGTAGGTTTTAATGTTAGGGGGTTGTTTGTATTATTTTTTTTTACAGGTAAAAGAGCTGATTACTTTGGGGCAATGCCCCGCAAAAGGCCCTTTTAAAGGCTATTGGTAGTTTAGTTTAGACTAGGGTTTTTTTATTTTGGGGGGCTTTTTTATTTTGATAGGGCTATTAGATTAGGTGTAATTAGTTTAAATTTCTGTAATTTGTTTATTATTTTCTGTAATTTAGTGTTTGTTATTTTTGTACTTTAGCTAATTTAATTTAATTTAGGTTATTGTATTTAATTTAGGTAATTGTATTTAATTAGTTTAATTTATTTAATTGTAGTGTAAGGTTAGGTTTTATTGTAAGACAGGTTAGGTTTTATTTTACAGGTAAATTTGTATTTATTTTATCTAGGTAGTTATTAAATAGTTAATAACTATTTAGTAACTATTCTACCTAGTTAAAATAAATACAAACTTGCCTGTAAAATTAAAATAAACCCTAAGCTAGCTACAATGTAACTATTAGTTATATTGTAGCTATCTTAGGGTTTATTTTATAGGTAAGTATTTAGTTTTAAATAGGAATAATGTAGTTAATGATAGTAATTTTATTTATATTTATTTAAATTAGATTTATGTTAGGGAGTGTTAGTGTTAGACTTAGGTTTAGGGGTTAAAAATGTAATATAGTGGCAGCGACGTTGGGGACGGCAGATTATGGGTTAATAACATAATGTAGGTGGCAGCAGTGTTGGGGGGCAGATTAGGGGTTAATAAGTATAATGTAGGTGGCGACAGTGTAGGGGCAGCAGAGTAGGGGTTAATAAGAATAATGTAGGTGGCGGTGGGCTCTGGGAGCGGTGGTTTAGGGGTTAATAACTTTATTTAGTTGCGGCGGGGTCCGTGAGCAGCTGGATAGGGGTAAAACAGTATAGTGTGGGTGTTTAGTGACAGGGTACCAATAAAGCTGGGAAAAAGCCGAAGAGCAGCGAGATCGATGACTGTTAGTTAACAACAGTCCGCTGCTCATCGCCCCATACTTGGTGCGTGGCTTTTTGACAGCTTTTTTTGGTAACTTTGGAGAGCGTATTCAGGTTCACGGCAGCGATGTTAGGCGATCTTAGGCGAGTGTATTGGTGCCGGCGAATGCAAGTAAGTTGACGTGTTGATATATAGGGGCCAATAACTAGTTTAGTACCTCAGCTTTCTCCCTGTCACTGTTAATAATGCTACCCTTCATACATTTTACTATACCTACATTGTCCTCCTTAGATTTTTTGCTATTTATGTACTTAAAATAACGTTTTAGGATTTGACTAATTTAACTATTAATTTTACATTTTCAATTTTGGCTAATTTGATTGCTTTTTTGCATGCTTTGTTACATTCCTTATATATTTGAATAATTTAAATGCCCTACGTTATTTCCTAATTTCTCTTAATGCATTTTTATTTAGCCACATTGGCTTGGATTTATTTCTTTTACTTTTATAACCATGTGGTATGTGTTAATATGTATATTTATTTAACAAAGTTTTAAAAGTTATCCATTACGCTTCTGTATTTTTATTAGAGAATACTATATTCCAATTTATGTTATTTAACAATTTCCTTAAATCATGATTCTTAGCTAAACCGTATTCCTAGTTGGCTCCTCTATTAATTGTGACATGACGTTATCCCTGAGAACATTTAACAATCTATCTCCATTGGCTGAATTACTAGTTTCATTGGCCCAGTTTATGTCAAAGTAGTTAAAATCTCCCATAATTACAGCACAGGTATTATTAGCAGCCTTTCCTATTTGCATTAGTATTTGAGTTTCCTCCATGTCATTAATGTTGTGGGACTTGTAGCATGTTTCTAGCAATATTTTGTTGTAGGATTTCCCCCCGCTCTTTATTTAAACCTAGAGGCTCTCTACATTATCACTTGCATCATCATACAAATCTTCTCTTATTGTAGGTTTAAGGTCAGGAATATAATTGCAAATTCCTTCACCCCTTATGTTACTCCTGTCCCTCATAAATAAAGTATATACCTCTAAATTAACTGCCCAGTCATGTGAATCATCCCACCAGGTTTTAGTTATACAGATAATATCATAGTACTCTTCTGCAACTAAGAGCTCCAGCCAGTGGCGTCGCTACAGAGGGGCAACGGGGGATTTCCCCCCCCCTAGCTTATGGTTTGCCCCCCCGCCAGCCCCGGCACTTGCAAAATGCTGGTGGAGTTTTTTTTGTTTGTTTTTTTTTTGTTTCTTTTTTACTCTGGAGCTGGGCCAGTAAATTTTTTTATTTTGAGTCAGTGAGCTCAGAGCTGAGAATGATTGATGACTGTGGCTGTTGATACTAATTGTGCAGCGGCAGCGTGCCTCCCCAAACCCGTGTTGTGTTCACACTTGGAAGTTGGAACAGTGGAACCCAACCCCCACCCACCACAACATGTGCCTCATGCCAGCTGCACGCACAGCTCCACGGCACTACTCCAATATACCCTGCATGCTGGTACTACGGCTATTTGCTCCTCCTCCAGTCTGAGTTCCATCCAGCCAGGTCATATCACAGGCCAGCACAACAGGAACATGAATGATTGACCGTACCGGAGACTCACTGCCACTGGAGAGGAAGAGGGAGGAGCCAGCCAGCCAGCAGGTGCTGTGTGTTCAGAGAAGCGTGGGGTAAGGAGGTGGAGCAGCACCAGCAGGCACTGGCTGTCTTACAGAGAGTGGCACAGAAAGACAGAGAGTGAGAACATCTGATTCTGTGGTAAGAGGAAAAAATACAGGATGATTCACTGTTTCAGAACTCAGTATTGTGTACGGTGGGCACATCTAGCTTCTGCACTCTACCACATAAGATTGCTGGGACGTTTAAGTTTCAGCCAGCAGAAACAGGATGCCTCAGCTGCATTCCTGCCTGTGTAATGTTGCTTAGCTCATCTGATAGTGAAGTGCAGGGGTCTGCCTGTGGATTCCAACGGTTGAACGCTGTATTCAGCAGCTATAAGTAAGACATTAGATTTTTTTTGCTGACAGTGTTTAAGTCCCTGCCCTTCCATTTGCTCTATGTATTACTTGTAAGTTACTGATTCTGTTCTTGGCACCAGTGACAAGCAGTGTATGTGTATCACAATGACTATTGCTCTCATGTATGTTGTTGTTGTTGGGTTTTATTTAACTATATTATTAATTATTATATGAACTTCTCACAGCAGCTATTCTCATGCTTTAAGTCAAGAAATTCCTTTATATTATGTGGAATCTATTTATATATATAATAATACTGTTTTAACACAGCTATCCTTTTAACAGGATTATTACAGCAAACCAGAAATGTATTTATATATATAATATATATATGTATATATTTATATTTATTTATATTATATATACAGTTATATACTGTATATATATATATATATATATATATATATATATATATATATATATATATATATATATATATATATATATTATATTTTTATATATATATATATATATATATATATATATATATACATATATATATATATATATATATATATATATACACACACACACACACACACACACACACATACCTTTAGGGCAGTTGCGGGTATGGCAGGGTATATACCTGGGTGGTTCATGTAATACAGTGGCAGGTCTCAGTCTAATAGTGAAATGCTGCCCTGGTTTCACTATGTGCTGCTTCACATTGTATATTGAAGAAAGGCATGAATGGTAGGGGGCATGCTGTATTTTTACAAGAAGCCGCTACAGTTGCACTGCTGTGTGTGTTGAATGAGAGTGTATGTGGTGAGGTATGTGTGTTGTATGAGGGTGAGTGTTTGGCATGCATGTGTGTGTGTTGTATGAGGGTGAGGGTGTGGTGTGTGTGTAGTATGAGGGTATGTGTGGTGTGTGTAGTATGAGGGCAAGTATGTGGTGACTGGTGAGTGTTGTATGAGGGTTAGTGTGTGGTATGTATGTAGTATGAGGGTAAGTGTGTGTTTTGTATGAGTGTGGTGTGTTTGTGTGGTATGAGGGTGAGTGTAGTGAGCATGAGGTATGAGGGTGAGTGTGGTGTGTGTGAGGTATGAGGGTGAGTGTGGTGTGTGTGAGGTATGAGGGTGAGTGTGGTGTGCATGTGGTATGAGGGTGAGAGTGGTGTGTGTGTTGTATGAGGTGAGTTTGTGTGTTTTGTATGAGTGTGATGTGTGTGTGCTATGAGGGTGAGTATGGTGTGTGTGTGTGTGTGTGGTATGAGGGTGAGTGTGGTATGTATTGTATGAGTGTGGTGTGTGTATTGTATGAGGGTGAGTGTGGTGTGTGTGTGTTGTATGAGGGTGAGTGGTGTGTGTGTGTTGTATGAGGGTTAGTGTGTGTTGTGTGTGTGTTGTATGAGGGTGAGTGTGTGTGGTGTGTTTGTTGTATGAGGGTGAGTGTGTGTGTGTGGTGTGTGTTTTGTATGAGGGTGAGTGTGTGTGTGGTGTGTGTTTTTTATGAGGGTGAGTTGTGTGTGTGTGTAGTATGAGGTTGTGTGTGTGTGTGTGTTGTATGATTGTGTGCGTGTGTGTAGTATGAAGGTGAGTGTGTGGTGTGTGCTCTGTATTAAATGTGTGGTGTGTTCTGTAATAAATGTGTGGTGTGTGTGTGTGCTGTATTAAATGTGTGGTGCTTGTGTGTGCTATATTAAAGTGTGGTGTGTGTGTGTGTAGTATGAGGGTGAGTGTGGTGTGTTTAGTATGATGGTGAGGTGTGATGTGTGTAGTATGAGGGTGTGTGTTACATGAGGGTGAGTGTGTGTTTTCAGACCATACACAAAAATAGGGTCACAAAGGTATGTGGTATCATGGCACTGGGTCTTGGAGGGAAAAAAGTTTGAAGAACCCTGATTTACAGAGCCCTGGTGTTTGCTGAAATTGCTTTAAATGATAAAGAAAAGCTTTTGAGAGTTTTCCTCTCTTTCTTGGGTCTGAAACAATACATGAGGAAGAAAGGAAAACTCTCACAAGCTTGTCTTTGCATACCGCATTACTCTGGTATTTTGGAATCTTATTTATATATATATATATTTAAGTTTTTTTTAGTGGTATAATTTAATGGTTAAAATTATTAGTGCCCCCCCCCAGTTTTGACTGTGGTATCTTATGTGCCCCCCCCCTTATATATTGTTCCTAGAGTCGCCACTGGCTCCAGCTCTCCCATTTTACCCATCATGCTTCTTGCATTTGCTGACATATATTTAATTTTCATGTGCTTTCTACTGCTACTTGGTATGTTTTCCTCCAAACTTTCTAATGGCACATTTCCTAAGTGTACCCTTCTGTCATCCCTTCCTTGAGATATTCTAGGTGTGACATTTTTACAGACCTGTAAGTTCTATTATGTTTGGACTGACCCTCCCCTCCTTTGCCTAGTTTAAAAGATTATCTAAGAGTGCTACTATTCTCTCAATCAAAAACATCTGCACTCATGTCATTCAGGTGCGATTCATCCTTACAGTACAAATTGTACCCAAGTGAAAAGTCAGCCCAGTGCTCATTTTTACACCATGTTTTTAACCAGGAATTAACTGACCTAAGCTCTTTCTGCCTTACTGGGTTAGCACATGGCACTGGTAATATCTCTGAAAACATTACCTTGGAGGTCCTTGCTTTAAGTTTGCTACCTCCCTAACTCCCTGAAGTCATTTTTCAGGACACTCCATCTCATGCTGATTCCTTCATTTGTGCCAATATGCATGACTGCAGGATCATACCCAGACCCCTCTAACAATCTATCAATAAACTTCACAATATGATTAACATGAGCCCCTGGAAGACAGCAAACTGTTCTATTTAATTGCGCTAATGAAGCACAATATTTGCACTGCACTCATTAATAACGGTGCACGCAAATATGCGCTGGTATTACAATTCCAGTGTAATGCAAACACAACCTCATGTTCGCATTGCAGGGAAGCCCTGCGCTCGCAAAAGCGCGCTTCCATAGGCTCCATTGGGAGCCTTGTTCTCATGCCGTGAGACACTTCAGAGAACCTAGCGCAGCGAAGCGGGTAATTCGCACAGCGATGGGCAGCGACTTTAAAATATATATTTATAAGAATATATACATATATTGTATATTTATGTGTTTATATGTGTATATACACATATTAACACATAAATATATGAATATAAGCATATACAGTACATATGTATTTATAGGAATAACACAGTCTCCACAGACCCCTATGTAAAGGAACTTTTCAGTGCCGTTTTTTTTCTAACACCCCAAATTCCCTCACTTTAACCCCTTATACCTGCTTCATGCAATTTTTATTTTTTTTTTAAAAAATGCTACAATTTTTTTATTTTGCAAAACTAAACCACACATTATTTTTGGGGCAATTGGGGGACAGTTTTAAAATTAACCAGAGAACTGATCTCTGGTTAATTTAAAGAGCGCTAATTGCTATCGTGAACTCAAGGTAGCATTAACCAGCCACTTGTAATTGGTGGTTATTTATAGTGCACCCGATCAGCACTCTTGTAATCTAGTCCTTAGGGGCGGAATTATCAAGTTCCGAATGGAGCTTGATGCCCCTGTTTCCGCGCAAGACTTCAGGCTCACTGGAAACAGCAGTAAACAGCGCTCCATAACTGGTCCACCTGCTCTGTGGTGGCAGACATCAATCCGCCCGGTCCTAAACGATCGGGCTGATTGACAGTCCCTGCTAACGGCCGATTGGTTGTGAATCTGCAGGGGGCGGCATTGCACAGGCCATTCACAAGAACTGCTTGTGTAATGAAAAATGCTGACAGCATATGCTGTCGGCATTTATCAATGTGCGGCGGATACATTACATCGTATTATGTCCACTCGCACATTAATAAATAGGCCCTTAGTGTTTATTTACAACAGGTTTAGAAATTCATTGGTATTTAGCTTTCATCTTATATAAAAAGAAATTTGGTTTTAATAACCATTTGAAATACTTTTTAATTTCTTACAATATTTTTTTGTTGACAGATATAATGGTTTAGATAGATATGCTTTAAAACAATTTATTGTCTCTGAAGAGTGGGGCGTTTGAAGGCCGCTTGTCTTGTTGATCCAGCAGTAATTTATCTTCTCTAGAAGAGGCTAATCTGCCACTTCAATTTGATTTTCTGTGACAGTGATTTGAATATATGGATAAAAGATTAAACTCATAGCTTTCTTTTGCCAATTAAATTTTAAGCTTAAATTGCTTTGGACTAAAATGCAAATTCATCCACTATAGTATCTCTGTTTCGTACATGTGAGACATACAATGTATACAGTATATATATATATATTGTAATACAGCAATCACACAGAATACCTGTGCAATCACACAGACTACCAGACAACACGGTCCTCTACAGTATAAACATTTGCAGACTTGAAACTGCAGAAAAGAGCAGTTTTTATTCCATAAATAAACATGTGCTACATTTGGCTTTAAATCACTTTTACAGGTGATTTCAAAAACTACTTCACTACAAAAGAGCTTTAAAGGGACAGTCAAGTTCAATAATGTAATTATAAAAATTTTCCAATTTACTTTTATCATCAATTTTGCTTTGTTCTCTTGGTATTCTTAGTTGAAAGCTAATTCTAGGAGGTTTAAATGGTAATTTCTTAGACCTTGAAGACTGCCTCTAATCTGAAGGCATTTTCACCACTAGAGGGCATTAGTTCATGTGTTTCATATAAATAACATTGAGCTCATGCACGTGAAGTTACCCTGGAGTGAGCACTGATTGGCTAAAATGCAAGTCTGTCAAAAGAACTGAAATAAGGGAGCAGTTTGCATAGGCTTAAATACATGGTAATCACAGAGATATAAAGAGGGATATTTATCAAGCCGTCAACCGCAAATATGCTGGAATTCCGCAGCGTAATTGTGGAGAACCTGATTCCCCTTATTTATCAAAGCCTACAGACCGGCAAAAGATGAAATCTGTGACGTAACATACGATCCGCCGGTCTCAGTCTGACACAGATCGATGCTTACATCACTACAGATGTTCCGAATGCAAATTCGGCACTATCTAACTAATTTCTAACAGGTACGTTCGCCACTATTCCGGCCCAGCGTACCTGGTTTTGAATCCGCCACCCTGGAGTCCGCGGATGCCATAGGAAGCAACTGGAGTCTGAAAGCAGTGAAAGCTCATGTTCGCTGCTTCCCGATATCCCATTGATTCCTATGGGAGAATATAAGTAACGTTTACACCTAACACCCTAACATGTACCTCGAGTCTAAACACCCCTAATCTGCCGCCCCGCCACCACCGCCACCTACATTATACTTATTAACCCCTAATCTGCCACCCCTACACTGCCGCCCCCTACATTATACTTATTAACCCCTAATCTGCCGCCCGACAAACCACCACCTACATAAAAGTATTAACCTCTATCCCGCCGCTCCCGGAGCCCATTACATTAAACTATATTAAACTAATAATTAATCTACCCTAACTATTATACTAAAATTAAATTAAACTACAAATTAAATTAACTATATTATATATTTAAAAACCTAACCCTACTCAAATAATTGAAATCTACTATCACAAATTACAAAGTTACCAAAAACTAACAACTAAGTTACAAAAAATAACAAACACTTAGGCCTAGATTTAGAGTTTGGCGTTAGCCGTGAAAACCAGCTTTAGAGGCTCCTAACGCTGGTTTTAGGCTACCGCCGGTTTTTGGAGTCACTCAAAAAAGGGTCTAACGCTCACTTTTCAGCCGCGACTTTTCCATACCGCAGATCCCCTTACGTAAATTGCGTATCCTATCTTTTCAATGGGATTTTTCTAACTCCGGTATTTAGAGTCGTGTCTGAAGTGAGCGTTAGAAATCTAACGACAAAACTCCAGCCGCAGGAAAAAAGTCAGTAGTTAAGAGCTTTCTGGGCTAACGCCGGTTTATAAAGCTCTTAACTACTGTAGTCTAAAGTACACTAACACCCATAAACTACCTATGTACCCCTAAACCGAGGTCCCCCCACATCGCCGCAACTCGAATAATTTTTTTTAACCCCTAATCTGCCGACCGCCAACTACGTTATCCTTATGTACCCCTAATCTGCTGCCCCTAACACCGCCGACCCCTATATTATATTTATTAACCCCTAATCTGCCCCCCACAACGTCGCCGCCAGCTACCTACACTTATTAACCCCTAATCTGCCGACCGCAAAGCGCCGCCACCTACGTTATCCTTATGTACCCCTAATCTGCTGCCCCTAACACCGCCGACCCCTATATTATATTTATTAACCCCTAATCTGCCCCCCTCAACGTCGCTTCCACCTGCCTACACTTATTAACCCCTAATCTGCCGAGCGGACCGCACCGCTACTATAATAAAGTTATTAACCCCTAATCCGCCTCACTAACCCTATAATAAATAGGATTAACCCCTAATCTGCCCTCCCTAACATCGCCGACACCAAACTTCAATTATTAACCCCTAATCTGCCGACCGGAGCTCACCGCTATTCTAATAAATGTATTAACCCCTAAAGCTAAGTCTAACCCTAACACTAACACCCCCCTAAATTAAATATAATTTTAATCTAACGAAATTAATTAACTCTTATTAAATAAATTATTCCTATTTAAAGCTAAATACTTACCTGTAAAATAAATCCTAATATAGGTACAATATAAATTATAATTACATTGTAGCTATTTTAGGATTAATATTTATTTTACAGGCAACTTTGTAATTATTTTAACCAGGTACAATAGCTATTAAATAGTTAAGAACTATTTAATAGCTACCTAGTTAAAATAATTACAAAATTACCTGTAAAATAAATCCTAACCTAAGTTACAATTAAACCTAACACTATACTATCATTAAATTAATTAAATAAAATACCTATAATTACCTACAATTAAACCTAACACTACACTATCAATAAATAAATTAAATACAATTCCTACAAATAACTACAATGAAATAAACTAACTAAAGTACAATAAATAAAAAAGAACTAAGTTACAAAAAATAAAAAAATATTTACAAACATAAGAAAAATATTACAACAATTTTAAACTAATTACACCTACTCTAAGCCCCCTAATAAAATAACAAAGACCCCCAAAATAAAAAATGCCCTACCCTATTCTAAATTACCAAAGTTCAAAGCTCTTTTACCTTACCAGCCCTGAACAGGGCCCTTTGCGGGGCATGCCCCAAGAAGTTCAGCTCTTTTGCCTGTAAAAAAAAACATACAATACCTTCCCCCCAACATTACAACCCACCACCCACATACCCCTAATCTAACCCAAACCCCCCTTAAATAAACCTAACACTAAGCCCCTGAAGATCATCCTACCTTGTCTTCACCTCACCAGGTATCACCGATCCGTCCTGGCTCCAAAATCTTCATCCAACCCAAGCGGGGGCTGGCGATCCATCATCCGGTGGCTGAAGAGGTCCAGAAGAGGCTCCAAAGTCTTCATCCTATCCGGGAAGAAGAGGCGATCCGGACCGGCAACCATCTTGATCCAAGCGGCATCTTCTATCTTCATCCGATGACGACCGGCTCCATCCTGAAGACCTCCACCGCGGACCCATCTTCTTCCGGCGACGTCCAACTGAAGAATGACGGTTCCTTTAAGGGACGTCATCCAAGATGGCGTCCCTCGAATTCCGATTAAGGTAGGAATATTCTGATTGGCTGATGGAATCAGCCAATCAGAATCAAGTTCAATCCGATTGGCTGATCCAATCAGCCAATCAGATTGAGCTCGCATTCTATTGGCTGATCGGAAAAGCCAATAGAATGCGAGCTCAATCTGATTGGCTGATTAGATCAGCCAATCGGATTGAACTTGATTCTGATTGGCTGATTCCATCAGCCAATCAGAATATTCCTACCTTAATTCCGATTGGCTGATAGAGTCCTATCAGCCAATCGGAATTCGAGGGACGCCATCTTGGATGACGTCCCTTAAAGGATCCGTCATTCTTCAGTTGGACGTCGCCGGAAGAAGATGGGTCCGCGGTGGAGGTCTTCAGGATGGAGCCGGTCGTCATCGGATGAAGATAGAAGATGCCACTTGGATCAAGATGGTTGCCGGTCCGGATCGCCTCTTCTTCCCGGATAGGATGAAGACTTTGGAGCCTCTTCTGGACCTCTTCAGCCACCGGATGATGGATCGCCAGCCCCCGCTTGGGTTGGATGAAGATTTTGGAGCCAGGACGGATCGGTGATACCTGGTGAGGTGAAGACAAGGTAGGATGATCTTCAGGGGCTTAGTGTTAGGTTTATTTAAGGGGGGTTTGGGTTAGATTAGGGGTATGTGGGTGGTGGGTTGTAATGTTGGGGGGGGGTATTGTATGTTTTTTTTTACAGGCAAAAGAGCTGAACTTCTTGGGGCATGCCCCGCAAAGGGCCTTGTTCAGGGCTGGTAAGGTAAAAGAGCTTTGAACTTTAGTAATTTAGAATAGGGTAGGGCATTTTTTATTTTGGGGGTCTTTGTTATTTTATTAGGGGGCTTAGAGTAGGTGTAATTAGTTTAAAATTGTTGTAATATTTTTCTTATGTTTGTAAATATTTTTTTATTTTTTGTAACTTAGTTCTTTTTTATTTTTTGTACTTTAGTTAGTTTATTTCATTGTAGTTATTTGTAGGAATTGTATTTAATTTATTTATTGATAGTGTAGTGTTAGGTTTAATTGTAGGTAATTGTAGGTATTTTATTTAATTAATTTAATGATAGTATAGTGTTAGGTTTAATTGTAACTTAGGTTAGGATTTATTTTACAGGTAATTTTGTAATTATTTTAACTAGGTAACTATTAAATAGTTCTTAACTATTTAATAGCTATTGTACATGGTTAAAATAATTACAAAGTTGCCTGTAAAATAAATATTAATCCTAAAATAGCTATAATGTAATTATAATTTATTTGTAGCTATATTAGGATTTATTTTACAGGTAAGTATTTAGCTTTAAATAGGAATAATTTATTTAATAAGAGATAATTAATTTTGTTAGATGTAAATTATATTTAACTTAGGGGGGTGTTAGTGTTAGGGTTAGACTTAGCTTTAGGGGTTAATACATTTATTAGAATAGCGGTGAGCTTCAGTCGGCAGATTAGGGGTTAATAATTGAAGTTAGGTGTCGGCGATGTTAGGGAGGGCAGATTAGGGGTTAATACTATTTATTATAGGGTTAGTGAGGCAGATTAGGGGTTAATAACTTTATTATAGTAGCGCTCAGGTCCGCTCGGCAGATTAGGGGTTAATAAGTGTAGGCAGGTGGAGGCGACGTTGTGGGGGGCAGATTAGGGGTTAATAAATATAATATAGGGGTCGGCGATGTTAGGGCAGCAGATTAGGGGTACATAGGGATAATGTAAGTAGCGGCGGTTTACGGAGCGGCAGATTAGGGGTTAATAATAATATGCAGGGGTCAGCTATAGCGGGGGTGGCAGATTAGGGGTTAATAAGTGTAAGGTTAGGGATGTTTAGACTTGGGGTACATGTTAGAGTGTTAGGTGCAGACCTAGGAAGTGTTTCCCCATAGCAAACAATGGGGCTGCGTTAGGAGCTGAACGCGGATTTTTTGCAGGTGTTAGGTTTTTTTTCAGCTCAAACAGCCCCATTGTTTTCTATGGGGGAATCGTGCACGAGCACGTTTTTGAGGCTGGCCGCTTGCGTAAGCAACTCTGGTATCGAGACTTGAAGCTGCATTAAATATGCTCTACGCTCCTTTTTTGGATCCTAACGCAGCCTTTATGTGGACTCTCAATACCAGAGTTATTTTTATGGTGCGGCCAGAAAAAAGCCGGCGTTAGCTTTTCGGGTCGTTACCGACAAAACTCCAAATCTAGCCGTAAGTTAGGATTGAGCTTGCATTCTATTGGCTATTCCAATCAGCCAATAGAATGCGAGCTCAATCCTATTAGCTGATTGGATCAGCCAATAGGATGAAAGCTCAATCCTATTGGCTGATTGCAACAGCCAATAAGATTTTTTCAACCTTAATTCTGATTGGCTGATAGAATTCTATTAGCCAATCGGAATCTAAGGGACGCCATCTTGGATTACATAATTTAAAGGAACAAAGAAGGCGTTGAACGAAGAGGATACTCCGCGTCGGATGTCTTAAAGAAGGATTCGCTCCGCACCGGATGGATGCAGATAGAAGATGCCGTCTGGATGAAGACTTCTGCCCGGTTGGATGAAGACGTCGGCCCGCTTGAAGACTTGGATGAAGACTTCTGCCGGATTCGATGAGGACTTCTGCTGCTTCGTTGAAGATGGATGTTGGCTCTTCAGAAACTGTAAGTGGATCTTCGTGGGGTTAGTGTTAGGCTTGTTTAAGGGTTTATTGGGTGGGTTTTAATTTTAGATTTGGGTTTGGGCTTTTGAAAGGCAATGGGGAGCTTAGGTTTTTTGGATTAGGTTTTTATTTGGGGGGTTGGTTGTGTGGGTGGTGGTTTTTACTGTTGGGAGGGTGTTTGTATTTTTTTTTTACAGGTAAAAGAGCTGATTTCTTTGGGGCAGTGCCCCGCAAAAGGCCCTTTTAAGGGCCATTGGTAGTTTATTGTAGGCTAGGGTTTTTTTTTTAATTTGGGGGGGGCTTTTTTATTTTTATAGGGCTCTTAGATTAGGTTTAATTAGTTTAAATCTTTGATAATATATTTTTTATTTTGTGTAACTTAGTGTTTATTTTTTGTGTAACTTACGGCCAGATTACGAGTTTTGCGTTAGGAGCTATGCAGTGCTAACGAGCAGTTTTTTCTCACCACTCACTTACCTGCAGCGCTGGTAATACGGGTTTTTACAAACCCGGCATTAAAAGGCAAGAAGTGAGCGTAGAGCAAAACTGAGCTCCATACCGCACTCCAATACCAGCACTGCTTAAGTTAGCAGTGAGCTGGTCGTACGTGCTCGTGCATGATTTCCCCATAGGAATCAACGGGGAGAGCCGGCTGAGAAAAAGTCTAACACCTGCAAAAAAAGCAGCGTAAGACTCAGTAACGCAGCCCCATTGATTCCTATGGGGAAATAAAAGTTATGTTTACACCTAACACCCTAACATGAACCCACAGTCTAAACACCCCTAACCTTATACTTATTAACCCCTAATCTGCCGCCCCCGACATCGTTGCCACCTACATTATATTTATTAACCTCTAATCTACCGCTCCGGACATCGCTGCCACCTACATTATATTTATTAACCCCTAATCTCCCTCCCCCAATGTCGCCGCAACCTACCTACATTTATTAACCCCTAATCTGCTGTCCCTAAAATTGCCGCCACCTACCTACATTTATTAACCCCTAATCTGCCACCCCCAACATCGCCACCACTATACTAAGTATATTAACCCCTAAACCTAAGTCTAACCCTAACCCTAACACCCTCTAACTTAAATATAATTACAATAAATCCAATTAAATAGTAATATTATTACCTAAATAATTCCTATTTAAAACTAAATACTTACCTGTAAAATAAACCCTAAGCTAGCTACAATATAACTATTATTTTACAGGCAAGTTTGTATTTATTTTAACTAGGAAGAATAGTTACTAAATAGTTATTAACTATTTAATAACTACCTAGCTAAAATAAATACAAAAGTACCTGTAAAATAAAACCTAACCTAAGTTACACTAACACCTAACACTACACTACAATTAAATAAATGACCTAAATTAAATACAATTAAATAAATTAAATACAATTAGCTAAAGTACAAAAACAAACAAACACTAAATTACAGAAAATAATAAACAAATTACAAGATATTTAAACTAATTACACCTAATCTAATAGCCCTATCAAAATAATTAAAAAAAAAAAAAAAAAAAAAAAAAACCCCTAGCCTAAACTAAACTATCAATAGCCCTTAAAAGGGCCTTTTGCGGTGCATTGTCCCAAAGTAATCAGCTCTTTTACCTGTAAAAAAAAATACAAACAACCCCTACAACAGTAAAACCCACTACCCATAAAACCAACCCCCCAAATAAAACCCTAACTAAAAAAACCTAAGCTCCCCATTGCCCTGAAAAAGGCATTTGGATGGGCATTGCCCTTAAAAGGGCAGTTAGCTCTTTTGCGGCCCAAAGCCCTAACCTAAAAATTAAACCCACCCAATACATCCAAGCCGGGCGAAGTGGTCCTCCAGACAGGCAGAAGTCTTCATCCAGACGGCATCTTCTATCTTCATCCATCCAACGCGGAGCGGGTCTATCTTCAAGCCATCCGACGTGGAGCATCCTCTTCATCCGGAGTTTTCTTACTGAATAACGGTTCCTTTAAATGATATCATCCAAGATAGTGTCCCTTAGATTCCAATTGGCTGATAGAATTCTATCAGCCAATCGGAATTAAGGTAGAAAAAATTCTATTGGCTGATGCAATCAGCCAATAGGATTGAAGTTCAATCCTATTGACTGATCCAATCAGCCAATAGGATTGAGCTCATATTCTATTGACTGTTCCAATCAGCCAATAGAATGCAAGCTCAATCCTATTGGCTGATTTTTCTACCTTAATTCCGATTGGCTGATAGAATTCTTTCAGCCAATCGGAATCTAAGGGATGCCATCTTGGATGATGTCATTTAAAGGAACCGTCATTCAGTAAGAAGACTCCAAATGAAGAGGATGCTCCGCGTCGGACGTCTTGAAGATGGACCCGCTCCGCGTTGGATGGATGACGATAGAAGATGCCGTCTGGATGAAGACTTCTGCCCGTCTGGAGGACCACTTCACCCGGCTTGGATAAAGACTTCTACCGGCTTCGTTAAGGATTTCGGCCCCGGTTGGATGAAGACTTCTGCCGCTTCCTTGAGGATGGATGTCCGGTCTTCAGAACAGTAAGTCGATCTTCAGGGGGTTAGTGTTAGGTTTTTTTAAGGGTGTATTGGGTGGGTTTATTTTTTAAGTTAGGGCTTTGGGCTGCAATAGAGCTAAATGCCCTTTAAAGGGCAATGCCCATCCAAATGCCCTTTTCAGGGCAATGGGGAGCTTAGGTTTTTTTAGTTAATATTTTATTTTGGGGGTTGGTTGTGTGGGTGGTGGGTTTTACTGTTGGGGGGTTGTTAGTATTTTTTTTTTTTTTACAGGTAAAAGAACTGATTACTTTGGGGCAATGCCCCGCAAAAGGCCCTTTTAAAGGCTATTGATAGTTTAGTTTAGGCTAGGGTTTTTTTATTTTGGGGGTACTTTTTTATTTTGATAGGGCTATTAGATTAGGTGTAATTAGTTTAAAGATCTGTAATTTGTTTTTTATTTTCTGTATTTTAGAGGGGTTTTTTTGTAATTTAGTTAATTTAATTTATTTTTATTTTTTTAAATTTAGTTAATGTATTTAATTGTAGTGTAGTGTTATTGTAACTTAGGTTAGGTTTTATTTTACAGGTCAGTTTGTATTTATTTTAGTTAGGTAGTTATTAAATAGTTAATAACTATTTAATAACTATTCTACCTAGTTAAAATAAATACAAACTTGCCTGTAAAATAAAAATAAACCCTAAGCTAGCTACAATGTAACTATTAGTGATATTGTAGCTAGCTTAGGGTTTATTTTATAGGTAAGTATTTAGTTTTAAATAGGAATAATGTAGTTAATGATAATAATTTTATTTAGATTTATTTAAATTATATTTAAGTTATGCGTTGTTAGGGTTAGGGTTAGACTTAGGTTTAGGGGTTAATAAATTTAATATAGTGGTGGTGATGTTAGGGGCGGCAGATTAGGGGTTAATAAGTATAATGTATTTGCCCGTGATGTTAGGGGCGGCAGATTAGGGGTTAATAATATTTAACTAGTGGTTGCAAGGTGGGAGTGCGGCGGTTTAGGGGTTAATATGTTTTTTCTTATTATTATAATGTTTGCAATGCGGGATGGCCTCGGTTTAGGGGTTAATAGGTAGTGTATGGGTGTTAGTGTACTTTTTAGCACTTCATAACTACTGACTTTAGAATGCGTTACGGATCTTGGAGGTAGAGGGTGTACCGCTCACTTTTTGGCCTCCCAGGACAGACTCTTAATACCAGCGCTATGGAAGTCCCATAGAAAAAAGGGTTTACGAAGTTTACGTAAGTCGTTTTGCGGTAAGGCCAAAGAAGTGTGCGGTGCCCCTAAACCTGCAAGACTCGTAATAGCAGCGGTAGTGAAAAAGCAGCGTTAGGACCTTTTAACGCTGCTTTTTCATCTTAACACAAGACTCGTAATCTAGCCGTTAGTGTTTGTTATTTTTTGTAACTTAGATTAATTATTAGTTTAATATAGTTTAATGTAATTTAGTACAACAGTTAGGGTAGATTAATTATTAGTTTAATATAGTTTAATGTAATTTAGTATAACAGTTAGGGTAGATTAATTATTAGTTTAATATAGTTTAATTTAAATATAAAGGTACGTTTAAATTTATTATAATATAGGGATGAATTAATATTTAATATAAAGTTAGCGGGTTGTTAGGTTTAAGGGTTAATAGGTTATTTTAGTTTATGGCGAAGTGGGGGGTTAGCGGTTTAGGGGTTAATAGGTCTAGTAAGTGATAGTGATGTGGGAGGCCAGAGGTTTAGGGGTTAATACATTTAGTTGTGGTGGGCTCCGGGAGCGGCGGAATAGGGGTTAATAAGTTTATTAGAGTTGTGGCGGTGTCGGGGAGCAGCGGAATAGGGGTTAATAACTTTATTTAGTTGCGGCGGGGTTCGGGAGTGGCGGGATAGGGGTTAAACATTTTAGTATAGTGGCGGTGTTTAGTGACAGGGTATAAATAAAGCTGTGAAAAAGCCGAATAGCAGCGAGATTGATGACTGTTTAGTTAACAACAGTCCGCTGCTCATCGCCCCGTACTTGGTGTGCATCTTTTTGACAGCATTTTTGTTAAATATGGAGAGCGTATTCAGGACCGTGGCCGCAATGTTAGGCGATGTCAGGCGAGCGTATTGTTGCCAGCGAATGCAAGTAATTTGACGGCTTGATAAGTAGGCCTCTAAGTGTATTTCTATAACAGTGTTGGTTATACAAAACTGGGTAATGGGTAATAAAAGGATTATATTTCTTTTTAAACAACAAGAATTCTGGTGTTTCCCTTTAACTAAAAATGCAGCAATCCTAACTATCCCAGTTAGAATAACCTAACAAACAATATAACAGTTTTCACCAACATTTCTGATTCTCAAATAAGTTTTCACTGCTCACAACTGTCCTACCCTCTAAAACAAACATTCTCTCCCTAGGAATCAGCACCCAGATAATTTAGGAATTGGGAATTTATAGGAATTTGGGAAATGTGAGTGGATAGAGACTGTGAAGGAATCTATGTCCTAAATACTTTTCCTCCACTACACTTCCAGAATCTCTATGACAATATCTATCTATATCTATCTATCTATCTATCTAATCTATCTATCTATCTCTATCTATATATCTGTCTCTATCTATCTATCAATCTATCCATCTATCTATCTATTGAGATAATCCATTTGTACTTTGAGTGGGAATATCATTTCATCTCACTTCTTTGTATGAACTCCTTCTGATTCTTGACACAACTATGTACATGCCTATATCTGCTTGTTTCAGATTTTATTTTTTGGTAACTGTCTATGTTTTGTACTTTCAAATTTTGCTTCTTGGGCATTTGAACAGTAACCCTCTTCCTGCATGAATATTTGTTTATTACGCTGACTTGCCCACTAAACTTTGCTCTTAGCAATCTGCAACAATTTCTTCAGCCTTGTTGTAACTCTTTCTAGCTGCCTTGACAGAAGATTGTTGAGATTAAGTTAGGGTTAAATGTTGTTTTGGGGGTCTATGGTGGTTAAGTGTAGAGGGATGGGGAGTCTGGGTAAGCCACATGGGTGGCATGTATCAATTAAATGTTATCACTGTTTGTTGATAGGTAACAATTCACATTTAATATTTTATTATCAATGTCCACATTGCCTCTTATTTGGATACCAGCTTCTGCCACAATATGTGAAGCTGGTTAGGGAGCTACAAAGAAAAATACTCTAGTGAAATCTATATAGCAGTTATAACAGTATAGTATCAATATTGTGTTATACTGTTTTCAGCTTTAATAACTCTTACAGACATGATTCGTTGTAACCACATAAGCATAGCTTCCACTACACACAAAATGCTACAATTTTGAAGCTTAATATGAATAGTCCCAAAGCCACACAATGGTCAGATACAATAATGTTTATTGTTCAGATGTTATTGCACCCTTTGTTGCTTTCTAAAAATTACTGCTTAAATCAGTTTTAAAAAAAACAACAAAAGAACTTCCCTATAGGGCTTTTAGGAATCAAAAATATATATTAGAATCATTCTTGGCACACTCTGAAATTGCTTCTCCGTCAAAATTATTGTCAGGTGCTTACCTTATTGATTTTTTTGAGGTTATTTTTTAGGTAATGCTACTTTCTCAAAGACCGGCACAGATGTAACATTCATTCATTTGATTCTAAAGAATCCAAGAGTAGTTTTTCCTTTCCAAAACCCAACTCGTTTAATCACAAATTAATAGGCATGTGCATTAGGCCATTTCAGAGGCCGATCCGAATGCTACACAAGCCATATTTGGCAATTTTCAGGGCCAGATTTATTCTTGTCAAAGTAAATTAAGTTCTGTGAAAATCCAGTGTGCTCCGAAAATTGCCAAATGCAGCTTGTGGCCGCCATCTTCGGCATTTGGATTGGCTCCAAAATAGGTAAATGCGCATATCTGCTAATTAATCCCACTGCAAATCGAGCAATAGAGAAAGGTTGTATTAAAAAGAGATCTCTTATGGTTATTTTTACTTTGGAGAATGCGGTTATAGCTCTAATTCTTTAGATCTTTCTATAGATTCATAAACTCTCATGAGGTTTAAAACAGGCCCCACAGTGAGATTATGTTCGAAACAAATTGAGCATCTCTTTACCTATATTTTCCACAGTTTGTTAGTGGGCATTTTTATTAGATATGTGCATGATCGAAAAATTTGTTTCGGTTCGCTTTGGATCGATTCAGAGGTTTTCGAATTTTATTTCAGATCGATTCAAATTCAGAAAACTTTGAATGAATTTGTTTCGGATTCGCTTCGGATTCATTCGGATTTGAACAAATTCGGCTGGATTCGGTTCGATTCGGTTCAGTTCGGAAATTCGGAATTTCGGTATGTGTGCTGTGTATTAGACTAGTATTATGTACTGTATATTAGGTGTAACCCATAGCAGAGTGATATAACCTAATATACTGTACAATACTAGTGTAATCCATGTCCATCCGAATTTACAGAATAAATCCGAACTAATTCGGATTTATTCGGTAAATTTGGCAGTATTTTAATTCGGAAATTCGGTTCGATATGAATCTCCGAATTTGCTGAATTTTCCGAATTTCCGAATCAAACCGAACCGAATTGCACATATCTAATTTCTATCATTAATCGCTATACACGTGTGAGGTGCCCATTACATTACATCTTATCCATGAAACATGACAAGCCAGCATGTGCAAAAACAACAACAGTAACACTTTGGAAACACACATTTTTAAAATAATTTATGCAAATGTTTGCAATAATAAAATATTTCCATGTATGTTTTGTTATGGTAGTCTCACAGGATAGAACAGTAGGTGCCTCAAGGGGATGGCAGTGGGTGTTCTTGGGAAATTTAGAGGTGTGGTTTGAATTTTTACCTACACTTAAGCCCAGCATGTGCAATTTATAAAGACTCTCTGGCCCCTGTGGAATATCTTATATCTGGTTGCGTCTCTCTGTTTAAAAACTGACATTTTTTTTCTGCATATGTTAGGGTGGACTAATAAGGTATACCAAAGCGCCAACTATACAAAGGCTGGGTCTGGACCTAATGCAATATTGTCAAACGATTACAATAAACAATTTATTGAGTACACAAATAAGTTAAAAACATTGATCCATGTATAAACAATCAAATATACAACAATAATAGCTAAATGAATAGTTAAAACAAATAGTTATGTAACGGATATAGCATTTAAAATTGTGCAAACAATGCTCTTAAAAATATTCATAAAAAATCCAAATTTAGTATAAGGCTCACAACAGAAATTCAACTTTGTGTTTACCATATACACATACACAAATTTGTACAGCAATAATAGCTAAATGAATAGTTAAAACAAATAGTTAAATAGCAGATATGGCATTTAAAATTGTGCAAACAATGCTCTTAAAAAATATTCCTAAAAAATTCCAAATTAAGTGTAAGGCTCACAACAAAAATTCAACTTTGTGTTTACCACATACACATAATAGGTGAAATATATTAGTCAGTTATATAATATTATCTAACCAATAATGTTCTCGATTCTATGCAATACTAAATATTGCCAATAGTGACTAATGTGTAAGGCTCTGAGTAAGACCTTTAACTGTGTGTTTACCACATACGCATAGTCAAGTAAAAAATATTGTGACAGCAATAAGCCAATGTAAAGAATGTGTATCAAAAAAGTTGTGTGCAAAAATTAGTGTACAAAAGATATTAATGGTCAAAAAATAGGTTGATCTTCAAAAAACGTGAATTAAGAACAAAGATTGTGAAAAATGAAAAACCAAAAATTTACAAAAACATTGTGGTGTGTTCCAATAGTAACTTATATAAATGTAAATGATAGTCCAAAAAATAGTCCAACAGTGAAAACTTAATAGAAAAAATAATCCAACAATAAATTATAATAAGTAGTGTGTCTCTTTAAGAAAAAACAATAATCCTTAAAGTGTTGTGAATCCTAACAGCAATAGTTATGGTGATTTTCCAAGTGTTTTATACTGAATAGCAGTGTCAGTACTTGCTAGCCAAGTGTTTTATACTGAATAGCAGTGTCAGTACTTGCTAGCCGTTTTCCAACCCAAAATTCTATCTTCTTGGCAAATATTTTGTTATAATCCCTGGATGATCCTTCTGTAAAATAAAGATATGATGGTGTAGATTGTTTTTAGATCAATAGAAAATGAAATTGTGCTTACCAGTCGACGCGTTTCGGTCACAAAGAGACCTTTATCAAGACTCTTGATAAAGGTCTCTTTGTGACCGAAACGCGTCGACTGGTAAGCACAATTTCAGCTATTCAGTATAAAACACTTGGAAAATCACCATAACTATTGCTGTTAGGATTCACAACACTTTAAGGATTATTGTTTTTTCTTAAAGAGACACACTACTTATTATAATTTATTGTTGGATTATTTTTTCTATTAAGTTTTCACTGTTGGACTATTTTTTGGACTATCATTTACATTTATATAAGTTACTATTGGAACACACCACAATGTTTTTGTAAATTTTTGGTTTTTCATTTTTCACAATCTTTGTTCTTAATTCACGTTTTTTGAAGATCAACCTATTTTTTGACCATTAATATCTTTTGTACACTAATTTTTGCACACAACTTTTTTGATACACATTCTTTACATTGGCTTATTGCTGTCACAATATTTTTTACTTGACAATGTGTATGTGGTAAACACACAGTTAAAGGTCTTACTCAGAGCCTTACACATTAGTCACTATTGGCAATATTTAGTATTGCATAGAATCGAGAACATTATTGGTTAGATAATATTATATAACTGACTAATATATTTCACCTATTATGTGTATGTGGTAAACACAAAGTTGAATTTTTGTTGTGAGCCTTACACTTAATTTGGAATTTTTTAGGAATATTTTTTAAGAGCATTGTTTGCACAATTTTAAATGCTATATCTTCTATTTAACTATTTGTTTTAACTATTCATTTAGCTATTATTGCTGTACAAATTTGTGTATGTGTATATGGTAAACACAAAGTTGAATTTCTGTTGTGAGCCTTATACTAAATTTGGATTTTTTAGGAATATTTTTAAGAGCAATGTTTGCACAATTTTAAATGCTATATCCGTTACATAACTATTTGTTTTAACTATTCATTTAGCTATTATTGTTGTATATTTGATTGTTTATACATGGATCCATGTTTTTAACTTATTTGTGTACTCAATAAATTGTTTATTGTAATCGTTTGACAATATTGCATTAGGTCCAGACCCAGCCTTCGTATAGTTGGCGCTTTGGTTTAGACCCAGCCTTCGTATAGTTGGCGCTTTGGTATACCTTATTAGTTTCATCTTTCCATTTTGACAACTAGGTGTCAAATTATCAAAGCCAGAGGTCTTATTTAGTAGGCGCTAGGTGTACTCCACTATCAATATGTTAGGGTGGACTGTTTTATAGAGGGAGATATTTTTTTTTTTTTTTTAACTACTAAGTTATTTCAGGTTCTGAAGGCACATTTGGATTACTAGTATTCTTCACAGTGGAACTTGTTTTATGCGCTACGATGCTGCACTGCTGACTCGTGGGTACAAATCTTTATGAATTCTGCAATTTTAGAGTTGGGAGGTTTAATTCCCACATGATGTTCGTTTCATATACATGTTTTATTGAATCAAGGCCATTTCATTTGTTACAGTTCATGACATAGGAAATAGATTTTTCTCAGAATATACACACTGCTGTGATCTGATATCAGCAATGGAACATGATTGTTGAAAAAATGTTAAAAAAACAAAATGTACATGTTTTAAATGGACACTGGTATTAAACTGTTGCAATGCTTTGTCTGACTAACGGCTAGATTACGAGTTTTGCGGTATGAGTAAAAAAGCAGCATTAAAGCTCATAACGCTGCTTTTTCACTACATAACGCTGCTTTTTCACTACCGCTGGTTTTATGAGTCTTGCAGGTTTAGGGGCACCGCTCACTTTTTTGGCCGTAACGCAAATAAACTTACGCAATTTGCGTAAAGTCTTTTTTCAATGGGACTTCCATAGCGCCGCTATTACAAGCTTTTTCTGGGAGGCCAAAAAGTGAGCGGTACAGCCTATCCCGCAAGATTCGTAATTGTCAGGGTGCCAGGAATCAGACTGAGATGAGAAGTGCAAAAATAATCACACCTTTATTAATAGCAAAAAATAATAAAAAGTCCACAAGTCAAATAACAAGCCAGGAGTCAAAACCAGAGCTGGTAGTCAGACGAGCCGAGTCAGGAGCCAAAGCGAATAGTCAGACGAGCCGGAATCAGGAACAAGGAAAACAGCAGAGTCAGGAGCAAGCCAGGGATCAGGAACCAGGAAGGACGTCAGGCAATACACAGGAACTCTCACAAACAGGTCTGAGACAACAAATTTACCTGTAAATTAAAACCTAACCTTACACTACAATTAAATAAATTAAATTAATTAAATACAATTATCTAAATTACAAAAAAGCCCACTAAATTACACAAAATAAAAAAAGAAATTATCAGATATTTAAACTAATTACACCTAATCTAATAGCCCTATCAAAATAAAAAAAAGCCACACCCCCCAAAATAAAAAAAAACCTAGCCTAAACTAAACTACCAAAAGGGCCTTTTGTGGGGCATTGCCCCAAAGAAATCAGCTCTTTTACCTGTAAAAAAATACAAACAACCCCCCAACAGTAAAACCCACCACCCACACAACCAACCCCCCAAATAAAAACTAAAATAACCTAAGCTCCCCATTGCCCTGAAAAGGGCATTTGGATGGGCATTGCCCTTAAAAGGGCATTTAGCTGTTTCTATTGCCCAAACCCTGATCTAAAACCCACCGAATAAACCCTTAAAAAAAAAAAACCTAACTCTAACCCCCGAGGATCCACTTACAGTTTTGAAGACCGGACATCCATCCTCATCGAAGCCGGGAGAAGTCCTCTGCGAAGCAGCAAGAAGTGCTCAATGAAGCCGGGAGAAGTCTTCATCCAAGTCGGCAGAAGTGGTCCTCCAGACGGGCAGAAGTCTTCATCCAGACGGCATCTTCTATCTTCATCCATCTGGCGTGGAGCGGGTCCATCTTCAAGAGATACGGTGCAAAGCATCCTCTTCAAACGAAGTCTTCTTTCCGAATGAAGGTTCCTTTAAGTGATGTCATCCAAGATGGCGTCCCTTGAATTCCGATTGGCTGATAAAATTTTATCAGCCAATTGGAATTAAAGGTAAAAAAATCTTATTGGCTGATGCAATCAGCCAATAGGATTGAGCTTCAATCCTATTGGCTGATCCAATTAGCCAATAGGATAGAGCTTGCATTCTATTGGCTGATCGGAACATCCAATAGAATGCAAGCTCAATCCTATTGGCTGATTGGAACAGCCAATAGAATGCAAGCTCAATCCTATTGGCTGATTGGATCAGCCAATAGGATTGAAGCTCAATCCTATTAGCTGATTGCATCAGTCAATAGGATTTTTTCACCTTTAATTCCGATTGGCTGATAGAATTCTATCAGAATTCAAGGGACACCATCTTGGATGACGTCCTAAAGGAACCTTCTTTTATTGTAAGACAGGTTAGGTTTTATTTTACAGGTAAATTTGTATTTATTTTAGCTAGGCAGTTAGTAAATAGTTAATAACTATTTAGTAACTATTCTACCTAGTTAAAATAAATACAAACTTGCCTGTAAAATAAAAATAAACCCTAAGATAGCTACAATGTAACTATTAGTTAAATTGTAGCTAGCTTAGGGTTTATTTTACAGGTAAGTATTTTGTTTTAAATAGGAATAATTTAGATAATGATAGGATTTTTTTTTATTTTAATTTAGTTTAATTATATTTAAGTTAGGGGGTGTTAGGGTTAGGGTTAAACTTAGGTTTAGGGGTTAATAAATTTAGTATAGTGGTGGCGACGTTGGGGGCGGCAGATTAGGGGTTAATAAATGTAGGCCTAGATTTGGAGTTTGGCGTTAGCCGTGAAAACCAGCGTTAGAGGCTCCTAACGCTGGTTTTAGGCTACCGCCGGTATTTGGAGTCACTCAAAATAGGGTCTAACGCTCACTTTTCAGCCGCGACTTTTCCATACCGCAGATCCCCTTACTTCAATTGAGTATCCTATCTTTTCAATGGGATCTTTCTAACTCTGGTATTTAGAGTCGTTTCTGAAGTGAGCGTTAGACATCTAACGACAAAACTCCAGCCGCAGGAAAAAAGTCAGTAGTTAAGAGCTTTCTGGGCTAACGCCGGTTTCTAAAGCTCTTAACTACTGTACTCTAAAGTACACTAACACCCATAAACTACCTATGTACCCCTAAACCGAGGTCCCCCCACATCGCTGACACTCAAATAAATTTTTTTAACCCCTAATCTGCCGACCGCCACCTACGTTATCCTTATGTACCCCTAATCTGCTGCCCCTAACACCGCCGACCCCTATATTATATTTATTAACCCCTAATCTGCCCCCACAACGTCGCCTCCACCTGCCTACACTTATTAACCCCTAATCTGCCGACCGCAAAGCGCCGCCACCTACGTTATCCTTATGTACCCCTAATCTGCTGCCCCTAACACCGCCGACCCCTATATTATATTTATTAACCCCTAATCTGCCCCCCACAACGTCGCCTCCACCTGCCTACACTTATTAACCCCTAATCTGCTGAGCGGACCTGAGCGCTACTATAATAAAGTTATTAACCCCTAATCCGCCTCACTAACCCTATAATAAATAGTATTAACCCCTAATCTGCCCTCCCTAACATCGCCGACACCTAACTTCAATTATTAACCCCTAATCTGCCGACCGGAGCTCACTGCTATTCTAATAAATGGATTAACCCCTAAAGCTAAGTCTAACCCTAACACTAACACCCCCCTAAGTTAAATATAATTTACATCTAACGAAATAAATTAACTCTTATTAAATAAATTATTCCTATTTAAAGCTAAATACTTACCTGTAAAATAAATCCTAATATAGCTACAATATAAATTATATTTATATTATAGCTATTTTAGGATTTATATTTATTTTACAGGTAACTTTGTATTTATTTTAACCAGGTACAATAGCTATTAAATAGTTAAGAACTATTTAATAGCTAAAATAGTTCAAATAATTACAAATTTACCTGTAAAAGAAATCCTAACCTAAGTTACAATTAAAACTAACACTATACTATCAATAAATTAATTAAATAAACTACCTACAATTACCTACAATTAACCTAACACTACACTATCAATAAATTAATTAAATACAATTCCTACAAATAAATACAATTAAATACACTTGCTAAAGTACAAAAAATAAAAAAGAACTAAGTTACAAAAAATAAAAAAATATCTACAAACATAAGAAAAATATTACAACAATTTTAAACTAATTACACCTACTCTAAGCCCCCTAATAAAACAACAAAGCCCCCCAAAATAATAAATGCCCTACCCTATTCTAAATTACTAAAGTTAAAAGCTCTTTTACCTTACCAGCCCTGAACAGGGCCCTTTGCGGGGCATGCCCCAAGAAGTTCAGCTCTTTTGCCTGTAAAAAAAAAACATACAATACCCCCCCCCCAACATTACAACCCACCACCCACATACCCCTAATCTAACCCAAACCCCCCTTAAATAAACCTAACACTAAGCCCCTGAAGATCATCCTACCTTGTCTTCACCTCACCAGGTATCACCGATCCGTCCTGGCTCCAAAATCTTCATCCAACCCAAGCGGGGGTTGGCGATCCATCATCCGGTGCCTGAAGAGGTCCAGAAGAGGCTCCAAAGTCTTCATCCTATCCGGGAAGAAGAGGCGATCCGGAC
This sequence comes from Bombina bombina, assembly GCF_027579735.1. Lineage (NCBI taxonomy): Eukaryota > Metazoa > Chordata > Amphibia > Anura > Bombinatoridae > Bombina > Bombina bombina. Next base: position 1,516,477,823 of record NC_069499.1, on the reverse strand, counting down.
CGGCAACCATCTTGATCCAAGCGGCATCTTCTATCTTCATCCGATGACGACCGGCTCCATCCTGAAGACCTCCACCGCGGACCCATCTTCTTCCGGCGACGTCCAACTGCAGAATGACGGTTCCTTTAAGGGACGTCATCCAAGATGGCGTCCCTCGAATTCCGATTGGCTGATAGGATTCTATCAGCCAATCGGAATTAAGGTAGGAATATTCTGATTGGCTGATGGAATCAGCCAATCAGAATCAAGTTCAATCCGATTGGCTGATCCAATCAGCCAATCAGATTGAGCTTGCATTCTATTGGCTGATCGGAACAGCCAATAGAATGCGAGCTCAATCTGATTGGCTGATTGGATCAGCCAATCGGATTGAACTTGATTCTGATTGGCTGATTCCATCAGCCAATCAGAATATTCCTACCTTAATTCCGATTGGCTGATAGAATCCTATCAGCCAATCGGAATTCGAGGGACGCCATCTTGGATGACATCCCTTAAAGGAACCGTCATTCTGCAGTTGGACGTCGCCGGAAGAAGATGGGTCCGCGGTGGAGGTCTTCAGGATGGAGCCGGTCGTTATCGGATGAAGATAGAAGATGCCGCTTGGATCAAGATGGTTGCCGGTCCGGATCGCCTCATCTTCCCGGATAGGATGAAGACTTTGGAGCCTCTTCTGGACCTCTTCAGGCACCGGATGATGGATCGCCAACCCCCGCTTGGGTTGGATGAAGATTTTGGAGCCAGGACGGATTGGTGATACCTGGTGAGGTGAAGACAAGGTAGAATGATCTTCAGGGGCTTAGTGTTAGGTTTATTTAAGGGGGGGTTGGGTTAGATTAGGGGTATGTGGGTGGTGGGTTGTAATGTTGGGGGGGGTATTGTATGTTTTTTTTTTACACGCAAAAGAGCTGAACTTCTTGGGGCATGCCCCGCAAAGGGCCCTGTTCAGGGCTGGTAAGGTAAAAGAGCTTTTAACTTTAGTAATTTAGAATAGGGTAGGGCATTTTTTATTTTTGGGGGCTTTGTTGTTTTATTAGGGGTCTTAGAGTAGGTGTAATTAGTTTAAAATTGTTGTAATATTATTCTTATGTTTGTAGATATTTTTTTATTTTGTTGTAACTTAGTTCTTTTTTATTTTTTGTACTTTAGCAAGTTTATTTAATTGTATTTATTTGTAGGAATTGTATTTAATTAATTTATTGATAGTGTAGTGTTAGGTTAATTGTAGGTAGTTTATTTAATTAATTTATTGATAGTATAGTGTTAGTTTTAATTGTAACTTAGGTTAGGATTTCTTTTACAGGTAAATTTGTAATTATTTGAACTATTTTAGCTATTAAATAGTTCTTAACTATTTAATAGCTATTGTACCTGGTTAAAATAAATACAAAGTTACCTGTAAAATAAATATAAATCCTAAAATAGCTATAATATAAATATAATTTATATTGTAGCTATATTAGGATTTATTTTACAGGTAAGTATTTAGCTTTAAATAGGAATAATTTATTTAATAAGAGTTAATTTATTTCGTTAGATGTAAATTATATTTAACTTAGGGGGGTGTTAGTGTTAGGGTTAGACTTAGCTTTAGGGGTTAATCCATTTATTAGAATAGCGGTGAGCTCCGGTCGGCAGATTAGGGGTTAATAATTGAAGTTAGGTGTCGGCGATGTTAGGGAGGGCAGATTAGGGGTTAATACTATTTATTATAGGGTTAGTGAGGCGGATTAGGGGTTAATAACTTTATTATAGTAGCGCTCAGGTCCGCTCGGCAGATTAGGGGTTAATAAGTGTAGGCAGGTGGAGGCGATGTTGAGGGGGGCAGATTAGGGGTTAATAAATATAATATAGGGGTCGGCGATGTTTGGGAACCAGATTAGGGGTACATAGGGATAATGTAAGTAGCGGCGGTTTACGGAGCGGCAGATTAGGGGTTAATAATAATATGCAGGGGTCAGCGATAGCGGGGGCGGCAGATTAGGGGTTAATAAGTGTAAGGTTAGGGGTGTTTAGACTCGGGGTACATGTTAGAGTGTTAAGTGCAGACGTAGGAAGGGTTACCGCATAGCAAACAATGGGTCTGCGTTAGGAGCTGAACGCGGCTTTTTTGCAGGTGTTAGGTTTTTTTTCAGCTCAAACAGCCCCATTGTTTCCTATGGGGGAATCGTGCACGAGCACGTTTTTGAGGCTGGCCGCGTCCGTAAGCAACTCTGGTATCGAGAGTTGAAGCTGCGTTAAAAATGCTCTACGCTCCTTTTTTGGATCCTAACGCAGCCTTTATGTGGACTCTCAATACCAGAGTTATTTTTATGGTACGGCCAGAAAAACGCGGGCGTTAGATTTTCGGCTCGTTACCGACAAAACTCCAAATCTAGGCCGTAGGTAGGTGGCAGCGATGTAAGGGGCGGCAGATTTGGGGTTAATAATATTTAACTAGTGTTTGCGAGGTGGGAGTGCGGTTAATATGTTTATTATAGTGGTGGCGATGTCCGGAGCGGCAGATTAGGGGTTAGTAAGTGTAAGATTAGGGGTGTTTAGACTCGGGGTTCATGTTAGGGTGTTAGGTGTAAACATAAATTTAGTTTCCCCATAGGAATCAATGGGGCTGCGTTACGGAGCTTTACACTGCTTTATTGCAGGTGTTAGGCTTTTTTTCAGCCGGCTCTCCCCTTTGATGCCTATGGGGAAATCGTGTACGAGCACGTAAAACCAGCTCACCGCTGACTTAAGCAGCGCTGGTATTGGAGTGCGGTATGGAGCACAATTTTGCTCTACGCTCACTTCTTGCCTGATAACGCCGGGTTTATGAAAACCTGTAATACCAGCGCTGTAGGTAAGTGAGCGGTGACAATAACATGCAAGTTAGCACCGCACCCCTCATAACACAAAACTCGTAATCTAGCCGTAAAGTAAACTGCCTATCTGTGAGAATTGCTCTATCTCAAGCCAAGCCATATCTAAATGAAAGGACTTAATCACCTATTCCGCACAAATTATATTATTCATTAAATCTCCAGAGAACTCACCACCCAGATCTTCTGATTGGTTGAGGAATTGTAGGGCTCAGATTTGACAGTCTCCTTTTAATTTTGATTAAGTGTGTTGGGGGTGTAGTAAAGGGGGTTACAGTGGTGGTGCCAATGGTCAGGTGTTTAAATGTAGTTGGGTAGGGCTGAATTGTATTAGGGGACCTACAGTTAGGAAATTAAGTACAGTTGGGACATCATGGTTAGGGGTTAGATGAATTTAGGGCTTGTCAGGGGGTTACGTGAGGTGAGAGTAAATCTTAAAGGGGTTATAAGTGCAGCACCAGGTCCAACAATTAGAGGGTTTAGTGCATTGTAGGGTGTATGTGTGTTGGGGGATTCGGCTGATAGGGTTTTTAGTATGTTTGAGGGTTTGTGGTGTGGGGTTTATTGTGGCAGGGGAATTTTGCATTTGGAGGATAAGTGCAGTTGGAAAACTGGTAAGTAGGGGTTATGTGTGGTGGGGAGTTCAGCAGTTAGGTGCAATGGGGGATATGTTGGTTAGAGTATTAATTATGATGGTGTTTTAATGTTTAGAGGAATAATGTTGGCAGTTAGATGAGTATGTGAGGCAGCAGATCAGGCTGTTTAGTGGATTATTTCAGGGCAGTGTTTGGTAATTAGGAGGTTAAGAGTGGGGGAAATTATGGTGAGGAATTCAGTGGTTAAGGGTTCATTTTTTTGTTGCTCAATGGTTGTGTGGTGGTCAAAAGGGGTTAATTCAAGCATGTGTGTATATTCAAATGAATGAACAAATGTATTAATTTTGTGTAGGTGGCAGCTTGTTAGTCATTTTCATATAAATGCAATAAAAACTATCCTTTGCACTTACAGTGTACCATGTTTTCTTTATATGTTTACTACAGCTACTGTTGCATATTTTATTATCTTTTACTTTAACCCTTGATTCACATGTTAAACTTTCTAAATTATGCATGCCATTTTTATTAAAGCACTTTGTACTTTGTCATTTCAAATACACCATGTAAAATGTGTTCCTATTGCAAACCCATATTAAACGTTGTTTGTGCAAACTATCATACTGTAATTCTTAAAATAATTAATCAGTGCCAGGTATGAAAAGTGAAGGGTATCCAATGCATTGTGATCCATACAATTGTTTATCAAAAAAAAACTGACAACAAAATGTTAAATGTTATTCTAGCAACATTCTTAATACATTCTAGTCAATAGAACATTGACATATAAATATTATTCCTAGCAAATTTGTTTTTCAATCTCTTTATCTAGGGGATTTAAAGGAATATGAAACCCTAATTTTTTTCTTCATGATTCAGATATAGCATGCGATTTTAAACAACTTTCTAGTTTACTTCTACAACCCCAATTTCCGAATGAGGGCTCGCTTCCATTCAGCCATTAAAATTTGAGTCATTTTAGAACCAGTTTTCCATTGAAAAGGTTACCACTGCGGTCGCTCTTTTCGTGTAGGTGTAAGTTAGTGTTGTGTTAACGCTTCCACCTGATGCTGGATTTCTAAAACATTAAAAGGTTACTATGGTAACCCGATCTTACACTACACTCGCATATACGGTGCTGCATACAAGTGCGGTGCAAATATTTTCCCCATCGCTCGCTGTTAAAATAAAATAAAAAACCATGTGCAATATCTACCTCTCAACGGGAACACCCCACTGCAATAAGTAATGTATTAACCCCTAATCCGCCAACCCCCATATCACAAAGTATCTATTTAAACTATTAACCCCTAATCTGCCATGCCCCCATATCCCAATTACCCTAATTAAGATATTAACCCCTTAACCGCCATGTCCCACAACGCAACCTAGGCATTTAAACTATTAACCCCTAATCTGCCATGCCCCACAATGCAATCTAGCCATTTAAACTATTAACCCCTTAAGTGCTAACGACAGCTCTGAGCTGTCGCAGAGTTTCCCACTCTGGTGCTAACGATGGCTCAGAGCCGTCGCTAGCACTCTCCCATCTTGAGGGAGATCTGGGGGCTCCCACCCGCTCCTACTCCGGCGATCGGGCCTGCATAGTGACAAGCATCGCCGGGGCTTCATATTTTGCGCAGTGACGTCACACGCAATGACGTGATGACGTCACCACGCAACTTTATTAAAAAATTACAATACAAAGTATAGGGAAAGAGGGCATGCTGCTTAGAAGCCTGTATCTCAGGCATCTAAGCAGCTACAGACCCCCAAGACCAACCGTTGGAAATGTAATCGCCTAAAAATAAATAATACAAAAGTTAAAAAAAAAAAGTTTTCAAAATAAATAAATGAAAAAAAAACCTTTAATCAGCTTAGCACCCAGGTGGGAAAGTGCTTAGCACTCAAAGGGTTAAACCCTAAAACGCCATGCCCCCATATCGCAAATAACTAATCACTAAGCCCCCTAACCTAACACCCCCTAAATTAACCTCATTACATACATTTAAAAAATCCTAAATTACAATTAAAATAAAAAAACTAAAATTAAATTAATCTAAAATTACAAAAAATAAAAAAGTCTAACATTACATAAAATAATAAACCAAATTATCAAAATAAAAAAAATTATACCTAATCCCTATGAAAATATAAAAGTCCCCTCAAAATAAAAACACCCCCTAATCTAATACTAAGCTGCCAATAGCTCTTAAAAGGGCCTTTTGAAGGGCATTGTCCTAAGTTAAACAGCTCTTTTACCTTTTAAAAACACTAAGTCCCACCTCTAACAGTAAAAACCCCCACCCACCAAACCCCGCAAAATAAAAAAACCTAACACTAAAAAATCCTAAACTACCCATTGCCCCTAAAGGGGCATTCATATGGGTATTGTCCTTAAAAGGGCATTCAGCTCTTTTACTGCCCTTAAAAGGGTATTCAGCTCTTTTACACAGCCCAAAATCCCTATTCTAAAAAAATAAAACACCACCAAAAATAAAACAAATCCTAACTCTAACCTCCAAATAGGTACTCACCTTTCCTGAAGTCCGGCAGAGAAAGTCCTCTTCCAGGAGGTGGTGAAGTCTTCTTGGAGCTGGCAACATTTTCCATCTTCATCCAGGACCAAGCCGGCGCTGTGTAGAGATGACCGCGGAACTGAAGACCGATGACCGCGGAACTAAAGACCGGTGACCGATGAACTGAAGACCAGCGACCACTGAGCCAAGGGACGTGGAGGATCCTCTTCATACGATCACCGCCGCACACTGAATATTGAATGCAAGTTACGCGTTAAAATATGGCTTCACTTACATTCCTATTGGCTGATTTGATTCCGCGGTCACTGGTCTTCAGATTCTCGGTCGCCGGTCTTCAGTTCCGTGGTCCTGGATGAAGATAGAAGAGGTTGCTGCTTGGAAGAAGACTTCACTGCCGGACTACAGGAACCGTCAGTACCTATCTGGGGGTTAGACTTCGTTTTTTTTTTGTTTTAGATTAGGGATTTTGGCCAATTTAAAAAGAGCTGAATGCCCTTTTAAGGGCAATGCCCATACAAATTCCCCTTTAGGGGCAATGGGTAGTTTAGGATTTTTTAGTGTTAGTTTTTGTTTTTGTTTTGGGGGGTTTGGTGGGTGGGGGGTTTTACTGTTAGGGGGAACTTAGTTTTTTTTAAAGGTAAAAAAGAGCTGTTTAGCTTAGGACAATGCCCTTTTAAGGGCTTTTGGTAGTTTAGTATTAAAGTAGGGGGTGTTTTTATTTATTTAGGGGGGGCTTTTTTATTTTCATAGGGATTAGGTTTAATTTTTTTATTTTTTATAATTTGGTTTATTATTTTATGTGTTAGACTTTTTATTTTTGTAATTTTAGTTTAATTTAAACTTAGTTGTTTTTATTTTGAAAATAATGTCAGGTTTTTTATTTTAATTGTAATTTAGGATTATTTTAATTTATGTAATTGGGTTAATTTAGGGGGTGTTAGGTTAGGGGGCTTAGTGATTAGTTATTTGTGTTGTGGGGTTTGGCAGTTTAGGGGTTGATAGATTTATTAGGTTAATTGCAATGTGGATAAATGGCGGATTAGGGGTTAATAGTTTAAATAGATACTTTGCGATATGGGGGCATGGCGGATTAGAGGTTAATGCTTTAAATAGATAGTTTGCGATATGGGGCATGGCAGATTAGGGGTTAATATTTTAAATAGATACTTTGCGATATGGAGCATGGCAGATTAGGGGTTAATATTTTTAATAGCTAGTTTGCATTGTAGGGCATGGTGGTTTAGAGTTTAATACATTTATTATTAGTTGTGATGTGGGGGGATGGCGGATAGAGGGGTTTTGACTTGTCGGGTTAGATTTCAATGAGAAAAAGGTCTTAAAGAGCACCTTTTTCCTGTTTTACACCTAGTTGAGTTGAGTGTAATTTTTGGTACTGTATCAGCAGCCTCTGACAGTGTAGTAACGGTTTGCGGTGGCATTGGAAACCTGTATTATTTAAAAATTAGCGGCTTCTAATACTTTGTATGGGGCACGATGTTTTCGGCAGCTGGAGATCAGTTGCCGAAATTAAGTTATAACGGCTCGTTGGAAGCATTTGATGAACGATATTGCTTCCGACAGCTTATTTAACAGTTTGCAAGCACACGCAAACCTAATTACGGCTCAATGGAAACGAGCTAAAAGTTGGTACAGTATGGAAAATGCAAAAAAAATAAAAAAAGTAACATGAAAATTCAATTCCCCCTGTACTATATTTAAAACACATTATTAACACATTATTTGATGTTTTACTTTGGGAATTTAATGTATTTTTTAAAATATACACTCATTTCAAATCTGATTGCAACACGCGCCAAAAAAGTTGGGACAGGGGCAATTTAGGACTACTAGTGATGTGACAAGTTGAAATAAGAAGGTGATGTGACACAGGTGAGGCATTGTGTAATCATAGTATATAAGGAGCCTCCAAAAAAGGCCTAGTCCTTCGAGAGCAAGGATGGGTCGAGGCTCGCCAATCTGTCAACAAATGGGTCATCGAATAATCCAAGACTTTGAGAACAATATTCCCCAAAGACAAATCTGTAGGATTTTGGGCATTTCACCTTCTACAGTGCATAATATAATTAAAAGATTCAAGGAATCTAGTCCAATCTCAGTGTGTAAAGGGCAAGGTCAAAAACCACTTCTGAACATGCTTGATCTCCGATCCCTCAGACGTCACTGTCTCAAAAACCGTCTGTAATGGATAGCCTGACATGAGCATTTCTCAGTCAACACCATTCACTGCTGCATCCACAGATGCAAGTTAAGACTTTACTATGCAAAGCAGAAGCCATAAATCAGTATTGTCCAGAAGTGCTGCTGACGTCTCTGGGCTTGGTCTCATCTAAGACAGTAGCACAGTGGAATTGTGTTTTGTGGTCCGGTCCTACGTGTCAACATTTCAAATATTTTTAGGAAAAAAATAGCCTTCATGTTCTCTGGGCCAAAGAGGAAAAGGACCATCCAAGCTGTTATCAGCGTCAGGTCCAAAAGCCAGCCTCTGTCATGATATGGGGGTGTGTCAGTGCCCATGGCATGGGTAACTTGCACATCTGTGAGGGTACTATTAATGCAGAAAGATATGTATACATTTTGAAGCAACATATGCTGCCATCTAGACGTTGTCTTTTCCAAAGATGTCCGTGCATTTTCCAGCAGGACAACACCAAACCCCATTCTGCTCAGATTACAAGCAGATGATTGTATAAGCAGAGAGTGCAGTTGCTAGAATGGCCTGCCTGCAGTCCTGACCTGTCTCCGATTGAGAATGTGTGGCGCATTATGAAGCGCAAAATAAGGATACGAATGCCCCGCACAGTTGCGCAGCTGAAGACATGCATAATGGATGAATGGGGTAAAATTCAGCTTGCTAAACTTAACCAACTGATGTTTTCAGTGCCTACATGCCTAATAAGTGTTATTAAAAGAAAAGGTGATGTTACGCAATGGTAAACAGTCGACTGTCCCTACTTTTTTGGAGATTTGAAATGAGTGTATATTTTAAAAAATACATTAAAGGGCCAGTAAACCCACAAAATATTGTTATATAATTATACATATAGTGCAGAATTATATAACATCAGCTTAGAGCCATCTTTCAACTTTAAAAGATTTCAGTGAAAAATTGCTACAAAAGTTACTTTTACAGTACGCCTGGCTCTACTGAGCGGGTCTGTTTGTTTTCCCTAAGCCATGCTAAAAATGAAAAGTTTAAAAAGTCAAAAGCAGTAATTATTTAATCATCAGTTTAGGAAGCTATTTTCTCACAGTATATATAAGAGAAGCAATGACATACAATATAATCTGGTGTGCATTAGAAAGTAACGGAACCTAAAACTAGTTGAAATGCTCTCCAATATAAAATGCTTTGCCAAGGCCCGGTAATAGTGAATTAGTGTATTTAATAGGTCATCATCATGTACAAAATAGAAAAGTAATACAAAAATTTCAGTAGAACAATATAATTTAATTATTGTAATAAAATAACATATTAAGGACCAGACGAAAAGTGGAGCAGCATTTAATGCTCCCATTCGCAAGCTAACTCCACTAGAAGCAAGCAGTTTGCACGTGTCGGGTATCGCATATATTACAAGTTGAAAGTAAAATATTTTCTCTTGCGCACTAATCCGATGCGTGCAAAAAGCCAAACTTTGAATATCACAACGTATTCCCCCATAGAAGTTAATTGAGCAAAAAAGTGAAGAAAAAAACCTGATTGTGTAATCTCAAGGGCACTAACCCGACATGAAAATAGGAATATTTTGCATTCCAATGTTCTTCCCATAGCAGAATATGGTCTATTTATTCATAAATACATATTTCTACATATATATGATGGTATTTTGGTGCAATATATAACTATACCTCCATATGTATATATATATATATATATATATATATATATACACATACTTATGTGAGAGTGAATAGATAATCACTTGTGAAGGATACAGTTATTGGCACTCACGTCCTGTCATTATATATATATATATCATGATATGTGTTCATCAAAAGTGTTTATGCAACTAAAACATAACGTTTATTAAAATAATAATTAAAAAAATGAAAAAGTCATTTAAAAGGCATTCCTCTGAATAACTTAAATTCAATTGAATAGTATCATTGCATGGTCTATGGGCTCTATTTATCAAGGTCTGGCGGACCTGATCTGACACTGCGGATCAGGTCCGCCAGACATCGCTGAATACGGCGAGCAATACGCTTGCCGTATTCAGCATTGCACCAGCAGCTCACAACGCCACCTCCTGCAGACTCACGGCCAATCGGCCGCCAACAGGGGGGTGTCAATCAACCCGATCATACTTGATCGGGTTGATTTCCGGCGATGTCTGTCCGCCTTCTCAGAGCAGGTGGACAGGTTATGGAGCAGCGATCTTTGTGACCGCTGCTTCATAACTGCTGTTTCTGGCGAGCCTGCAGACTCACCAGAAACACGGTGCTTGATACATATGCCCCATTGTCTTTAATTACTTTAAAAAAATGGAATGAGTTAAGTTCAGTTTTACTAGACAGTGATAGTGTTAAATCCAACCAACTAGGTAAGATATGCAAAGTTATTGTTATCTAATTTGCATATCGTACCCATTTTCTTCTGTGCTTAACAATGCAATTTCAAAAATGTCTATTTAAAAAACAGAAGTGTTCACATTGTTTTAAAGGGATTTGGTATATGTCAAGATGTTTGACAGCTACGTTATCCATTGAACACATAGGTTTTGCTAATGGGATGGTGGTCACAGTAAACATTCTCTGTTAATGTTTAAAAGATCCCGCAATCTTGATAGTTAGTTACAGCATTTAGTCAGTTAGGTGTCTAACAAGACCACTTCATACCTTGGTTGTAAACCTACAGCTATACATGATGTAAATATAGGGGGCGCCCTTGGTAAAGCACAAGTAATTAATCAAAAATATGCCAATAATATAAACAATAAACTTAAGAACTATTACTATATAGTTATCTAGTATGAATACAGTGCACTATATTATGATATAAATATATCATGAAAAAATACACAAAAGAAATGCTAAAGTCCCATGAAAAGGAAGAATGAACTGATGAATAAAAAACCAGGTGTGTGATATAGCACACTCACATTTGGTGAAGCACCCCTAATGGTGAAGATAAAACGGGCTGGACTCAAACAGTTACCCAGCAGACTGACCTCCGGTGTTTATACAGCAGTCTGTAGAAGGTATAAAGAAGCAGACAAAAGCGCCAATATGGCCTTGTATTGCATGATAAGTGAGAGATTGTATCAAATAAGGTTTCACTCACATTTGCTGGAGCAGGGGGTTACGTGAGGTGAGAGTCAATCTTAAAGGGGTTATAAGTGCAGCACCAGCTCCAACAATTAGAGGGTTTAGTGCATTGTATGTGTGTTGGGGGATTCGGCTGATAGGGTTTTAGTATGTTTGAGGGTTTGAGGTTAGGGGTTTAATTGTGGCAGAGGAATTTTGCATTTGGAGGATAAGTGCAGTTGGAAAACTGGTAAGTAGGGGTTATGTGTGGTGGGGAGTTCAGCAGTTAGGTGTAATGGGGCATTTGTTGGATAGAGTATTAATTATGGTGGTGTTTTAATGTTAAGATGAATAATGTTGGCACTTAGATGAGTATGTGAGGCAGCAGATCAGGCTGTTTAGTGGATTATTTCAGGCAGTGTTTGGTAATTAGGAGGTTAAGAGTGGGGGATATTATGGTAAGGAATTCAGTGGTTAAGGGTTCATTTTTTTGTTGCTCAATCATTAAGTGTGGTGGTCGAAAGGGGTTAATTCAAGCATGTGTGTATATTCAAATGAATGAACAAATATATTAATTTTGAGTAGGTGGCAGCTTGTTAGTCATTTTCATATAAATGCAATAATAACTATCCTTTGCACTTACAGTGTGCCATGTTTTCTTTATATGTTTACTACGGCTACTGTTGCATATGTAGCCCTTTGTCATTTTGCTGCATGGATTAACTGCACTTTGCACTTTGCCCTTTGCTCAACCCTGCATCACATGGTAGTGAGAGCCAATCAGAGGCTGGCAGTTTTTCAGAGACTTCCTATGAGGAGAGTTTAGTCAGAGCTGTTCAGGGCTGCTGAAAGATGTGTGTGTGATTCTGCCTGGGATGATAAAGGCTGCATCCAGGACCCTGCATGCTGTGAACACTCAGCCTGATGTCACAGTAAGAAGCAGCTACAGTAGGACTAGAGTGAGCTGTCATTTCAGACTGTCAGCACTTAAGTGGAAATAAAGCATCCAGGACCCTGCATGCTGTGAACACTCAGCCTGATGTCACAGTAAGAAGCAGCTGCATTGGGACTAGAGTGAGCTGTCATTTCAGACTGTCAGCACTTAAGTGGAAATAAAGCATCCAGGACCCTGCATGCTGTGAACACTCAGGCTGATGTCACAGTAAGAAGCAGCTGCATTGGGACTAGAGTGAGCTGTCATTTCAGACTGTCAGCACTTAAGTGGAAATAAAGCATCCAGGACCCTGCATGCTGTGAACACTCAGCCTGATGTCACAGTAAGAAGCAGCTACAGTAGGACTGGAGTGAGCTGTCATTTCAGACTGTCAGCACTTAAAGGGACATTCAACACTGCCCACAACATTAATCTATGTTGAAAAACAAAAAATCAAGATCAAGCTGCAACGTGCCCCCTTTCTCTTACTTACTGCCTTCACTGTTGAATCGTCTACGATAACTTCAAAATTGGTGTCCTAATATGGCTGCTTAACTCCCCCCACTGTGACGTATAGAGCTTCTTCTTCAAACTAGATGCCAGTGATATCCCATTTCTCCTACTTCAATGCAAAGCGCGTTCACGGCCGTTAGCGCATGCGCGATACACTAGGAACACTAAAAGCGGAACCATAATAAGCCAAGTTGTTTCCGTTCCACTTATATTACGCATAGTACTCTACTTCGTTCTATTAGGTAAAACCCCTATATGCATCAACTCCTTAGTTTACATTGATAAGAAGCGGAACGGAAACAACTTGGCTTATTATGGTTCCGCTTTTAGTGTTCCTAGTGTATCGCGCATGTGCTAACGGCCGTGAACGCGCTTGGATTGCAGTCCGAGGAATGGGCTATCATTGGCTGCTGGTTTGAAAAAGAAGGTGAATACGTCACGGTGGGGGGAGTTAGGAAGCCATGTTAGGACACCAATTTGGAAGTTATCGTAGACGATTCAACAGTGAAGGCAGGAAGTAAGAGAAAGGGGGCATGTTGCAGCTTGATCTTGATTTTTAGTTTTTCAACATAGATTAATGTTGTGGGCAGTGTTGAATGTCCCTTTAAGTGGAAAAGCAAGCAGCAGAGAAAAGCAGCCAGACCTTTTCTAGAACATTCTACAGGAGGATTCAGGTAGTGGAACAGTTACATTTATCCCTTACACTAAACAGATATCTGAAACTTACTAAGGGCCCCAACGTGCACCACCACAAGGGACTTTACTTAGCAGTGTATTTTGTGAAAAAGGGTACCCTGCAAAGTGTGGGACTGTTATGTTATTTATATGTTGTTCTATTTGCATTTAAATATATTCTGTGTTACTTTATTATCTGCTTCTGTTTATTATTGCATGTTGTGGGGAACTCATTGTCTCAGTGTTGTGGGTTCCCTGAGAATTTTTATCACTGAGTGGAGGCACTGTACGTTACATTAATCAAGATGTCCCAGACTCCCAACTCCAGTGGAGACTTAGGTCATTCCTGTGAAGCCACAGCGTCAAAGGTGACCGTCCAACCTGTATCATTCTCACCAAAGATAGATAAGGAAGGGGTTACAGATGGAGGCAACGCTGAGATGAACTGGGACAGTAAGAAGTGTTTAAGCAAGACCCCTGTTCCATCACCCAGCCGGAGGAAGTTTATAGATGCCCTAAAACTGATCCCTGGGTTGGAAAACCCTGCCATAGTTCAGGCTAAGAAAACAGGAACTCATGGTGTGACCCTTGTTCAGGGGGAACAGGATATAAATCCAGAAAAAGGAACAACTAGAATCCCTATACCTGGAGCAGACCCTAAAGGGTGCCTGATAGTATACCCAGAAGGAGATTCTGACCACGAGGAGGGTGATGATTCTGACCTTATATTTCAAAATAGTGACAGTGAGTCTGAAGATGATTTAAATGTAAATGATTCTGAAGGCAGTTCTATAGTAAGTGAAAGGAGACTAAAGAATGATTCTCCCAAGCAAGAGATTTCTTCTCCCATAACAAATGTACTTAAACAATTAGTGGTGGAACTGACCCAAGCTCAACACATTCACAATTACAAGAGATTGAAGATTTTCTCTGGGATTGACCCTACTCCTGTTGGAGAAGAGTGCTTCAAATCCTGGAGAGACACTACTTTGCAGCTTCTTAGAGAATGGGCTTGTTCTGAGGATGTGAAACGACAAAGGCTCATAGAAGGTTTAGAAGGTCCGACCTTAGACCTGGTAAGGCACCATCAAATTATCCATCCTCAAGCTTCTGCATCAGAGCTCCTTCAAATTATAATGACTGCATATGCAGAGGAAGAAGATGAGTTTGAGTTGAGAGAACGATATGCAAATACAATTCAAATAAAAGGTGAAAAACTGTCAGCCTATGTTGTGAGAGTAGAACTCATAGTAGGAACATTAGTGGAGAAAGGGATCATTCCCGCATCTGAAATTGACAAATACTGGTGTAAACAGCTCCTTAGAGGAACACTACCTGGAGACTCCTGTGCAGCGACCTTGGAGAATCTTTTATGTATTAAAAAGGTTCTATCTTTTGCTGAAGTAATGAAGGAAGTAAGGACTATAGAGAAGACTCATCTTACTCGTTCACGGATAAGAGCTCCTGAGAAATTCTCTGCTCAGGACAGTTCCCATAAAATCAAAAGTACAAAAGAGAAAAAAGAACCTCAACCCAGAAATTGTGAATCAATCAATTCAACTACCCAGGATAATAAACATGACAAACCTCTCAGGTGTTTTGGATGTAATGGGCTTGGGCATATAGCATCCCATTGTACACATAAAGAAGATGTTCTTAAGGTTGAAACCTTTGTCACAGATACCTTACCAAAAAGAAAAGTTTCTAGAAAAAAAAAGTGGACTCATTGGAAGAAGTGTCACAATAAGAGCCTTGAAACAGCTGCAAGTATCAGAGTTGGACCCAAGCCACTGGTATCACTTATGGTTGAGGTCATCCCAGCTTCTACATTGCTAGACACTGGATCCCAGGTGACCATTATCTTCAGATCATTTTATGATGCTCACCTACGTCACTTACCTATTGCCACAGCTAAAGATGTCAGTTTATGGGGGCTAGGTTCACAAGCCTGTACAGTAGAAGGAGTAGTCAGAGTGCAGATTGTCATCCCACAACTGAACACTGGAAAGACTTGCTCCATGGATGTGGAGGCTCTGTTGTGCCCTACCCCTAAACAATCAAGTTTCTCCATTCTCCTGGGAACCAACACTAGTATGGTTCGAAACTTGTTTAGATCCTACTTGCAAGAGGTAGGAAATGTATCCATTAATCAGATGGCTGAATTGGAGCCTGCCCTAAGACATGAATGTCACAAATTAGCTCAAGAATCACTGACTGGGCAGTTCCATTACTGGGGCCCCCAGTCTTTGACTTTACGACCTGGAGAAATGAAATCTGTTAAAGCTGTACCCACCTTACAGGAGGGTATGATTAATTGTGCACAGATCTACTGTGTAGAATCTATTCCTGAAGAGGACATTCGAAAGGGCTGGATGATTATGCCTGAAGTCAAGGATTGGCAGAAAGGCACAACAGGCATTTTTGCTGTAACTGTCTGTAATCTGTCCCCAAGAGATTTCCATATTGATCATTGTCAAGAATTGGGAATCCTTCACCTCTTAGAGGAAATAACCCCTATTTCTGCCCTTCCTATAGAACCAGCAGTCAACTCCTCAGGAGAATTGGAGTTTGATTTTGAAGACTCAAGTTTACCATTTGAATGGAAAAAGAGATTGCTTAAAGCTCTAAAAACTAGAAGAGGAGTCTTCTCAACTAAAGACATGGATGTAGGGTGTTGCAAGAGTGCACAACACACCATAAGATTGACGGACTCTGCTCCATTTCGTGAGAGGTCTCGACGTATAGCACCATGAGATGTGGAGGATGTGAGAAACATCGTGCAAGAAATGGAAGATACTGGCATTATCAAAGAATCTAGAAGTCCCTATGCTTCTCCCATTGTAGTGGTGAGGAAAAAGAATGGCTCTGTGCGATTGTGTATAGACTATTGAACTTTAAATAAACAAACAATTCCTGACCAGTATACACTACCCCGAATAGAAGATCTACTAAATGCTCTATCTGGTAGCAAATGGTTTAGTGTATTGGATCTCCGTTCTGGATATTATCAAGTTCCCATGAAAAAAGAAGACCAAGAGAAAACAGCATTCATCTGCCCTTTGGGTTTCTACCAGTTTACCCGTATGCCACAAGGGATTACCGGGGCCCCAGCAACTTTCCAGAGATTAATGGAAAAGACCCTTGGGGACCTTAGTCCAAGAGAGTGCCTTGTTTATCTGGATGATATAATAATTTTTGGAAGAACCCCTGAAGAACACAAAAATCGGTTGCTGAGGGTGTTAGATCGATTGCAAGCTGAAGGTCTGATGTTATCAGTTGACAAATGCAAATTTGCAAGAATCTCAGTGACTTATGTTGGACATATAGTTTCTGCAGAAGGTGTGGCCACAGACCCAGCAAAAATAGAAGCAGTGGTAAATTGGCCAATACCAAAGAATATTGAAGAGCTACGTTCATTCTTGGGGTTCTGCGGTTACTACCGTCGTTTTGTAAAAGGTTATTCCAAGATAGCCAGAAGTCTTCACAATCTTCTGAAATTGGAGCCTGGAGAGAATGCCAAGCAGAAGAGCCTGCATTCCAAGAAACCCTTAGGAGATAAGTGGAATAATTCCTGTGAAGAGGCTTTTCAACTACTTAAAAGTAAGATGACTGAAGCTCCTGTACTGGCATATGCAGATCTTGAGAAACCATTTGTGCTTCATGTAGATGCCAGCATGGAAGGGCTTGGAGGCATTCTCCACCAAGCACATCCTGAGGGGCTGAGGCCTGTTGCCTACATTAGTTGGAGCTTGTCTAAAGCTGAAAAGAATTACCCAGTGCATAAACTAGAATTTCTGGCATTGAAGTGGGCTATCGTAGATAAACTACATGATTACCTGTATGGTGCAGAATTTGAGGTGAGGACCGATAACAATCCCCTCACCTATATCTTGACCAGAGCTAAACTAGATGCCACTGGACATCGCTGGCTTGCAGCTTTGTCCAACTATAGCTTCTCATTGAAATACAAGCCTGGATCTACTAAAGTGGGAGCTGATGCTTTATCTCGGAGACCTGGACTTCCTCCAGAGACAGATAAAAAAGATTGGATTGAAATTCCTGGCATTGTGTCAGACCTCTATCACTGAAGATGGGTAGGTTAACTTTTCTGAATTGAGATGCATCGACTCACTCAGTTGTAGTGCTGAGGCAGTTCCAGAGGCTATGTGTTACCCAGTTAACCTGCCCCAGTGGACAAGCATCAGTAATGAGGATAAACAACAAATTCAAGCTCAAGACCCAACAGTGGGCCCCTTATTAAAAGCTGTTAAGAATGGGTGCCAAAAATTCTTGAACTGTTTACCTGCTGAGTTGCAACAACTATTCAAGAGAGAATGGAGCCGTTTCCATAGTGAGAAGGGACTTCTCTATAGGCTCATTCAATATCATGATAACCCAGGACGAAGACAGTTGGTATTACCAGAAAAGTATAGAGGAATGGTACTAAGATTCTTGCATGACCAACATGGACATCTGGGGGTGGACAAAACTTTTGGATTGGTGCAAGATCGTTTCTTCTGGCCAAAAATGAGAGAGTCTGTGGAGAGGCATTGTCATAATTGCCGAAGGTGTATTCAGAGGAAAACTCTACCTACCCGAGCTGCACCAATGGGCCACCTAAAGAGCTCTGGCCCCATCGATCTAGTCTGTATGGATTTTCTGTGTATTGAGACTGATTCAGCAGGAGTAGGAAATGTACTGGTAGTGACTGATCATTTCACCAGGTATGCCCGAGCTGCACCAGGTATGCTCAAGCTTACCCTACTAAAGACCAGAAAGCCACCACAGTTGCCAAAGTGCTATGGCAGAAGTTTTACATTCACTATGGGTTACCTAACCGAATTCATTCTGATCAGGGTCGTGACTTTGAAAGCCGACTCATAAAAGAACTTTTGAAACTGCTAAACATTGAAAAGTCCAGAACTACCCCTTACCATCCTGAAGGGGATGCTCTTCCTGAAAGGTTCAACCGTACCCTGTTGGACATGTTAGGGACCCTTAATGATACAGAGAAAAGAACCTGGAGTAGGCATGTTGAAACCATGGTTCACGCATACAATTGTACAAGACATGAATCTCCTTATTACTTGCTTTTTGGTCGAGAAGCAAGGCTTCCAATAGATCTTCAGTTTGATGTCTCTTCTGATGGAATGGCCCATGTCCCGCATTGCCAATATGTTTGCAACTTGAAACAGAGTCTACAAAGAGCCTATGACCTGGCAGAGAAGGCTAGTTCCCGGATTAACCAAAATAACAAAAGACGTTACAACGCTAAAGTCAGGCATAGTGAAATTCAGCCAGGAGATAAGGTACTCCTTAAAAACCTAGGTATTATCGGAAAACACAAACTCGCTGACCGGTGGAAAGGCACCCTTTTTGAAGTGGTTTCCAAGCTTCCAGAACTTCCTGTATACAAAATAAAAGGGCCTGAAGGCCGAATTAAGGCATGGCATCAAAATCATTTGTTACCTGTTGGTCAACCAGAAGTGAAGGAAGCAGATAATTCTAGTGAAGGAAACCATGACAATTCAGGTTTAAATCAAGAGTGGTGGACACCTCCTGATGCTCAGCCAGAAGTTTCTGACCCTCCTGTTGCTTCTCCTGAGTCAGATCTTAATCCTGAAAGCCCCAACTTCATCCCTAGATCTACTGACACAGATACATATTCTATGGGGAGACCTAGGCCTCAAGCTATAGCACCTTTTCCAAACAGAGCAGTGAGAAGATCTACTTCTGGAGGAATTCAACAGTTGCCACAAAGAGACTCAAGAGGAAGTCAAAGACATAGGCGTCCACCAAGATTATTCACTTATGACCGAGTAGGGGAACCCACATACTGGCAAGAGTCCCACTCCAAGGTCATACAAGTATTACACACCCTTGACACCTTGAATACATTGTTAGATACAGGAACACAGCTGTATTAGATTAGTTTGTTACTTGTGCCAGAGTGATGTTTAATTATTTAATGTATCTGCCCTGCCAGTGGAAGGAAGGAATTTTACAGGGGGAGAATGTAGCCATTTGTCATTTTGCTGCAGGGATTAACTGCACTTTGCACTTTGCCCTTTGCCCAACCATCACATGGTAGTGAGAGCCAATCAGAGGCTGGCAGTTTTTCAGAGACTTCCTATGAGGAGAGTTTAGTCAGAGCTGTTCAGGGCTGCTGAAAGATGTGTGTGTGTGATTCTGCCTGGGATGATAAAGGCTGCATCCAGGACCCTGCATGCTGTGAACACTCAGCCTGATGTCACAGTAAGAAGCAGCTACAGTAGGACTAGAGTGAGCTGTCATTTCAGACTGTCAGCACTTAAGTGGAAAAGCAAGCAGCAGAGAAAGCAGCCAGACCTTTTCTAGAACATTCTACAGGAGGATTCAGGTAGTGGAACAGTTACAGTTATCCCTCACACTAAACAGATATCTGAAACTTACTAAGGGCCCCAACGTGCACCACCACAAGGGACTTTACTTAGCAGTGTATTTTGTGAAAAAGGGTACCCTGCAAAGTGTGGGACTGTTATGTTATTTATATGTTGTTCTATTTGCATTTAAATATATTCTGTGTTACTTTATTATCTGCTTCTGTTTATTATTGCATGTTGTGGGGAACTCATTGTCTCAGTGTTGTGGGTTACCTGAGAATTTTTATCACTGAGTGGAGGCACTGTACGTTACATTAATCAAGATGTCCCAGACTCCCTACTCCAGTGGAGACTTAGGTCATTCCTGTGAAGCCACAGCGTCAAAGGTGACCGTCCAACCTGCATCATTCTCACCAAAGATAGATAAGGAAAAGGTTACACATATTTTATTATCTATTACCTTAACCCTTGACTCACATGTTAAACTTTCTAAATTATGCATGCCATTTTTATTAAAGCACTTTGTACTTTGTCATTTCAAATACACCATGTAAAATGTGTTCCTATTGCAAACCCTTATTAAACGTTGTTTGTGCAAACTATCATACTGTAATTCTTAAAATAATTAATCAGTGCCAGGTATGATAAGTGAAGGGTATCCAATGCATTGTGATCCATACACTTGTCTATCAAAAAAAACCAACTGAAAACAAAATGTTAAATGTTATTCTAGCAACATTCTTAATACATTCTAGTCAATAGAACATTGACATATAAATATTATTCCTAGCAAATTTGTTTTTCAATCTCTTTATCTAGGGGATTTAAAGGAATATGAAACCCCAATTTTTTTCTTCATGATTCAGATATAGCATGCGATTTTAAACAACTTTCTAGTTTACTTCTACAACCCCAATTTCCGAATGAGGGCTCGCTTCCATTCAGCCATTAAAAATTGAGTTATTTTAGTACAAGGTTTCCATTGAAAAGGTTACCGATTTGCGTGCGGTCGCTTTTTTCGTGTAGGTGTAAGTTAGCGTTGTGTTAACGCTTCCACCTGATGCCGGATTTCTAAAACATTAAAGGTTACTATGGTAACCCGATCTTACACTACACTCGCATATACGGTGCTGCATACAAGTGCGGTGCAAATATTTTCCCCATCGCTCGCTGTTAAAATAAAATAAAAAACCATGTGCAATATCTACCTCTCAACCGGAACACCCCACTGCAATAACTAATTTATTAACCCCTAATCCGCCAACCTCCATATCACAAAGTATCTATTTAAACTATTAACCCCTAATCAGCCATGCCCCATATAGCAATTACCCTAATTAAGATATTAACCCCTTAACCGCCATGCCCCACAACGCAACCTAGGCATTTAAACTATGAACCCCTAATCTGCCATGCCCCACAATGTAATCTAGCCATTTAAACTATTAACCCCTTAAGTGCTAACGACAGCTCTGAGCCGTCGCAGAGTTTCCCACTCTGGTGCTAACGATGGTTCAGAGCCGTCGCTAGCACTCTCCCACCTTGAGGGAGATCTGGGGGCTCCCACCCGCTCCTACTCCGGCAATCAGGCCTGCATAGTGACAAGCATCCTGATGACATCACTGCGCAACTTTATTAAAAAATTACAATACAAAGTATAGGCAAAGAGGGGAGAAAATACACAGTTGCGGCGCTTACCGGTCCTTCAGGGAGCGAGTCTGGCAGCTTGAGTAGCGTTGCTTCAGCGTGTGACGTAGGATCCGTTGTTTGCAGCAGCTTCTGGCCTCAAATCCGGAAGTAGGGAGCCCAGCCGACACGCCTCTATCCAGGGCGTAATAATAAGCACAAAGAGTCCCCACGAATTTCGGCTACAGGGCTAACAACCTACTGCGTCCAAACATCAAGGCAGGGTCAGTTGAATGTATAAAAATAGCTTTATTGTGTGCACATTAAAAACAAAAAAGAGCCGTAGCTCTATACACTGACAATAAGGGGTATCAGTGCAGCACCAGCAGACATGTTTCGTGTGTCTCACACACACTTGTTCACTGCTGAATGTGAGCTTCCACTGATACTCCTATTTAAAGGAACATTTGCAAACAATTAAAAACAAAACAAGATTAACCCCTTATTGTACTTTTTCTCTCTAGATACCACTATATACAGTGACAGGAGAAGCTAAATACCTAGAAAATAGCTTAAATATACTTAGTAGGCTTAATATACCGGAGCTGAAAAAAGGAATTATGTCTACAACTTTTGAAGAAAAAGGGATGTTATGAGATAATGTTTGGCATTAAACATATAAATACTTAAGATTTTTATTTAAGACTTTTTATGTATATGTATAGGAATCGGACAAAGGGAGAAATATTTCAATTAGTATATGGCTGCACATGCAAGCTACTGAGTGTGATGTAATGTATGTCTACAATTAACAATATTCCTTACTTAACAGGATAGGGATACCTGATATACACTGCTGTAAATCTAGCATTAGTATTAATATTATAAACTTGTAGAATCAAATTAGATGAAGAGATTAACATCACTCTCTTTGTTAATGCCTTGTGGGCATCTGGTATTGAGTAGAAATATCCACTGTGCTTCTTTGTAATCTAATTTTTGGATTCTATCCCCTCCCCTTTTGTGTGGTGGCACGTGATCTATTGCCTGTATGGACATAAGTGCCGCATTGCCTGAGTGCTCCATTTTGAAATGTCTGGCCACTGGGGTGAACACGTCGGGATTTTCAATGTCCCTTATGTGTTCCTGCGCCCTCTCCTTGACAAGTCGTTTTGTTTTTCCAACATATTGGATATGGCACCCCCTGCAGGTCAATAAATATATTACATGATTGGATTTGCAATTGAGTTTGTATCTAATATTATATGTACATTGTGTTACAGTGGAAGTGAAATTTGTTCCTTCCACAACATGACTGCAGGTATTGCATTTTTGTGCCCTGCACTTGAAAAAACCTAACCTATGTGGAAGCCACGTACGAGTACTAGTATTGGCCAGATCTGAGGGTGCTATTATATTACCAATGGTCCTACTTTTTCTAGCCACATACCTACATCCTGTACTTGCTATTTGTTCTAACTTTGGATCAGTGGCTAATATAGGTAAACATTGTTTAATAATGTCACAAATTTTCTGGTACTCAAGACTGTACGGTGTGCTGAATACAAGTTTGCTGTCATTTGAGGGGGCTAGTGTGTTGCTATTTTGTGTGTGTTTGTGTTTATGTTTGTATTGCAACAAAGCCTCTCTTGGAATTTTGTCTACCTCCTCCTTGGTCTTTTTAAGCAATGGAATAGGGTAATTCCTTTGGGCCAATCTATTTTCTAGTATTTGGCACTGGGCTTCAAATGTTTGAGTGTCTGAGCAGATTCTTTTGGTTCTTATGTACTGACCCTTGGGAATGGCTTTCTTTACGTGTGCAGGGTGACTGGATTTGTAATTCAATATAGTGTTGCCACCTGTTGGCTTTCTAAAAATAGATGTATTTATGGTTTTTTGTTCCCTGTTCACAGTTAAGTCCAGATCTAGAAACTCTATATGGTCAGTACTGTATTGAGATGTGAATTTTATATTCATGCAATTATTGTTGATCTTTGCAACAAAATCTCTGGCCATTTCTAGGTCTCCATCCCACACCACCAGCAGGTCGTCAATATATCTGCCGTAATAAATAATATGTTCTCTGAAGGGGTTGTCATCTCCATAGACGTGGGAGGCCTCCCACCAACCCATGTATAGGTTGGCATAGGAGGGGGCAAATTTAGCCCCCATGGCTGTCCCACGTCTCTGGAGATAGCAACACCCCTCAAAAAAAGAAAATAATTGTGAGATAAAAGAAAATCCACGGCAATCAGCAAAAAATCTATAATTTCCTTAGTATAATCAGAGTAATTGGTCAGAAAAAATGATAATGCTTTTAACCCCTGGTGGTGTGGGATGGATGTATATAGAGCAGTGACATCAATTGTAATTAGGCAATAGGTATCTTTCCATGATAGATTATTCATGTGATTAAGAGCGTCAGTTGAATCTCTTATATAACTCATTAAATTTGTAACTAACGGTTGGAGATAGGTGTCAACTAGCTCAGAGAGGGGTTCAAGTAAAGACCCCACCCCAGAGATAATAGGGCGTCCTGGTGGTTTTTGACTGTCCTTGTGTAATTTTGGAAAAAAATAAAAAATTGGTGTGTAAGGATTACTGGGTAACAGTGTGTCAAAAAGTGTCTCAGCAAATGCACCCACTTGTCTGCCTAAATTAAGGATGTCCTCCAATTGGGCTTTAAATTTGTTTGTAGGATTAAAGGTGAGTCTAGTATAGACATCTACATCATTTAGCTGTCTATGGGCTTCATTGATGTAGTAGTCACGGTTCATGACCACTACATTTCCCCCTTTGTCCGATTCCTTAATAACTATCTGTTGGCTGTTTTGTAATGCTTTTAAGGCCAAATGTTGTTCTCTGTTTAAATTGTGTTGGTACCTATCTTTATTTTTGTTTGTTCTCTCTTTCTGTATTTTATCTGATAATTCCTTCAATTTGTGTTCCACTGTACGTTGGAACACGTCTATTCCTTTGCTCCTGCTATTAACAAGATAGAAATTACTTTTCCTCATACTGGGCCTAAATTGAGGGGTAGCTACAGTACGTTATTCTGATGTTTCTAAATTAAGCATGGTAGTAAGGTCAAGCAGAGAGCATTGCTCACTAAAGGGGAGACAACGGGTGTCAGTAGGAAGTTCAGTGTGTGCTACCTGGGTTGTTGTTACCTGTACCTGTTCAGCACTGCCCTGACTAAAATGACTTTTCAAGGTAAGTTTCCTTACAAATTTATTAACGTCATGGACAGTGCCGAACAGGTCAAAGTGAGTTGTGGGTGCAAAGCCTAGCCCTAGGCGCATTACCTCTATTTCTGTAGCAGTTAAGTCATAATCAGACAAATTTATTACATTCTTTATATGTATTTCCTTTGTTGGTTGCGTGTCTGGGATCTGGTCCCTCTTCCTCTTCTGCTTGTGTCTCCCACTACTGCCCCTTCTTGTTTTTTTATTTTTGATTTTGTCCCCGTGCGCTGATCGTTTTTTGACACATTATCACTATTATCTATTGGGACATCTAATACAGATACTGTTTCAGTAGCCATCAAATCATCTCCTGAGTCATGCTCTGAGGTGTCAACGTCATATTCTGTTTCCGCAAATTGAACTTTTTTGCCTAGATCCTTCTTAGTTTTTAACTCAGCTTTATTTTTCTGGAAACTGTGAATAGGACGTTGACCCCTAACAGCACTCTGCCATTTATAGACCTTGTTGAACTCATAGTCCCTCTTATCCCTTGCTAGTTTTTGTTTTTTAAAATCCCAAAGATCTTTGGTGAAACGTGCCATATTAGCCTCAAATTTATTATCATATGACTTAAAGTCCTTATCATTCTGGAACACCTGTAAGTCCTTCTGTACTGTTTTAATGAAGCCAATGGACTCCTTCCTCTGTTCTTTTTTAAATTCAATTAACAGTTCCATCAGGGCAAAAGAACAGGCATCCAATATTTGGTTCCATTTTCTGATAAAGTCTGTGTCATTTACAAGGAAAGAAGGGAACTTTCTTATCCTGAGCCCCCTGGGGATTCTTTTTTGGCATTTATAAAGGAGAAAAGTCTTTATGTCCAAGTCCAATTTTATATCCCTTCTCCTTAATTCATCCATTTGGAAGAATAACCCATCTAGGGTGTTTTCGTTCTCTGACAGGATATTGTCTACCTCCTGGTCATAGGTCTGTAGACATGCCTCTAGGTCCGCAAATACAAATCCCTCCTGTGAGTCTGTCATAGTGGTAAGATATGTCACAGAGTGTTCTCTTAGGAATAAAGTGCCACACAATAAAAGAATATGAATAGACAAACTAATGATGCGTATATCGTTTGTCAGAAACACTGTCTCATATACATATGACCCAAAATAACCTTTGCAGAAAAAAAAGAGATACTGCTTGCTAGAAGTTGCTGTCTGTCAGTAGTCCTAACACGCACTACATATAACGCTTATTCCAACTCCAGCTTCTTTCCATACCAGGGCCCCCACGGCGTCTTGCAGCCACAACTTAAAGACAGGAAACAAGAGAGGAGAAAATACACAGTTGCGGCGCTTACCGGTCCTTCAGGGAGCGAGTCTGGCAGCTTGAGTAGCGTTGCTTCAGCGTGTGACGTAGGATCCGTTGTTTGCAGCAGCTTCTGGCCTCAAATCCGGAAGTAGGGAGCCCAGTCGACACGCCTCTGTCCAGGGCGTAATAATAGGTACAAAGAGTCCCCACGAATTTCGGCTACAGGGCTAACAACCTACTGCGTCCAAACATCAAGGCAGGGTCAGTTGAATGTATAAAAATAGCTTTATTGTGTGCACATTAAAAACAAAAAAGAGCCGTAGCTCTATACACTGACAATAAGGGGTATCAGTGCAGCACCAGCAGACATGTTTCGTGTGTCTCACACACACTTGTTCACTGCTGAATGTGAGCTTCCACTGATACTCCTATTTAAAGGAACATTTGCAAACAATTAAAAACAAAACAAGATTAACCCCTTATTGTACTTTTTCTCTCTAGATACCACTATATACAGTGACAGGAGAAGCTAAATACCTAGAAAATAGCTTAAATATACTTAGTAGGCTTAATATACTGGAGCTGAAAAAAGGAATTATGTCTACAACTTTTGAAGAAAAAGGGATGTTATGAGATAATGTTTGGCATTAAACATATAAATACTTAAGATTATAGGCAAAGAGGGCATGCTGTTAGAAGCCTGTATCTCAGGCATCTAAGCAGCTACAGACCCCCAAGACCAACCGTTGGAAAGGTAATCGCCTAAAAAAAAATAATACAAAAGATAAAAAAAAAATGTTTTCAAAATAAATAAATGAAAAAAAAACCTTTAATCAGCTTAGCACTCAGGTGGGAAAGTGCTTAGCACTCAAAGGGTTAAACCCTAAACCGCCATGCCCCCATATCGCAAATAACTAATCACTAAGCCCCTAACCTAACACCCCCTAAATTAACCTCATTACATACATTTAAAAAATCCTAAATTACAATTAAAAACCTAAAAAAAAAATAAAAAACCTAAAATTAAATTAATCTAAAATTACAAAAAATAAAAAAGTCTAAAATTACATAAAATAATAAACTAAATTATCAAAATAAAAAAAATTATACCTAATCCCTATGAAAATAAAAAAGCCCCCCCAAAATAAAAACACCCCCTAATCTAATACTAAGCTACCAATAGCTCTTAAAAGGACCTTTTGAAGGGCATTGTCCTAAGTTAAACAGCTCTTTTACCTTTAAAAACACTAAGTCCCACCTCTAACAGTTAAAACCCCCACCCACCAAACCCCGCAAAATAAAAAAACCTAACACTAAAAAATCCTAAACTACCCATTGCCCCTAAAGGGGCATTCATATGGGTATTGTCCTTAAAAGGGCATTCAGCTATTTTACTGCCCTTAAAAGGGTATTCAGCTCTTTTACACAGCCCAAAATCCCTATTCTAAAAAAATAAAACACCCCCAATAATAAAACAAATCCTAACTCTAACCTCCAAATAGGTACTCACCTTTCCTGAAGTCCGGCGGAGAAAGTCCTCTTCCAGGAGGTGGTGAAGTCTTCTTGGAGCTGGCAACATTTTCCATCTTCATCCAGGACCAAGCCGGCACTGAGTAGAGATGACCACGGAACTGAAGACCGATGACCGCGGAACTAAAGACCGGTGACCGATGAACTGAAGACCAGCGACCACTGAGCCAAGGGACGTGGAGGATCCTCTTCATACGATCACCAGCGTACACTGAATATTGAATGCAAGTTACGCGTTTAAATATGGCTTCACTTGCATTCCTATTGGCTGATTTGATTCCTCGGTCACCGGTCTTCAGTTCCGTGGTCCTGGATGAAGATAGAAGAGGTCGCTGCGTGGAAGAAGACTTTACTCCTGGACTACAGGAACCGTGAGTACCTATCTGGGGGTTAGACTTCGTTTTTTTTTTGTTTTTTGTTTTTGTTTTAGATTAGGGATTTTGGGCAATTTAAAAAGAGCTGAATGCTCTTTTAAGGGCAATGCCCATACAAATTCCCCTTTAGGGGCAATGGGTAGTTTAGGATTTTTTAGTGTTAGTTTTTGTTTTTGTTTTGGGGGGTTTGGTGGGTGGGGGGTTTTACTGTTAGGGGGACTTAGTTTTTTTTTAAAGGTAAAAAAGAGCTGTTTAGCTTAGGACAATGCCCTTTTAAGGGCTTTTGGTAGTTTAGTATTAAAGTAGGGGGTGTTTTTATTTAGGGGGGCTTTTTTATTTTCATAGGGATTAGGTTTAATTATTTTATTTTTGATAATTTGGTTTATTATTTTATGTAGTGTTAGACTTTTTATTTTTGTAATTTTAGTTTAATTTAAACAGTTATTTTTTTATTTATTTTTTAAAGTAATGTCAGGTTTTTTATTTTAATTGTAATTTAGAATTATTTTAATTTATGTAATTGGGTTAATTTAGGGGGTGTTAGGTTAGGGGGCTTAGTGATTAGTTATTTGTGTTGTGAGGTTTGGCAGTTTAGGGGTTGATAGATTTATTAGGTTAATTGCGATGTGGATAAATGGCGGATTAGGGGTTAATAGTTTAAATAGATACTTTGCGATATGGGGGCATGGCGGATTAGAGGTTAATGGTTTAAATAGATAGTTTGCGATATGGGGCATGACAGATTAGGGGTTAATATTTTTAATAGCTAGTTTGCGTTGTGGGGCATGGTGGTTTAGAGTTTAATACATTTATTATTAGTTGCGATGTGGGGGGATGGCGGATAGAGGGGTTTTGACTTGTCGGGTTAGATTTCAATGAGAAAAAGGTCTTAAAGAGCACCTTTTTCCTGTTTTACACCTAGTTGAGTTGAGTGTAATTTTTGGTACTGTATCAGCAGCCTCTGACAGTGTAGTAACGGTTTGCGCGGGCATTGGAAACCTGTATTATTTAAAAATTAGCGGCTTCTAATACTTTGTATGGGACACGATAATGTTTTCGGCAGCTGGAGATCGGTTGCCGAAATTAAGTTAAAATGGCTCGTTGGAAGCATTTGATAAACAATATTGCTTCCGACAGCTTATTTAACAGTTTGCAAGCACACGCAAACATAATTACGGCTCAATGGAATTCAATTCCCCCTGTACTATATTTAAAACACATTATTAACACATTATTTGATGTTTTACTTTGGGAATTTAATGTATTTTTGAAAATATACACTCATTTCAAATCTGATTGCAACACGCGCCAAAAAAGATGGGACAGAGGCAATTTAGGACTACTAGTGATGTGATAAGTTGAAATAAGAAGGTGATGTGACACAGGTGAGGCATTGTGTAATCATAGTATATAAGGAGCCTCCAAAAAAGGCCTAGTCCTTTGAGAGCAAGGATGGGTCCAGGCTCGACAATCTGTCAACAAATGGGTGATCTAATAATCCAAGATTTTGAGAACAATATTCCCCAAAGACAAATCTGTAGGATTTTGGGCATTTCACCTTCTACAGTGCATAATATAATTAAAAGATTCAAGGAATCTAGTCCAATCTCAGTGTGTAAAGGTTAAGGTCAAAAACCACTTCTGAACATGCTTGATCTCCGATCCCTCAGATGTCACTGTCTCAAAAACCGTCTGTAATGGATAGCCTGACATGAGCATTTGTCAGTCAACACCATTCACTGCTGCATCCACAGATGCAAGTTAAGACTTTACTATGCAAAGCAGAAGCCATAAATCAGTATTGTCCAGAAGTGCTGCTGACGTCTCTAGGCTTGGTCTCATCTAAGATAGACAGTAGCACAGTGGAATTGTGTTTTGTGGTCCTACGTGTCAACATTTCAAATATTTTTAGGAAAAAAATAGCCTTCATGTTCTCTGGGCCAAAGAGGAAAAGGACCATCCAAGCTGTTATCAGCGTCAGGTCCAAAAGCCAGCATCTGTCATGATATGGGGGTGTGTCAGTGCCCATGGCATGGGTAACTTGCACATCTGTGAGGGTACTATTAATGCAGAAATATATGTATACATTTTGAAGCAACATATAGCAGGACAACACCAAACCCCATTCTGCCCAGATTACAAGCACATGATTGCGTAAGCAGAGAGTGCAGTTGCTAGAATGGCCTGCCTGCAGTCCTGACCTCTCTCCGATTGAGAATGTGTGGCGCATTATGAAGCGCAAAATAAGGATACAAATGCCCCGCACAGTTGCGCAGCTGAAGACATGCATGATGGATGAATGGGGTAAAATTATGCATATAGTGCAGAATTATATAACATCAGCTTAGCGCCATATCTCAACCTTAAAAGATTTCAGTGAAAAATTGCTACAAAAGTTACTTTTACAGTACGCCTGGCTCTACTGAGCGGGTCTGTTTGTTTTCCCTAAGCCATGCTAAAAATGAAAAGTTTAAAAAGTCAAAAGCAGTAATTATTTAATCATCAGTGGGTAGTTTAGGAAGCTATTTTCTCAGCTAGAAGCAAGCAGTTTGCACGTGTCGGGTATCGCTTATATTACAAGTTGAAAGTAAAATATTTTCGCTTGAGCACTAACCCGATGTGCGCAAAAAGCCAAACTTTGAATATCACAACGTATTCCCCCATAGGAGTTAATTGAGCAAAAAAGTGAAGAAAAAAAACCTGATTGTGTAATCTCAAGGGCACTAACCCGACATGAAAATAGGAATATTTTGCATTCCAATGTTCTTCACATAGCAGAATATGGTCTATTTATTCATAAATACATATTTCTACATATATATGATGGTATTTTGGTGCAATATATAACTATACCTCCATATGTATATATATCATTATATATAGGTATAGATAGATTTGAGATATATATATATATATATATATATATATACACACATACTTATGTGAGAGTGAATAATCACTTGTGAAGGATACAGTTATTGGCACTCATGTCCTGTCATTATATATATATATATATATATATATATATATATTCATCAAAAGAAGACGGCATTCACTGGGTCTTAATCCAAAACAATTTTATATATATAACGTTTCGGGGTCTCCCCCTTTCTCAAATATACAGACAGATAACCCGCAATGTGAACTTACCCCTTCCTTATGTACAGACATACCAGCTTAGTGAGCGCGCGACGCTACCGACAGTGTCCGGAAGTGTCTCCTCCCCCAGCCAAGGTTGCGCTACGTAATCTCCGTAGCCATAGCAACCATGACGCTTCTTCAGCAGCGTCTGCGAAGTGAATTAAAC
The DNA here is from genome assembly GCF_027579735.1 of Bombina bombina. NCBI lineage: Eukaryota > Metazoa > Chordata > Amphibia > Anura > Bombinatoridae > Bombina > Bombina bombina. The sequence continues at coordinate 1,516,446,747 of NC_069499.1, read as the reverse complement.
AAACAAAAATATGGATGAGAAAAACATGATTAGACCAAGTTAGTATAAAAATATATTACAGTATTGCTCTCCGGACTTTTTTGTGGGAATGCTAACTTCTATTCACCTTAGTACTGAACGCTGTACACCTATACTAAACAGTAATGCTGCTCTCTATAGGGTTTCCATAAATCAACATCTGTCATATGAAATATTGATATAGTAATTTTTCATAAACAGAATACCCATTTAAACATTTAGATAATTTGTGGAGCTAACTTAAGCGCTGCTTGTCCGCTGTTCTGCATAGTAGAAGGTTAATCAGGGAATCCCATTGCATTTTTGGTATTAGATCCCAAAGAAAATAAAGGAACTAGTTTAAGACTAAAACTACAAAGGCACATTAAACTGAATCTCAGATCTATTCCAAACATGTTATTGTTGGATTTCAAGAACTACCTATTCTAGGGAAAATAATGCTGGAAATAATTTCATACAAAATAACATAATAACACCAGAGGTTTTTGGAGAAAAAACTAATAAAAATAAAAATAAGAGAATTTCTTTGAGGGAGTACTAATGTGAAATAGCCCATCACTGAAAAAAACCCTTAAATGAAAGGAAATCATCCCAATTATGAGTTCTTGTAGGTAGTTCATAAAAAGCAGTGCCAATCCAAGTTGATGTTAAGTCCCTGGGGGGTCATAGTACCCAACATGTGTATCCATCTTGCTTTGCGTTGGAGCAGTAGCTTGCCTCTATCTCCTCCCCGTGTTAGCGGTGGTATATGGTCGATTATAATGTACTTAAGATCTTTGATAGTATGTTTGGCCTGCACAAAATGCCTAGCCACCGGTTGGTCCGAATCTCCTTTTTCTATAGCCTTATTGATTGCAGATCGGTGGTTGGCCATTCTGGTCCTAAGGTCATCCACCGTCTTTCCAACATAGAAAAGACCACATATGCAATGTAAGAGATAGATGACAAATTTAGTAGTACAGGTTACTCTGAGTTTTATTGGAAATTTCTTCGTTCGATAGGGATGATTAAATGTACTGCCTGTGGTCAACCCATTGCAGGTTGTATAGCCTAGGCATCTGTAACAACCCGCTTTGCTCCGTAGCCATGTATCCTTTGTGTAGCAGTTCCTTGGATCTGTTTTTATCAGTCTGTCCCTTAAGGACTGAGCCCTTCGATATCCCACACGTGGGGGGTCCATCTTCTGAAATGGTAATTCTTTATCCGATGATATTAGTGACCAGTTTTCCCTTAGTTTCTGCACAAAGGTATCCTTACTCACAGTGAATGTAGTAATGAATGTCATCTTCTCTTCTTCTTTTTTGTATTGTTGAGTACCCAGGGCATCGTGTTGAGTCAGACAAGAGACTCTGTCTTTGCATTCCTTTAGTATTTCTTTTTGGTACCCCCTCTGTATGAATTTAGCTTCCATTTCCCCAAGTTGTTGGGTTTTAAGCAGTAGGTCTGTGTTGTTTCTTATAGTCCTTTTATATTGTGATACTGGTAGTGCTTTTTTTAAACTTGGTGGATGACAGCTGGTCGCATGTAAGATCAAATTTTTATCGGTGTCTTTAGAGTAAAGTGTTGTACATATTGCACCCTCTTTCTTGTAAATCCGCAGATCCAAAAAATCCACTGTATTCTTACTGTGTGTTATTTTAAATTTTACAGTCGGATGAACATCATTCAGTTGTTCAAACCATTGCAGCAGTTCAGTTTCTGTTCCGTGCCATAGAAGAAACAGATCATCTATGTACCTGCGGAATAAGGATATTCTTGTATCTCTGAAAAGATCTGTACTCTTTGTTTCTAGTTCTGCCATGAACAGATTGGCATAACATGGGGCCACATTGGACCCCATGGCTGTTCCAGCAATTTGAAGGTAAAAATCCTTTTCAAATCGAAAATAATTGAGTTCTAGGCAGACTTTAAGCAACTCTGTCAGGGCATCGATATTGGGTCCTATATACGGGTAATCGTGTAGATGGTTCCTCACTGCCCTGATCCCTTCCTCATGGGGGATCACCGTATAGAGTGATGTAACATCCAAGGTCACCAGTAAGGTATCATCATTTACTTCTGGTTGCTGAAGTAAGAGTCGGATCATACTTGAGGAATCCAGAAGGAATGATGCCGTGTTGCGTACAAGTGGTTGTAGGATCTTATCCAACTATGTGGCTAGGGGTTGTGGAATAGAGTTAATGGCTGAGACTATGGGTCGGCCTGGTGGTTTCTCCAGGCTTTTATGAACTTTGGGGAGCATATATAGTACCGGTGTTCTGGGATGGTCTGTAACCATATATTCTCTTGTGTTTTTGTCGATGCAATTACTTAATAGTAAATCGCTGGTAAGTTCATCAACTTGTTTCTTAAATTGTACCACCGGGTCTCCATTTAGACATTTGTATGTTGCCTGGTCCCCCAGTTGTCGCAGTACTTCCTCCCTATAGTCACTATAGTTCATCAACACTACGGCACCTCCCTTGTCCGCTTCACGCAGTACAATGTTGGTATCCTCCTGTAAAGATTTTATTGCTGTCCTTTCACCCTTGGAAAGGTTATTCCTGTATGGTGTGTTGCGAGATGTAATCTCCGTGGATTTTTGAATCATCAAGCGGTTAAAGGTTTTTATTGAGGCGTTATTACTCTGGGGATCAAAGGATCCCTGTTTTCTAAGACCCCTTTCCTCATCAGGTTCAGTAGATTCTTTAAAAAACTCTTTGAGTCTTAATTTCCTGGTGAACTTTTGTGTATCCACATATAGATCAAAATCATTCGCCCTTGTAGAGGGTACAAACGAAAGTCCTTTGTTCAATACGTTGGTCTCATCTATGGTGAGGATGTGGTCACTGAGGTTTATGATTAGATTTGTGTTCTGCTCCCCCTCCGGTACATTCTTGGTGGTCTGCCGAAACCCCCCCCCCCTCCTGGTGTACCGCCTCGGCCTTCCCCATTTTTTGAACGGGTCACCATTCCTTTTCGGTTAGTTTCTTGGGTATTGGGGTTTGCAAATGTATTGTCTGAATCTGAGCTATTGCCTGATGTATCCACGGTACCTGTAGGTTTTCTTCTATTGTACCTCTGTCTCCAAGGTCTGTTTGCACGGTATTGAATCCGTTCTTCAGGACTCAATAGCCACCTATATATTGTTTTATTCTTGTAATCATTGGTGACATCTTCAAGTTTTTTATTTTTAAATGCAATAAGCTCTGTTTCATATTTGTCCACCTCCTCTTTTAATGTATTGATTCAATTTTTATCTTTTTCAGCACTCAATGTATCCAGGTGTAGTTCTTCAAACTTTTGTGTCTCTACTTTGTTGATTTCCAATAATCTTGTCACTTCTTCTATTACAAGCAGTAGTAGGTCCAGAGAACATTTGTTTAAAATATTACACCATTTCCTGCAGAATCCAGGATTATTCCTCCCTATTGTGGGGGTATTTTTTATCCTGAATCCTCTAGGTATAAATTTCTTCCGATGATATTCTGATAAAAAGGATCCATGTAAAATTAAATCTTGCTCTTTCTTCTTTAATTTTGCCAATTTTGCATATATCTGTGTGGTTTGTACTATTAATGCTTTTTGGGGGATAGCAGCAAATCTAATTCTTGAGGCATCTTCTTCTGTAAAAAAGAATTCCTCAGCCCCTTTTATTTCAGTGTACTCTATGACCTCCTCCTCCATACTGTCAGCCATATAAAGATAAGGTAGTGTATTAAAGTGTGAATACAGCTAACCTTAGTGCAATAATCGTGCAGCCCAGTGTAAAACGTGCTCCCTTAAAAGCAAAAGCAAATGTCCGTATTTATCATAGGCCGGGTGCTAAACAGTACAACACATAAGCATCAAAGAATGGTAAAGCACTCCAGGTATCCCTTTTCTTATGTCTCCATGCCCAGGGTGCTCAAAAATTGTATCAATGTTCATCAAAAGAAGACGGCACTCACTGGGTCTTAATCCAAAACAATTTTATATATATAACATTTCGGGCTCTCCCCCTTTCTCAAATATACAGACAGATAACCCACAATGTGAACTTACCCCTTCCTTATGTACAGACATACCAGCTTAGTGAGCGTGCGACGCTGCCGACAGCGTCCGGAAGTGTCTCCTCCCCCAGCCAAGGTTGCGCTACGTAATCTCTGTAGCCATAGCAACCATGACGCTTGTTCAGCAGTGTCTGCGAAGTGAATTAAACAAACAAAAATATGGATGAGAAAAACATGATTAGACCAAGTTAGTACAAAAATATATTACAGCGGGTTATCTGTCTGTATATTTGAGAAAGGGGGAAACCCCGAAACGTTATATATATAAAATTGTTTTGGATGAATATTGATACAATTTTTGAGCACCATGGGCATGGAGACATAAGAAAAGGGATACCTGGAGTGCTTTACCATTCTTTGATGCTTATGTGTTGTACTGTTTAGCACCCGGCCTATGATAAATACGGACATTTGCTTTTGCTTTTAAGGGAGCACGTTTTACACTGGGCTGCACGATTATTGCACTAAGGTTAGCTGTATTCACACTTTAATACACTACCTTATCTTTATATGGCTGACAGTATGGAGGAGGAGGTCATAGAGTACACTGAAATAAAAGGGGCTGAGGAATTCTTTTTTACAGAAGAAGATGCCTCAAGAATTAGATTTGCTGCTATCCCCCAAAAAGCATTAATAGTACAAACCACACAGATATATGCAAAATTGGCAAAATTAAAGAAGAAAGAGCAAGATTTAATTTTACATGGATCCTTTTTATCAGAATATCATCGGAAGAAATTTATACCTAGAGGATTCAGGATAAAAAATACCCCCACAATAGGGAGGAATAATCCTGGATTCTGCAGGAAATGGTGTAATATTTTAAACAAATGTTCTCTGGACCTACTACTGCTTGTAATAGAAGAAGTGACAAGATTATTGGAAATCAACAAAGTAGAGACACAAAAGTTTGAAGAACTACACCTGGATACATTGCATGCTGAAACAGATAAAAATTGGATCAATAAATAAAAAGAGGAGGTGGACAAATATGAAACAGAGCTTATTGCATTTAAAAATAAAAAACTTGAAGATGTCACCAATGATTACAAGAATAAAACAATATATAGGTGGCTATTGAGTCCTGAATAATGGATTCAATACCGTGCAAACAGACCTTGGAGACAGAGGTACAATAGAAGAAAACCTACAGGTACCGTGGATACATCAGGCAATAGCTCAGATTCAGACAATACATTTGCAAACCCCAATACCCAAGAAACTAACCGAAAAGGAATGGTGACCCGTTCAAAAAATGGGGAAGGCCGAGGCGGTACACCAGGAAGGGGGGGGTTTCGGCAGACCTCCAAGAATGTACCGGAGGGGGAGCAGAACACGAATCTAATCATAAACCTCAGTGATCACATCCTCACCATAGATGAGACCAACATATTGAACAAAGGACTTTCGTTTGTACCCTCTACAAGGGCGAATGATTTTGATCTATATGTGGATACACAAAAGTTCACCAGGAAATTAAGACTCAAAGAGTTTTTTAAAGAATCTACTGAACCTGATGAGGAAAGGGGTCTTAGAAAACAGGGATCCTTTGATCCCCAGAGTAATAACGCCTCAATAAAAACCTTTAACCGCTTGATGATTCAAAAATCCACGGAGATTACATCTCGCAACACACCATACAGGAATAACCTTTCCAAGGGTGAAAGACAGCAATAAAATCTTTACAGGAGGATACCAACATTGTACTGCGTGAAGCGGACAAGGGAGGTGCCGTAGTGTTGATGAACTATAGTGACTATAGGGAGGAAGTACTGCGACAACTGGGGGACCAGGCAACATACAAATGTCTAAATGGAGACCCGGTGGTACAATTTAAGAAACAAGTTGATGAACTTACCAGCGAATTACTATTAAGTAATTGCATCGACAAAAACACAAGAGAATATATGGTTACAGACCATCCCAGAACACCGGTACTATATATGCTCCCCAAAGTTCATAAAAGCCTGGAGAAACCACCAGGCCGACCCATAGTCTTGGCCATTAACTCTATTCTACAACCCCTAGCCACATATTTGGATAAGATCCTACAACCACTTGTACGCAACACGGCATCATTCCTTCTGGATTCCTCAAGTATGATCCGACTCTTACTTCAGCAACCAGAAGTAAATGATGATACCTTACTGGTGACCTTGGATGTTTCATCACTCTATACGGTGATCCCCCATGAGGAAGGGATCAGGGCAGTGAGGAACCATCTACACGATTACCCGTATATAGGACCCAGTATCGATGCCCTGACAGAGTTGCTTAAAGTCTGCCTAGATCTCAATTATTTTCGATTTGAAAAGGATTTTTACCTTCAAATTGCTGGAACAGCCATGGGGTCCAATGTGGCCCCATGTTATGCCGATCTGTTCATGGTAGAACTAGAAACAAAGAGTACAGATCTTTTCAGAGATACAAGAATATCCTAATTCCGCAGGTACATAGATGATCTGTTTCTTCTATGGCACGGAACAGAAACTGAACTGCTGCAATGGTTTGAACAACTGAATGATGTTCATCCGACTGTAAAATTTAAAATAACACACAGTAAGAATACAGTGGATTTTTTGGATCTGCGGATTTACAAGAAAGAGGGTGCAATATGTACAACACTTTACTCTAAAGACACCGATAAAAATTTGATCTTACATGCGACCAGCTGTCATCCACCAAGTTTAAAAAAAGCACTACCAGTATCACAATATAAAAGGACTATAAGAAACAACACAGACCCACTGCTTAAAACCCAACAACTTGGGGAAATGGAAGCTAAATTCATACAGAGGGGGTACCAAAAAGAAATACTGAAGGAATGCAAAGACAGAGTCTCTTGTCTGACTCAACACGATGCTTACAAAAAAGAAGAGAAGATGACATTCATTACAACATTCACTGTGGGTAAGGATACCTTTGTGCAGAAACTAAGGGAAAACTGTTCACTAATATCATCAGATAAAGAATTACCATTTCAGAAGATGGACCACCCACGTGTGGGATATCGAAGGGCTCAGTCCTTAAGGGACAGACTGATAAAAACAGATCCAAGGAACTGCTACACAAAGGATACATGGCTACGGAGCAAAGCGGGTTGTTACAGATGCCTAGGCTGTACAACCTGCAATGGGTTGACCACAGGCAGTACATTTAATCATCCCTATCGAACGAAGAAATTTCCAATAAAATTCAGAGTAACCTGTACTACTAAATTTGTCATCTATCTCTTACATTGCATATGTGGTCTTTTCTATGTCGGAAAGATGGTGGATGACCTTAGGACCAGAATGGCCAACCACCGATCTGCAATCAAGAAGGCTATAGAAAAAGGAGATTCGGACCAACCGGTGGCTAGGCATTTTGCGCAGGCCAAACATACTATCAAAGATCTTAAGTACATTATAATCGACCATATACCACCGCTAACACGGGGAGGAGATAGAGGCAAGCTACTGCTCCAACGCGAAGCAAGGTGGATACACATGTTGGGTACTATGACCCCCCAGGGACTTAACATCAACTTGGATTGGCACTGCTTTTTATGAACTACCTACAAGAACTCATAATTGGGACGATTTCCTTTCATATAAGGGTTTTTTTCAGTGATGGGCTATTTCACATTAGTACTCCCTCAAAGAAATTCTCTTATTTTTATTTTTATTAGTTTTTTCTCCAAAAACCTCTGGTGTTATTATGTTATTTTGTATGAAATTATTTCCAGCATTATTTTCCCTAGAATAGGTAGTTCTTGAAATCCAACAATAACATGTTTGGAATAGATCTGAGATTCAGTTTAATGTGCTTTTGTAGTTTTAGTCTTAAACTAGTTCCTTTATTGTCTTTGGGATCTAATACCAAAAATGCAATGGGATTCCCTGATTAACCTTCTACTATGCAGAATAGCGGACAAGCAGCGCTTAAGTTAGCTCTACAAATTCTCTAAATGTTTAAATGGGTATTCTGTTTATGAAAAATTACTATATCAATATTTCATATGACAGATGTTGATTTATGGAAACCCTATAGAGAGCAGCATTACTGTTTAGTATAGGTGTACAGCGTTCAGTACTAAGGTGAATAGAAGTTAGCATTCCCACAAAAAAGTCCGGAGAGCAATACTGTAATATATTTTTGTACTAACTTGGTCTAATCATGTTTTTCTCATCCATATTTTTGTTTGTTTAATTCACTTTGCAGACGCTGCTGAACAAGCGTCATGGTTGCTATGGCTACGGAGATTACGTAGCGCAACCTTGGCTGGGGGAGGAGACACTTCCGGACGCTGTCGGCAGCGTCGCACGCTCACTAAGCTGGTATGTCTGTACATAAGGAAGGGGTAAGTTCACATTGCGGGTTATCTGTCTGTATATTTGAGAAAGGGGGAGACCCCGAAACGTTATATATATAAAATTGTTTTGGATTAAGACCCAGTGAGTGCCGTCTTCTTTTGATGAATATTGATACAATTTTTGAGCACCCTGGGCATGGAGACATAAGAAAAGGGATACCTGGAGTGCTTTTCCATTCTTTGATGCTTATATATATATATATATCATGACATGTGTTCATCAAAAGTATTTATGCAACTTAAACATAACGTTTATTAAAATAATAATAAAAGGCAGGGGGGCAGAGCTAACTGCCAAGCGGAGAAGACGTCTCTACACTGAGCTCTCCAAAGGAATCTTATATTAACCCACTAAAAGTCTCTATCTCCTAAAGACTATACTCAACTTATACCCTATTTTGACATATTATCAAGTGGAACATAAGCCAGCTTGCGTGAGACTAAAATAAGGAAGCTCTGACATTATTCTCCGGTATGACGCAGCTCTGAACCATTGAGAAGCTGAGCCACCATTTTAGGCCTTCTCTCCTTACTCACTAAAACGGAATACTGTGCCTCACTGTTCAGTAGCGAGTGGTGGACTAACAAGACTTTGAGACCATTCTTGGACTTATACCCAGGCTTCTACTGTATCTCCGTTTTATCGTAACGGCCTTACTCAAACAGTGCATTTTAGGCTTCAAGTTCGGAGCGGCTGAACCCCCACCCCCTACTTCCCCTTCCCGCTGGTGTCTGGACCACACTGTTTCAGGGAAAGGTGGAGGGCGACAGAGTTTTCATTATCTCCCTGTAGCTACTTATCTGTGCCTATATTGATTTCCCAATGACATGGAACCCACAGACAAGGTGGAGGATACGATGCTGTCTCATTTGGATGACCACTTCTCTGATTTACGGCAAAGCTTCCTAGTGCTACTTGACCTAGCTAAGCAACTACTGCAAGACCCACGGGCGACTCCATGGCAGGAGATCCCGATGGCCATCTCAGAGTCAGCTGGTAGTCAGTTTGTTAGGGTCGCTGACCTGACTGCCGTGCAGGCTAAGCATACACCGACGCACTTGGCGCCCTTATATCTCGGGGCATTCTCTCACAACCGCTCAGAAGCCAGGTTGCTTCATGCTGCCTTGTTTGGGATGATCCTCAGCAGGAGGGAGAGAAGGCGCCTGAATCATCTCAGACTTTGCCAGAGATGGAGTACGGATCACTAAACTGTTCTCTCCAGGACTATGTCGCCTACTTAGTGACACAGCCGCAGGATCAAAGACTGATATGGCGTCTCATTTCTATTTTGATGCTATTCTACTTTGCTCACCCGAAATCCGGAGTGGGTTGAACGCTACTGCCTATCTACATAGCCCTCCAGGTTTTAGTTAGGTCATTAATGACTGTTTCTTATGTTATATGTTCCTACTCCTTGTATCACATTTTTTTCTTATATGTGAACATATGAATAGTTAAGTTAAGCTATAGAGTCTTGTTTTATTTAATATGAAGTCACCCTGTCAGGGTTATATATTACTGCGCCCTCCTTTTGCTCTCAGCTCATATGGGAAAGAAATGTATGGGCCATATCAATGGGATTTGTCTAGCTCCTTCGCTATTAGTTAAACCATATGTAACCATGTTCCTCAAAAAGTTTCAGTGCATGCTTGCTATTTATAGATTATGAGAAGTTAGGCTACACAACTGTTTAGCCCTATATCATAGCAACTCTAGATGTCAAATAAATTAGGAGGTAGCCAAGCTTGTTTTATTTGAACTGTTACCTTGTTTCGCCAAGCTAGACACCGACAATTGCCCCCCTCACACGCAGATTGACTACCTGCCAGTTTGCTGCAATCGCTTATGTCACTCAAGCTGGCTGGAGTTTAATTTAAAAGTTTCCTGACTCTAGCTTGGCTTTACTCTGTTCTAGCTAGATATATTTACCGTATTACATGTGATAACTATGCTTAACTAATGTTGGTCTGTGTAATATCTACCACCCTAGAGATGCTATTGTGGCAGAATGTACCTACTACCCCTTATTTTGTTAGTCTTTACAAATTCGCCATTGCTGAGATTGGGGAATATCTAGTTATGTACCAGCAAGTCTCCCTCCCCCACCCTTTAGACTCCAAACATATATCCAGAGTATTTACCAGGTTCAGCCTCCTCCCCTTCTTATACTTTTATATATCTATACCAGCTACATTCTATGTAGAGAATTCCATCATAGCTCCACCCCCCCCATACTGGGTCCTATACCCATTTTTCTTTAATTTAAGCGGCTCTTGTCCGCTGTAATCTTTCCTCCTCTCACAATATTCTTTTTAAGTTATATCCCTTTACCGATACAGATTCCATGATTAATCCAAAAGTCCCCGCCAGCTATTAGATAAATGTATTCTCTGCCACAAGTAGACGCGCAGATCCCTCACCATATTATCACTCAAAACCCACTTCAGTCTACAAGGAGTGGTTCTCTTGCCCCATCCCATTACGAAGCAGGGATATAACTTTGTTAACTTATATTCATAATATCCCATATAATATTAAAAAGAGACCCTATACTTCTCTCTGAGCAACCCCACCTCTATACTCTCCAACAAATAAAAAAACTACGTATGTGGAAAGAGCAAGCTAATCTCTATCATACCAACATCTAAGATTTATTGTTTACCTTTACATGTCTGTAATGCCTATGCACATACTCTTGTGGAGTTGTATTATTTTACTCTGTTTTGTTTGTCTCAATAAAAAATATTAAATAAAAAAAAAAATAATAATAAAAAAAATGAAAAAGTCATTTAAAAAACATTTCTCTGTATAACTTTCAATTAAATAGTATTATTGCATGGCCTGTGTCTTTAATTACTTTCAAAAAATGAAATGAGGTAAGTTCAGTTTTACTAGACAGTGATAGGGTTAAATCCAACCAACCAACTGGGTAAGATATGCAAAGTTATTGTTATCTAATTTGCATATCTTACCCATTTTCTTCTGTGCTTAACAATGCTATTTCAAAAATGTCTATTTTAAAAACAGAAGTGTTCACATTCTTTTAAAGGGATTTGGTATATGTCAAGATGTTTGACAGCTACGTTATCCATTGAAAACATAGGGTTTACTAATGGGATGGTGGTCACAGTAAACATTCTCTGTTAATGTTGAAAGGATCCCGCAATCTTGATAGTGCACCCAAATTAGTTACAGCATTTAGTCAGTCAGGTGTCTAACAAGACCACTTCATACCTTGGTTGTAAACCTACAGCCATACATGATGTAAATATAGGGGGCACCCTTGGTAAAGCACAAGTAATTAATCTAAAATATGCCAATAATATAAACAATAAACTTAAGAACTATTACTATATAGTTATCTAGTATCAATACAGTGCAGTATATTATGATATAAATATATATGCTAAAGTCCCATGAAAAGGAAGAATGAACTGATGAATAAAAAAACAGGTGTGTGATATAGCACACTCACATTTGGTGAAGCACCCCCAATGGTGAAGATAAAACAGGCTGGACTCAAACAGTCACCCAGCAGACTGACCTCCGGTGTTTATACAGCAGTCTGTAGAAGGTATAAAGAAGCAGACAAAAGCGCCAATATGGCCTAGTATTGCATGATAAGTGAGAGATTGTATCAAATAAGGTTTCCCTCACATTGCTGTAGCACCTCTATTGGTGCATTGGGAGCATTACTATTAAAATAAAAAAAATCTGACATTATTCAAATAAAAAACCTAACATTACAACAAAAATATTTACATTAGTTTCTAAAAAAAAAAACTACCATTACTAAAAAACAAACAAAAAAAAACTATTTTAAACTACAAATAGCCCTTAAAAGGGCCTTTTATAGGGCATCACATAAATTTATCAAGTTCTTTTAGGGAAATTGAAAGAAACCACTTTCTAACATTATGCCCCCCACCCCCAAAAATAAAAAAAATATTTTTAAAAAAATCTAATCTAAAAGGGCATTTAGCTCTTTTTCTGCCTAAAAAAAAAAAACTAAACCCCACCGAAGATGATGGAGGCAGCGCTCCATCTTCATTCCGGGAGCACTCCATCTTCATCCAGGTGGACGTCCATCTTCATCCAGAGAGCGCTCTATCTTCATCCCGGCGACGGTCCATCTTCATCCCGGCAGCGCTCCATCTTCATCCCGGCAGCGCTCCATCTTCATCCCGGCGGCGGTCCATCTTTATTCTGGTGTCACTCCATCTTTATTCCAGTGGCAGTCCTTCTTCATCCCGTCAGCGCTTCATCTTTATTCTGGTGTCACTCCATCTTTATTCCAGTGGCGGTCCTTCTTCATCCCGGCGGCGCTCCATCTTTATTCTGGTGTCACTCCATCTTTATTCCAGTGGCGGTCCTTCTTCATCCCGGCGGTGCTCCATCTTTATTCTGGTGTCACTCCATCTTTATTCCAGTGGCGGTCCTTCTTCATCCCGTCAGCGCTTCATCTTCATCCAGGCGGTGGTCTTTCTTCATCCCGGATTCAGGTTCATCTTGCTTTTGCACAACCAATCACACAAGAGTAGGGGCTGTCAATCACCACAGTCTAATCGGTGTGATTTTAATCCACCTCCTTTTAAGACTGCTGCTTCTTAAAGGGACATAAAACCAAACATTTTTCTTTCATGATTCAGTTAAAACATACAATTTTAAAAAACTATCTAATTTACTTCTATTATCAATTTTTTTCATTTTCATGATTTCATTTGAAAAGCAGGAATGTAAGCTCAGGAGTGTGCATGTGCCTGAAGCATAATATGGCAGCAGCTTTGCAACAATGTTATACATTAGCAAGAGCACTAGATGGCAGCATTATTTCCTGTTGTGTGCATGCTACCTATATAGATATCTCTTTAACAAAGAATAACATGAGAACAAGGAAAATTTGATAATAGAAGTAAATTGGAATCTTTTTAAAAATGTATTCTCTATCTGAATAATGAAAAAGAAAAATTGGGTTTCATGTCCCTTTAACTATCGATTGCAGCAAACCTGCTCATGGTTGGTTCAGAAGCTGTCTCAGCTTGATAAATTGAGCTCAAAGAGTCCATAGTAAGCAAGCAAAGATAGCTTTCATCTGCAATATTGTGGTATGCTGACGGGAGTTGTTTGTATATATGCACTGTACTGTATATACTGAAATTACAATTTATTTTAATTATGCATAATTAAAGATTTTGGATTAGATTACAAGTGGAGCACACAAAAGTCCACATAAGACACTTATATGGAGGCGTGCAGTGAAATTTATGTCAGATACCGTTTCGAGCACTAAGCTGATGGCTAAACCAATGGTGCGCAAGTAGAGTTCTTTATGCAATTCTGTGCTATACTACTAATATTAATTGCTTACTTCAGGTGTCAAAAAGCATTACATTTTATAACAAAACTCACACTTGTACACTAGCTTTTTCTTTACATAAATGTTTTGTAGATGATCTATTTATATAGCCCATACAGGTGGGTTTTACTTTTAAATAACATTGTGCTGATTTTCAGACTCCTAACCAAGCCCCAATATTTTAGAAGTAGACTGTTGTCCTAATCCAGCTTGCTCCTGTTTGTGTAAAGGGTCTGTTCATATGCAGATGAGGGGGGAGTGTCTGCTTCTTTTTGGCTTTTCAGCCCATTTCAGTGGGTGTCCCAGCCTAACCTGATCAACTTGGAGCTTCTAAATAAGTTTTTAAAAGGTTTTATACTGGATTTTTTAGATCAGTATCTGTGAATATTCTCCTTTATAGTGGTGTCTATTACATGCAGTTGTGTGAAAATTGGGGTTTACTGTCCCTTTAATTAAAAGCACGCTAAAAATGATTCAGCTACATTAAAATTATCCATTTAACCATTCACTTGTAATACCAGCGTTTACATTATTCTTAGTGAAAGACCAAACGCATAGAAAACAAATGAGTAAAACTATCTTGATTTAGAGACCAAATAGTTCCTTCTACAGTTGCAGTAAGAGGAGGGAAATGGGGATTGCTTGTATATTATTGGTTTAACTCTATTTTACAGGTACGCTTTGTCGTATTTTTTTATTTTCATTTTGTTTACAATTATAGCTGTATGTTGTTTGATCTTTCTTGCATCCTCAAAAAAAAACAAAAAACAGTGGAGTACCCTCTTTTTGTTTGTAGGAAAAAACAGCAAGAACTGCAGGTGGAAAATGTTTAGAGGATACGTCTGGCAAAGAACCTTCAGCTATGCCCATAGAACACCACTGCTCAGCCCACAAGCAGAGAGGAGAAAACTTATTTTACTACAGGGAAAATGATTCACTTTGATTTTTGTATTTATGAATAAGAATTTCACAGCATGTTTGTACCTGCAGTTTAGTTTTATTACAATTTCTACTGTGTGGATTAAATAGATTTTCCTGCAAAAATTCAAAGCAAATGTTATTTTTTCTATAAAACAACAATTTTTGCAGAATAATTCACTTTTTTAAGGTGATTAAAGATTCTTTTTTTTTTTTTACTGCATCATTTTATTTAATTCATTTATTTCTTACCTTTTTTAAATTGCAATTCTTTGTGAACGCCCTGTTAGAATATATGCTTCTCCTTCACATTCTTAGAAGCAAGGAACACCCCTTTGTGAGACACACAGTTCTCAAGGTAAAACTGATTTATAGAATTAGGAAAGTGGCCAGATAAACACACATATGAACCTGATAGGGGTTCAATTGTTGGATACTTAAAAGTCTGCAGAAACACTCAATTGAAAAAGAAAATTCTGTACATTTGTATGCATAATAGATTTTTTTTTTCCGTTTATCACCCTTTCAGAGAAACCTAGGCCTTTAGCTAGTTTATTGTCTCCACTATTACCCATTAGCAAGGGATAGTATTTGCTCTATTAAAGGGACATTAAATACAAATTTTTTTCTTTCATGATTCAGATACAAAATATAATTTTAAACAACATTCCAATTTACTTCAATTATCAAATTTGCTTCATTCTCTTAATATACTTTTCTGAAAAGCATATTTAGATAGGCTCAGTAGCTGCTGATTGGTGGTTGAAAATAGATGCCTTTGGTGATTGGCTCACCCATGTGCATTGCTATTTCTTCAACAAAGGATATCTAAAGAATTAAGCAAATTATATAAAATAAGTAAATTGGAATGTTGTTTAAAATTGTATTCTCTATATGGATTATGAAAGAAAAAATTTGGGTTTAATGTCCCTTTAACCAAAAGATGCAAGCACATGCAGTTTTCTGTTTAACAAATAATAAACATGTTATGATTAAAACATGTATTGTTCCTACACAAACAGTTTAAATAGTAAATCATGTCTCTAATTGTTAAAATACTATTAGTTACATAACAGAGCTTTTTAGTTAAATTCTTTTTATTGAGATGATTCGGCACACAATCCATATTATAAATTGACAGGGTACAGATACTGACACAATAACAATGTTACAGGAAGGTGTGGACTCGAGCAATTTTGTAACATATTTAACACACAACAAAAGAAAAAAAAACAAGGTATTTCCATAAAGTAGAGGGGAAGGGGTATGGGGTATGTCCAGTCTCGGTGCAATAACAAAATTTACCAAATTGAGTTATTATATGGGGGGCACAGGCTACTTATATTGATCTTAAATAAGCCTCTGTGTTCTTTTGTATTCATCCCAGAGTGCTTGTATCATTATGAAGTTGTCAGTGTTACCTTTTTTGTAGACGGAATACTCCTCTAATTCTAATAATTTGGTTACCTTAGCTCTCCACATTCCCAGAGTAGGAACATCTCTCGCCCTCCAGTGTCTAGCTATTAGTACGTTTACGCTATTAGTGAATATGCGGAATAGGGGAAGAAGGGACCTAAGCGGCAGCCGAATAGACCTATTTAACAGCCAGATAAGGGGGTCTGGTGGCAATGTCACATGTAATATCTTCCCAACCTCATCCATTACTTCATACCAAAAATGATTTAGTTGTGAGCACCACCACCACATATGGCCCATCCCACTCCCCGCATGACCGCATCTCCAGCATCTATTGTTAGTGTTCGGGTACAGGTGGTGCATCCTCCGTGGAGTTAAGTACCAGCAGTGCAATATTTTATAATTAGTTTCTAGAACGGATGCTGTGGATGATTTTTTTTTTTTTCTAGAATGGATGCTGTGGAGGATTTTTTGGTATTTAGGAAAATGTTAGTCGCCATATGTGGTAGAATAATTATACCTAATTCTCTTTGCCACATCTCTATGGAATATGGAAGGTTTCCAGGTAGAGGTTGGGTTAGTATCTTGTATATAGCGGAGAGAGAGTGTTTATTGGGGATTTTAGGAGGTAGAGTTTCGATGTTGGTGGGGGGGCGGGTCATGTTATTTTTATGTTTGTGTGTGGATATGTAGTTTTGGAGTCTTCTATATGAAAACCAGTTGCGTGCCCACTCATATCCCTTATCTATCAACTGAGTCTGAGTGCAAATGGAGTCGTTTGCTGTGACATTGTGTAGTGAGATGTCTTCTTCGGTCACAGTGCGGGTTGGTGGTTTCATCAAAAGATTTAAGGAGAAGTCTGGGTTGTACTTTAGGAAGGTCAGGGGGCCTGGGTTAGAGGATAGGCAGGGATGATGGTGACACGCCGTATCCCATAGTTTGAAGGTCTCCTTTGTGATTGGATTAGGTAGTATTTTGAATTTCTCAGGGAAGTTGGGACTCCAGCACAAAGAGGCAAGTGGGAGGTCCGGAGTCAACTGACCCTCCAATCGGACCCACCTCCTCTGCTCGTCAGTCACCCTCCAATCTAAAATTTGTTGTAAGAATATGAACATTCTATATCTCTCTAGGTCGGGCAGTCCCAAGCCCCCATGTTCCCGAGGTAGCAACATGGTGGTTTTGTTTATTCTTGGTGGCTTTTTACCCCACACAAAGGTATTAATTAAGTTTTGTACTTGAGATATATATTTAGGAGGTAAGGGTATCGGCACTGCTCCCATGATATACAGCAATCTATGGAAGATGTTCATTTTTATGGTATTGATTTCTGCCCCACCAGGAGAGTTTTTTTGAGCTCCATGATGAGAGGTCTCGCATAATTGCCGTTTTAATAGGTATATAGTTAGTCTGGTATGAGCTGTCCGTGGATTTAGGAAGATATATCCTTAGGTATTTAAGTGCTTCTGGACACCACTTTAGAGGGCAGCTATTTTTTATTAAGTTTATAGAATGTTCAGGGAGGCCAAGGGCTAGGATTTCAGATTTATTCTGGTTAATAAGAAAATCAGTGAGTTTATTAAAAATGGAAAGTTCGACCAGTAGTGGGGGAATAGATGTCTCGGGCTCAGTCAAGGAGAACAATATGTCATCAGCAAATAAAGACACTTTGTATTCTTCTCCCCCAACCACTACACCCCGAATGTCGGGCATGTTCCTTATCTTTGAAGCAAAAGTTTCAATAAATAGGGCAAACAGTAAGGGAGAAAGGGGACAGCCCTGTCGTGTTCCATTATTAATTTCGATCGGGGGGGGTCAAGGCACCATTTACTAGTATCCAGGCACTGGGAGAGGCGTAGAGGGCGAATATACGCTTTAATGTAATTGGGCCAAGGCCAAAAGCGTGCAAGAAAGCTCTCAGGTAAGACCAGTTAACCCGGTCGAAAGCTTTTTCAGCATCTGTGGATATAAATGTGGTGGGGATATTTTTGTTGGAAACATGCCAGATTAAATGTATATTGCGTACCGTATTGTCCCTGGCTTCCCGTCCTGGGACAAATCCGACTTGGTCATTATGTATAAGGGTGGGAAGGAGTCGATTAAGGCGGGTCGTAATTAATTTTGCAAAGATCTTTAGATCGGCGTTGATAAGTGAAATTGAGCAGTAGTTGGTTATAAGGTCTGGAGATTTGTGAGGTTTAGGGATTATGGTAATATATGCCTGGAGTGACGACAGCGAGAAGGCACCTGCTTCGTCTATGCTATGAAAGTACCTCAGTAAGTATGGGGTTAATAGTTCTTTAAATTGTGTGTAGTAAGAGTTCCTGAAGCCATCAGGGCCAGGAGCTTTACCAGAGGGGAGAGAAGAGATAGCGAGTGATAGCTCCTCCTCTGAGAATGGAGCATCAAGTTCGTCCCATTGTTCCACGGACAGCTTAGGGAGGGTGATGTCGTTAAGGTAGGTTGTTATGTCCGTCGGGTGGGGATCGTCTGAGTCCCGTCTTATATTATAGAGAGTGTCGTAATAGTCCCTGAAGGCCTGTGAGATGTCTTTGGAAGTGGATTTCCTAGTGCCGCTAGGGTCGCGGATTCCCATTATATAATGTTTGTTAGTACGTTTCCAGAGCTGGCGGGCCAGCATCCTACCCTGTTTGTTTGCCCTTTCATAGTAAACTTTCCTAAGATAAAGGGCTTTGTTCTTGGTCTCAATGCCCAGAAAGACACGAAGTTGATCTCCTTTATGTGTGATACTATCTGTCAGGGATTTATCCGTCGGGTGTAATTTATGTAAGTCCTGTAATTTGCCGATGCCAGTCAGTAGAGAGTCAAGGTATATATTTTGCTGTTTCTGTCTTGCTGCTTTTAACGCAATTAGCTCCCCCCGGAGAACGCATTTATGAGCGTTCCATATGTGTTGGATGTCAACCTCGGGAGTATCATTCCTTTGAAAGTATTCAGACAATGTTGTTTGTATCTGGGTGAATGTCAGGGGGTCCCTTAGGAGGGATTCATCAAATCTCCACTGAGATGCGGAGAAGTCGTTGGGGCGCCAGTGTAATTGGCAGCTGATGATAGCGTGATCTGACCACGTTATGGGATTAATATTAGTTTGGGCAACAGAGGATAAACTGGATATGTCAGCAAAAATGTAGTCTATTCGTGTATATTGTTGGTGGGGGTTGGAATAAAAGGTGAAGTCTTTCTCATTCGGATGTTGGAGGCGCCAGGTATCATGTATTGCTAGGTGTGAGAGAGAGTGTTTAATTTGCTTTAATGTCTTGTTTGGTGTAGAGGACAAGCCATTCGAGCAGTCAAGTGTTGGGTCGAATGCAAGATTAAAGTCGCCCCCTAAGATCAGGCTGCCCCTAGCTACCTCCAAAATTTTGTTGCTAAGATGGCGGAAGAAAGGGGCAGGGTTTATGTTCGGGGCATATAGATTTACCAGGGTCAAGGGCTTGTGAAAGAGATGTCCCACCAGAATCAAGTATCTGCCCTCTTTATCTCTATAGGAGGTGGAGACGACAAAGGGCAGGCCTCTATTAATCAGGATCCCAACCCCGTTGTGTTTATTTGCATGAGATGAGAAGAAGCTCTGTCCAAACTTTTTAAAACTAGCTCTGGGTTCACGTCCCCTTTTAAAGTGAGTCTCCTGAATAAAGAGAATGTCACCCCTATGTCGCCTGTAGTCTCTTAGGGCCATTGACCATTTTTGTGGGCTATTAAGGCCTTTGGTATTATGAGAGATGAATTTAATTGTGGTAGGTGAATTAGTCATTAGTTTAGAGGTTAGAATAAGCAACTAATGTATAAGGCTTAAAAGAGTGATTCCCCCAAATCGGAGGTGAGGCTCCCGAGACTGGACAGAAGGGAAAAAGGGTTGGGAGAGATAAAAGAAAAAAACAATAAACGCAAACTGATAGTTGAGTGAAAGCGTAATTAAATATCAAAAATATAATAACAATATCTATTGTATTAAGTGTACAGGCCATTCTGCAATACACCTTACAAAGGGGAGGAAATATCGCCTGTCGTACTCTTAGGTTGTATTGTAATCGATCAATGTCAGGATTGGTGAATTGAAAAAGTAGTATTGTACTCATTGGTCAGGAGTATAAAATATTTTTATGGGAGAAGGAGCTAAAGGGAGAGCCACATTAAGTGGGGTCACTGGATACTACTAGTGCAGCAGTAAAGAAAACTGGGGCGACCTTGGGCTGGAAAATCTCCGACTTAAACAGCAGAGGACAAAAGTATATTAAGTATACACACCCCTGTAAGAGTCAATGTGGGACAGTATTACACCAGATTATGGCTCAGTATAAGGCAGTACATTAAAAATGTCAACATTCTATAGACATAAAAATATATATATGTATATAAAAATATAAATAATATAACTTTAATCAGACCTCAACGTAGGTCAACATATTACTTAAATAATCATAGTTCCACCGCCACCGTAGCAGCAGAGAAAGAGGGTGGGCTGTAGTACCTGTAATTTGTCTGACAATAATCAATTAAGAGGAGATTATTAAACATATTCTACATCTAGGGGTACTGAGTCTTAGTTCGATTACTTAGTGTCATAACAGGTTATACAAAGCATGGTGAAAATTCTCGAACATTACACATGGTTAACAGGCTAACTACATAACTCTCTAGAAAGAATGTGTTGGGGGTCCACCCCTAGAAATGAGTCACAGAACTATACTAATACATGTGGAAAGTTCTCAGACATGTCATATGGTTAACAAAGTTATTTTGTAACCCTTTGAAGAGGGTGCATTAGAGTTCTATTGTTCATGATGTGTCCTGGTGAGTAACATGTCTGAAACTTTGAGATACTGTGACAACCTAAAAGAGTACATCAATTTAAATGCAACGTGACAAAGAGCAATACATTACCCGGGCGGGTCCAACCGTCTTGCTTCTACCCGGGCTGAGGTACAGGGGGGCACAGGAGAGAACTATTGCCTCTGTGATTGTTAGTTAACAACCCTGTAGTATAAGTAGAGCATAAAAGTCAGAAAGCCAGGGGCAGATGTGGCGAAAAAGGAATATAAAGCAAGGGAAGGAAGGACGATCAAGTCGGAGGCATATCATCCCCTGCTGCTGCTTTATCCATTTTTCTTCTTTTGGGTTGAACTCTCTGCCACTGTGGTCTCTGTTCCATCGGACGTGAGGGTCCGGGTTCCGAGGACGTAGGGGGGGATAAGATGTTAACTTCGGCTGGAGGGTGAAGTGTAATGTTCAAAAATCTAGAGAGGCTTTCAAGGTCACTGAAGTTCTTGTAGGCAAATTGTGAACCATTGTGATTAATTATGAGGCTAAAACGGAAGCCCCAGCGGTATCTAATGCCCCGTTCTTGGAGAGTGCTTGTTATAAATTTGACTTCCTTACGGCCTTTGAATTGTTAGGGGGCTGAGGTCTTGGTAGATCTGGAGTGTGTGGCCTTGATATAGTATAGATTGTCTTGTCCTGGCTGCCTGCCAGATAATGTCTTTAGTGGTAAAGCGGAGAAATCTGACAATGACATCTCGTGGTGGCAATGGAGGCTTGGGGAGAGGACGTAGAGCTCTGTGAGCCCTATCAATATCTTCGGTCAGCAGTGGTGAAAAAGTAGGAGAAAGGAGCTGGAAAAGGCCTACTTTGTAGGTTTTAAGTTGGTCCTGAGGGATCTCTTCTGGAATGCCGCGGAGTCGCAAATTGTTTCTACGACCCCGATTGTCTAGGTTCTCTACCTTATCCTGGAGGGACTGCACCATAGAATATTGAATTGAAATTTTTTTTGCGCATTGCCGCTGACTAAGTTGTTTAGGGTTTCTTGGCCCTCCTCCAAGTATTCCATGCGTGCACCCATCTCGTTTAGATCCCTCTTAAGATCACGCATTTCCTCTTTAATAAAAGATTTTAATGACTCTAGGTCTGATTTAGAAGGCAGGAAAGCGAGTTTAACTTGAATAGCTTGGAGGGAGTCTTGATGTGGATTTAGTGACTCTGTTGGGCAAGAGGAGCTCATGGAGTCAGAACCCCCCCCCCCCCCCGGGGTTATGGGAGCAGTATCAGTTGAATGAAAAAAAGAGGATACAGATGGGGTCTGGGACAGATTTTTAGTAGATTTGTCCGATCTTTGACCTTTCTTGGGGGTCATCATTAGTCTATACCCTCAGCTGGAAGGGCTCTGTCTGGGGTGGCCCGGTTTAGGTGGCAAGAAAAATTCTGTGTGAGTAAGTTAGTTAAGACGGAGATCAGACTGGGAGCCCAGTTTATCTACATAAAAACGTTGATGTACTTTGACCGGGGTTTATTAATTTCAAAGATGGTTCCCCCAAGCCACCAAATAGCTGCAGGTTTATGTTCCGTGACTCAGGAGGTGCTGTGGTCAGTATGGGCCTGGCTGTGCTGGCAAGGAAAAGTGAGAAGGTGTTACCTGAGCTTGGAAAGGTTGCACCTCTGTCTCAGCCTGTCTGTACTGACCTGCGGTCGAGCCAAGTGTGTTGCGTGGGGCACCGGAGAAGGCAGAGCGGATCGGTATGAGAGAAGCTGTCTCACTGTGTGCCGGGAGGCAGAGCAGAATTCTCCTTGTGGGTCCCGGCCTCCGCTGACTGTGGGACAGGCGGGACTTGTGTGGGGATCCGGGTAGACTCCGCACACATGTGGCGGCTGATGTGCACCGCTTTCTCCCCGTGTGCAGGCCAAGAGAGCCCGATAGTCACCGACTGCCTCAGGTGATGTGAGGGGGCAGTTCTAGGTGTTGTTAGGTAGCTAACCTGGCCCCGACAGTCCACATGGGGATAAAGAGGCCGCTGGGTGATCTGATGTGCGGCACGGTGTGTCAACAATGGCGCCGCTCTGTGTGTGTCAGGCTGGTAGGACCAGTTCCGAGTGCCTCTGTCTGCAATTCAGAGCTAGTTGGTTAGTGATCCATTAAGAGTTTGTCCTCTGGGGCTAGTCCTGACCCTCTGAGTTTATCTCCTGAGCGGTTATAGAAGGCTAAGAGTGAAGGCTGATACGGAGCTCTTTTACTGTGCAGCCATGTTCCTGCACGGCTTGGCTCCGCCCCGTATTTCACATAACAGAGCTTTTAAAAAAAAAATAAGATGGAGAAAGATGGCACGTGTTTTTTTTTAATGCTGTCAGTACATTCTGATTCCCAAACACAATTTTCTGCCACTCAGAAATGAAAAGTATAAATAAATATTGTGTTCAGTATAATAATGTAACATTATTTATGAAGGCTTTTTAACACAAATGTTATAAACAACCTAATACACTCTGAGCATTAGGGGTTAAATGCTTGTAAAATAAATACTTTACCAAGGCTGCCCCTCCTTAGCACCTTCACATGAGAGCTATCACAGCAGCAGTGAGCGCTAAGCACATCCCAGTAATGCACTGCCGATCTGTCTAGTAGAGGGAGGAAGTGAAAAGCTGATGGCTCTGCCCTCTTAAAGACACAGCTGCTGTTTGCTGCTTGCAGATGTTTGTAACAAAAAGCACAGCCAGGCAGCCAGCAGCCAAAATAGAGCAAGGACAGCTGTTACCCTGCATTGCACGCTCCCTCTACATGGGGATCTGTATAAGTGGAACCCAGCCACACCCACCCAAGGCAGATAGAGAGGCACTAAAATAATTACCGCTCCTGCTGCAGATATTGGGCTCAAAGCAAAAATTGCTGTGCACAATTTGAAGTGGAAAGGCAGTTGTAGCACTATATTTCTGCCACCCAGATTTCCTTTTTCTAATACTACCCACCCACAGCTAGGGTTGCCAAGTGTCCAGTATTCAACCGGACAGTCCAGTATTTTAACAGGCTGTCCAGTAAAATCTGTACAAAAATACTGGACACTTAAAGTTTCTTTAAAGACCCATGTCAGCTAAATGTAAAGGACCTTCTAGGCCTTTATGCATTAGAAATATGGCTCAAAAAGAAGTTACACTGTGCATTTTCTATTATATGTGTTACAGGCAACAATGAGGGTGGTCAATCATTGCTGGGTTGGTTATCTCTAGCAGCCAAGGGGGTTACATCACTGATCTGTACATGTGTTACTGGAAACCAAGGGGATAAAATGACAGTTTAATTATTTTTTGCTCTCAGAGTTTCAGGCTCATATTACGAGTTGAAAGTAAAAAGTTTGCTCTCTCATGTTCATAATGTCACAGTAAAAAATAGACTTTGAGAAGTTGTGAATACAAAATTGCATTAAACCCATAGACTTCAATGTAGCTGAAAAATACCTAGCACCCACAAGTCACACAAACACAATGGCGGTTATTTAAAAGCATAACATAAGAAGATAATATTGTATCTTTCATAATCTAATGTTCTGCGGATAGCATAATATGTTCTATGTATTCTTAAAGAGATATTTAAATGTATATCTGATGGATATTTGCACAATTATATATCTATATATATATATATATATATATATATATATATATATATATATATATATATATATATATATGTATGTATATATATAAACTTGATTATATATACAGTAGGTCTAGATATACTCAGATATATAGGAATATCTATTTAAAAATACATAGAACATATTCCCCAGTGTGCAAAAACATTGGAATGTGAGATGTATATAGTAAATACACGGTTAAACACTTATAAATATTGCATAAATATGTTTTTCATGTTTTCATCTACTTAACTGCAAAGGGCTCCAATGCATTTATATATATGTTTATATATGTATGCATATGTATTTAAGTGTTTATATTCTCTAAATACATATATACAAATATAAATACATATGTACACACACACACACATATATATATATATATATATATATATATATATATATATATATATATACAGTCGTATGCAAAAGTTTAGGCACCCCTGACAATTTCCATGATTTTTATTTATAAATAATTGGGTATTTGGATCAGCAATTACATTTTGATCTATCAAATAACTGAAGGACACAGTAATATTTCAGTAGTGAAATTAGGTTTATTGGATTAACAGAAAATGTGCAATATGCATCAAAACGAAGTTAGAAAGGTGCATCAATTTGGGCACCCCAACAGAAATATTGCATTCATATTTAGTAGAGCCTCCTTTAGCAGAAATAACAGCCTCTAGATGCTTCCTATAGCCTGTAATGAGTGTCTGGATTCTAGATGTAGGTATTTTGGACCATTCCTCCTTGTAAAACATCTCCAAGTGTCCAGTATTCAACCGGACAGTCCAGTATTTTAACAGGCTGTCCAGTAAAATCTGTACAAAAATACTGGACACTTAAATGTCCAGTTTTTTTAAAGACCCGTGTCAGCTAAATGTAAAGGACCTTCTAGGCCTTTATGCATTAGAAATATGGCTCAAAAAGAAATTACACTGTGCATTTTCTATTATATGTGTTACAGGCAACAATGAGGGTGGTCAATCATTGCTGGGTTGGTTACCTCTAGCAGCCAAGGGGGTTACATCACTGATCTGTACATGTGTTACTGGCAACCAAGGGGATAAAATGACTGCTTAATTATTTTTTGCTCTCAGAGTTTCAGGCTCATATTACGAGTTGAAAGTAAAAAGTTTGCTCTCTCATGTTCATAATGTCACAGTAAAAAATAGACTTTGAGAAGTTGCGAATACAAAATTGCATTACCCCCATAGACTTCAATGTAGCTGAAAAATACCTAGCACCCACAAGTCACACAAACACAATGGCGGTTATTTAAAAGCATAACATAAGAAGATAATATTGTATCTTTCATAATCTAATGTTCTGCGGATAGCATAATATGTTCTATGTATTCTTAAAGAGATATTTAAATGGATAGCTGATGGATATTTACACAATTATATATACAGTAGGTCTAGATATATACAGATATATAGGAATATCTATTTTGTGCAAAAACATTGGAATGTGAGATTTATATAGTAAATACACAGATAAACACTTATGAATATTGCATAAATATGTTTTTCATGTTTTCATCTACTTAACTGCAAAGGGCTCCAATGCATTTATATATATGTTTATATATGTATGCATATGTATTTAAGTGTTTATATTCTGTAAATACATATATACAAATATAAATACATATGTACACACACACACACACATATATATATATATATATATATATATATACAGCCGTATGCAAAAGTTTAGGCACCCCTGACAATTTCCATGATTTATTTATAAATAATTGGGTTTTTGGATCAGCAATTTCATTTTGATCTATCAAATAACTGAAGGACACAGTAATATTTCAGTAGTGAAATTAGGTTTATTGGATTAACAGAAAATGTGAAATATGCATCAAAACAAAGTTAGAAAGGTGCATCAATTTGGGCACCCCAACAGAAATATTGCATTCATATTTAGTAGAGCCTCCTTTAGCAGAAATAACAGCCTCTAGATGCTTCCTATAGCCTGTAATGAGTGTCTGGATTCTAGATGTAGGTATTTTGGACCATTCCTCCTTGCAAAACATCTCCAGTTCAGTTAAGGTTGATGGTTGGCGAGCATGGACAGCCTGCTTCAAATCACCCCACAGATTTTCAATGATATTTTGGTCTGGGGACTGAAATGGCCATTCCAGAACATTGTACTTGTTCCTCTGCATAAATGCCAGAGTAGATTTTTAGCAGTGTTTTGGGTCGTTGTCTTGTTGAAATATCCAGCCCCGGCGTAACTTCCACTTTGTGACTGATTCATCAACATTATTCTCAAGTGCTCTGCTGATATCGAGTGGAATCCATGCAACCCTCAACTTTAACAAGATTCCCAGTACCGGCACTGGCCACACAGCCCCACAGCATGATGGAACATCCACCAAATTTTACTGTGGGTAGCAAGTGTTTGTCTTGGAAAACTGTGTTCTTTGGCCACCATGCATAACGCCACTTGTTATGACCAAACAAATCAATCTTTGTTTCATCAGTCCACAGCACCTTCTTCCAAAATGAAGCTGGCTTGTCCAAATATGCATTTGCATACCTCAAACGACTCTGTTTGTGGCATGTGTGCAGAAAAGGCTTCTTCCGCATTACTCTCCCATACAGCTTCTCCTTGTGCAAAGTGCGCTGAATTGTTGAACGATGCACAATGACACCATCTGCAGCAAGATGACGTTGCAGGTCTTTGGAGGTGATCTGTGGGCTGTTTTTGACCATTCTCACCATCCTTTGCCTCTCCAATATTTTACTTGGCTTGCCACTTCTGGCCTTAACAAGAACTGTGCCTATGGTCTTCCATTTCCTCACTATGTTCCTCACAGTGGACACTGGCAGCTTAAATCTCTGTGATAGCTTTTTGTAGCCTTCCCCTAAACCATAATGTTGAACAATCTTTGTTTTCAGGTAATTTGAGAGTTGTTTTGAGGCCCCCATGTTGCCACACTTCAGAGGAGAGTCAAAGAGAACTTGCAATTGGCCACCTTAAATACATTTTCTCATGATTGGATGCACCTGTCTATGAAGTTTAAGGCTTAATGGGCTCACCAAATTGTTTGTTCCAATTAATCAGTGCTTGGTAGTTACAGGTATTCAAATCAACAAAATGACAAGGGTGCCCAAATTTATGCACCTGTCTAATTTTGTTTGGATGCATATTGCACAATTTCTGTTAATCCAATAAACCTCATTTCACTACTGAAATATTACTGTGTCCTTCAGTTATTTGATAGATCAAAATGAAATTGCTGATCCAAACACCCAGTTATTTATAAATGAAAATCATGGAAATTGTCAGGGGTGCCTAAACTTTTGCATACAACTGTATATATATATATATATATATATATATATATATATACATATACATACATAAACATATTTAGGCATGTGTATGAATGTATCTCTATGCTAAAGCCCTTTGCAGGCTTTTATATATATACTAGTCCTAAAGCCCGTGTACACGGGCCATTTTTTGAAGTACAGCGGTCCCACCCCTTGCTCTCTCTCTATCCCCCCTCTCTTTTGTGCTCGCTCCCCCTCTCTTTTGTGCTGTCTCTCTCCCCCATCTCTTTTGTGCTGTCTCTCTCCCCCATCTCTTTTGTGCTGTCTCTCTCCCCCATCTCTTTTGTGCTGTCTCTCTCCCCTCTCTTTTGTACTGTCTCTCGCCCCCTCTCTTTTGTGCTGTCTCTCGCCCCCCTCTCTTTTGTGCTCTCTCCCCCATCTCTTTTGTGCTGTCTCTCTCCCCCTCTTTTTTGTGCTCTCTCCCCCCTCTCTTTTGTGCTCTCTCCCCCTCTCTTTTGTGCTGTCTCTCCCCCTCTCTTTTGTGCTGTCTCTCTCCCCCTCTCTTTTGTGCTGTCTCTCTCCCCAATTTCTTTTGTGCTGTCTCTCCCCCTCTCTTTTGTGCTGTCTCTCTCCCCCTCTCTTTTGTGCTGCCTCTCTCCCCCTCTCTTTTGTGCTGCCTCTCTCCCCCATCTCTTTTGTGCTGTCTCTCTCCCCCATCTCTTTTGTGCTGTCTCTCCTCCCTCTCTTGTGTGCTTTTTCTCCCCCTCTCTTTTGTGCTGTCTCTCCCCTTCTCTTTTGTGCTGTTTCTCTCCCCTTCTCTTTTGTGCTGTCTCTCTCCACCCTCCCTTTTGTGCTGTCTCTCTCCCCCCCTCTCTTTTGTGCTGTCTCTCTCCCCCATCTCTTTTGTGCTGTCTCTCCCCCTCTCTTTTGTGCTGTCTCTCTCCCCCATCTCTTTTGTGCTGTCTCTCCCCCCTCTCTTTTGTGCTGTTTTTCTCCCCCTCTCTTGTGTGCTGTTTCTCTCCCCCTCTCTTTTGTGCTGTCTCTCCCCCATGTCTTTTGTGCTGTCTCTACCCCCTCTCTTTTGTGCTGTCTCTCCCCTTCTCTTTTGTGCTGTCTCCCCCCTCTCTTTTGTGCTGTCTCTCTCCCCCTCTCTTTTGTGCTGTCTCTCTCCCCCTCTCTTTTGTGCTGCCTTTCTCCCCCATCTCTGTTGTGCTGTCTCTCTCCCCCATCTCTTTTGTGATGTCTCTCCCCTCTCTCTTTTGTGCTGTTTCTCTCCCCTTCTCTTTTGTGCTGTCTCCCCCCCCCTCTTTTTTGTGCTGTCTCTCTCCCCCTCTCTTTTGTGCTGTCCCACCCCTTGCTCTCTCTCTATCCCCCCTCTCTTTTGTGCTTGCTCCCCCTCTCTTTTGTGCTGTCTCTCTCCCCCATCTCTTTTGTGCTGTCTCTCTCCCCCATCTCTTTTGTGCTGTCTCTCTCCCCCATCTCTTTTGTGCTGTCTCTCTCCCCTCTCTTTTGTACTGTCTCTCGCCCCCGTCTCTTTTGTGCTGTCTCTTGCCCCCCTCTCTTTTGTGCTCTCTCCCCCATCTCTTTTGTGCTGTCTCTCTCCCCCTCTTTTTTGTGCTCTCTCCCCCCTCTCTTTTGTGCTCTCTCCCCCTCTCTTTTGTGCTGTCTCTCTCCCCCTCTCTTTTGTGCTGTCTCTCTCCCCCATTTCTTTTGTGCTGTCTCTCCCCCTCTCTTTTGTGCTGTCTCTCTCCCCCTCTCTTTTGTGCTGCCTCTCTCCCCCTCTCTTTTGTGCTGCCTCTCTCCCCCATCTCTTTTGTGCTGTCTCTCTCCCCCATCTCTTTTGTGCTGTCTCTCCTCCCTCTCTTGTGTGCTGTTTCTCCCCCTCTCTTTTGTGCTGTCTCTCCCCTTCTCTTTTGTGCTGTTTCTCTCCCCTTCTCTTTTGTGCTGTTTCTCTCCCCTTCTCTTTTGTGCTGTCTCTCTCCACCCTCCCTTTTGTGCTGTCTCTCCCCCCCCCTCTCTTGTGTGCTGTCTCTCTCCCCCATCTCTTTTGTGCTGTCTCTCCCCCTCTCTTTTGTGCTGTCTCTCTCTCTCATCTCTTTTGTGCTGTCTCTCCCCCCTCTCTTTTGTGCTGTTTTTCTCCCCCTCTCTTGTGTGCTGTTTCTCTCCCCCTCTCTTTTGTGCTGTCTCTCCCCCATGTCTTTTGTGCTGTCTCTCCCCCCTCTCTTTTGTGCTGTTTCTCTCCCCTTCTCTTTTGTGCTGTCTCCCCCCTCTCTTTTGTGCTGTCTCTCTCCCCCTCTCTTTTGTGCTGTCTCTCTCCCCCTCTCTTTTGTGCTGCCTCTCTCCCCCATCTCTGTTGTGTTGTCTCTCTCCCCCATCTCTTTTGTGATGTCTCTCCCCCCTCTCTTTTGTGCTGTTTCTCTCCCCTTCTCTTTTGTGCTGTCTCCCCCCCCCTCTTTTTTGTGCTGTCTCTCTCCCCCTCTCTTTTGTGCTGTCTCTCTCCCCCTCTCTTTTGTGCTGTCTCTCTCCCCCTCTCTTTCGTGCTGCCTCTCTCCCCCATCTCTTTTGTGCTGTCTCTCCCCCATCTCTTTTGTGCTGTCTCTCCCCCCTCTCTTGTGTGCTGTTTCTCTCCCCCTCTCTTGTGTGCTGTTTCTCTCCCCCTCTCTTGTGTGCTGTTTCTCTCCCCTTCTCTTTTGTGCTGTCTCTCTCCCCAGCTCTTTTGTGCTGCCTCTCTCCCCCATCTCTTTTTTACTGTCTCTCTCCCCATCTCTTTTGTGCTGCCTCTCTCCCCCATCTCTTTTGTGCTGTCTCTCTCCCCATCTCTTTTGTGCTGTCTCTCTCCCCATCTCTTTTGTGCTGTCTCTCTCCCCCATCTCTTTTGTGCTGTCTCTCGCCCCCATCTCGTTTGTGCTGTGTCTCTCCCCCTCTCTTTATCCCCCATCTTCTACTCTCTGTCTCCGATGTCTCGAGTCGGCAGTCAGCCCCGCCCGGCCATGCCCACGCCGCACCCACCCGGCCACGCCCATGTCACGCCGACCGCACCCGGCCACACCCACGGCGCACCCACCGGCCACGCCCACTCCACCACACGCTGACCCTGACGCCAGATGCCAGGTCAGTCGGAAGGCCAGGTGTGTTTGTCCTCGCGTGCATGACAGCTTCGGACAAACACACTTGGCCTTTTATTATATATATAACACCTGAGACCTCATATCTTTGAGCCCTTATAACTTTTTAATGCAATATTTTTACTTAATATTTTTGTATCAGATCGTGTTATTATGAGTGTAACTACTTTTAAATGTTGATGTGTTTTGTAAATTCAGTAAAGTATATCAAGGGAATTAAGCACATTTGATAATAGGAGTAAATTGGAAAATCATTTAAAATTGCCTGTAATACTCTAGCTGAATCTGGAAAGAATAAAAATAGGTTTTATATCCCTTTAGTAGGTCCCATATGATGTAACCTGTAGTGTACTGCAAACATTTAACAATAAATGCTCTCAAGAATTAAAACATTATATTTTTTTATAAAGGCAAAGAATTTACTAGACGTGCAAAAACGCAAACTTTATTATTCAGTTTGTAAACAAATAATGTAGTTATCCTTTTTCTTTGGCAATTACTTTGATCTGACACCAGATAAAAGATCAATTTAAAATATCTAAATAGTTGATTTCTAAGTTTTAATATGGCTGTTTTTCAAGTTCTCAGAATACTGTAAATAAGCCTTCTTTAAAAGGTGTGTTACTGTATGATTAGGTTGTAGGCAACTTGGTAAATGGAGGCCTGCACTGAATTAAGCATGGACATAACTGCTAGGGGTTTTTGGGTGATCCAGGGTGATCCAGTTGCTGCTGAGTGATTCAGGTGATCCAGTTGCAGCTATCATTAACCAATATTCTTTGTGTCCTCATATTTAAATATACAAACATATTTATTGCAGATATGTGCAGAACATCTGGCCATTTAATAGTTTTAGGTAGGAACACTTTTACTATGTCAAGGACACTTGGAAATCAGGCAAAATCTTGAATCTTATGATATATGGAAGCCTTATTATTCTATAATAGTTCTGCTTACATACAAACCCAGTACAAAAAGAGTGGTGTCTTGCAGGGGAATAATATATTGTAATACTACAAATGTAATGTGTTTTTTCACTATAGGCAGGTTGTTTCGCCCTCGTTGGGGCTCTTCAGTATGATGTAGGTGCTATTTTATTGGACTCAAGCATTGATTTTAGGTTTACGGCTATATGCCAGTCTTGCTGATGATTACATTAAATTTCATAACCACACTTACAAAGCGTGAAATTAATGCTTGAGCAGAACAGCAGCACCAACCATAGACAGCATGTTTGGCCTGTTTGGGGCTCATTCCTCCATTGTATTAATCCTTGCAAAAAATAAATATACTTATCTGTGCAAAATTGCAACACTTACAATTCAAAATCCATTTCAATATAATGGGCAGCCCTGTAGCAAAGAG
Source organism: Bombina bombina (assembly GCF_027579735.1). NCBI lineage: Eukaryota > Metazoa > Chordata > Amphibia > Anura > Bombinatoridae > Bombina > Bombina bombina. The sequence continues at coordinate 1,516,414,444 of NC_069499.1, read as the reverse complement.
TGGAATGCTCAAGGACATCAGTATCAACCATAATGACTTGAGTGAGAAAGAGTCCCAAAGTAGCGAAACAGGCTGCCTATGGTTGATGCTGTGCTATTTAAGCCTCATATATTTCACAGTTTGTATACTACTGGTTTAAACTGACAGGAGCATAAGGGGTGCCATATTAAAATGCATTTTGAATTAGTAATACTCTGTGGGATAATTTGTATATTCTATGCATTGTATATTTATTCCTTGCTGAACTAATTAAATGGAGGGTTTATCTCACTCTATTAACAACAATACATGTATTTGGTACAATGGGTGTCCCTGCTCTAAAGGATTTCCATGGGTGTAAGTGCAGACCCTGTTCCAAGGAGCTTACAATCTAGTGTTTCAGTGGTTTGCTCAAAGAGCTTACAATCTTGTATTTTAGGAGAACTTACCTCTGGGTACTTACAGTGTAGAGAAATAAAATAAATCCCTGTAAGACTGCACTCAACATGTGACATAACACTAGTCTTCAATCTTCCTGCCACTGCCATAGAGTATTCCAGTCTTCGTTATACTGCTTGCCAGATATGAATCAGTCTATGCACATCTTGTAAGGATTTTTTATCCAATGCAAGAACATAGGTGCATGGCACACTGTACCTTATAATGCAGTTTTTTTTCCAATTTCTAATCTGAGGTATAAAATACAGGACCATTCCATGACCTATCAAATCTTGTGCTTCACTAGGACTCTGTGCTTCAAAAATCCAACAGTAGTACTTGTCTCACGGTGACTGTAGACATTCAAGTTTAGTTTCACAGATATAGTAGTCCTTGTTCCAGGTTGCTGCAGTTCTCAGATAAAATTTTAAACCAGCTGCAAGGTGCTTATTGGTTTCCCTACGTCAAGGCATTGCATTGAGTATATAAGTGCAAACAAATTAATCGTATCATTGTATTCTCTTCACCAAGATCCTTAACATTATTACATTAGACAGATATGTGCAGTAAGAATGGATTTAAGCCATCAGTTTATTCAACTTATATCAGTGTAAGTGTAATTATGCTTAATTGTTGGTATTATGACTCAAGTTCTAGTGTCACAGAGATGATTTGTATATTTTATATCAATAAGCCTTGAAAAGTACAGAAAGCTTTAAACATACAGAACCAAATTAAAGCTAAAGATTTCTATGAAATGGGAAAGTAAAGAAAAAGCGTGACAGAAATGTGAGAAATTATCTGACCTCACTGCACATGTCTGTGGGCTCTTGGAGCAGGATCTGTATTTACAATCGAGTGTGGTAATGAGATGTCTTGCTCAAAACGCTTACAAACTTGTTAATTTCAGAAAATCTTACCTTAGATACTTAAAGTTTAGTAATATAAAAATCCTTGAAGGAAATCTGCCATCAGTGCATATACTGCTGGCCAGATGCGCATCAGTCTGAATCTGAATTTATTTCAGATTGCTAGTTGTCTTTTCTTCATCCGAGTCAAGGAGGACAAACAGTTGAATCAGATGCTGCACCTTACAGTACAGTGTTTAATAATGAGGGTCCCAGCACTAGTGAGTTTGCAGTGTGAAGACATCTGCCATCAGTGCGTATACTGCTGGCCAGATGCGCATCAGTCTGATATGATTTTATTTCAGATCCCCAGTTGCCTTTTCTTCATCCGGGTCAAGCAGAAAAAAACAGCTGCATCAGATGCAGCACCTTACAATACAGTGTTTAATGAGGGTCCCAGTATGAGTGAGTGTGCAGCGTATAAATTGCAGACCCATGCCGTGGGGTTTATATTCTAGGACTTTACTAGAAATCCTTGCTTTAGAGCATTTGCAGACTAATGATGCAGTAATTCTTACCATCCTTAAAGCTGGTTGAAAGCCTTTACTGCCAGCTGCAAGTCTTATAAAGATATGTAGATTAAGCCCAGAAAAGCGTTGGTGAGTCCTACAGTTTTGGCTATAATACTTATAATGCTATAATATGTTAAAAAAAATATATTTATAAATATTATATTTATTATATTATATTTAATAAATTATATTTATTTTTAAATAAAGGTGTGAAGATAATATTGATTATTATTATGCAAGGTTTGTATGCTATGTTTTTTCTCAGAGTACTGGTGCCCATAGGAAGCTACAAAGTTTAAGCTATTACTTCTGTAATTTATCTGTATTATTTAACAGTGTAAAAAAGATGACTTAGCATTATTCAGTTACTGAGTTGGGGTGATCATGGTAACACTACCTGTAGTAATTTGTGTTCATACCTGCAGCTCCCACCGGATGCCATTTGCATTGTGTTGGAGGTAGTCACTGTTCTTCTCACCAGCACATATACACAGATGTAGTTGTAAAACCAAGCTGTAAAGTAATGTGCTAATTGTGAAATAAAGATATTAGATAACTAATATTTACATGTCAGTGATTACTGAAGTTTAGCAGGATCAGTCTGGCAACTCTAGTAAAGTTAGCATCAGTTATGAGGGTGGTTGCTTTGTGTTGTCAGTTGGTTTTGTGACATAACTGCTGCATCACATAAGCCACTCCCCTAAGACTGTCACCATGACTACCAGGCATCACATTATACCATGACTGTCAGTTTAGCCTGTTATTAGTGTAGTTTTAACATAAGATGTTTAATTATGCATAATAAAACAACTTTGGAATCTACTCATTCTTTATTTTGTCCCTTTTCATGTAATTAGCCCTGAAAATGGTGCATTGATTTGGAACTGTATATGTTATTCTGTAGGATGGTAACAAATGTCTTGTAATTACAAGGTGTTTACTGTCCCTTTAAGTTCTTACAAAACTCCCATTATAAATCCTGAGTTTCCAGTGCTTATATGCTTTGGTCTGGTAATATCTACAGAGCTATGGCTGAGCCTCAGGGTCATGTCATGTGATTACCTCTGGGGTTACCAGCCATACTTATTAGCATTTGTAATTGTGCAGTGTAGCTAAGAAACTACAGGTGCTAGGTCTGTCATTACTTAATTGTAGATTCCCCACATTTAAAAGCCTTTATGTCTGTATCAATTTTATATTAATTATAGTTGACCTGAACCATACAAATAGGGTGTCTAGTATTTTAGCAGGCAGTTCAGTATAATCTGTACAAAAATACTGGACACTTAAATACCCCTGTCAGCTAAATGTAAAGGGCCTTCTAGGCCTTTATGCATTAGAAATATGGCTTACAAAGAAGTTACACTGTGCATTTTCTATTATATGTGTTTTAGGCAAACATGGGGTTTGTTCAATCATTGCTGGGTGTTTACTTCTGGTAGCCAAAGGGGTCACATCACTACTACGTGCATGTGTTACTGGCAACTAAGGGGATAAAATGACTGCTTAGTTGTGAAAAATATATGTGGTGGGATCAAGGGTGGGGCCTAAGGTTGAGCTTTTGTGGGGACATTGTGTGAACCCAGCTACAACCCGTGTCCAGTCACCTATAGGTTGTCCGGTATTTTTATAGCGCACAGCTGGCAACCCCACCCACAGCACGGATTTCCATTGCTTCTGTTACACTAATACTGTCACTTGGGGCTTTTCCCTGTTTGGCTTAATGATAAAATGTGACTCCTGACCTGATAAACAGTGGGCGGGCACACCATACAGCACCTTCTAAGTTGTTAAAAAAAAGGAGGGAGGATGAGCTGTTCGCTGCCTCTTTTCATGTGTTTGCAGTTAAGGTCAGAAAATGTGGTAATTTTAGTTAAATTTTTATTTCACTTTCACATTATTTTCTTTTTTTTCTTGCTGGCTCTGCCTCCCCTGACAACACGTCCCTTATACTCATATATATACAAGCACATAGATAAAAAACACACAAATAAACCGACAAACACACATATTTAAATACACGCACGCACATTTATACACATACATACATATATACAAACATAAAATACACAAATAACATGCATACACACATATACAAATACACGCATATACACACAAATACATAAAAACACACAAATAAGCACATATACAAATACACACGTACACATAAATACACATGCACATATAGACATACAAATACACACATGTACACACATACAAATACATATATATGTACACTCACAAATACACCTTTGAGCCCTCCCCAGTCCAGTGCCTGATACAAATACACAAATACACAAATAAAAATACACACATTCACTCACACACATAAAAATACACACATGCAAACATATATATATATATATATATATATATATATACAAACACGCACAAAAACCTATACAAATACACACATATAGACACATACAAATACACACATATACTCACACAGTTAAACGCATATATACAAACACACACATAAAAACATACAAATAAACACACATACACACAAATATATACAAATACTTACCTCCACACAAACATACAAATATACACATATACAGACATACTCACATATATACAAACACACTCAAATAAACACACATACATACACATATATACAAATACATATGCAAACACACCCTCCCTAGTCCAGAGCCCACCCCAGTCCAGTGCCTGATACAAATACACAAATACAAAAATAAAAATACACACATTCACTCACACACATAAAAATACATACATGCAAACATATATATAAATATATATATATATATATATACAAACACGCACAAAAACCTATACAAATACACACATATAGACACATACTAATACACACATACAAATACACACATATACTCACACAGTTAAACGCATATATACAAACACACACATAAAAACACAAATAAACACACATACACACAAATATATACAAATACATACCTCCACACAAACATAGAAATATACACATATACAGACATACTCACATATATACAAACACACTCAAATAAACACACATACATACACATATATACAAATACATATACAAACACACATAAAAACACACAAATAAAAAAGGTACACACATACAAATACATACATAGACACATAGAAATACATACATATACACAAATACACATTTTAGCCCTCCCTAGTCCAGAGCCTAATTATAGACCACATCACTTTCTTTATCATCCTTGCCTTGACATACCATGCACAAGCTGTAATAACTTACTAAATCCAGTCACAAACTGCTAAACTCTAGTCACAAACTGCTAAACTCCAGTTACAATCTGCAAAAACTTCAGTCACTAGCTGCATAAACTCCAGTCACACGCTGCTAAATCAAGCCACAACCGGTTATTTGCAGCTACATCCAATCACAGACAGCTAAACAATAGTAATGTGCTACACTTGCTATTGTGACATCATAATAACTAAGGGTATAAAATAAGCTGCAAGAAGCTGCAAAAACTATTCGGTGTGGTTTGTAACGGCTGTGCTGAAGTATGCAGTTAAGGAACTTAGGTAGTAAAGCGGTAGTGGTGGTTTGTGGTAGGTGGGCGGGTGGGTTCAACCAGGGATGCAATGAATGATGACCCTAAAACCGAATTGGTAAAGTGGCGGTTGTGGTTGGTGGGTGGGCAGGTGGGTTCAACCCAGGATGCGAAGAATGATGACCCAAAAAACGAATTGGTAAAGTGGCGGTTTGTGGTAGATGGGCGGGTGGGTCCAACCCGGGATGCGATGAATGATGACCCTAAAACCGAATTGGTAAAATTGTGGTTGGTGGGTGGGCAGGCGGGTTCAACCCAGGATGCGAAGAATGATGACCCAAAAAATGAATTGGTAAAGTGGCGGTTGTGGTAGGTGGGCGGGTGGGTTCAACCCGGGATGCGATGAATGATGACCCTAAAACCGAATTGGTAAAGTGGCGGTTGTGGTTGGTGGGTGGGCAGGCGGGTTCAACCCAGGATGCGAAGAATGATGACCCAAAAAACGAATTGGTAAAGTGGCGGCTGTGGTAGGTGGGCGGGTGGGTTCAGCCCGGGATGCGATGAATGATGACCCTAAAACCGAATTGGTAAAGTGGCGGTTGTGGTTGGTGGGTGGGCAGGCGGGTTCAACCCAGGATGCGAAGAATGATGACCCAAAAAACAAATTGGTAAAGTGGCGGTTGTGGTAGGTGGGTTCAACCCGGGATGTGATGAATGATGACTCAAAAAATCAATTGGTTATGTGGCGGTTGTGGTAGGTGGGTTCAACTCGGGATGCGACAAATAATATCCCAAAAACCAACTCGGGATGCGAAGAATGATGACCCAAAAACCGAATTGGTAAAGTGGCGGTAGGGGTTGGTGGGCAGGCGGGTTCAACCTGGAATGTGACGAGACAGTGGCAGTAGTGGAACAAGCAGGCGGGTTCAATACAGGGTACAATGCAAATTCCTTTTCTCTTGGTTCAGGTTTTCAACCGATCGCTCTTTATGGGGGTCAAGAAGGAATTTTTTCCCTTGGTGTTATGCCCAGGGTTTTTTGCCTTCTTTGAACCAACATACTTTTTTTTTTTTTTACATGGTTGGGCGCATTAATATAATTTCGGTAGAGGGGAAATTAGTCGGCTGTCAAATGATGGAACAAAGCTAAAGTATTTGGGGACATGATAAAGAAGAATTGCTGGGGGTATTGTTTTACATTTGCATTATGTTAAATAAAATTATTTGTTAATTAATAAGAATTGTGTTGCATTCCCTTATTTTAAATTAATGATGATAGTGAGTATAATATGTTTTTTTTTTAATAATTGACAGTGACATATTTATCTGCCAAGTCTGTAATAGTACAAAAGTGCACCATATGACAATAACGTTTCTAGGGTGAGTGTACTAAAGATAATGCTATATTTATAGGCATGTCTTTACTAAAGACTTAGGCCCCTATTTAAGAAAGTCTGGCGGACCTCGCTGAATACGATGAGCAATACGCTCGCCATATTCAGCATTGCACCAGCAGCTCACAAGTGCTGCTGGTGCAACGCCGCCCACTGCAGACTCGCGGCCAATGGGCCGCCAGCAGGGGGTGTCAATCAAATCGATCGTACTCGATCGGGTTGATTTCCGGCGATGTCTGTCCGCCTGCTCAGAGCAGGCGGACAGGTTATGGAGCAGTGGTCTTTGTGACCGCTGCTTTATAACTGCAGGCTCGCCAGAAACACGGGGCATCGAGCTCCATACGGAGCTTGATAGATAGGCCCTAATGCTTGTAATTACATTTCTATTGTGTTGCTATAGATTATCATATCTATAAACATTTAACAAATACAACTAAATAACATATTAATTGCAACTGCTTTTCAATAGGGATCCTTAACAAATATAAAGGGTTTGGACTTTTCTGCCCAATGAGGTTAATTTAACAAATTCATTAAATTATCTTTAAAAAGAACAGGATATACATAAATATATATTTTTTTAAGCAAAGCAGCATATACAGGGATATAACAGTTAGTACTGACAGTACAGTAGCATGTTGATAGCAGCATATACAGGGATATAACAGTTAGTACTGACAGTACAGTAGCATGTTGATAGCAGCATATACAGGGATATAACAGTACTGATAGTACAGCAGCTTGTTGATAGCAGCATATACAGGGATGTAACAGTTACTACTGATAGTACAGCAGCTTGTTGATAGCAGCATACACAGGGATATAATAGTTACTACTGACAGTACAGCAGCTTGTTGATAGCAGTATATACAGGGATTTAACATGTAGTACTGACAGTACAGCAGCTTGTTGATAGTGGCATATACAAGGTTATAGTGCTGCAGAATCTGTTGGCGCTCTACAAATAACTAGTAATAATAATAATAATATAACAGTTAGTGCTGACAGTACAGACACTTGTTGATAGCAGCATACACAGGGATTTAATAGTTACTACTGACAGTAAAGCAGCTTGTTGATAGCAGCATACACAGGGATTTAATAGTTACGAATGACAGTATAGCAGCATATACAGGAATATAACAGTTACTATTGACAGTACAGCAGCTTGCTGATAGCAGCATATACAGGGATATAACAGTTACTACTGACAGTACAGAAACTTGTTGATAGCAGCATACACAGGGATATAACAGTTACTACTGACAGTAAAGCAGCTTGTTGATAGCAGCATACACAGGGATATAACAGTTACTACTGACAGTAAAGCAGCTTGTTGATAGCAGCATACACAGGGATTTAATAGTTACGAATGTCAGTACAGCAGCTTGCTGATAGCAGCATATACAGGAATATAACAGTTACTATTGACAGTACAGCAGCTTGTTGATAGCAGCGTATACAGGGATGTAACAGTTACTACGGAGAGTACAGCAGCTTTTTGATAGCAGCATATACAGGAATATAACCGTTACTATTGACAGTACAGCAGTTTGCTGATATCAGCATATACAGGGATATAACAGGTAGTACTGACACTTCAACAGCTTGTTCATAGCAGAGTATATGGGGATCTGTATAAGTGGAACCCAGCCCCACCCACCCCAGGCAGAGAGAGGCACTAAAATAATTACTACTCCTGCAGCTGATGCAGCCATTGTGCTCAAAGCAAAATTGCTGTGCACAATTTGAAGTGGAAAGGCAGTTGTAGCACTATATTTCTGCCACCCAGATTTCCTTTTTCTAATACTACCCACCCACAGCTAGGGTTGCCAAGTGTCCAGTATTCAACTGGACAGTCCAGTATTTTAACAGGCTGTCCAGTAAAATCTGTACAAAAATACTGAACACTTAAATGTCCAGTTTTTTTAAAGACCCGTGTCAGCTAAATGTAAAGGACCTTCTAGGCCTTTATGCATTAGAAATATGGCTCAAAAAGAAGTTACACTGTGCATTTTCTATTATATGTGTTACTTACAGGCAACAATGAGGGTGGTCAATCATTGCTGGGTTGGTTATCTCTAGCAGCCAAGGGGGTTACATCACTGATCTGTACATGTGTTACTGGCAACCAAGGGGATAAAATGACTGCTTAATTATTTTTTGCTCTCAGAGTTTCAGGCTCATATTACGAGTTGAAAGTAAAAAGTTTGCTCTCTCATGTTCATAATGTCACAGTAAAAAATAGACTTTGAGAAGTTGTGAATACAAAATTGCATTACCCCCATAGACTTCAATGTAGCTGAAAAATACCTAGCACCCACAAGTCACACAAACACAATGGCGGTTATTTAAAAGCATAACATAAGAAGATAATATTGTATCTTTCATAATCTAATGTTCTGCGGATAGCATAATATGTTCTATGTATTCTTAAAGAGATATTTAAATGGATAGCTGATGGATATTTACACAATTATATATACAGTAGGTCTAGATATATACAGATATATAGGAATATCTATTTTGTGCAAAAACATTGGAATGTGAGATTTATATAGTAAATACACAGATAAACACTTATGAATATTGCATAAATATGTTTTTCATGTTTTCATCTACTTAAAGGGACATGAAACCCAATTTTTTTTCTTTCGTGATTTAGAAAGAGCATTTCATTTTAAACCACTTTCTAATTTACTTCTATTATCTAATTTGCTTCATTTTTAGCTGCTGATTGGTTGCTGCACATATAGGCCTTGTGTGATTGGCTCATACATGTGCATTGCTATTTCTTCAACAAAGGATATCTAAAGATCTGAGCAAATTAGATAATAGAAGTAAATTGGAAAGTTGTTTAAAATTGCATGCCCTATCTGAATCATGAACGTTTAATTTTGACTAGACTGTCCATTTAACTGCAAAGGGCTCCAATGCACTTATATACAGTATATGTCTATATATGTATGCATATGTATTTAAGTGTTTATATTCTGTAAATACGTATATACAAAGATAAATACAAATGTACCCACACACATATACTGTATATATATATATATATATATATATATATATATATATACATACATATACATACATAAACATATTTAGGCATGTGTTTGAATGTATCTCTATGTTAAAGCCCTTTGCAGGCTTTTTTTATATATATATATCCTATACTATAAAAGGCCAAGTGTGTTTGTCCGAAGCTGTCATGCGCAGTAGAGACATCAGGAGGACAAACACACCTGGCCTTAGATTCCCTACCTGATCTGCCGACTGCAGCGAGAAGAAAGGGGCATGGAAGGGGCCGTGAAAGGACGTAGAGAGAGCTCAAATAGCTCAAAAGAGGGGAGAGAGAGATCAAGAGGGGAGAAAGAGACAGTGGGAGAGAGAGAGAGGTGGGGGAGAGAGGGGAGAGGGAGGGAGAGAGAGTGAGAGAGAGAGAGAGAGAGAGGGGAGAGAAAGAGGGGAGAGAGAGAGGGGAGAGAGAAAGAGAGGGGGGAGAGAGAGAGGGGAGAGAGAGAGAGAGAGAGGGGAGAGAGGGGAGAGAGAGAGAGAGAGAGAGAGAGAGGGGGGAGAGGGGGAGAGAGAGAGGGAAGAGAGAGACAGAGGGGGGAGATAGAAAGAGAGGGGAGAGAGAGAGGAGAGAGAGAGGGGAGATGTGGGGAGAGAGAGAGAGGGGGGAGAGAAAGAGGGAAGAGAGAGAGGGGGGAAAGAAAGAAAGAGGGGGGAGAGAGAGAGGGGAGAGAGAGGGGGGAGAGGGAGAGGTGGGGAGAGAGAGAGAGGAAGAGAGAGAGAGGGGAGAGAGAGAGAGACAGAGAGGGGAGATAGAGAGAGAGAGAGAGAGAGAGAGAGAGAGAGAGAGAGAGAGAGAGAGAGAGAGAGAGAGAGAGAGAGGGGAGATATGGGGAGAGAGAGAGAGGGAGGAGAGAAAGAGGGTAGAGAGAAAGGGGAGAGAGAAAGAAAGAGGGGGGAGAGAGAGAGGGGAGAGAGAGGGGAGAGAGAGAGAGAGAGAGAGAGAGAGAGAGAGAGAGAGAGAGAGAGAGAGAGAGAGAGAGAGGAGAGAGAGAGAGAGAGGAGAGAGAGAGAGAAGAGAGAGAGAGAAGAGAGAAAGAGAGAGGAGAGAGAGGGGAGAGAGAGGGGAGAGAGAGAGGGGAGAGAGAGAGAGAGGAGAGAGAGAGACAGAAAGGGGAAAGAGAGAGAGAGGAGAGAGAGAGAGGGGAGATGTGGGGAGAGAGAGAGAGGGAGGAGAGAAAGAGGGTAGAGAGAAAGGGGAGAGAGAAAGAAAGAGGGGGGAGAGAGAGAGGGGAGAGAGAGGGGAGAGAGAGAGAGAGAGAGAGAGAGGAGAGAGAGAGGAGAGAGAGAGAGAGAAGAGAGAAAGAGAGAGGCGAGAGAGGTGAGAGAGAGGGGAGAGAGAGAGGAGAGAGAGAGAGAGAGAGAGAGAGAGAGAGAGAGGGGAGATGTGGGGAGAGAGAGAGAAGGGGGAGAGAAAGAGGGAAGAGAGAGAGGGGAGAGAGAAAGAATATACGTATATACAAAGATAAATACAAATGTACCCACACACATATACTGTATATATATATATATATATATATATATATATACGTATATATATATATATATATATATATATATACATATACATACATAAACATATTTAGGCACCTGCGTTACTTTATATAAATAAATAACACGTGAGACCTCATATCTTTGAGCCCTTATAACTTTTTAATGCAATATTTTTATTTAATATTTTTGTATCAGATAGTGTTATTATGAGTGTAGCTATACTTTTAAAGGTTGATGTGTTTTGTAAATTCAGCAAAGTATATCAAGGGAATTAAGCACATTTGATAATAGGAGTAAATTGGAAAATCATTTAAAATTCCCAGTAATATTCTATCTGAATCCGGAAAGAACAAAAATAGGTTTAATATTCCTTTACTAGGCCCCATATGATGTAACCTGTAGTGTACTGCAAACATTTAAAAATAAATGCTCTCAAGAATTAGAACATTAGATTTTTTTATCAAGGCAAAGAATTTACTAGACGTGCAAAAATGCATACTTTATTATTCAGTTTGTAAATAAATAATGTAGTTATCCTTTTTCTTTGGCAATTACTTTGATCTCACACCAGATAAAAGATCAATTTAAAATATCTAAATAGCTGATTTCTAAAATTTAAAATGGCTGATTTTCAAGTTCTCAGTATACTGTAAATAAGCCTTCTTTATTAGGTGTGCTACAGTATGATTAGGTTGTAGGCAACTTGGTAAATGGAGGCCTGCACTGAATTAAGCATGGACATAACTGCTAGGGGTTTTCGGGTGATCCAGGGTGATCCAGTTGCTGCTATCATTAACCAATATTCTTTGTGTCCTCATATTTAAATATGCAAACATATTTATTGCAGATATGTGCAGAACATCTGGCCATTTAATAGTTTTAGGTAGGAACACTTTTACTATGTCAAGGGCACTTGGAAATCAGGCAAAATCTTGAATCTTATGATATATGGAAGCCTTATTATTCTATAATAGTTCTGCTTACATACAAACCCAGTACAAAAAGAGTGGTGTCTTGCAGGGGAATAATATATTGTAATACTACAAATGTAATGTGTTTTTTCACTATAGACAGGTTGTTTCGCCCTCGTTGGGGCTCTTCAGTATGATGTAGGTGCTATTTTATTGGACTCAAGCATTGATTTTAGATTTACGGCTATATGCCAGTTTTGCTGATAATTACATTAATTTTCATAACCACACTTACAAAGCGTGAAATTAATGCTTGAGCAGAACAGCAGCACCAACCATAGACAGTCTGTTTGGCCCGTTTGGGGCTCATTCCTCTATTGTATTAATCCTAGCAAAAAATGAATATACTTATCTGTTCAAAATTGCAACACTTACAATTCAAAATCTATTTCAATATAATGGGCAGCCCTGTAGCAAAGGGTGGAATGCTTGAGGACATCAGCAACAACCATAATGACTTGAGTGAGAAAGAGTCCCAAAGTAGTGAAACAGGCTGCCTATGGTTGATGCTGTGTTATTTAAGCCTCATATATTTCACAGTTTGCTATACTACTGGTTTAAACTGGCAGGAGCATAAGGGGTGCCATATTAAAATGCATTTTGAATTAGTAATACTCTGGGATAATTTGTATATTCTATGCATTGTATATTTGTTCCTTGCTGAAGTAATTGAATGGAGGGTTTATCTCAATCTATTAACAACAATACATTTATTTGGTACAATGGGAGTCCCTGCTCTAAAGGATTTCCATGGGTGTACGTGCAGACCCTGTTCCAAGGAGCTTACAATCTAGTGTTTCAGTGCTTTGCTCAAAGAGCTTAAAATCTTGTATTTTAGGAGAACTTACCTCTGGGTACTTACAGTGTAGAGAAATAAAAGAAATCCCTGATGTAAGACTGCACTCAACATGTGACATAACACTAGTCTTCAATCTTCCTGCCACTGCCATAGAGTATTCCAGTCTTCGTTATACTGCTTGCCAGATATGAATCAGTCTATGCACATCTTGTAAGGATTTTTCATCCAATGCAAGAACATAGGTGCATGACACACTGTACCTTATAATACAGTTTTTTTTTCAATTTCTAATCTGAGGTATAAAATACAGGACCATTCCATGACCTATCAAATCTTGTACTTCACTAGGACTCTCTGCTTCAAAAATCCAACAGTAGTACTTGTCCCACTGTGACTGTAGACATTCAAGTTTAGTTTCACAGATATAGTAGTCCTTGTTCCAGGTTGCTGCAGTTCTCAGATACAGTTTTAAACCAGCTGCAAGGTGCTTATTGGTTTCCCTACGTCAAGGCATTGCATTGAGTATATAAGTGCAAACATATTAATCATATCATTGTATTCTCTTCACCAAGATCCTTAACATTATTATTATACAGATATGTGCAGTAAGAATGGATTTAAGCCATCAGTTTATTCAAGTTATAGCAGTGTAAGTGTAATTATGCTTAATTATTGGTGTTATGACTCAAGTTCTAGTGTCACAGAGATTATTTGTATATTTTATATCAATAAGCCTTGAAAAGTACAGAAAGCTTTAAACATACAGAACCAAATTAAAGCTAAAGATTCCTATGAAATGGGAAAGTAAAGAAAAAGCGTGACAGAAATGTGAGAAATTATCTGACCTCACTGCACATGTCTGTGGGCTCTTGGAGCAGGATCTGTATATACAATCGAGTGTGGTAATGAGATGTCTTGCTCAAAGAGCTTAAAAACTTGTTAATCTCAGAAAATCTTACCTTTGATACTTACAGTTTAGTAATGTAAAATTCCTTGAAGGAAATCTGCCATCAGCGCGTATACTGCTGGCCAGATGCGCATCAGTCTGATCTGAATTTATTTCAGATTGCTAGTTGTCTTTTCTTCATCCAGGTCAAGCAGGACAAACAGCTGAATCAGATGCTGCACCTTACAGTACAGTGTTAAGGAGGATCCCAGCACTAGTGAGTTTGCAGCGTGAGAACATCTGCCATCAGCGTTTATACTGCTGGCCAGATGCGCATCAGTCTGATCTGATTTTATTTTGGATCACCAGTTGCCTCTTCTTCATCTGGGTCAAGCAGAACAAACAGCTGTATCAGATTATGCACCTTACAGTACAGTGTTTAATGAGGGACCCAGAACCAGTTGGTTTGCATTGTAAGGACATCTGCCATCAGTGCGAATACTGCTGGCCAGATGCGCATCACTCTGATCTGAATTTATTTCAGATCCCCACTTGCCTTTTCTTCATCTGGGTCAAGCAGAAAAAAACTGCTGCATCAGATGCAGCACCTTACAGTACACTGTTTAATGAGGGTCCCAGTACGAGTGAGTGTGCAGTGTATAAATTGCAGACCCATGCTGTGGGGTATATATTCTAGGACTTTACTAGAAGTCCTTGCTTTAGACCATTTGCAGACTAATGATGGAGTAATTCTTACCATCCTTAAAGCTGGTTGAAAGCCTTTACTGCCAGCTGCCATTCTTATAAAGATATGTAGAGGAAGCCCAGAAAGGTATTGGTGAGTCCTACAGTTTTGGCTATAATACTTATAATGCTATAATATGTTAAAAAAATATATTTATAAATATTATATTTATTATATTATATTTAATAAATTATATTTATTTTTAAATAAAGGTGTGAAGATAATATTAATTATTATTATGCAAGGTTTGTATGCTATGTTTTGTCTCAGAGTACTGGTGCCCATAGGAAGCTACAAAGTTTAAGCTATTACTTCTGTAATTTATCTGTATTATTTAACAGTGTAAAAAAGATGACTTAGTATTATTCAGTTACTGAGTTGGTGTGATCATGGTAACACTACCTGTAGTAATTGGTGTTCATAACTGCAGCTCCCACTGGATGCCATTTGCATTGTGTTGGAGGTAGTCACTGTTCTTCTCACCAGCACATATACACAGCTGTAGTTGTAAAGCCAAGCTGTAAAATAATGTGCTAATTGTGAAATAAAGATATTAGATAACTAATATTTACATGTCAGTGATTACTGAAGCTCAGCAGGATCAGTCTGGCAACTCTAGTAAAATTAGCATCAGTGGGTGGTTGCTTTGTGTTTTTAGTTGGTTTTGTGACATAACTGCTGCATCACATAAGCCACTCCCCTAAGACTGTCACCATGACAACCAGGCATCACATTATACCATGACTGTCAGTTTAACCTGTTATTAGTGTAGTTTTAACATAAGATGTTTAATTATGCATAATAAAACAACTTTGGAATATACTCATTCTTTATTTTGTCCCTTTTCATGTAATTAGCTCTGAAAATGGTGCATTGATTTGGAACTGTATATGTTATTCTGTAGGATGGTAACAAATGTCTTGTAATTACAAGGTGTTTACTGTCCCTTTAAGTTCTTAAAAAACTCATTATAAATCCTGATTTTCCAGTGCTTATATGTTGGGAATAAATTATTAAAATGTCACGAACTGCTTTGGTCTGGTAATATCTACAGAGCTATGGCTGAGCCTCAGGGTCATGTCATGTGATTACCTCTGGGGTTACCAGCCATACTTATTAGCATTTGTAATTGTGCAGTGTAGCTAAGAAACTACAGGTGCTAGGTCTGTCATTACTTAATTGTAGATTCCCCACATTTAAAAGCCTTTATGTCTGTATCAATTTTATATTAATTATAGTTGACCTGAACCATACAAATAGGGTGTCTAGTATTTTAGCAGGCAGTTCAGTATAATCTGTACAAAAATACTGGACACTTAAATACCCCTGTCAGCTAAATGTAAAGGGCCTTCTAGGCCTTTATGCATTAGAAATATGGCTTAAAAAGAAGTTACACTGTGCATTTTCTATTATATGTGTTTTAGGCAAACATGGGGTTTGTTCAATCATTGCTGGGTGTTTACTTCTGGTAGCCAAAGGGGTCACTACTACGTGCATGTGTTACTGGCGACTAAGGGGATAAAATGACTGCTTAGTTGTGAAAAATATATGTGGTGAGATCAAGGGTGGGGCCTCAGGTTGAGCTTTTGTGGGGACATTGTGTGAACCCAGCTACAACCCGTGTCCAGTCACCTATAGGTTGTCCAGTATTTTTATAGCGCTCAGTTGGCAACCCTACCCACAGCACGGATTTCCATTGCTTCTGTTACACTAATACTGTCACTTGGGGCTTTTCCCTGTTTGGCTTAATGATAAAATGTGACTCCTGACCTGATAGACAGTGGGCGGGCACACCATACAGCACCTTCTAAGTTGTTAAAAAAAAATGGAGGGAGGATGAGCTGTTCCCTGCCTCTTTTCATGTGTTTGCAGTTAAGGTCAGAAAATTTGATAATTTTAGTTAAATTTTTATTTCACTTTCACATTATTTTCTTTTTTTTCTTGCTGGCTCTGCCTCCCCTGACAACACGTCCCTTATACTCATATATATACAAGCACATAGATAAAAAACACACAAATACACAGACAAACACACATATTTAAATACACGCACGCACATTTATACATATACACACATATATACAAACATAACATACACAAATAAACACGCATACATACATATACAAATACACACATATACACACAAATACATAAAAACACACAAATAGGCACATATACAAATACACACATACACATAAAGACACACATGCACATATAGACATACAAATACACACATGTACACACATACAAATACATATATATGTACACTCACAAATATACCTTTGAGCCCTCCCCAGTCCAGTGCCTGATACAAATACACAAATACACAAATAAAAATACACACATTCACTCACACACATAAAAATACACACATGCAAACATACATATATATATATATATATATATATACAAACACGCACAAAAACCTATACAAATGCACACATATAGACACATACTTATACACACATACAAATACACACATATACTCACACAGTTAAACGCATATATACAAACACACACATAAAAACATACAAATAAACACACATACACAAAAATATACAAATACATACCTCCACACAAACATACAAATATACACATATACAGACCTACTCACATATATACAAACACACTCAAATAAACACACATACATACACATATATACAAATACATATACAAACACACATAAAAACACACAAATAAAAAAGGTACACACATACAAATACATACATAGACACATAGAAATACATACATATACACAAATACACATTTTAGCCCTCCCTAGTCCAGAGCCTACTTATAGACCACATCACTTTCTTTATCCTCCTTGCCCTGACATACTATGCACAAGCTGTAATAATTTACTAAATCCAGTCACAAACTGCTAAACTCTAGTCACAAACTGCTAAACTCCAGTTACAATCTGCAAAAACTTCAGTCACTAGCTGCATAAACTCCAGTCACACGCTGCTAAATCAAGCCACAACCGATTATTTGCAGCTACATCCAATCACAGACAGCTAAACAATAGTAAGGTGCTACTCTTGCTATTGTGACATCATAATAACTAAGAGTATAAAATAAGCTGCAAGAAGCTGCAAAAACTATTTGGTGTGGTTTGTAACGGCTGTGCTGAAGTATGCAGTTAAGGAACTTAGATAGTAAAGCGGTAGTGGTGGTTGGTGGGCAGGCGGGCGTGTTCAACCAGGGATGCAACGAATGATGACCCTAAAACCGAATTGGTAAAGTGGCGGTTGTGGTTGGTGGGTGGGCAGGCGGGTTCAACCCAGGATGCGAAGAATGATGACCCAAAAAATGAATTGGTAAAGTGGCGGTTTGTGGTAGGTGGGCGGGTGGGTTCAACCCGGGATGCGACGAATGATGACCGAAAAAACTAATTGGTAAAGTGGCGGTTGTGGTAGGTGGGCGGGTGGGTTCAACCCGAGATGCTACGAATGATGACTCAAAAAATGAATTGGTTATGTGGCGGTTGTGGTAGGTGGGTTCAACTCGGGATGCGATGAATAATATCCCAAAAACCAACTCGGGATGCGAAGAATGATGACCCAAAAACCGAATTGGTAAAGTGGCGGTAGGGGTTGGTGAGCAGGCGGGTTCAACCTGGAATGTGACGAGACAGTGGCAGTAGTGGAACAAGCAGGCGGGTTGAATACAGGGTACAATGCAAATTCCTTTTCTCTTGGTTCAGGTTTTCAACCGATCGCTCTTTATGGGGGTCAAAAAGGAATTTTTTTCCCTTGGTGCTATGGCCAGGGTTTTTTGCCTTCTTTGAACCAACATACTTTTTTTTTTTTACATGGTTGGGCGCATTAATATAATTTCGGTAGAGGGGAAATTAGTCGGCTGTCAAATAATGGAACAAAGCTAAAGTATTTGGGGACATGATAAAGAAGAATTGCTGGGGGCATTGTTTTACATTTGCATTATGTTAAATAAAATTATTTGTTAATTAATAAGAATTGTGTTGCATTCCCTTATTTTAAATTAACGATGATAGTGAGTATAATATGTTTTTTTTTTTAATAATTGACAGTGACATATTTATCTGCCAAGTCTGTAATAGTACAAAAGTGCACCATATGACAATAACGTTTCTAGGGTGAGTGTACTAAAGATAATGCTATATTTATAGGCATAGTCTTTACTAAAGACTTAGGCCCCTATTTAAGAAAGTCTGGCGGACCTCGCTGAATACGGTGAGCAATACGCTCGCCATATTCAGCATTGCACCAGCAGCTCACAAGTGCTGCTGGTGCAACGCCGCCCACTGCAGACTCGCGGCCAATGGGCCGCCAGCAGGGGGTGTCAATGAAATCGATCGTACTCGATCGGGTTCATTTCCGGCGATGTATGTCCGCCTGCTCAGAGCTGCTAGTTGCCAGTGACGTGTGGTGAGGTTAGTGGTTGGTGAGGCGCTGGCCAGTGTCAGAGCCAGATTAACACACATATGAACCTGATAGAGGTTCAATTGTTATATACTTAAAAGTCTGCAGAAACACTTAGGCACAAAAAAACTGAAACTTTTAAAAGCACACACACACTCACAGACACACAGAAATACTTAGACACACATTAACATGTAATTACTATCACACACTCTAAAAAAATCTGACACACAGAAACACTCCTGAGACACACACACACATTCAAAGACAAAAAAAAAAACAACACTCACAGACACTGACATATAAAGACTGAGATACACACACACATCCACAGACACAAAGAAACGCAGACTAATAAACAAAATGAAAAAATAATTATACTGGATATATAGATGCACAATATTATGCACTCATAGGCCTCAATTTATCAAGCTGTCAACCGCAAATACGCTGGAATTCTGCAGCGTATTTGTGGCGAGCCGGATTCGCCGTAGTTATCAAACCCTACAGCGGCAAAAGTAGAATATAGTGAAGTAACATACGATCCGCCGGACTCAGTCCAACACAGATCGATGGTTACGTCACTACAGATGTTCCGAATGCAAGTTCGGCACAATCTGACTACTTTTGTAAGTTATCAATAAACTAGCAGGTACGCTCGGCACTATTGCAGCCCAGCGTACCTGGTTTTCAATCCGCCGCCCTGGAGGCGGCGGATGCCATAGGAATCAATTGGAGTCTGACAGCACCGAAAGCTTATGTTCGCTGCTACCCGATATCCCATTGATTCCTATGGGAAATGTATACACCTAACACCCTAACATGTACCCCGAGTCTAAACACCCCTAATCTGCCCCCTACACTGCCGCCACCTACATTATACTTATTAACCCCTAATCTGCCGTCCCTACACCGTTGCCACCTAAATAAAATGTTTAACCCCTAAATCACCGCTCCCGGACCCCGCCGCAACTAAATAACATGTTTAACCCCTAAACCGCCGCTCCCGGCCCCCGCCGCAACTAAATAACTTGCCTGAGGAAACAGAGTGGTAGCTCTGAGAAACGCGTAGCGAATTCTACTGATTTTTATTGTACACTGTTATATCTTTATATAAAGTATTTTTTATATATATCTGGAGTCTCCTGGATTTTTTATCTGAGCATTTTGAATACATTGGACCATCTTTCACCGGAGTGGTATGTGCGCTGGGCCACTTTTAATATACCCAGCTTGCTTCATTAGCACTACAGTGTGCTCTATACTTTGTGAGTATATCTCTGAAGGGTAAAGCTGGTGGGTTCACACTCTGCTTACTAATTCCCCACTAGGAGTCGCCCTCTGTATATCTTTTTACTTTTCAGATAAATAAAATGTTTAACCCCCTAAACTGCCGCTCCCTGACCCCGCCACCACCTACATTAAATTTACTAACCCCATATCTGCCCCCCCTAATAGTTACATTGTAGCTATTTTAGGATTTATTTTTATTTTACAGGCAAGTTTGTATTTATTTTAACTAGGTACAATAGTTATTAAATAGTTATTAACTATTTAATAACTTCCTAGTTAAAATAAATACAAAAGTACCTGTAAAATAAAACCTAACCTAAGTTACAATAAAACCTAACTCTACACTATAATTAAATTAATTCCCTAAATTAAAATAAATGAATTACAATTAAATACAAATAAATAAAATGAACTAAAGTACAAAAAAACCTCCACCAAATTACAGAAAATAATAAAATAATTACAACAATTTTAAACTAATTACACCTAATCTAATCCCCCTAATAAAATTAAAAAAGCCCCCCAAAATAATAAAAATCCCTACCCTATACTAAATTACAAATAGCCATTAAAAGGGCTTTTTGCAGGGTATTGCCCCAAAGT